>NW_027204492.1:89259061-89923217 GCF_024711535.1 Dipodomys merriami | reverse complement strand
GAAGAAGAAGAAGAAGAAGAAGAAGAAGAAGAAGAAGAGGAGGAGGAGGAAGAGGAAGAAGAAGAAGAAGAAGAAAGAAGAAGAAGAAGAAGAAGAAGAAGAAGAAGAAGAAGAAGAAGAAGAAGAAGAAGAAGAAGAAGAAGAAGAAGAAGAAGAAGAAGGAAGAAGAAGAAGAGGAGGAGGAGGAAGAGGAAGAGGAGGAAGAGGAAGAGGAGGAGAAGAAGGAGGAGGAGGAGAAGGAGGAGGAGAAGAAGGAGGGAGGAGGAGGAGGAGGAAGAGGAAGAAGGGGAGGAGGAGGAAGACAGGGAGGAGGAGGAAGAAGGGGAGGAGGAGGAAGAGGAGGAAGACAGGGAGGAGGAGGAGGAGGGAAGAAGGGGAGGAAGAGGAGAAAAGTAAAACAGGGGAAAGAAGAGGAGAGGAACACAGGCTACATAGATTAAGAACTCAAATCCACTTCTTTCTGTGCCTATAGCGAAGTGCTTTGTATAATGCTGTGGCTCAAGAACAGGTATTGGATGAGTGAAAAAGAGAAGGAATTCCGTATGTGTTTTTTTTTTCCAATAATCCTTTTTAGGAATAGTGCTGGGGATGGAACCCAGGGACTAGCATGTGCTAGACAAGTTCTCTACCTCCCAAGCTACAACTCCATCCCATGGTGTGTGTTTTCAATTGAAAATGCATCTCTAACTTTCCTTTTGGAGCTTTCTAGGAAGTGCCAGAGCTATGTTCATCAGATAGTCTCCTACAAACTTACCAGACAACAATCAGGTATATATCCCAATGGAAAAAAAACCATAAAGACAACCATAGTCATAAAAGAACACTGGTCACTATAGGCTCATCCTGGGTACCTAACTTTCTCTTCTGAAAGCCACTATGAGCTGCCAGGATAAAGCAGTTTATGCCACAAGCTTGTGTAGAACTTCAGCAGCTCCTGATTGAAGGACAATCTTTCATTCTAGTAGTGGGTGGGGAATGGATAGGTACCTGCCCTCCATTGGTTGTTGACAGGATCCTGGTTGTGCCCCCACATTGCTTGACATACCACAGGAACCACAGAGCAGAGACTTCATGGGTCTCCGCTGTGACACAGAGGTTCACAAAAAGAGTGGCTAACTGTTTTGCAGATCTGCAAAGGAAGGAAAAAAACAATATTGGCAAATGCAGAAAAGTACCTTCTTAATTCTCTAAAATTGTACCACTGCACAAGTTGCAAGAAAATGTCACTAGAATTCCATATTATAGAATCAAACAACAGAGATTTGGAGACTATGAGATTTCACACTCCTTCAGTGAAACATTATTCAGAATCAAGTTTTGTTCCATATTCAGTGTGGTTATGATTTGTTTACACACAACCTGCCATTCTTCCAGTGGTCTTCATCTTGGTAAAATGCCCCCCTAAGGGGTTAAAGTCAAAATTCTAGAAATCAAATTTTATTTCTCTCTCTCCATCACTCTTTCTTCTTCCTCCAATCTGTAAGTGAGGTCTAGCAAGTTCTCATCACAACTGTTCATCTTCACTCCCATTGATTTAGCATCACTTTTTGCCAGGAGTATTGCAGACTGGTCTCTGCTCCCATTCACCCTCATCTAGTGTCAACTGAACACACTGAATACTCTCTCTCAAATGGAATTCAAGTAGCACTATTCCCCTGCTTAAAACCTCCCACTAGCATTCTACCAAAATCAGAATAAGGTTCAGCTTTTCCACCACAGACTCCAAAACCCTAAGTAATGTAGCTCAGGCCTGCCTTTTACTTCTCATCTCATACCCTCTCCCATGTATTCTAATGTTTCCTCAGAAATATGCACTCTTATTTGCCAATGAAAATGAGCACTAGCTTCCATATGCCTACCACTCTGGCCTTTTCTGTCATTTTTACTTGTATAGTATCTTTCGAATTGTCTTTAACATCTAAAGTTATCTTGATTATTGGCTTATCTATTTTGTTGTCTCCTTCATTAGAATATCAATCCATGAGAACAGGAACCTTATTTTTCTTGCTCACTGTAGTGTCCCCTTTAACAAAAGAGCAGATGGCAGATAGGAATCACTCAGTAGTTACTTGTTGAATGAATGCATGAGAATTCTTATTTGAAAATCGTTTTTGTGCCAGTCTTAGGGCTTAAACTCAGAGCCTGAGAATTGTCCGTTAGCTTTTTTTCCTCAAGGCTAGTGCTCTCCCATTTCAATTACAGCTCCACTTCTGCTTTTTGGTGGTTAATTAGAGTGAGAGTCTCATGAACTTTCCTTTCTAGGCTGGCCTTGAGTCAAAATCCTTAGATAACCTCCTGAGTAGGTAGGATTACAGGCACCAGTCACTGACACCATGCTTCAATTGAACAAAATTTTTAACTCATTCATAGTGTACAAAAGATATGGTAGGTGACACATGAAACATAAAAGTAGTCACAGATATCTATTTCAATTATTTTACTGCCTAGAAGAAGACAAGTTCCAAGAATGGATATATGGAAACTAGTTATTATAACAATGATGGGTGAACAATTGCTTGGTTCTTTGGCTAGTAAATAGCTAAGAGGTTATGTCCTGTCAAGAAACACACCAGAAGTGGACAATCTCCTGCAATTCCAAGGACCCAGTCCTTTGCAATGCACACTAAAATCCATCATAGTAATGCAAATTCTGGGATCTCTTTAATAAGGATCATTGCCTTGACCTTCTAACTGTTGGGATCATATCTCTTTCTTGAAAGAATTATGAAAAAGAATCTTTATGGTGACTTTTATTTATTTACATATATCAATTGTACAAAAGAATTTCACCATGATATTACACATATATGTAATACATGTATATACATATATATAAACATATTTGGATCAAATTCTCCCCTCAATTACTAATTCCCATCTCCACCCCCACTTTTTGAAAAATTTAAACAGGTTTCATTGTTCTATTTTCATGTGTAAAGTCTTTCAGATGGAAGTTGAGCATAGGGAACTGAAACGACAGATAGTTGAACTGCAGATGAGGGAAGTGACTGTGATTATGACCGGAAGGTGGGTCCATTTCTAATCCTTTTGACTTACTTCCAGAACCTGAGCAATAAAAGAATGGGAACAGTATTTGATCGATGGAAGGTCAAGACAGCTAGTCTAATACTATTTTACTATTTTTGTATTTTTTGCCCTGTTGACTTTTTAAAAGATAAATGTTATAACATTTTCCTACATGAAAAATATATACACATTAGATCAACTTTGGAGAATTCATGAAATAAAAATATGAGAAGAGTAGCTTCCATATTTCTAACTTCAAAAAAGATAATGACTAGCTGCATTTTGAAGCATTTTCTTCAAGGCACAAGTTTTCTAAAAATGATCGCCCAAGTCTCATTGAAATGTCATTTATGGTTATTTTTTAAAAAATGTTTTTTAATGTATGTCCCTCCCCCACAGTATAACCCCTGCTTTCATTGCATTTGATGTCGGTATAATTTGTGGAGTGGAAGGGGAAAAACAAATCGTTTAAATAGGGATACAGGTGGACCCATTGCAACAATGAGATGTACAAGTCGTTATGTCGAAAACGAACTTTACAACTTTGGTGCAGGGGACGGGGGAGGATTGGGTGGGGGGAGAAGGATGGGATGAAAAGGGGAAACAAAGGAAGAGGCTACAATGCTTGATAAGAAATGTATTCATTATCTTGCCCACGTAATTGTAACCCCTCTGTACAGTATTTTCACAATAAAAAATTGTTTTTAAATATTTATTTTGTAATTTGTGTTTTTGAGAAACTTTTTTTTTTGCTGATCCTGGGGCTTGAACTCAGGGCCTGGGTGCTGCCCCTAACTTTCTTTTGCTCAAGGCTAGTGCTTTACCACTTAAGCCACAGCTTCACTTTCAGCTTTTTGGTGGTTAATTGGAAATAATCATCTCATGGATATTTCTTCACAGGACGGCTTTGAACTGTGATCCTCAGATCTTAGCCTCTTGAGTAACTAGAATTACAGGAGTGAGCCATTAAAAAATGTGCACACTGATCTTTGAATACATGATTGTGCTCTTCTTTGAGTTACACCAGGTTATTCACAGGATTATTTTTCTCAAACCAGGAAATAATTCTATATATATCTTTCTTAGGATGAATTAGAAAATTTCCTTTTGTGTGCAGTTATCGAATGGGCTTAGAATGCTATTTTTAATAGCTTATATTTATTATACAGGAATGGAGAGTTCAATGTTACATTTCCACACGTTTATAATATATTCCAACCAATCATAATAAATTTCAACCAATCTAACCCCTCTATTACTCTTGTGATCCCCTGCCCCCACCAAATTTCAACAAGTTTCACCATTCTATTTTCTGCAAACAATCTATTTTAACAGTATTCAACCTCTCATCCTCCTTGTTAGCCCAACCCCCAACAGTATTTTCCCCCACCCCAGAATCCTTTTAAGATAAGTCAACACTAAGAGTATTCAGTGACTAGAGGCCAAGAGCCATGATATAGAACATCTCAAGTCTCCACAATCTCTCAAAATATAATTGGTCCTATCTTAAGCTCTCTGGGAAGACAAGGTACAAGTGAATGTATAATAACCTTTCTAAATCAGGCACCAGTGGTTCACACCTGCAATCCTAGCTACTCAGGAGACTGAGATCTGAAGATTGCCATTCAAAGCCAGCCTGAACAGAAAAGTCCATGAGACTATTATCTCCAATTAACTAGTAGAAAGCTAGAAATACAGGAGCAGCTCAAGTGGGAGAGCACCAGCGTTTAGTGAAAAAGCTAAGGAACATCACCTAGACCCTGAGTTCAAACCTCACTATGAGCACTAAAACAAAACAAAATCAAGAAACTTTCTATAACAGAAGTTCTAAAAACAAAAACAAAAAAAACCTCCACAAATGCACATAATTTAACTCTCACCATATTTTGACAATGTAAAGCATAGGATTTAAAAATAAATTGTATAATTTTAAGACAATAAAGAAATTTATCGTGTAAGCTATTTTTTCAAAGGAAGTATCAGTTAGCTTTGGATAAGGGTTTAGACTTATCAATTTTTTTAAAAGGTGCTGATTTCATGGCACAAAATCATTAACTATTTCCTAATTAGTTGCATTCTAACATTTTAGAATAGGCAGAGTATTATATATTAGTAATAATGAACAACTGGAAAAACTAAAATATGCAACAGAGTAATAAGGGATAAATAGATTACGACATTTGCATTGCTTTGGCAGCATATATATATGTATGCATATATATATGTATATATGTATAAACGGATTCAGTTAGCACTGAGATAACATTTCACTGCACATATTCCATGACAACCTACTTTTCCATGTGTTTTATAATGATTTTTGAAGCAACTAAATTTCTCTACAACATGATTTTAAAACAATAGATACATCATTCCATATTTCGAGTGTTGTATAATTCATTTAGGCAATCTGTTATTATATTAAACCTTCAAGTACTTTCTCCTTTAAAATGATGCTTTCATACTGCACCCAGCTAAACTCTCCTTCATAACTGAAGGTCAAATAAAAAACTCCCATAGCAAAGAAAAACTGAAACAATATATCTCCACCAAACCAGCCCTACAAAATTTGTGGAGGGGAAGGGAAAAAAAAATCGTTTAAATAGGGATACAGGTAGACACACTGCAACAATGAGATGTACAAGTCATTATGTCGAAAACGAACTATACAACTTTGGTGGGGGGGGGAGAATTGGGTGGGATATGGGGGGAGGATGGGAAGGGATAGGAAGGGGAAACAAAGGAGGAGGCTACAATGCTTGATAAGAAATGTACTCATTATCTTGCCCATGTAATTGTAACCCCTCTGTACAGTATTTTCACAATAAAAAAAAGATACTTAAAGATGTCCTACACATAGAAAACCAAAAAGACCACAATAAAGGCCAAGAAACCACACCCAGAGAATCCAAGAACCATAGGAAGAACCCAGTGACCACAGCCCCCGAGAAGGTGAATAAAATGGCAGGAACTCCCAAATACCTCTCAGTCCTATCTCTCAACATTAAAGGACCTAACTCTCCAATTAAGTGACATAGATTGTCTAATTGGATTAAAAAACAAGAGCCTTCTATTTGCTGCCTTCAGGAGTTTGTTTTTATGCTGCCCATAAAAACAAACACATTTTGAAAGTGAAAGGCTAGAACAAAAGCTACCAAGCAAATGGCCCCCATAAACAAGCAGGAGTTTCAATCCTAATATCAGATAAAACAGACTTTAAATTAACATTAGTGAGAAAAGACAAAGAAGGTCGCTACATACTAATTAAGGGATGTCTCTTTCAGGAGTATATTACAATTCTAAATATCTATTCAACAAACAAGAGAGCACCCAAATTTATCCAATAAACACTACTTTCCCTCAAATCTCACATAGATCCAAAGACATTAATTGTTGGGGACTTTAACACAGCACTATCCCTACTAGATAGAACAACTCGGCAAAAACTCAACAGAGAAACCGCAGATCTAAACAACTGCATATATCAACTAGACTTAACATACATCTACCAAATTATTTCACCCAGCACCATCAGAATACACGTTTTTCTCAGCAGTACATGGTACATTTTCCAAAATAGACCACATTTTAGGCCACAAAGCAAACTTGTCCAAATTCAGAAACACTGAAGTTATACCTTGAATTCTCCCAGACCACAAGGGAATAAAATTAGAACTGAACACCAAAAGCCACCAAAGAAAGTCCTGTAATACATGGAGGCTGAACAACACATTGTTGAATCACCAGTGGGTCATGGAAGACATTAGAAACAAAATTCAAACATTCATTATATTCAACAAAAATGAACACACAAATTACCAGCTCCTCTGGGGCACAGCAAAGGCAATACTCAGAGGCAAGGTTATAGCTCTGAGTTCCTACATCAACAAATTGGAGAGATCTGAAACCAACAAATTAATGAGACATCTGAACCTCCTTGAAAAAGAGCAGCAAGAGAAACTCCAATCCAGTAGATGGAAAGAAATAATTAAAATTAAAGCAGAATTAAATGAATTAGAATACAAAAAAACCATAGAAAAAATCAACAAAACAAAGAGTTGGTTCTTTGAAAAAATTAACAAAATTGACAGACCCTTAGCAAATCTTATCAGAAAAAGAAGAGAACATACCCAAATAAATAAACTCAGAGATGAGAATGGAAACATCACCACGGAAACAACCAAGATTCAGAACATTATAAGGGAATACTTCTCAAATCTTTATGCTAATAAGATTGAGAACTTCACAGAAATGAACCTTTCCCTAGCAAATATCGACATGCCAAAACTAAACCAAGATGAGTTAAACCATTTTAACAGGCCCATATCAAGCACTGAAATAGAAACAACAATAAGAGACCTCCCATCTAAGCAAAGCCCAGGACCAGATGGTTTTACAGTGGAATTCTACAAGGCCTTCAAAGCAGAGCTCACAAAAACATTCTTCCAACTTTTCAATGAATTTGAAGATTCACTACCAAATTCTTTCTATGAAGCCATAATAACCCTCATCCCCAAACCAGGCAGGGACTCATCAAAGAAAGAGAACTATAGACCCATTTCTTTGATGAACATTGATGCAAAAGTTCTCAACAAAATTTGGCCAATTGACTTCAACAATTCGTCCAAAAAATCATACACCATGAAAAACAGGATTCATTTCAGTGATGCAAATCTGGTTCAATATATGCAAATCAATTAATATAATTCATCATATCAGAAAGAGCAAGGATAAGAACCATATGGTTATCTCCATAGATGCAGAAAAAGCATTTGACAAGATCCAACACCCCTTTATGATGAAGGTTCTGGAAAAATTAGGAATCCAGGGAACATTCCTCAATACAATAAAGGCTGTATATGACAAACCTACAGCCAGCATTATACTTAATGGTGAAAAACTAAAGCCATTTCTTCTTAACTAAGGAACGAGACAAGGATGTCCATTTTCTCCACTGCTCTTCAATCTAGTATTAGAATGCCTAGCTACAGCAATAAGACAAAATGCAAACATAAAAGGGATCCAAATAGAGAATGATGAAGTAAAACTCTCACTCTTTGCAGATGACATGATCTTGTATTTAAAGAATCCCACAGACTCCACTCCCAAATTAATCAAGATGATTCAAAACTTTGGCAAAGTAGCAGGGTATAAAATTAACCCTCAAAAATCAATGGCTTTTTTGTATGCCAACAATAAGAGCATGGCTGAAATTAGGAAAGCAACTCCATTCATAATAGCCCCACAAAAAATAAAATACCTAGGAATTAACTTAACCCAAGAAGTGAAGGACTTCTATGATCAAAACTTTAAAAACCTGACAAAGGAAATCAAAACAAAACTGAGAAAGTGGCAAAACCTCCCATGCTCCTGGATTGTAAGGATCAATATCGTGAAAATGGCAGTACTTCCCAAGGCTATCTACAAATTCCATGTGATACCTATCAATATTCCAACCTCGTTCTTCAAGGAAATAGAAGAGGCAATCCAAAAATTCATATGGAGCAATAGAAGACCCTGAATAGAAAAAAAAATCCTTAACAAAAAGAACAGTGCTGGAGGGATATCAATATCAAATTTCAAACTCTACCACAAAGCCATAGTAATCAAAACAGCTTGGTACTGGCACAAGAACAGACCTGAGGACCAATGCAATAGAACTGAAGACCCAGAAGTGAACCTACAGATATATAGCCATCTAATCTTTCATAAGGGAGCTAAAAAAAATAGAATGGAAGAAAGAGAGCCTCTTCAGTAAATGGTGCTGCCAAAATTGGTTAATCACTTGTAGAAAACTAAAGCTAGATCCTTATAGATCATCCTGAACCAGAATCAACTCCAAATGGATAAAAAATCTCGAAGTCAAAGCAGACACTCTGAAAACATTACAGGATGGAATAGGAGAAACCCTAGGTCTCCTTGGCACAGGCCTAAATTCTTTTATTAGAGAACCAGAAACACTACAAATCTAATAAAGGTTGAACAAATGGGATTGCATGAAATTGCAGAGCTTCTGCATGACAAAGGACATAGCTAGCAAGGTCAACAGAAAGCCCATGGATTGGGAGATCTTCACTAGCCATACAACAGACAAGGGTCTCATATCTAAAATATACCTGGAACTCAAAAAATTAAATCCCTCAACAACAAATCTTCAAAGAAACAACTGCCCAATAATAAGTGGGCTAAAGACTTAAAGAGCAACTTCTCTGAAGAGGAAAGAAGGACAGCCAATAGACACATGAAGAAATGCTCAACCTCTCTAGCCATAAAAGAAATGCAAATCAAAACAACATTGAGATACCACCTCACCCCAGTTAGAATGGCTGTAATCAAGAACTCTAATAAAAACAGATGCTGGAGGGGATGTGGCCACAAAGGAACCCTACTGCATTGTTGGTGAGAGTGTGAACTTGTTCAACCACTTTGGAAAGCAGTATGGAGGTTCCTCAAAGACTCCACATAGAGCTCTCCTATGATCCAGCAATCCCACTTTTGGGCAGTTACCCAAATGATCACAAGCAAGACCATAGTAAGCTACCAGCACAACTATGTTTATTGCAGCATTATTTACCATAGCTAAGATATAGAACCAACCCAGATGCCCCTCAGTAGATGAATGGATCAAGAAAGTCTGGTATATATATAGAATGGAATTCTATGCCTCCATCAGAAAGAATGGCATTGCCCCATTTGTTAGGAAATGGAAAGACTTGGAAAAAATTATATTAAGTGAAGTAAGCCAGGCTCAAAAACATAGGTCTCATGGTTTGCCTTATTTGCAGTAACTAGTATATGTCTGACACAAGCAGAAAAGGTCAGATAAGTTGATGTTAGGTGAAATGAACCCCAAGATAAGTATTCAAATGTTTTTTTTTCTTTCTTGTGATCGTTTCTAACATATTTGTAAGATGATTTCTTTGTTTGCTTTGTATGTCCCTCCCCATGGTATAACCCCTATTTTCACTGTATTTGATGTTGGTATAATGTGTGGAGGGGAATGAAAAAAACAAATCGTTTAAATACGGATACAGGTGGACCCTTTGCAGCAATGAGAAGTACAAGTCGTTATGTAGAAAACGAACTTTACAACTTTTGTGCGGGGGTGGGCGTGTGGGGGGGATGAGACGGGATGGGAAGGGATGGGAAGGGGAAACAAATGTGGAGGCAACAATGCTTGATAAAAAAAAAAAAGGTAATCATTACCTTTCCTATGTAATTGTAAGCCCTCATGGTATTTTCACAATAAAATACAAAAAAAAAATAATTAAAAAAATAAAAAAGGGAAATAAAGAAACAAACTGAAAAAAATAAAATGATGCATTCAGCCAGATTTTGGTGGCTAATAATTTTAATTTTAGCTACCCAGGAAACTCTGATCTAGAAGATGATTCTTTCAAGCCAGTGGGACAGCAAAGCCCACAAGACTCCATCTTCAAAATAACCAACAAAAAGCAGATCTTTGGGGCTGGGAATGTGGTTTAGTGGTAAAGTCCTTGCCTAGTATGCATGAAGTACTGATTTCAATTCCTCAACACCACATAAACACAAAAAGCTGTGTTAGAGTGCTAGCCTTGAGCTCAGGGATAGTGTCAGGCTGTGAGTTCAAGCCCCAGGACTGGCCAAAAAGGCAGGGCTTCAAGAATACATGGCATAAGTGGTAGTGCACCAGCTGAGTAAGCATTCTAAGTAAGTGTGGGGCCATGAGTGCAAACATCAGTACAGGCAAAAAGAAAAGAAAGAAAAAGCTTTGAATCAGCCTCTCTCCCTCTTTTTCCATCCCTATATGTATCTTTCCCTTTCTGCTACTTCAGAGGTGGAGATATGGAGGATCAAGATTTGAGGACAACCCAGGCCAAAAAAAATATTTTCACAAGACCCCCTCCCTCACCGTCTTAACAGGGAAAATTTGGGTGTGTTGGCATACACCTGTCATCCCATCTTTAGTGGGAAAAGTCAATAGAAATATCACAATGCAGACCTGCCTGGGCAAAATGTGAGACCCTATCTCAAAAATCAGGAAAACAAAAAGGACTGGTGTTAGGGTTAAAGAAGTAGATTGTCGGAAGATGGAGGAGGAGAAGCTGGAGGCTGAACAAGCTCTCGCATAGAAAGCAGTTTTAGTGTTTCAGTGAACAGTCCTAGGCTAGAGAATCACACCAAGTGTGCCATCACAGTACAGAGAGTTTGGCCAGAGAGGGAAAATCCAGGCCAGGAGTCAGATCTCAGCACTTGCCAGTAGCTGGGGCTGCGGCAGCTGCAGCACCGGCAGCTGTAGCCACCATATCTACAATAGACAGAGTCCCGGACAAAGACGCCAGACAGTGGGCGAGAGGATTCTGCTCAACCCCAGCAAGAACTGACAAGGAGCAGATATCTTCATCCTGCAGATCACAGATCAGAGATGGCCCAGGAACCAAGATTCTGGCATGAGTAGAACCCTGACATCCTCCTTCTCAGAGAGCAGAAGAGGGAAGGTTGCCCCTGCCCCACTACCGGAGATCTCCATCTTTAATACTGACAAAGGCCTGGCTGAGCAGCTAGATCCAACTCAGGCCTTGGAAGGAAATAAAAGAGTCATTTAGCAGGACACAGGAATCTGACCTGACCTACCAGGCTTAGCTCCACCCAGGGGAATGTCACCCAGCCAGGCAGGAAAGCTCCGCCCTCTCCCCAGGAGTGACTTTCTTCACTGGGTAAACAGAGCCAGAGGCTGCCCCTTCCTACAGCAGCCTAGACAATCAATTGAAATTCAGTAAACATGAACCCTGAGAATGGCTCTAGGCTGGGCTCTGAGTGTCTCAGGAGCTAGCCCCTCAGGGAAAAGCTACTGTTTGCTGAAAGGCCTCAACTCTACCCAGAACCTAGCCTCATCACAGCATCTCCAAACTAGAGGAAACAGCCATCTCCCTCTTTTGTGATACTCAAAGCAGATCTCTTTCCCACAGAACTAGCCTGGGAGGGGGATCACAAAATCCTGGGGAAAGCAGAGCATTTTTCTGCCTGCTCAAACAAACTGACTTAAGAAACCAACCAAGCCACAGGAAAATCAAACACCACAAGCAGACCAGAGACTCCAACTAGAGACTGGTTATGGACACAAGGGAGATACAGGATCTTCCCATTCTCCCCGACCAGCCCCCCCAAAAAAATCAAAGAACTCTTTTTGTACCTTTTTTGAATTTTATTTTTAATTGATTTCTATTAATCTTTTTTTCCTCTCAATTTTTATTTTTGGTGTATATGTGTATTTGTGTGTGTGTGTGTGTGTGTGTGTGTGTGTGTGTATGTGCTTTTTAAAAAAATCTCTTTTGACCTTTTGGTCCTTTTTATTTATTCATTCTTTTCATTTTAGTGCTCTTTCTTTCTTTTTTGCGTGACTTAACTGCTGTTCTGCTCATCCCCAGATATATACCTGTTGTCGATTAGTAGACCTTATCTCCCATTGTGTACATAATTAATCCAGAAATGTATTACTCAATTCACAACCTTTTAGGCTTAACTTCTTTAATAGATGTATTATTTCTTTATACCTATATAATTTTCAAGTAACTAATTTTAAGAATTTTTATTTTTAGTTTTTCATGTCTCCTTTCTATCCTCCCCTCCTCTTATCCTATCCTTTCCTTCTCTCAATATCATTTCTTTAAAGTTACATAATTTTTTTGGGGGGGGTCCGGTTGTGGGGCCTGAACTCTGGGCCTGGGTGCTGTCCCTCAGCTCTTCAGCTCAAGGCTAGCACTCTACCACTTGAGCAACAGTGCCACTTCCGGCATTTTTCTTTTTTGCTTATGTGGTGCTGAGGATTCAAACCCAGGGCCTCATGCATGCAAGGCAAGTGCTCTACCACTGAGCCACCTTCCCAGCCCAAAGTTACATAATTTTTAAGTGTTTCACTTTTTAAATTTAAATTTTTGTTTTTCCATTTTTTCTTTTCTTTTTTAAAAAAATCTCTCTCGTGTCATTCTGTCCAATCCATTTCCCTCTCTGAGATTAGAACTTGGTTAAATTCACTCTCCTTTTACCTCTCCACAGCCCTCTAATCCTATTTTTCCCCACATTTCTCCCTAAACCTAATAATTTCTGCTTTGCCAAATTCTTCTTTGCTGTTCTTAATCCATAGTTGTTTGATGTTGAATAGATTGTATCTGTTGAAGTAGATAGTATCTGCAGCCATTTTGATGCAACTACAGGACTTTGGTTGATGCTTGCCTTAAAATAGTGTTCTAGCACAAAATTGGTGTTACTTTCATACCAAATGGACAGAACAAACCGGAAAAAAAACACAAGAAAAATGGCAACTCCGGGTATCTCAACTCCCACTCATGATAATCAGGTGACAGAACAGTTAATGAATAATCCAGAGGAGAGTTCCCAAAAAGCTCTACAAACACTACTGGTAAATATGGTGAATGAAAAGACTGAAAACCTGCAAAGGACTCAGTGTGAGTGTGATAGGGAGAGAGAGGAGACAAACCAAAGATTAATATAGGAATCTCGTGAGCTTGAGGAAGCTACTCAAAGATTGATACAGGAATTGTATGAGCAGGTTGATAACAGTCAAAGAGAAATGAAGGAATTGAGTGAGCAGGTTGAGAACAGTCAAAGAGGAAGACAGGAATTGAGTGAGCAGGCTCAGAACAAAGAGCAACACAGGAATTGCATGAACATGAGGAAGCTAATCAAAGAGTAATACAGGAATTGTGAGAGTGGGATGAGAATAGACAAAGATCAATAGAGTCATTCATGGAATCCATAGACAGCTGAAGGAATCCAGGGAGACCACAAATGGAATGCTGAGTAGAGCCCGACAGAAGGAATGGGAGCCCAAGGAAACCATAACCAATCAACTAAGTGATTTGAGAATAAACACTGAACACCAAATTAAGGAAGTAAAAAAGTTCATACAAGATGTAAACAAAGCTCCAACAAAGAATTTGAAGCCACCAAAGCAGACTAATTAGAAGGAAAAGAAATAATAAAAAAAAAAAAAGTAGAAAGCCTTGACAGTAGGTTAGGGCATGCAGAAGATCGAATCTTGGGGATTGAAGACAGCCTAGATATTATAAAGAACATACAACTATCCAAGACAAATGCAAGAAATATGATAGATCTACGGCATGAAGGAGTCAGCTCCAGAGTAAACATATTTCCAATAATGTTACTTAGCCTGAGAGGACGGTCTCCTTGAACTTGGCTTTCATTCCTCTTACTCTACAAAAAACCTCACCATATGGTTGAACTAGAACTTTTCATAATCCTTTCTACTTTTCCTACTATTTAAGAGCAGTAAGGCCTCTTAAGATCATATGTCTAAACAGTCTTTACAACTTGTCTACAGTGCTATGAGCACTTGTTTTCAACACTATATACTTTTCATTAGAAAAGACCACCAATAGGTCCACTTGTACCTATAGTTCCCTATAGTTGTGAATAACCTAGAAGTTGCTTTTCATATCCTTGAGGAGTGGTACTATATTACAGAAAGTGTTCCAGATGCATAAGGTAATCATCTCTACATTTGGCTTCCAGTGAGAAATATAAACTATGCCCCCATCAACAACTTAATAAGTGAGATCTTTGCTAGGTGTTGATGGCTCACACTTGTAATCCTAGCTACTCAGAAGGATGAGATTTGAGGATCACAATTTGAAACTAACCCAGGCAGTGAAGTCCATGAGACTTTTTAATTATTCAGAAAAAGCCAGAAGTGGTATTGTGGTTCAAGTGGTAGAGCACTAGTTTTGAGAAAAAGTATCTCAAGGACAGGGCCAGGCCCTGAATTCAAACCCCAGAACCAGCCTCCTCAAAAAAAAAAATTTCAAGTTGATGGGTGTATGCTGTTTTAAGGAGGTGGCATGTTCTGGTCTGTTCTGAGGACTTCATGGCAGTAGCAACTTTCTTTTTTTCTTTTTCTTTTTGCCAGTCCTGGGACTTGAACTCAGGGCCTGAGCACTGTCCTTGAGCTTCTTTTGCTCAAGGCTAGCACTCTACATCTTGAGTCACAGCACCACTTCCAGCCTTTTCTGTGTGTGTGGTACTGAGGAATTGAACCTAGGGCTTCATGCATGCTAGGCAAGCACTCTACCACTAAGCCACATTACTAGCCTTGCAGCATGGTTTTAGACCCAAATCAGCTTAGTGAACCATATTGCTAGATGAATCAACAATGTAATCACAGTAAGTGCCTTTGCCTAATGACGGGTCTTACTCAGTCCAGCAGATCTTGTTCAGTAGTTCCTCCATTGTCATGTGGTCCCATACTTCTGCAAGGGGTGCCTTCCATGGAGCATCACTGGGGATCTACATTCAGAGAAAGATTCAAATAAGGAAGACAGTTTTACATTCGAAATAACTATCCAAACAATAGCAACAGCTCTCACAAGAAGTAAAATGTACATTTTTAAAATTCCTCCAGTAGTTTATTTTACTGAAAACAATGTTATCTGAACAGCTTTCCTGGTCTAGGGAAAAAAGGATATGACTTAAGTGGTAGAGGTCCTGTGTAGCAAACACACAGTTGGGCAGCAGAAGCTCATGCTTGTAATCCCAGCTACTAAGGAGGCTGAGATCTGATGATCACAGTTCGAAGCCAGCCTGGGCAGTAAAGTTCATGATAACTCATTCTCCCATTAACTAGAAAAAAATACTGGACCAGAGGGGCAGCTCAAGTAATAAAGCAGTATCTGTGAGCTAGGTGCTGAGAGAATTTAAGGTTCTCAGTTCAAGCCCTGATATCAGCACGCACGCACACACACACACACACACACACACACACACACACACACACACACACACACACACACACACACACACTTTACTATAACCAAAAAGAAATATGTGTAGTTTTCCTGTTATAGTACTCAGTCTATATTTAATTTACAATAAACTTTTTAACACAATGAGTAGAGGTATAATTTTAATTGGATAGTTTCCAAATATGACTGATAGTGGTTCCCCTAATCCATTTGTTCCAACACCCCAAGTAGATGAGTGAAACTGCAGATTATACCTGATCGTAGATACATAGGTAAATAGAGATCTACATATATATCTATCTAGATTTTCCTACACAAACATACCTACAATAAAATTTAATTAAAAAAATAGGCCCAGTAGGAGACTAACAATAGCAGTGAATTGGACAAGTTATAACAATATACTGTCATTAAGTTCTGTAACTGCATTTAGTAAATGTTAAGTGGAAAATTTCAGAAGTAAACACAGAGAGAGACTTTATTCTAAAACCACAGAAAGTGAAACTGTGGATAAGGTAGAGCTACTGTACTAAGTTACAAAAACTATTTCCAAATTTCCCTTTTTAATCTAGGCTCAGAAAGTTGTACTGAATCACGTCTGAATCAGAATTTCCAAGGAAGCTTTGCTTATGTTTTCTTATAGGTTGCAGATTTGGGCATGGAGAATTGGATAGCCAGATGACTTACTTTGTTATGTTCTGAGCATTTTTTAAATTGCAAATATCATCCCAGGAAGGCTGAGTGGTTTATCATTTTCTGCCTGTTCAGCAGTGGCATGCAGGTAGCAATTGGTTATATTATTTTTGAGTTAGAAACAAGTTCATTCATTCAAGTTATAGGTATTCACTCACTATTCCTATGTGCTCCACAATGTGCTATGCACAAAGGATAGATGGATAATATATCATTCTTTCCTGCTTGCTTGCTTGCTTGCTTCCTTCCTTCCTTCCTTCCCTCCTTCCTTTCTTTTTCTTTCTTTTTCTTTCTTTCTTCCCTTTTTCTTGTTTCTTACATTTTCTCTCTTTTTGCCTGCCTTCCTTCCTTCCTTCCTTCCTTCCTTCCTTCCTTCCTTCCTTCCTTCCTTCCTTCTTTCCTTCCTTCCTTCCTTCCTTCCTTCCTTCCTTCCTTCCTTCCTTCCTTCCTTCCTTCCTTCCTTCCTTCCTACCTTCCTTCCTTCTCTTTCCTTTTTTCTTCATTTCATGCTGGTACTGGCATTTGAACTCAGGTCCTGAGCACTGTCCCATAACTTTTCCTCTCAAGGCTGGCACTTTACCCCTTGAGCCACACACCCACTTTGGATTTTTGCTGGTTAATTGGAGATAGTAGCCTCACAGACTTTTCTGCACAGTCTGGCTTCCAACTATTTTGTCAGATCTCAGCCTCCTGAGTAGCTAGGATTACAGGTGTAAGCCACTAAGGGCTGACATACTTTCTTTTAAGGACTCAACTTGTATGAAAAAATACAAATTTTAGCCACAAAAGCTTTTGGAAGCTTTACCTCTTCCCCCATGATATCCATTGTTCTCCAGAGGTTGTTATGATCTAGGTAGGCGATAGGATTCCACACAGGAGGAAATGGGCCCCTGAATGGGTATGATTTTCCCTGTAAGACAGAGATGTTTTTAAAAGAAAATCTTCAGAACAGCATAAATGTAGTTAAATCTTCTCTGTTTGTATCTGCAGACAAAATCATGTTATAGATATGTGCTACACACACAAGTCTTTTGCTTCCTTGTGTCACTATTTAATATTTTAGGGTAGAGATTCCTACCCAAACCCTCTGTTAACTAAGTTTGATGTCACATCAAGCACAATAAAAAATGTTCTCTCTGAAATCAGAACCCTTATTATGCAATGTTTAAATGCCAAGACAGAGGTAGGATTAGGATACCAAATGAAATCTCATTTGTCAATAATACTTGTGAATATCTTAGAATCTAGAGCATAGACAATCAGAACACATTACAAGTGGATAAAAACAAATTGCATAAATGCAATCCTGTGTAGAAAGAAATACCAGACAGGGCTCCCAGCAAGCTCTCCAAAGGAGTGAGAGCTACTAAGTCAAGGCAGAAATTCCCAGAGATCAGTCAATTCAAAGAAGAAGAATGAGACAATTCCAGGTCTCTGGTCCAGACACGTTGACACCATATGGTTCTCCCCATGGCAGCATCTTGATCAAGCTAGAGGAATACTTCTCAGCAAAGGGTTAAAAATAAGGCAAAATGCAAAACATGTCTTGGAAGCTTCACTTGTTAGTGGCAGTTAGGAGACACACACTGAAGAAGAATAAATTCAAATTTCTCAGTAAACCAAAATCTCACAGTAAATCATTCAGAGAAGATTATCTTATATTGTTTTTATACAGAGAAAATGGAGAGAGTTAGAGGTGTAGCTCAGTTGGTAGAGTGCTAGGCAATGAACAAAAGTGTCATGTATGAGTTCAAGTCCTAGTCTTGGAACAGAAAAAGAAAAAAATATAAAGAAACTGGAACTTTGAAATAGGAAGCGAAAACAGGGGTTATACTGTGGGGGAGGGGCATACAAAACAACAAAGAAATATCTTGTAAATATGTTAGAAACAATAGCAAGAAAGAAAAAAAAACATTTGAGTCCTTATCTTGGGGTTCATTTCGCCTAACATCAACTTATCTGATCTTTTCTGCTTGTCTCAGACATATACTAGTTATTGCAAATAAGGGAAACCATAGGACCTATGTTTCTTTGGGCCTGGCTTACTTCACTTAATATATTTTTTTACAAGTCTTTCCATTTCTTAACAAATGGAGCAATGTCATTCTTTCTGATGGAGGCATAGAATTCCAGTTTGTATATATACCACATTGATCCATAGAGATACAGGTGGGCCCACTGCAACAATGTGATGTACAAGTCGTTATGTCGAAAAATGAATTTTACAACTTTGGCGTGGGGGGAGAGAAGGGAAGGGATGGCAAGGGGGAAAAAGGAGGAGGCAACAATGCTTGATAAGAAATGTATTCATTACCTTGCCCATGTAATTGTAACCCCTCTGTATGGTAGTTTCACAATTTAAAAAGAAAAAGAAATAGGAAGAAATCTCAGGTTCTTCTTTGTGTTAACTCTATGGCAGGCAAATCTCTCCACCAAGGGTATGAGATTCTTAAGGAAGAGTTTTTCTCAATCAGTATACTCCAGAGAAACAGAAAAGAGAGACTGAGACAGAGACAGTGAAAGAGAGAGATTAGTTTTATAGAACTAGCTTGTGTGACAAGTGATTGGCAAGTCCAACATCTTCAGAGTAGAGTGTGGCTTAGTGGTAGAGTGTTTACCTAACATGCATGATGCCTTTGGTTCAGTTCCTCAGGACCACATAAACAGAAAAAGCCAGAAGTGATGCTGTGGCTCAAGTGGTAGAGTGCTAACCTTGAGCAAGAGAGCTCAGGAACAGTGACCTGGCCCTGAGTTTAAGCCCCAGGACTGGCAAAAGAAATAGCAGCCTGTTAGCAGAATTCTCTCTTCTTCTGGGAAGTTCAAAATGCTTTTCTGTTAAGCTTTCTCTGTTAAGAGTATTGGTTCAGAAAGGGAGAATTCCCCCCTTAAATATGTATTTTAATGTTTTCGTTTCTTTCATGCATGTATTTCTAATGCATTTATAAGATTATTTCTTTGTTGCTTTGTATGTCCCTCCCCCACAGTGTAACCCCCGTTTTCACTATATTTGATGTCAGTATAACATGTGGAGTAGATGGGCACAAACAAGTCGTTTAAGGATTCAGGTGGACCTGTTGCAACAATGAGAAGTACAAAATGTCATGTCAAAACCAGCTTTACAATGCCGGTGTGGGGGGGGGGAGGGGGGTATAATTGGGTGGGGGGAGGGGGGTAAAATTGGGTGGGGGGAGGGGGGAGGCGGGGAAGGGAAGTGAAGGGTAAACAAAGGAGGAGGCTGCAATGCTTGGTAAGAAATGTATCCATTATCCTGCCCATGTAATTGTAGCCCCTTTGTACAGTATGTTCTCAAATAAAATAAAATACAATTTAAAAAAAAAAAAAAAAAAAAAAGAAAGGGAGAATTCCCATGTGACTCATGAGCTTGGCCCGGGAAAAGGGCTAAAGGTAAATTTTGAAAGAGGGCAAAGTCAATCAACAAACCATAACAACCAAAGCGGCACTCACCCAGACTTGTGTGCTTGATACTTTTGCCCCCATCTCTGCCTTCTTACCCCAGGGACAGCATCTTTGACTAATATGTGCTATGTGTTAGCAATATGAAGGAATGGCGGGGTGTCCTTTCACAGACTCCTTTTGATCCATCCCTGCTCAGTGGCCTAGTTGAAATGACACCCCAGCTGAAATACACAGACTCTCTTTCAATGGGGTCCCAAACACAGTAAGGGGTTTCCCAACAAGATTCCAGCAAGATGATGATGACAGAGATCTTCAAATTCAGGAATGCTTTCAGAAACAAAAGATGTGTTGGAAACGCTAAAACCAAAATCAGAATAAAAAGTGATCGTCGTGAGAGATCATAGAGAGTGCTGGGTAACACTACATAAAGAACACAAGGCTGAGGAAGAAGGAAGCACTGTGCCCCTTTTATATGCTGACTTGGAATCCTCAGGATCTCATATCCAAACAGGCAATGGCTTAGCTTAGCCAGGTTCATAAAAGCTAGTATTCTTTTATGAGTAGGGACAACTTCTGATAAACACAGGAAAGAGCTATTGTTAGACTCTTAAAGATATTTTAAATCTTCAAGCTTCAGGGAGTAAGGAGGAGAGAGAGGAATGGCTATGTTTATAAAGTTACACAATCAAAGGCAGTACAAGAGGACTGGACCTCCTATTTGCCCATGGGAGAGACAGTCCAGTGATTGTTTTGTCCAGAAGAAATTGTGAAGATATCACAATAAGCCCCTAGTTCAGGATGTGCCCAAGTCACAAAGTCAAATAGCAGATAGCATTTTTGTTTGAACCTCCAAATAGCCCTATGAGATAACCTAATAGAAATTTATTCTTTCTTTTATAGATAAAGAAAATAAAGCATAGACAAGTTAAAATTAGTAGCTCAGGATCTCACATCTCATAAATAGAAGCTACTGGAAGCTCAACTGAACTTACAGCAGCTATATAGGTCAAACGTGTGTGTGTGTGTGTGTGTGTGTGTGTGTCCATATGTCTGTGTGTCCATGTGTCTGTGTATATAGGATAGGAAATGTCTGGCAATTCTCAACACTCATTAGCGTATATAAACACATAAACTGGTGATGATATCAAAATCCTTTTGATCAAAATTAAACAAGTGCCATCTGGATGCTGATGGCTCACACAGGTAAATCCTAGCTTTTCAGGAGGTTGAGATCTGGAGGATCACAATTCAATGCCTGGGCAGAAAAGTCCATGATTGAGAAAGGTTATAAGATAATTTAAAATATTTTTATTATCTTTATGTAGTTGTTCAAAGGAGTTACAATTCAGCAGGATGATTTTAAGAGGCCAATAGAACTGATTTGAACTGGCTCTGAAATGTGCTAGCAATTTTGAGGACAGGCCAATCAATCAGTATTTATAAGTTTTCATTCTTTTCTTAATTAATCACAGAAATGGTGCTGGGGTTGGAATCCAGGGACTCTCTGCCAATGAGCTGTACCTTACCTTTCGTTCTGTTACTTTTAGAACCAGAATCAATATATTCATCTCACAGGTGTGCCATGGAGATGGCCTGAGATTACATAGAGCACATAGAATACAGGTGGTAAATGGTTATTTCTGTGATTGTGATAAATGATCTGTCATCCCTGCAACCACTTTGTGCTCATAAATCCATGGTTACAATCTTGATTCATCTCTTTTGGCTAAATTCCCAGAATTTGAATTTCTGGCATGGAGATTTGGGTTTGGCTTTTTAAATCAAACTTGTTGAAAACCAGCAACTGAATTGATCCTCATGTGGACTTATTTTGGAGCCTGTAAAGACTTGCCAGGCTCAGTCAAAACATAGGAACTCTGCCTCCTGGAATCTTCACAGAACAAAAATAGGCTGGCTGGGCAATGCAGCTATCAATAATGTCAAGATCAGCATTTCTCATGTTCTTTTTGTTTTCTTGACCTCTTTGCCATCTTGTTCTTTATGTCAATCTCCATCTCTGCTAGTAGAAACAAGTGGCTTGGTTTTTCTTAGATTCTGTTCCTGAGGAGTGACCTTTTCTTCTCAGGATGTTCCCTCTAACTTTCATGGGAATTGTGTCTTTCTAGTCACAGGGAGGCCACCTGCTCTCTCTCTATAATGCATTTGGTTTTACAGCTACCAACAAGACCTGTTCTTAAATAGTAAACTCATTTGGAGGACTAAGCTTTACTTTGGATTTGTATTTCCAGTTTGAGAAAAAGAACTATAATGTTTCCTATGAGATAAGAGCAAGTCCTACATACTCTACTTGAAAAATTCCCTCCATGATATGCCTGTTTATTGGTCCTTGTTCAGACTTCTTATTTTTATTTCTTTTTTATAGTACTTACATTCGAACTCAGGGCCTCACACTTAGTAGGCAAAGGGCTCCATTTCTTGAGCCATGCCCTTAATCCTTTTTTTGCTTTATTTTTTTTCAGACAGAGTATCCTGTTTTGTCCTCGGGCTAGCTTTGGGCTGTAATTTCCCTATTTCTGTATTTTATGGAGCTGAAATCACAAGCACACACCACCACACCTAGCTTGTTAGTTCAGTTGGGCTCCTGTGAACTTTTTAAAAAAAAATTTATTGTGAAAATACCATACAGAGGGGTTACAATTACATGGGCAATGTAATGAGTACATTTCTTATCAAGCATTGTTGCCTCCTCCTTTGTTTCCCCTTCCCATCTCTTCCCATCTTCCCCCCCTCCCTCCACCCTCCCCAGTCCCGCCCAGCCAAAGTTATAAAGTTCATTTTTCAACATTATGACTTATACATCTCATTGTTGCAATGGGTCCACCTGTATCCCTATTTAAACAGTTTGTTTTTGCCCTTCCCCTCCACAAATTATACCAACATCAAATACAATGAAAACAGGGGTTATACCGTGGGAGAGGGACATACAAAGCAACAAAGAAATCATCTTATAAATATGTTAGAAACAATCGCAAGAAAGAAAAAAACATTTGAATACTTATCTTGGGGTTCATTTCACCTAACATCAACTTATCTGACCTTTTCTGCATGTCTCAGACATATACTAGTTATTGCAAATAAGGGAAACCATAGGACTTATGTTTCTTTGGGCCTGGCTTACTTTACTTAATATAATTTTTTCCAAGTCTTTCCATTTCCTAACAAATGGGGCAATGTCATTCTTTCTGATGGAGGCATAGAAGTCTATTATGTATATATACCACATTTTCTTGAACTTTTTGGCTTCTGTGATCTTCCTGATCTCCGCTTCTTAAATATCTGTGAGATTAAGACATGCTCCTCATTCATATTTCTAAATACCTAGAACTTGCATTGGCATGTCTTCTGATTACACCATCACACAGTGCAGCTGTGATTTTACAATTGACCACCAAGAGCCCAATATGTAAAGACTTAGCATACTTCAAGTAGAGAAAAATGGGGGGAAATGGGGTGTGAAAAAAATAAATCAAGCGCTTCAGGAATAGAAGTAGCAAACAGAATTATGGCAAATTCAGTCATAATGTTGAATATATGTATTTGAAAATGGAAATAGGCAAAATGAGGGGATAGACAGGGTTGGGAGATATGGCAGAGAATGATGAAAAGGGTGACAATGATCAAGATGCATTATACTCACAAACTGACATGCTGTGTACAACTACTTAAGGAGATTTTTTTTGGTTGGTTGTGGGGCTTGAACTCTGGGCCTGGGTGCTGTCTCCAAGCTCTTGAGCTTAAGGCAAGCCCTCTGCCACTTGAGCCACAGAGCCACTTCCAGTTTTCTGGTAGTTAATGGAGATAAGAGTCTCATGGACTTTCCTGCCCAGGCTGGCTTTGAACCATGATCCTCAGATCCCAGCCTCTTGAGTAGCTAGGATTACAGGCATAAGCCATCAGCACCTGGCTAAGGAGATTTTTTTTTAAGAAGAAGTAACAAAAATAATGAAAATAGCTCCCCCTTTTTGTGCTTCCCCTTTTGATACACTTTGCATCTATTCTTTGCACTTTATCACAATACCATAAGAGAGCAAATACTGTCCTTTTGGGATGGATATACTTGTTCTTACAACAAATTCTCACAACTAGTTAAGTGGCAGCAAGATTTTAATCCACACATTCAAAGGCCAATGCTCTTGACCAGGAACCTCTCCAGCCTCTTCTAATTACTGATCTGCCCTTGCCAAATCCTGAGCAACAGTTTTATTTAAATGAATTTAGTTTAATCCTCACAAAACAGTGAGCAATAGTGTGCTTTGGAATGCATCTTTGGTGTTGTGTTCCAAAGAACAGATGGGTTTAGTAACTTGTCCAAGGCTGCATGGCTTGGAGCTGGTAGCATCCAGTTTTAAGCCCAGTGGACTTAGAATTCAATTTCCTTGTTTTTATTTTTTTCAGTATTGGAGATGGAACCTAGGTCACTGCCCATGATGGGCAGGTATTCTACCACTGAACTACATGTCCAGCCCCTATTGTCTTCTCTTTTTTCCATGAGTTTTACTGTAGCATGATTGAGATGTTAAACTATACCCAGGAATAACAGAGCTCATATTTTACTCAAGTCTCTGCAATGTGAGCCATTTCTAAGTTGCTTTAATGAAGGTCTCTAGAAGGTGTTTAAATCTAGTAATCCCTTCAGATTGATACCATTGGCAGAAGCCAATGGTAGATTTAATGACTAGCCAGGTCATTTCTGTAGCTGTCTCTCCTTTTCCCAAGTAAGGCCCAATTCATCAACATCCTCAGATGGTCATCCTCTCAGTTCTTTCATTCACTCAACACACAGTTCTTGAGTACCTCCAACCATTGTTCCAGCTACTAAAGAAATTACAGATAAGAGTCGGCTTTCCTGACAGCTTACATTCTAGGATGTATAAACACAGAAATAAAAACAACAAGGTCACTTAGCAAAATCATTAAGAAAAATCAAGTAGTATATTAGAAGGCAAAAGTGCTAAGAAGACAGAGAAAGCAAGAACAACTAGGAAGTGTCGGCAGCTTGGGGTTGCTTGCGATTTTAAATGAAATGGCGAGAGCTGGTAGCTCAAGCCAAACTTAGTTCAAAACCAATCTGAAAAGGAAGTATGTAAAATGCAATATCCAACAAACCAGCAAAATGCCCATTGAAGGCATGGCTCAAATGATAGAGTACCAGCTGTGAGCAAGAAAGCTGAGAAAGAAAACAAAACCCTGAGTCCAAACCCTGGTACTGAAGCTTCCATTGTAACTACTTCACAACCTGAGTTCTCCCATTTGTGCTTCTTCCACCTCCCCTTCATAGCTATTGGTCCTCAGAACCTTCCTCACAAGGCCCACATCCATTCTTCTCCATCTCCTGTACTGTTTTCCATTGGCAAGGACACAGCAGAACATAACAATGTTTGAAACTCCATCCCAGGGCTCTAGATTTGCCCAGATGTCATGAGGGACTTCTGGAACCAGGCCTAAAAGGACTCTATTTGAGAATAGGGGTGTTTTCTTTGGGGGAGAGTCCAATCTCTCTATGATTCTCTCCAGACTTTCATAATCACTGAAAGAAATGGGAACTAAGACAAAGGCTGCTACAAATCTTGTCAGATAGAAAACAAACTAAAAAGGAGAAATGAAGAGAGAAAAATTGATAAATCTAAGGCTTATAAGGCAAAACTTATTTTTATATCCTAGGTCACATTTTTAAATGCCATCAATGTTATAGTAAAGGTTTGTATAGGAATAGAGTGAATATGTCATCTTCAAAAATCAAATCTCTCCAACAACCTAAAACAGCCCTGTAATATGTTTTGAGTTATTTAGACAAAGATTTTGCAATTAAAATCTACATTAATTCTGGATTCCAATAAATCTTGAGTAAATTTAAATATTTAAAACTCTTCTTCAATTCCTTTTTAACATGCTACTAGCTACATTTGCTTGAGTGTCGTGTGTGTGTGTGTGTGTGTGTGTGTGTGTGTGTGTGTGTGTGTGCACTCAGGACTTGGGCCCTATATCCCTGAGCCCTTTTCGCTAAAGTCTAGTCATCTACCACTTGAGCCATGGCTCCATTTCCTTGAGTATAATTCTTAAATCAGAGAGAAGATAACACTAAGTCTTACTATAACATTCTATAAAAGTTTCCATAAATAATTTAAGATAGGTTTTCTATCTTTCACATTCTAGTTTAATTTAATAAGTGTAAGGTAGTTTTTCATACACAAAAGTATCAATAAAATTCTTGCTAAAATAGCCATGGCTACATGTGGTGATACATGCTTGTAAGTACTGAGGAGGTGGAGGTAGACAGGTTACAGTCTAGGGTCAGTCCAGACAAAAATGTGAGACTTTACCTAAAAACAAACTAAAAGCAAAAGGCCTGTGGTGTGGCTCAAGTAGAAGAGCAGTTTCCTAGCCTATGTGAAGCCCTGGGTTTAATGTCTAGTACTCAAATACCTCAAATAGCCATTATTCAAGAATTGTAAACTTTGGGGATATAAGATAGATATCTTATGCCTTGAAAATTTTTTACTACCGATGGATGATGATTTTTTTGTGATAATATAAAGCAGTAATGAATGTCAAACACAAGAGAATTAGCAAATAGGTACACTGAGCTTCATCATAATCACTGTATACTTTTATTTTATAATATTCAAACACCAGAAAGCACTTGGAAAAAATCTGTGTGGGGGATGGAGTGTAGCTTAGTATTCCAGTGCTTGCCTACCATGTGCAAGGCTTTGCATTCAATCTTCAGCACTGAAAAAAATATTTTAAAAGATATGGCTTGTTCACATATACATGCTATTAAGGGTCAGCACACAGATTGCACCAGAAAACATCCCAGTAGGTAGCCATAAATTCAGGCATGCCTGGGTCTCTGCATAGAAAGTGAATATAGATAGAATCAACATCCTGGTGTTAGTGAGGGTAAATAGTGAGATAATGCCAGTAACATGCCTTACATGTGGTGAATGGATAAATATTGACTGATGCTATCATTACAGTCCCTGCCCTCTTCCTCCCACAAAGGACCACCAGATATCATTTAGAGTATGGGAGTTCCATCTCAGGAAACAGACTAATTCTGAATCTGTGACCTTTAGTAATTTTTATCTCCTACACTTCCTGGGAGGTTCACTTGCATTTTCCAGATGGTTCTAGAACATGTAGCTAATAGTATCTACTTCTAGGGCTATGACAAAAAGAAATAAGTTAATATATTCAACAAGCTTAGAAGGATCTAAATCATGATTAATGAATGGCTTTAGTATATACCACTAAACCTCTTTCTATACAAATCTTGAGTTTCCCATGACCCTCAAGAAAATTCCACCATGCAGAATTACAGACTCACCAAGCAGCACTGAGCATGCTGGAGTTTACCAACAGAAAACTACATTGCCAAGGGCTTGCCCAGCCCTTGGTCAAAAGAAGTGCTCATCTACACATTATCAAGCCAGTAGTCTCTGAAGTTCCAGGCATGGGCACTCTAATCCAGTCTCCAAGAGCAGCTCAGATAATCCAAAACAACTATACCACTTTCCCAACCCAAGGGTAGACTTCCTAGAGTCACAGGTGCCCAATGACAGTTGTATCCTTCATCTTTCAAAGAGATCCCAAGTGCTTTTGATGTCCCTGAAATATATAGAATAATGAGAAGATGGAAAAGCTCTTTGCAGTGCAATAAAAACTTAGGACAGTGAAAAGAAGGGAAGAGAGGAGAGAGGGGGAAAGAGAGAAAGATGAGAGGGCAAGAGAGAAGGAAAAATCAACTTTTAACATAAATTACTTTCCTCAAATCAAATTTTTTTCCTCAGATATCAGTCTGAGGACCTGTGATTGCTTGAGTCTGGAAATTTTGTAAATATTTAAAAATTTTAAAAGACATTCTTCCTAAAGGGTTTCTCTAGTACCTAAGGTAAAATAATAATGATAATCTGGATGCCAGTGGCTCGCACCTGTAATCCTAACTACTCAGGAGGCTGAGATCTGAGGATCATAGTTCAAAGCCAGCTTAGGCAGGAAAGTCTGTGAGACTCTTATCTCCAATTAACTCCCCAAAAGCAGGAAATGGTGCTGTGGCTCAAAATGGTAAAGCACTAGCCTTGAGCAAAAAAGCTCAAGAATAGTACCCATGCCCTGAGCTCAAGCCCTAGGACCAGCACACGAAAAATTAATGGCAACTGCTCTTAATATTTATAAAGTCATTTTATGTATTTTCATATTCAATTTTCATAGAAATCCTAGGAGGTAAGAAGTAACAGACCCACGTGGCATACTGGGAATTGAAGCTTCTAAGAAGCATTAAATTACATGCTGAGAGGTCATGGTGAATTTATTGAAACTTCAGGAGTCTAACAGTTCTATGACTCAACAGTTCCATGTCTTGCTTGCTAGAAAGGTCCTTAGGAGGTGGAAATTGCTATCCTTGAATTTAACAGAGCACAGCATGGATGCTCCTCTCTGTTGAATTACCCACCCAGTTCTAAAGTGTGCTTCTGATTGCAATCTATACAGGTGCCAACTTTTCACTTCATAAATTGGGAGCAATGTGGCTTTCTTTAGCAGTACAAACTAACATGGTGAAATTACCTAGATGAGTCAGAATACACACCCCCAAGGCATTCTAGACTGGAAATAAGAACTGCACTTTAAAATCAATCAAAGGAAACTTTCTGAACAAACAGGAAGATTTCTTTGCTCCTACAGGATCTTTGCTTCCCATCAGTGGTAAACCTTAGTGTTGACATTGTGTTGATTTAAGGGAGATTCACATGTTGAGGCAGTAAGAAGGGTCCTGGGCAGATCCTAACTATCACAGTGTTCTGGGAACTCTTAAAGAAATGACATGCCAGGAGAAATCTTGGAGTGAGATGCAAATAATAGCAAGAGACAAGTTTGGCAAAGAGACAATATGTGAGTTTTACATGGAAGACACTTTGGAGGTGCTTCAACAGAATTTCAGCATTTGCCAACTGGATTAAGATGAAAGGGCTATCTCAGAGGCATCTGCTTATGTGAAACAATTACTTTCAGGAAGTGTATTCAAAGACACCTGAGAAGTACTTCTGATTGATGCCTGTAAGCTTTAAAGAAAAACACCATATTTTGAAGAAGAGGTCACTTTTGGAACAAGAAGAATGTGGAAATAAGCAATAAGCATTGTAATAGACAACAGTGTTAGTTTTCTACTCCATTAAGTACTTGAAATAATAAATTCATAAAAAGGAAAAGGACTTTTTATCTTAGGTAGTAGAGAAAATCTTTAGGAAGAATTTCTTTTAAAAATTTACTCTTTATTTACAATCAGTCCAGGACTGATTGGCCTTGCTACCTTGGGCCTGTGGCAAGGTGGCGTATCATGGCAGATATATGTGATGAAACAGACCTGCCACCTCATGTCTGATAGAGCAAAAGAGAGGAAAAGGAGACTGGAGTCCCATTATCCTTTTTTTTTTTTGCCAATCCTAGGGCTTGAACTCTGGGCCTGCGCTATGTCCCTGAAATTTTTTTACTCAAGGCTTTTATTGTGGCTCTACTACTTGAGCACCACTTCTGGTTTTTACTGAGTAGCTTATTGAGATAAGAGTCTCACAGACTTTTCTGCACAGGGTTGACTTTGAACCTCAATCTTCAGATCTCATCCTCCTGAGTAGCTTGGATTACAGGTGTGAGCCACCAGCACTGGCTCCACTATCCTTTTCAAAGGCATGCCTTTGACAACTATTCCTCACCTCTTAAAGTTTCCACCACTCTTATGGTTTGGATATAAAGTATTGCTGCAAAAGATTCAAGTACTGGGCTGGGAAGGTGGCTCAGTGGTAGAGCACTTGCCTTGCATGCACGAGGCCCTGGGTTCGATTCCTTAGCACCACATAAGCAAAAAAAAAAAAGAAAAAAGCTGGAAGTGGTGCTGTGGCTCAAGTGGTAGAGTGCTAGCCTTGCGTTGAAGAGCTGAGGGACAGTGGCCAGGCCCAGAGTTCAGGCCCCATGGCCAGACCCCCCCCCAAATAAGATTCAAGTACTAAAGCTTGGTTCTCAATACAGCAGGGTTTGGAAGTGGGGCTTGATTGGATCATAAGGGCTCTGATTCATCTATTGATTAATTCATTGATGCATCAAAATTTGATGGTATTTCTACCTGGTGGAAATTTAGGACGTGGGACCTTGATAGAAGAAGCAAGTAACTGAAGGATGGTCCTGGAAGGGTATATCTTACTCCCAAGCCCTTCCTTGCTGGTTCTTGCTTCCTGGTTACTACAAAATGAACAGCTTTGCTGTCTGCCATGATGTTGTGTCACTACAGCCTTAAAAGCAGCAAGGCCAGCCTTTGGGGGATATTTGAGATCCAAACTAGAGCCGCAAACATCATAATTAGTATCATCACCATTATCATTACCATCACCATCATTATAATGAACAGTTCCTGAACATTTTCTGTATACTGAAGTCCTTTCAAGGACTTTAGACATCAAATTCATTTATCTCTCTTAACAGTCCCATGAGGAAAGTGTTGTTATTCTTAATTTTTTAGGCTAAGGAACAGAGGCACAGAGAAGTTAAGAAACTTGCCTAGAATCACATAGTCAATAGTGAGTTTGAAATTCAAATTCAGATCCAATAGGTTCTAAGCCTACAAACACATATTACATATTATTACAGATGCACTTAATATTGTATCTTTTGGATTGCCCATTTAAAAAAATAGTAAGGAAGGGATAAATTAGAAATGGAGACTACCAGGTTGGCAGGGGTTACTCCTTAAGAAAGACAGATCTACTCTTCCTTTTTGAGAAGACTGTATTTGAGTTAAGATCTCAGAAAGAATATTCTAAGTGGAGTTTTGGTTCTCTGTTTCTGCATAAAGAAATAACCCACAACTTAATGGCTCTAAATCCCATCTTCATTTCTCTCACAATTCTGGTGAGTTGACCAGGCTTAGCTGGGCGATTTTTGCTTGAATTGCTCTGATTGTGCCAGTAGCTGGGGTCTTTTGAAGGATAGAGTAGGCTAGACAAGCTGTATACTTTCACCCTGAAGTCTAGAACCTAAGTGGGGGGGCCGGGGGAGATTGTGTTTATCTGGACAGGTGACCAGAGTTCTTCCATATGGCCTCTCCAACCTGGCAAGACTCAGGATATTTAGACTTCTTTTCAGTCTTTGTAACTCAAGACTCTTAAGAGTGAGTGCTCCAAGAGAGAAGTAGATCCTGCCAATTTCTTAAGACTTGATCTCTTAAACTGGAACAATAGTACTTCTATTATATTCTCTGGGTCAAAGAAATGATCAGGATCCAACAGGATCCAAAGGGCAGGGGTGTGAAACCCACTTCTTCCTCTCTGTGAGAGCCAAGGAATATGCACCAGCCAAATTTAACCTGCCTCAGTCAGGTTATTTATTATTATTATATTATGTATTTATTATATGTATATAATATATTGCATACATAATAATGTATTTATTATATTATATTATATTATTTGTTATCATTACCTTCTGCAAAATCAGAGGGTAATAATAAACTGGAGGCCACAGGGACTAGATAGAGCTAGACCAGGAGATTGGGAAAAATAGACCATTTCAGGACTTGTAAACCATGCTAAAGATTGGATTCTATTCATTTTCCAAATCACTTTTTACTATTTCTTTTTTTCTCCCAGACTTCTACAGTCAAGAAATCTTCAATCTAGCCTAGATAGATAAGATATAAACAAGACTTTGGGAGAAATGCCTGGAACCAATCAGAGAGACATATGAGGCCCCCCAAAATAGAAGCAGAACAATTATTCTGACCTTAGAAAGAGCAGAGTCAGCTTCAAAGCAACCTGTTGTTTTTAGATAGTCTTGCATCCTTTCTAATCCAAAGGATCAATGTCATTGGGTAACATAATGGTGTTCTTCAACTGCCAAAATATCAGCACTACATAAATCACTTTTAAATATATAATTATATATATATATAATTTTAAATATATAAGCATGGCATTATACATAAAACAATGCTTCTTCTAACCTTACTATGTTTACCCTTTGCAATGGAAACATTAAAATGAATCGGATGCACATGTGGTTGTCTCTGCCTGTATTTATTTCACGTAACAGAGAGTTCCATCACTCCCACCAGAAAGAGCAGTTTAAATACTTTTCTAATTCCTAGATTAAGAATGAAATGAGATGGCTTAATGTTGTGTTAGTGTGGTATTGGCTGCTGTAACAAAAGACCCAAAGGTACTCTTATTTACTTTAGCACACAATTTTGAAGGTTCAAGAATATATTACCGACATTTGCTCTGGCCTAGTAAGGACCTACCTATCTATATTATATCTTGGCAGCTGGCACCATTGAGAAGGGAGATATCACAGGGCAAAACAGGAAATCAAAGAGAATGGAGGAGGGGCCGGTATTGCTGTTTTCAAAATTACTTTTTTGTTGGTCATGGTGCTTGAACTCAGGGCCTGGGCATGTCCCTGAGCTCTTTTGCTCAAGGCTAGTGCTCTACCACTTAGAGCCATAGTGCCACTTCCCAGTTTCCTGGTGCTTACTTAATTGGAGTCTCATAGACTTTCCTGCCTGGGCTGGTTTTGAACCTGTATCTTCAGCTCTCAGCTTCCTATGTAGCTAGGATTACAGGCGTGAGCCACTGGCTCCTGGCAGTATTGTTGTTTTATTTTATTTTATTGTTTTTTTGTTTTTTGTTTTTTTGGGTCTGGTCATGGGGTCTGAACTCTGGGCCTGGGCGCTGTCCCTCAGCTCTTCAGCTCAAGGTTAGCACTCTACCACTTGAGCCACAGTGCCACTTCCAGCTTTTTTCTTTTTGCTTATGTGGTGCTGAAGAATCAAACCCAGGGCCTCAGCATGCAAGGCAAGCGCTCTACCACTGAGCCACCTTTCCAGCCCAGTATTGTTGTTTTAGAACAAACCAATCCTCAAGTAAACTAACTGGATTCTCCTGAGAACAACATTAATCTCTTCAAAGGGTGGCATCTCCAGTGGCCTAATAGCCTTTCACTAAGCTATGTCTCTTAAGGTCCCACTGACTCTTAATATTATGAAATCGGCTGCCAAGCTCCCAATAGAACCATTGGAGGAAAAACTACATTCAAAACTTAGCAAAGAATGGTGTCTCCTACTAGTCCTTGGGCTTGCAATGCCATGAGGAAATCAGAGAGGTCCTAGGAAATCAAATAGGATTTTTTTTTAAATCAATGATTGGGCACAAGGCAGAAAAAGTCAGCATTAGAAGCAAGACCTTGAATAGAAAAGAAAGGGTTAGATCCGGAGCCAGTGGCTCACGCCTGTAATCCTAGCTATTCAGGAGGCTGAGATCTGAGGATCAGGGTTCAAAGCCAGCCGGGGCAGGAAAGTTCGTGAGACTCTTATCTCCAATAAACCGCTAAAAACAGGAAGTGGTTCTCTGGCTCAAGCGGTAGAGCACTCGCCTTGAGCTGAAAAGCACAAGGACAGCGCTCAAGCCCAGAGTTCAAGCCCCACGACCGACAAAAAAAAAAGAAAGAAAGAAAGAAAGAAAGAAAGAAAAGAAAGGGTTAGGGGCTTCACCCACAGTTTAGCCCTCAGCACCCTCACTTGTTTGTATCCCTGGAGTCTTTGCGTACTCCATCTATGTCAGCAGCTCAGCTGAGTGCAAAGTCCCTGGGCTATGGAATGAAATGGACCAGGGTGACAGTAGCCATTCTATCTTTTACCACCTGAGTGATATGGAGCAAGACATTTTCAGTGCTTTATGCCTCAATGCCCTCATTTGCAAAGGAGAGATAATATTAACAAACAAGCTTTTCAATGTTAGTGTGTTAATGCACATAAAATGCTTAAAATTATACATTAAAAATTTTAAGATGTCAGTAACTGCAATGGTCAAAGTCCAATGTATGATTGCCTATATGCTTTAGGTAATTATGAATTGTGGCTTTTTCCAGTTTGCACATGAATAGAAGGTGTTTATAGCAATTTCCCTGAATGTGTGTGCCAACTTAAAATGAAAAAAAGGGGGGATGGTAAATGTCAGCCATAAAGGGTTTCATGTTATTCTGTGGCCCCCTTGCTTAGAATTTGGCATAGAACATGTGTACAAAAAGAGGAAATGAATACATTTCTTTCACTGAAGAAAGTCTGGCTTTTCTATGCCTTTTTACTTGCTGGGTACTTCTTTAGGCTGTGTTTAACACAATCACCATGGATAGCCCTTGGGCTCACTTTGTTAAGTTTCTTCTGAGCTGGTCATAGTCCCAATATGCTCAGTTTCCCATGCATTAAAATTACAGTGATATAGAATTATGGTGCACATAGGAGAGTTTTCTTGAAGTGATCCAAAGCTTGTCTTCTCTTTGGAAGCAACAGACATGTAAAAAATTTCACTCTCTGTTTGCTTCTAAGTTCTTCATGTTGTCAAATATTTTCAGTTGCAGAAGAGAATTTGTGATGTGAAATAACATAGAGTCTATGTTGTGAGGTCCAGGTATATACTTCGTACATATGTTTTAAAATTGGAAGATGGATTAATAATGCTGGCACAACTATATGAAATAGACTAACTTCTTAGGCCTGTTCAATGTGGTAACCATGAGTCACATGAACTATTGAGACATTCTAGCAACTATATTCCTATAAACACCTTTCCCTCCCAAAGGTTGTTAGAAAAAAAAGGGTGTAATTATCTCATTAGTAAGGTTTTGTATTGATTGTAAGTTGAGATAATATTTTTGAAATACTGGATTCAATAAGATGTACTGTGAAAGAAGAATTTCACCTCATATTTTCACCTTTTAATATATCTTCTGGGAAACTGGTAATAATTTATATGAGTACTTCATATTTCTCTTGGACAGTACTGTCTTAAGCCATCTGAGTTTTGCCATATTTCTTGCATATTGCAAAGAATAAATAAATAAATAATGTATTTTAATTCTCCAAATTTAGCTCTATAAGAGTATTGATATGACCACATAGTAGCACCAAGGATAGGATGTCAACTGGCCTAGTCATAACCACTGTCTTGTATTCCAGAGTCTAAAGAAATACAAGTGGAATGGAAGGAAATTCAGAAGAGGGCATGTTATTTTTCTCTTCTATGATCTCTTTGGCCAGTTTGCCTGGGCATGTGAATTTGGCTACAGCCAAATATTAATCTCCTAGTCTACTCATAATACCAGACACAAGCAAATAAGAGAAAATTGGATTTAGAGAGGAAGACTGCCTGTTCAGTGTCCAAAGGCCTTGCAAAGATATTTTCAGGATGAGTTTATAGCCCTAGTTCTCTTTGGAAATGAATTTGAAAAGTTTTTTTTCCTACCTAGTGTCTCTTTTTTAATTTACCTCTTTTTTATCCTTAAGTAGTTATACAATGGAGTTTTAATTCAATATGTCTGCATATAAGTTTATAGTGTTGTCTTCATTGAATTCTTTGATAGAATCCCTGGAGCCAATTAGAAATGTGTATTTTCAAAAAGATAATGAAATAGACTATCCTTTCTATGAAGATGTCCTTAAGCTCTTCAGTATCCCTCTGCTAATATCTTCTTTCTTTGAAACTTCAAAGCAGTGAGTTTTAGTGAAAAGATTCCTTTATTTCAGCTAGAGAAATCAAGACACAAAACCAAAAATAACATAGCCATATCAGTAAACCATCAACGATGGAGATAATGAGATGATGATGATGATGATGATGATGATGATGATGATGATGATGACGATGACGAGATGAATGTGTACATAACAGAGAGAGATAGACACAGACATAAAGAAACAGAGACATAGAGACAGAGAGAGATTGGGAAATTTTGCAGCCCAATAATACCAGGATAAAAGCCTTTGAGGCTCTATATTAGAGCAGCTACTTTGGGATCTAGACTGTATAAACTCAAAGGATCTAAGCTCAATCACTAAGCCTGGCTGGAAGTAGTTTGGTTGTTGTTAATGGATCTGTAACCCAGGAGACTACTGCCTAGACAGATGAGAGGCATAAAGCTCTGTTGGAAACATAGGGCCTAACCTCTTCTCACTGATCATGAGCTCTCCAAAGTCTGTGTCTCATTACATTTATAAAAATAAAACTTGAGAGAAGCCCTTTATAAAAAGTAATAACAATACAAAAAGTATACAAAGAAAAACAAGTAATAAATTATCTCAAATCATTGTATCTAGGTTAGGAAAAAGAAGCCAAACCATTCAGTGTAAAATATTTCAGACCTCTGTATAAATAACTACAAGGTGGACAGATGGTTGCTATGGTTGGGAAAAAATAAACAAACAGGTGATTGACAGTGTGAGGAACAAAGCAGAAAGGAAGAAAGTAAGAAGGGAGGAAAGAACAAGAATTAGAAATGGTAGTTGAATCACATGATATTTACTATTTTAAATGATATGAATGTACTTAAATTCAGAGGGAAAAAACACAAACAAGTAAACGGAAGGAAACATTTAACTTTAAATAAATGTCTTATGCTCCAGAAATACTAGCTCCTGAAAGAGTCTTGTAGTATTACAACAAAAGAGTATGAAAGTCACTAAGAGATTTGAGTCTTTGTTTTTTTACTTACTATAGGTGATTATATAATTTTAACCATATATAACATTTATATTCTGTACTACAACTGTAATTCTTCCACTTCTTCTAAATGTATTTAATGTTTTATACATTTGACTAAAGCCAAACCAGTCTTGAAATCTTTGCATCATCCTTTGGAAATAGTTGGAAACAGACTGTTTGATAAGGCAAACTATGCAATTTTGTGTCATTGGCTTAATGGACAGGCTACAAAAATCAGTCACTGAATCATAAGGTAAGAGAAATTGGCAGAGCACTGGTTCAACTATTGCCTGGAATCAGGGAGTAAGGCCTGTAATCCCAGCCTTCAGGAGGCTGAGACACAAGTATGGCCTCTTCTCTCAAAATGAAAACTGTTGCTTTGATAATTCAGAAAGCAGACCAAGGGCTTGGAATGTAGCTTAGTAGTAGAGTACTTCCTAGCATGCATGAAGCCCTGGGTTCGATTCCTCAGTACCATATGAACAGAAAAAGCCAGAAGTGGCACTGTGGCTCAAGTGGTAGACTTCTAGCCTTGAGCAAAAGAAGCTCAAGGACAGTGCCCAGGCCCTGAGTTCAAGCACCAGGACTGGCAAAAAAAGAAAAAGAAAGCAGACGAAGTCCTTACTGTCTTGGAGGCTCTAACAGAGCCCCATCCTGGAAGACTGTGATAGTTGGCTTATATTTGTAATTCATTTGCTCCCAGCAATCTGGACAATGAATAGCCATGATTGGGAAACATAAATTTTCTTCTCCATCCATTTTCAAATATTATGACCTCATATGGTTCTCTGTTCCTGGTTTCATTGCAACATGGGAATCTTTTTATGTGGCTTTATTTTATGTAATCATTTTTCCTATTTTTTGGTTATTTCCTAGGGAGAGGTTAATCTCTCATCTCACACATTCTTACTATCTGTACTGAAAATTGTCTCTAAATTAGCCATATGGTAGATGCTCAAAGAAATGTTAGATGCCCTATGGTGTTTCCATGGCCCCCAAAGACCTCAATTCATGCTCTGATCATTGCTTCAGGTCAGGTGTAATTAATTTTTTTAACCTTTATGTCCTCACCTGGTGGCAGTAAAGACCAAAAGAAAATCTCAGGCTGTGTGATATACAGCCTCGGAATCTATGCTTAAGACCTTCTTCAGGATGCAACTGTGGAGGGCCTGGCAAGGCAGGGCATTGTATTTGAGACCATCTTGTACTTCCTTGCTGGTCTCAGTATCATGAATGGCTGATGCCCTTGAACTTTTTACATGATTCCCTTGTAAATTGCGATCTTTGACCATCTCTGCCCTCTGTCTTTGCTTCTTCTTCAGACCTCTTGGCTCTACCCATAATCATATAATGTACATAGACTAACTTTTCATACCAGATATAAGCTGGGCTCCTATTTCCCTTTGTGAATGAACCTTGCTAATTATTTCACTAAATTCTACATGTTTTCTCTCTTCTGCACTCAGCATAATTTCTCTCAAACTCTACTTAAGTGTATCCAGATGTATGTACAGAAAGATGTTTACTGATTTTACCACATTGTAAGTTCCAAATGACAACTTTAAACACTTACATTTCATATCCTCCAATATTGTTCCGAATCCAGTTATTGAAGACATAATTCTCAGCAGATTGTTACATGCTGAAGAGCTACCTGTATTCTCTAAAGAATAGAAATGTTTGTTTTCTTTCCAAAATAATAGCATAAGCTACGGAGTGATCACTAGACAAATTGGTTTCACTCACTGAAGAGGAAATTACTATTCATCACATTTTTTTTCTTGGAAAAAAACTCGTGATAATAAGACATACTTGTTTCTAACAAATAAGTAATGCAATGGAGTGGGAGTGGAAGTGAATGTTCATTATGCGCACCTCAAATAGGCCATGTTCTCAGAGCAAGTAAGCTTGTCATGGCACATATAAAGTTCATGTAAAGTGGGAAGCAGTCCCTGGATGAAATACAAGAGATTATCTAACCTGTTCCTGGAGGCATCTGTGGTACAGGCTTCCCTGGATTAATAGGATTGAGGACTCAGAAGTGGAAGGGGAGATATGAAAGAAGGGTCACAAGACCAGACATTTCTGGCCTACTGAACTCTGGAAGCTGTCAAGCTCTCAGAATAATTTCCACTTGCTAAATTCAAGTGTCATTTGACTGCTTATTTCTTCATATTTCTGCTCTTTATATTTTAGGAGCCAGTTCTTAAGACTTGAACTCGTGGCCTTGCACTCTTTCTTAGCCTCTTTCCAAGAAAACCTGGAGTTGGAGATAAGGGGCTGGCTTTGCATACAAATCCTCGGATCTCAGATCCTTAAATCTCTGAGTAGATAGATATGCTCACATTTTTGAGTAGGTAGAATTACAGGCAAGAGCCATGGATTTCAGCTAGTATTTCTACTCTTAATTCTGTTTTATTCCCCTATATTGAGACAGTTTAGACAGGGAGATTCACCAAAATGGTTCCTTGTAAACCATGCCAGCAGAAATTAGCATGCTTATATGTAAAATAACTTTAATGGCTCCCTAATAATAATTCTAAAGTAATAATAGCTGTATCATGAAGAAACACTTTCTACATTATATAAATTGGGGATGAATGAGAATGTGGAAAGGGGTGACATTGATCAAGATGTATTGTATTCATAAACTGCTTTGTTAAATGGCAATTCCTTCATACAACTACTTGAAGATAATTTTTAAAAGGGGGAAAAAAGGAAGGGCAGGCATTGGTGGCTCATACTTAGAATCCTAGCTACTGAAGAGGTAAGCATTTAAGAAAGATTCTGAGGATCACTGTTTGAAGCCAGCCTGGGCAGGAATGTCGGAGAAATTCTAATCTTTTCAAATTCAAGCACCCATGCTAGCACAAAATGTTATATAAATTTAATCTGAAGTGATTAATTTTCCCACTGATAATTAAATCTCGATAGTTTGGTGTCATATCCTTTAACATAAAGTTGTCTTTGGAAAACTACATTTCAACAACTTGAAACAGATCTAGAGTAGCCCTAAGAATGCCACTCAGTAGCTAGATAAGCATTTCTGAATTCGGAGAGGATAGAAGCCTATTCATCACAATATTCTGTAGGTTTGTGAATGTCTATTATTACAGGGACACAAAACACACTGCATCTAAAAGTGCTATTTCCTCTACAACCCACCAGAAGTTTCCAGATACCAAAGGTTTCTTTTCTCTCTTGAAGACGTTTCTTTTTTTTTTTGAGTAATTCAATTACATCAGTTTCAATATCAGGCAATAAAGCATTGGGGATGTGGCTACTTGTGGTAGAGCACCTGTTTAGCATACACAAGGCTCTGGGTTCAAATTCCAGCACTGCAAGTAAACAAATAAATCAATGGGCATAACCATGTTCCCTTAGCCTAATATGATTAAGGCTGCGCATATCAAGATATATTGTATGCATAAACTGCTTCATTAAATGGCAGCTCCATAGTACAACTATTTAGAGATAATGATAAAGAGAAAAATGTACCTTACATTAAAAATCACATAAAATATTTAAAACAGATCTGATTTGAACAAAGGATTTGATACTATGACAAGCAGCATACTTGATACTTTTAAAATTGAGATTTAGCTGGGAAGGTGGCTCAGTGGTAGAGTGCTTGCCTTGCATGCCAGAGGCCCTGGGTTCGATTCCTCAGCACCACATAAGCAAAAATAAAAATAAAAATAAAAATAAAATTGAGATTTAGAGATACATACGTAGACCCATGAAAAAAAGCAAATCAACTATCTAGTTTATATAAACCACAGTTTTCACTTGGGGATAATGGAATAGGTCTTCTTGTCAAGAGTTTCAGAAATAGACACAGCCGTCAGAGATGCTTTCTATAGGTTAAAAATAATAAACATTTCCAGGTGTTGGTGGCTCACACCTATAATTCTTGCTACTCAGAAGGCTGAAATCTGAGGGTTGTGGTTCAAAGCCAGTCCAGTCAGGGAAGGCTATGAGACTCTTATCTCCAATTAACCACCAGGAACCCAGAGGTGGCACTGTAGTTCAAATGGTAGAGTGCTAGTCTTGAGCAACAGAGCTCAAGAACAGCACAAGCCCTGGGTTCAAGCCCCATGACCAACAAAAAATATTGTTAAGAGACCTAAGGCCAAAGACATGGAAGTTATGAAGGTAGAGAACAAGAAGTTAGTTTGAGGTGAACTTCCTGGCTGTAAGGTATTTATCAATCTTTATTATTGTGTAGTCTTCATTAGATAGAACCACAGATGATCAAATCAGCATCTTTGTCAAGATAGCAAAAGCCTTTGCCTCATGGGGTCATTGTGTTTCATTTCTCTCAGGAGTGAGAAATAGTACGAGTATATAGCTAGATATAGTATGTTGCTAGAACACATACATATCTGTAAACTGCATAATCTGGATATTTGTAAACACACCAATATTTCCCATTTCCTCCAGCAGAGGTCAGATGAGAGCAACACTGGATTATGAAAATCTAGAAACCAGAAGGATATTTTAGGATGATTTTCTTAAGATAGGAGATTTGAGAGTCTTAAAAAGTATTTTCTTTTCCTCATATTTTCAAATTGTATTTTACAATCATTCTTTACTTTTTTAATAATTAAAAAGCAATAACATCTATTCTAAAATTTATAAAGAGCACCCTTACACATTTACCCTTTAATAAGTTAGTGCTACTGCTTATATTTTCTTAGCTACACATTGATCATTGAAAATAAAGAAAACCACCACTGTGAAAAATCATTTAAGTACAACATAGCTTCCACAATTGATAAGCTGACATCTCTCTTAAACAAGGACTTCCTGGCAACAGTAAGATCACGAGGATAAAGCCAAGCCTCTTAGACAACATGGCTCTCAACTTGACAAGAATCAATGCACATACTCTGCGAACAGGGAAGAACTCTAGTCATCTCTAGAGAAATATAAGATCTGGGTACTTTGAGAATTTAGTTTTCTGCAAGTCATATGGGTACAATGTGATTTACATTTAAAACAGCAAAGAACCCAATGTTTATTTACCCAGAACTGCTGGTTTTTATTCAACAAATAATGCTATCATCTTGTTATATTTTCATCTGTAATTCATCTATCACTTTTTTATGCCAGTCCTGAGGTTTGAACTCAGGGCTTGGGTTCTGTGCCTTACCTTTTTTTTTTTTTTTGTGAACACATTGTACAGAGGGGTTACAATTACATGGGCAGGATAATGCGTACATTTCTTATCAAGCATTGCAGCCTCCTCCTTTGTTTACCCTTCACATCCCTTCCCAGCCTCCCCCCACACCCTTTTGCACGCAAAGCTAACACTTTACCATTTGAACCACAGTACCACTTCTGGTTTTGGGTGGTTAACTGGAGATAAGGATCTCACAGACTTTGCTGCCCCAGTTGCCCTTGAATTGCAATCCTCAGATCTCAGCCTCCTGAGTAACTAGGATTACAGATGTAAGCCATTGGCATCCACTAATTAATATATCTTTTGGAAGCAAAAAAACAACAACAAAAAACAAAAAAGGCTTACAAGATTATGCTAAATTGAATGAACTCCAAGGCATGGACACAAAATATTTCTCTTTGTTGTTATTGCTTTTAGTGTACTGTGTGATTTTTTGTTTCTTTTGTATGTTCTTCCCCCTATGTTATATCCTCTGTTGTCACCACTGTAGTTGATTTGGGTACCCTGGTATTGCATATATGTTTATTTCAATTAGAGAAGGGAAAGGGAACAACAGAATGGTTAGACAAAGGACAAGGGGGAACCAATGCAATAGCAATATATATAAGACAATATGTCAGAAATGATCTCTAAAACTTTTGGAGGATTGGGGGAGGGAAAGTAGAAAAATGAGGGAAGGGGTAACACGTTTGACAAGAAATGTACTTATTACCTTACTTATGTAACTATAACCTCTCTGTACATCACCTTGAGAATAAAAATGTTACTAATAAAAAAGGCTTATAAAACAAAATCTGAAGGACAATTAAAGCACATATGTATTACTGAAGGAAATCTTTTTCCTTCATGACAAATTATCAATTGCTTACTTCTTGTTATAGTAAATGATTTATATAGCTTATTATTTGTCCTTTGCGATAGTATCACTCACAAATAGAAATATGGTAAAGTTATTTATGTTACCCAAGAGACTGTTGTGAGTTTCTTCTTTTTTGTTGTTCTGGTTTGTTGTTTGGTGGTACTGAGACCTGTACCCTGGACCTCACCTATGCAAAACACTTACTCTATCACTGAGCTATACTCCCAGTCCCTCTCCTGTTCTCTAAGGAATAATTTCTACCTGTCAGGAGTATGTCTCTCATCTAAATGGGTAAGTGAGGAGAAGAGAAGAAAGATAAAAACTCAAAATCTCTGTTAGAGCTTGGCATGGTAGTACACACCTGTTATCCCAATACATAGGAGGCTGAGGCAGGAAAATCACAAGTTTAAAGCCAGCTTGAGCCACATAGTAAATTCCAGGGCAGCCTAGCTTAGAGTGAGACTTTGTCTCAAAGAGAACAAAACCCTGCTAGTTCTTCTGTGGATTTCCAAGGTGGGACTGAGAATAGGTCACCCTCTGTTTTTCAGAGATCATCTGTGATGTTTTGGACCAAAGTGAGAATCCAGGAAAAACAGAATAGGGAGAGGTAAGAGAAGTGAAGAGCATTTGACAATCAGCAACATGATGGGAGACTGGACTATGGAGACAATGTTACTAGTGAGCAATCCTCAGAGTGCTATGGGGTCTATGGGGTCTATGGGGTCAATAAGATATCTGATCATTCTGAACTGATAGTATTCCCAGTTTAAAAGTCATCCATTATACACAGCTTCAGTCATGTCTACTACACATAAATACTGGGTAGTTTGAGGAAAATCAAAATGAAGTTTGAACTCAGGTTGGTATACAGAAAAGGGAAGAAACGAGTCATAAGCCTTGAAATACAAATGAGCTTAGGGAATCATGGAGACAACATGTGACCATGAATGAGAGATCTGTCCATTCATAGAAATCATGGTGAGAACAATGGACTGTTCTTTGAAAAAGATGGGATTTGGAACCCAACCACATTTATGTTAATGTCTAAAGATGACTAAATAATGTTGAGTGATATATGGGACACAATGATAAAATTTTTCAATTCTATGAATTGGATCAAAAATAATCTTTATAATATAAAGTATAGGGTAATTCTTGTTAACCTATACACAGATTTTTAAAAAACATTAAAATGTCAATGGTATTTAAGTATATATCTATATCTATCTATCTATCTATCTATCTATCTATCTATCTATCTATCTAGATAGATAGATAGATAGATAGATAGATAGATAGATAGATAGATAGATAGATAGATAGATATTTGTCAGTGATGGGGCTTGAACTGTGGGTCTGGGTGCTGTCCCTCAGCTCTTCAGCTCAAGGCTAGCGCTCTACCTCTTGAGCCACAGCGCCACTTCCAGCTTTTTCTGTTCATGTGGTGCTGAGGAATAGAACCCAGGGCCTCATGCATGCAAGGCAAGGACTCTACCACTGAGCCACCTTCCCAGCCTCTTAAGTAGGGATATTTGATAAAGAAATCACAAACGTTTTTCTTTACTGAAATTGTTAAATATTTTACCAAATGGATGATGTTATTTTATCATTAACCTGCCAAACTAAGTTCAGAAGTGCCACCTCAGGGCTGGAATTGTTGCTCATGTGATAGAGTACTTGCCTAGCAAACACAAGATCCTGAGTTCAAATCCCAGTGCCTCAAAAATAGGAAACATATCAGAAATGTCACCTAATTCCCCTCTGATGATAATGAATAAATTCTCAGAGTGATTGAAATCCTGCAGTGTCTGTTTTAAGCTTACCTTTACGTGGTGAATCAGGCGTTCAACTTCATTCACTTTGTAGGTCTCCAATCCTAGATCTTTGGCCAGTCTTAAGATACGATTCTGGGTTGGCCCAACGTAAGATCCTCCAAGGTCCACATATTTAACCTTTTGGTTCTGTTTTCCCATAGGAAAAAATTAGAACACATGTTTGTGAAAACACTCCTTACATAAGCAAATTGATATTGCACAAGTTATTGGTACATTTGAGGTGCAGCTAAAATGTCTCCTTACAATGTATGAAGGCTCACTAGACAAAAAATAAGAAAGGGAAAAAAAGTCATTTGCTAATTCATACATTTGAAAAATAGCACCAGAGACTATTTGGTCATGATTTGAACCTTTGAAATGACTTCTCTATTTAATATGATTTTGAATCCACATCATTTCTAAAGATGAAAGGGCAACTTTTTGAATTAGAAATTAATAGAAAGGGTCCATATCTCTGACCATGTCCCACCAGAACCAAATTACCTCTTAGTCAGGGTCTAATGTGTCTATTTACTTGTTTACTGTCTAGATTCACACTCACCTCCTGAAAAAGGAACACGATAGAGCAAATGTACTATATACACCTAATGAAATACTATTCAGCCTTCAAAAAGAAGGAAACTGTCATTTGGAGCAACATGGATGAACCTGAAAGCTCATAATAGTAAGCAAAGTAAATCAGGGGCAAAAGGATAAATACCACATGATCTCACTTGCTTGTGGAATATAAAACAAAAGTTGAGCTCATAAAAGTAGAGTAGAATGATGAGGGGCGTAGGCACTGAGGGAATGGACAGTTATTGGTCAAGGTATACAAAGTTTCAGTTAGACAGGACCAATAACTTTTGAGATTTATTATACAACAGGTAACCTGCTCTGTAATAATGTGCCATAAATTTCAAAAGAGCTAAGTAAATTGTGGGTGTATTGCCTCAAAACATGTTAAATGAGGTGATAGATAAGCTTGATTTAATCATCCCACCTTGTATCCAAAACACATTGTACTCCATAAATGTATTCTGACTGATTTAAAATAATATAAACTTAAAACAAAACCAAGACACATATCCCCCACAAAAGATTAAATTTTCTGGCTAAAATGATTAAAAAATAGAAGTAGAAAGTACAAGGAATTGTGATATTTTTCTTCCTAGTTCATACATATGTACCCATGCACATGCACACAACATTATCCACATTTCCAACCCTCTTTGTTCTAACTCTCCAGTGCCAAATATTATGAAGTAAGAAGACCAAAACATGGGAACGAACAAAAGAAAGATCTGTTTAGTGACTTCCATCACTAGCACCAAAAAATTAAAAAATAACAACCACAGAGAGAGAATTTTTTCTGCTTATTTTACATTCTCTTGAAATAGTTGTACAAAGAGGTTTTAATTCAACATGTCAGCTTATGAGTAAAATGCAACTTACTTAATGTTACCCATCCCTTTGTTCTCCCCCATCTCTCCCAAACCCACCCATCCTCTAAAGTTACCTGGGTCTATTTCTGCATGAATACATTCATCCACACTTCCCCTCTCCACTTGTCTTCCTCTTCCCCTTGACCTCCCCCCTACCTCCCTGACAACATATACCCTAGTTTCCTGGTCCTCATTTTATTACAGTTGTGAGTTGCTCAAGACTTTTACTTTTTAGATTGAAGATTTAATTTTAAATTGGAGATTTTCATTCAATTTCTAGCCAATCAGAAATAATTTCATGGAATTAAAGACTTTGGGGGAAAATAAAACATTAAAAACAGAAGCCAGCTTCAGTTCCACTTTCTCCTCTCCATCCTTTGTGTCTTACCCTAACAGTGTAAGTTCTGCCTCCCACTCGGTCGCGGGCTTCCAGAACCACCACGTTCAAGCCAGAGTCATGTAGAAGTTTGGCTGCTGCCATTCCTATGGGGAAGAGCATTAAGACATTAGAATCAAGCCAGGTGCTTGATATCTATAGATCATGGTTCAAATCCATCTCAGGCAGAAAAGTCTATGAGACTCTATCTCTAATTCATCACTCAAAGGCTGGAAATAGAGCTGTGGTTCAAGTAGTAGAGCACTAGCCTTTAGCAAAAAAGCTCAGGGACAGTTTTCCGGCCCTGAGTTCAAGCCCAGGACCAGCACCAGGAAAGAAAGGAAGGAAGGAAGAAAGAAACAAAGGAAGAATGAAAGAAAGAAAGAGAAAGAGAGAGAGAGAGAGAGAGAGAGAGAGAGAGAGAGAGAGAGAGAGAGAGAGAGAGAGAGAGAGGGAGGGAGGGGCATCAGAATCATATCAAACGTGCTTCAGGGATCAATACAAGTTCCTTACAATAGCATCCAGTGGGAAAAGTTCTCATTGGCTCACACATGGACTGCTGGGCCACTTAACTGACAGCTAGATGGGGTTTCTCAGGAGAGGCCCAGAGTGCAATGAACAGAAATTTCCAGAAAGTTGAACAAAAGGGATTTCATTTTTGGTAAATGCTTCAAGGTCTAAAAACAATTTTAGTCACTACATCAAAATGTCTGCCTTGACAACTAAATTACATTCTCATGGTAATTCTGGGGGAGGAAGCCTTCTGGGCATATATGAAGACCTAGGATTTACTTTTGAGATTGGACATTTGGAAGCTGACAAACAAGTTCAAAACCAAGGACATCAAAATTGGCTCCTTATGCTGGGCACTGGTAGCTTACATTTATACCTCTTAGCTACTCAGGAGGCTTAGATCCAGAAGATTGAGGTTTGAACCCAGCAGGCAAGAAACTCCATGACAAGCTCCAAAATAATCAGCAAAAAGTGGAGAGGTGTGGCTCAAGTGATAGAGCCTCAAGCCGGATAAGCAAGCCAAGAGAGTTCAAGGCCCTGAGTTCAAGCTGTTAGGAAAAACAGCTTCCATGATGTCTTTCTGAAGTAAAAAGATATATGTATATGCTCCTATAAAAATAGCTAACATTCCTATCTCCCTTATTACTGGCTACATAAATTTAGGCTGAAGCTTACAGCTCAGAGATAGAGCTCTTACCTAGTATGTGTATGCCCAAGGATCCTTCCCCAGTACAGCAAATAACACTGTGATCCCTCACTTATCGCAGGAATTATGATCCAGAGCCCCCACAATAGGTGAAAATCCTCGAAGTAGCAGCGATAAACAGTGGTCCCTTGCTATATCAAGGTTACTTTATGGTTGCTTCGCAGATTTTCACCTATGGTGGGGTCTCTGGAACGTAACTGCCATGATAGGTGAGGGATCCCTATATACCTGTTTGGTTAAAAAAAAAAAAAAGAACAAGAAAACAAAAGAAAAGGAAAATAAAAACCCGTGATACAGTGGAGCCACAAAAACGTGAACCATGATCTAGCTAGGGATGACTGTTAAAAAATATGATAGCATACTATTTCAGTGAACTCTTTCATTGAGACAGGTATGATTGATACTCTCAATGGATGGCTGTTGAAACTAAAGGCTAACTAAATATCCAAGGTCACATACTGAGGAGGTGGCAAAACCAGCTCCAACCTAGCTTTTGTGTTTACAACATGACACTTGACCCTTTCTTGGAGCCATCCTTGACACGGATTGCCTCTCCCAACGCTTGCTACAGAGAGAAATTACATTTCCAAGGATATTTTCTCTTTATTGGTGATAGGAAAGGACACTTAAATCTTGTGAATTGATAAGAATCTGTAGAACATAAAATATGAGCCAAGCCTTCAGTCACCATCTGGTGGTGATCTGCAGAGAAGAAATCCATTTTTCAGAGAGGCAGATTTGACATTTCATTATTTGAATGAATGCATCTGCTCATCCCTGTCCCCAGGGAGCAGAGCCAAAGTTTCCAGTTGGTGGCCAAAGTAATGATCCCAAAGGCCACACTGGCATACAAGAATTGCACAGTCCAGACTTCAGAATACAAGGCATGGATTTTTAAACCTCTGTTTCCTAATTAGATCCTCATAATTGTGGGGGTAGGGGAGACTTTTCTGTTTAAATGCAGGATTGCAGACAATTCAATGACATTTTTTTTATCTAACATCAGTTCAACAAATGAAATAACATGCAACCATGGTAACAGCTGTTATCAGTAAGTTTAGATAAACCCCAGGAGCAGGGTGAGGTTTAAACAAAAGGATACAGAAGGAAACCAACCATCATTCATTGACATTAGTATATTAGATTCTACAAAAGCTACTGTCAGTTAGTGAATGCAGTTACCCATTAGTATCTGATGGGAAAGCTAAATAGTTATTAAAACAAACCAGGTGCTTATCAAACCATGGAAGAGAGTTCTCTCTGCTGTGTACCTTAAAACATTATAAACAGAAAATTGCAAAAAAAGTCTTTAAATGGGGGAGACACTAGAGTATGTTGTTGAAAATTCCTTGCAATTTATCTCACTAGTATTCTCTTGGGGAAGGAGGGGGTAATAAAATGCTTGTTGAGCATCAGTGAACAAAACTTGATTTGAAAAAATAATATCAGTGGCTTAGGAGATTCACTCCCTTTTTGGAAGAAGAAAGTTAGGTTATCTAAGAAATTGGAGTGTGGTCAGGAGGTGATTAAGATAGCCAGGAAGCTGGCTGTCAAGGAAATCTCTCAGGGATGGGGATCAAGGATTTAACTGTTCAAAGAATAAGCAAACTAGCTGAGTGCTGGTGGCTCATGCCTGTAATCCTAGCTACTCAGGAGGCTGATATGTGAATCATGGTTTGAAGCCAGCCTGGGTAGGGAAGCCTGTGACACTCTTATGTCTCATTAACCATCTAAATACTAGAAGTAAAGCTATGCCTCAAAGTGGTAGAGCTTTAGCCTTGAGTAAAACAGCTCAGGGATAGTGCCCAGGCTCTGAGTTCAAGCCCCATGACCAACAAAATAAAACAAACAAACAAAAAGAATAAGCAAACAACTCTCCAGAGCCTCATAGCTTACAGAAGGGACATTGTTGAAGAGTGTCTTTCTTTTTTTTAATTTTTAATTTTATTTTTTGTGAACATACTGTACAGAGGGGTTACAATTACATGGGCAAGATAATGAGTACATTTCTTATCAAGCATTGCAGTCTCCTCCTTTGTTTACCCTTCACATCCCTTCCCAGCCTCCCCCCCCCACTCAATCCTCCCGCCCCGCCCCCCCCCACCCCGCCCCGCACCAAAGTTGTAAAGTTCGTTTTCGACATGACAACTTGTACTTCTTATAGTTGCAACGGGTCCACCTGTATCCTTAAACGACTTGTTTTTCCCCATCTCCTCCACAAATTATACCAACATCAAATATAGTGAAAGCGGGGGTTATACTGCGGGGGAGGGACATACAAAGCAACAAAGAAATAATCTTATAAATGAGAAGAGTGTCTTTCTATGTTGCTTATTTCGTTTTTTTTTTGAAAACACATTTGCCATAGAAACAAAAGAGTGAAAGATGATGATACACTCTCTGAGAAGACTGGGAATTTTCAAGTACAGAAAATACTACTGTAAAAAAATAATCCATAAAGTAGCACAAACATTTGTCCTAAAAATACAAGGCAAAGTAATTGGCATATTTAAATATGCAGTAGTTCTCAAGAATAATACAATAGCAGTTTTAAATGGAAATATTCATGATAACTACAACCTCCACCACAAAAGCACTGGGTCTGTGTGAATTTTTTTACATACAAACTTGCTTGATCATCACCACAAGATGGAAAAAATCTATATTTTTATCCCCATGTATAAAAAAGAAGAAAAGGCACTTTAGAGACAGCCAGGGACATGGTATACATTGGAAAAACAGTAAAGTGACAGAGGCAGCAATTAACTAAAAACCTGAGCTTTGGTTGCCACCTTTGGACCATAAAGAAACTAAAGATACAATAATTCTATACATGGACCCTTGCAAAATGTTTTAAAATAGTCTGCTATGTATCTAATTATAGGTACTTTAAATATCAGGGTTTTTTCTTAAATAGATATTTGATTTTCACAAACAATTTAAGAGCAAACAATAGTCCTTAGTACTGGTATAAAATGCTAATGAAACTTAAATTTAATTTCTAAAACCAATTAATATTTCACAAACAAATAGTTATCTGGAATTTTCAAAAGCAATCACTACCTGTTCCTGACAAGCCCTTGGATAAAAGATCATAGCACAATACACACAAAAGTAGTAAACTAATAACTTCTGCCATTAAATTATGCAAATATCAGGAGGTGAAGGTAGGAAGATCATGAGTTTCAGGCCAGCCAGAACAACAATAATGAGGCCTTGTTTCAAAAGACAAACAAGCAGCAAAATATTCCACCTCTCTTCCTGAGTAGTTTATTTGGAAAAAGTTTCATTGAAGTGATAATTATATAAATTAGGACTAAATCTCCAAATTATTTTAAAGACCTTGAAATCAATGGCATTATTAGCATTTTCTGCTTCAACATATGAAACCATCAGAGTTAGACACTATAGGAGCATTGAAACCACACAGTAGTTAGAGAGGAGGGGACTTGATTAGGACATAAGGATTTTTTCTCACTTTAAAATTAAAAATGGATTGGGGGACTCACTATAACCAAAATTGACAATGAACTAATTCACAGTACCTCAAAGCACCACTAATCATGTAACCCTGGTGAAAGACACATAAACTTTCCCTCAGAACCAACAAAAAACTTAGAACATACAAATAGCCCTCATCACCTTGGTTGCTTCTGACAAAGCATTGATTTGATGGAGAAATTCTAACAGCCAAGTGACCTTCTGATCAAAGAACTGGAATTCTTTGATGTTTCCAAGCAGAGTGGTTTTTTTTAGTTATTTAACACAAATACACCCCCAAAAGGGTCTCGAGTTAGAAGAAAAACAACCTCAACTGGAAATTACATTCATGAAAGAAAAGTGGTATTTGTAGGTAAACTCCAGATGTTACTTGTAGAACTTCTCAGCACAGAAATAGAAAAATCCCTGAGCAGGTTAAACCACATTTGAGACAGCTAACACTTGGGGCACTGACTGTGTGCCAGATTCTCTTCTGTTTTATATATCAGAACTTGTTTATTTTCCTACCATCTCTATGGTATGAGAAGATGTATAAATCACAGCACAGAAAGGACAAATAATATGTCCAAAGTTACATAGCTAGGCAGGAGCAGTATTGAAATCCAGGTAATTTGACATCAGATAACCAGCACACTATCACTGTAAAATTAACAATTTCACTGGTTAACTTTGAAACGCTCTGTGTGTGTGTGTGTGTGTGTGTGTGTGTGTGTGTGTGTGCGTGTGTGTGTGTGTGTGTGTGTGTGTGTGTGTGTGTGTGTGTGTGTGTGTCTGTAATCCCAGGTCCCCAGGTACTTACTTGGGAAGTGGAGATAGGAAGGTCATGATCTGAAACGGGGGGGATGGGGACGGAATGTGTGAAATCTTGAGAAATAAACTAAAGCTAAAAGGGCTGAGGATCATGGCTCAAGTAGTAGAAGTAAGACTTCGAGTTCAAAGAAATTCCTGTACAAGAATATAAAAGAAAAAAAAGCGAAATGCTGGAAATCATTTTAATACCATGCACGATCCAAGTATCAGACCCTCTACTAGCATATTCATGCCTTTATATGAATTACCAAAAAAAACACATGTTTACTGTCAGGCAAATACTTAAAAGGTTTGGTTGTCAGGGTATTGCTGGATTGCAGTCCTCACTCACTGCATTCTCTGGGTGTCCTTGCAGCTCAGAAACTTATTTCCTAAATGATAAGAATATAAATATCTATTCTTCCTCTTCTCTGTGCTAGGACACAGTGACACTTAAATCATTTTTGAATACCCCTCAACAAAGATGACACTGTTTTCAGTGAACAAATAAATGACGACAGTAGTACCTATGTAAGCATAAGTAGTTCTGATAGAGGATAGTAATAAAAATCTTTAGACATACTGAAACTGATTTCTTCTAGGCACATTGGGTATGGTAATAGATACCCTTTGCCTTTAGAAAGGGAAAAAGGAAGATAGCCACCCCATAATAATAACTACCTGACATTTCTACAACAGTGCACAGCTTGTAACACCCCCATACATTCATGAGGCAGCCATCATTATTACCATTTCATATATTTGGAAATGGTGGCTCACAAATTCAAGGTTGTCTTCTGAGTTACAAAGCTAATAGTGTTCTGAAACCTGGCTGTGTTTCTGTTTCCTAAGTGTTTTTTATTAGCCACATTGCCTCCTGTAACATATAAAGGTTTAGGCTGTTACACATAAATTCTGGAAGTAGACAGGATTTTAATTAAAATCAGAATTTTTTTCATTAACTTTCGTGGAAGGAATATCTTGATAAAAAGTCACCTAGAGCTTTCTAATGTCCAAAGCCCTGGGATGCTATCATCAGGGATGTGAATACCTTTGGTCCAATCAGCATTCTCCACTATTCATTAAGAGGGTCTTTCAGTGCAAACCTATGAACCTAGCACTCAGGAGGCAGAGGAAAGAGAATCTTGAGTTTGAGGCAAACCTGGGCTATATCTCAAAATCCCAGAGAAGAGGGATAAGTCTTGGCCAAATAGTTCCTCCTCCTTAAGTTCACGTCAGTGATTTCTTGGGAACATGTCTATCACCATTTGGAAGGAAAACTGAAACACAACACAGACCACACATATTGATGTTAAGAAACAAATCTAGACTTCTATTATTCATAGTGTGTCCCCCCAAAATGAAAAAAAACTCCAAGCTTTCTTGAGGGCACGATAACCTTTGCTCTGTTTCCTCTGAGACAATCAAAATATAAAACACAAAAACAAATGGCAATAGCTTGTAAAATAAAGGAGACCTTTACTGAAGCCTCAGGCCATAGGGGTGATTTATGCTCTTGAAGAGGAAAAAAACAACTATCAAGCCTCCATATGTTGCCATGGAAACCTATCTTCAGATGCAGCCACTAAGAGATACTAGAATGAGATTGCCTTCTGAGGCCTTTCAGAATGTCTAAAACCATAAAAATTGTTTCTTCATCACACTTTAAATGCAAATGATCGCATTTTTCTAAAATGTCAGCAATCATAATGATTCTTGCTTCATATACAAGCATTTGTCTTTTGCTTTTTTGTTGTTTGAAAGAAGTTGAATATATTTTTTTATGTATCAGAACTGTGGCAGACAAAATTTGTTTTTAGTTTATCGCAACATAGTCTCTGAGGAATAAAGAACAGAAACAAAGAAATTATAGCTTTGTCTTTCTCAAGCATAAGAACTACACAATTCATCTTTAATACTGCTCTATAACTTCTAATTTCTCTGTCCCAAATTCTCTTGGCAATTAGATGAAATATGTGTGAATAAACATACTTTGGTTTAAGAAAACTGGATTTTTCATTCTTGGGCATATTCCTGAAGGATTTTAAGTCATCATACAATAGATATACTGCATGCCCATGTTTATGGCAACACTATTCACAATAGCCAAGCTATGAAACTGGCTTAGGTACCCATCAACCAATGAATTGATAAAGAAAATGTGGTGTATGTGTTTATACATATGTATATACATGCATACACACAATGGAATTTTATTCACCCAAAAAGTACAAAATTAGATCATTTATAGGGAAATGGATGAGACTGCCAGTCTATAATTAAATTAAATGAGACCAGATGATCATTATATAGATGATGTATCTTCCCAAATGTATCCATGCTGTAAAATTAGAAATTTGAGTGATGTCAATATTGTGAATAAAATGGATGTGATTTTGGTGCTTGTTCAGGACAAGAAAATACAAGTTAAAACAAAGCTTGAGATAGATGTATGCTAAAGATAATTAGTGGCAAACTGGTGTGATGGTTATGAGTTACTGTGAAAGGCATCCAACGGTAGAGATGAAGAAAGAAATGGATAGACGGAGATAGGGGTGAACAGATGGAGACAACAAAAATGTAGTAAAAAGCAATAGTTGATAGGTATATGTCTGCTGCACAGAAATTCTAGCAGGTGACAGTGACTTACACCTGTAATCCTAGCTACTCACCAGGCTGAGATCTAAGGATTATATTTGGAAGCCAGCCTCAAGTCTTTGAGAATCATCTCCATTTAACCACCAAAGAGCTAGAAGTGAAGTTATGGTTCAAGTGGTACAGTGCTAGCCTTGGGTAAAAAAGCTCAGGGCCAGACCCTCAGGTCAAGCTCCATGACAGGCACTAAAAAACCCCACAAAAATCCTGAGAGAAAAAATAAAATCAATTTCTATTCAACTGGCCTCATCAGAGACTTAAATTAACATATTGCAGAACTCCATCAGGAGATACAATATATACTATGTGCCTAATTTCATAGCCTTTATGCCTTATTTGGTGTGAAGAGGATAGATTTTTTCTTTTTTAATTTTATATTAATATATTTTTTATTGTAAAGATACTGTACAGAGGGGTTATAGTTACATGAGTAAAGTAATGAGTACATTTCCTATCGAGCATTGTTACCCCTCCTTTGTTTTCCTCCTATCATCCCTTTCCTCCCTAGATCCTCCCTTCCCACCTCTACTCCCAAAGTTGTAAAGTTCGTTTTCAACATAGTGTCTTGTACATCTCATTGCTACAATGGCTCAACCTGTATTCTTATTTCAGCATTGGATTATTCTTAATGGAAGAAATTTCTTCTGACATATTTTGGAGGATATACCTAAATATGTTACCCAATTTGGTCTAAAATTGGTGGCTTCCTCTCAAAACCAAACCCTCTTCCTATGGTAGAGAACTTTCTTCCATATGCTTATATGAGGCCCTAGGTTCATCCTTACAACCAGAAAAAAATATCCTCTTCCTTTCTTCCCAATAATTCAAATATTATTCATACCACCATTGTTCTTAGACTGTGTGTTGTCAAGGAGTTGATATCTAAATCATAACTTGCCTTCTAGACAAGAACAAAGATTTACAGAAGAGATACCACAAGGGCAGGGAAGAGGGTATAATATCAACAGCAGAACATATGTGGTGATGCTCTCCTAATATTACATTATCTAGAGCCATTTGTGCCATCTTTTTCAGAGAGTGAGATCAGGTCGTACAGCAGCTCTCTAATTTTATATTCTTCCTTAAAGATGCTTGTGATTCTGCAAACTGTTAGTAATCCACAAAAGGGTAACTGTATAGCTGTGCGATACTTCATCCTCAGATCATCATCAAGGAAATGATTGAATCATCATACAATTAACTTCAGTTCATCACGAGGTTGTCACAACTGTACCAGGCTATCATCAGTGGTACTGCATCTTGTTTTATTCCTGTTTCCTTTATTATTCTCAGGCTATGGCCTTTATTTTGCACACCTGTGTTCTTGTCTGTTTTTCTGAGTTGATTTCAAAGACACACACACACACACACACACACACACACACACACACACACACACACACACACACACACACACACACACACACACACACACACACACACACACACACAGGAAAGAAATGGAAATCTCCTGCCTTCAAGATTTTAAAGAAATGCCCTCCCAAGGAGTTCCCCACCTCTGGTTGGTATCAGATTGTCTAGCTTAAGCTTTTGGCACATGGCCCCTAACCTGATCCTCGTGTAAATATTCTCCACTTCCCCCAAAGAATTGAAAGGTGGTAGTTGAGACATTTATTCATCTGCCTTCTTTCGGCTTATTTGTACATTCAATAAAGGCTGCTTTCTTTCTCCCTGACACTTGTGTCTTGGGCATTGGATTTCTGTGCATGCAGTACCTGAGTTCCATAATACAATGACAAAATTGTCTAACAATACACATTTTAGAACACATTCCTATCATTAAGAAACAGATGTCAGTCCTTGGAAAAGGAGCTTCCAGGAAAGGCCAGAAGTACAGTGAATATAGCCAAGTTGTAGAAAAGTGCCAAATGATGCAATGAGAAGGAAAACTCAATGGCCTACAAAGAAAGGAACCAGAAGGCATCCTCTACCTAGGACTACCAAGGCAAAGGCAGAATAAATTGAGAAGACCTGAGATCAATGTCTGGAACCTGGAGGAAGAGAAAACGTGCTCTCATATCTGAGGAGCTGAAAATTAACTGAGAAACAACCAGATAAGTAAACTTAAAAAGTACAGTGTTGAGTATTGAATTGTATCATCTCCCAAATTCTTATGCTGAAGTTCCAATCCCCAGGACCTCCAAAATTTCACCTTATTTTTTACAAAGATTATAATGTTAAAATAAGATCATTAGGATAGACCCTGAGCCAACCTGACTGATATCCTTATAAAAAGGAGAAATTTGAAAAAAAAAACCATTTGAGTCCTTATCTTGGGGTTCATTTCACTTAACATCAACTTATCTGACCTTTTCTGCTTGTCTCAGACATGTACTAGTTATTGCAAATAAGGGAAACCATGGGACCTATGTTTCTTTGGGCCTGACTTACTTCACTTAATATAATTTTTCCAAGTCTTTCCATTTCCTAACAAATGGGGCAATGTCATTCTTTCTGATGGAGGCATAGAATTCCATTGTGTATATATACCACATTTTCTTGATCCATTCATCTACTGAGGGGCATCTGGGTTGGTTCCATATCTTAGCTATGGTAAATAATGCTGCAATAAACACAGTTGTGCTGGTAGCTTTAGTGTGGTCTTGTTTGTGATCATTTGGGTAAATGCCCAAAAGTGGGATTATTTCTAACATATTTATAAGATTATTTCTTTGTTGCTTTGTATGTCCCTCCCCCACAGTATAACCCCTGCTTTCATTGTATTTGATGTTGGTATAATTTGTGGAGGGGAAGGGAAAAAACAAATCGTTTAAATAGGGATACAGATGGACCCATTGCAACAATGAGATGTACAAGTTGTTATGTCAAAAAACGAACCTTACAACTTTGGCCAGGGGGGTGGGCGGTGGGAGATGGGAAGGGATGGGAAGGGGTAACAAAAGAGGAGGCAACAATGCTTGATAAGAAACGTACTCATTACCTTGCCCATGTAATTGTAACCCCTCTGTATGGTATTTTCACAATAAAAAAAGGAGAAATTTGAGTCAGATGCAGTGGCTCATGCCTGGAATCCTAGATACTTGGGAAGCTGAGATGGGGAGGATCTCAGTTCCAGGCTAGCTCAGGCAAGACTCCATCTCAACAGAAAAGGCTGGGCATTGTGGTGCATATCTCTTGTCCCAGGTATGGCAGAAAGCATAAGTAGGAGGATCACAGTCAAGACTGGTCCACGCAAAATGAAAGACCCTATCTCAAAAAAGTAACTATATCAAAAGGAATGGAATATAGGTTAATCAGTAGAGCAGCTGCCTGAGTTTAAACCCTAGTATTGTAGAAAAGAAAGGAAAGAAGAAAAGAAATGTTTGGATATAGAAACATACACATAAGGATCACACTTGAAGATGAAATCAGACATTGAATCAATAGCACTGCAAACCAAGGAATGACAAAGATTTCCAACAAAATACCAGAAGTTACGCATGCATGCAAGCACACTCTAAGTCTGTGACCAAAAGCTAGTGTTTTAAAAATGCAGCTCTTGAATCATGCTTCTAATCACTTTCACTTTATTTTTACTTATTTGTTCCATTTCACTTAGGTATTTTGTTCTTTTAAAATAGAACACAGTGTTTATCGGGCCTACTCTACCACCAGCATCCAACTATCAACACCACTGATTAGAGAATCCTTTAGTCCTTCAATATTACTATTACCTGGATTGAGTCCAGGACCTTGGCATGATATGCAAGTGCTCTGCCACTTGAGCCATGCCCATATTTTACCCATTCTGAGACCATCTCCACATAAAATCAAAACTCAGGTAAGGTTATTGCCCAAAAGCAAATTCATAAGTACTGCAGTATGTCTCAGGCTGGCCCCTGCCTTTCTAAGAAAGTCTCTTGCCTATCTGGCTGTAAAGAATTTTTCTTCCATTTCTAGTTTCTCTGTAAGCCTTCTCTCACTTCCTAAGTAAAAGGCCCTGGAGGTTGCATTGCCTGGGCTTGTCCCAGAGTCATAGATATTGATGTTTGGGGCAAGATCTTTCCTTTGGATTTCATTCCAAGTCAGGATTTGAGATCTCCCAAGCCCTGTGGAGCTGAGTAGAGGAGGGCAGAATGTGAAACAGGGGAGAGTTCAATGAAAGCTACAAACACGGGCATTATGGCTACAGAATGTGTACCCTGAAAAAAAAAAAACCAAGATAAAATGTTGAGACACTAGAGAGCCAGTCCCAGCTTGTGAGAAACTTGACCCTTGGGCCACTGGTTTAGAATTTTTTCATGCTTCCATCTGAGCTTTGTCTCATTTATTGGAGATATGGCCTCAGTTCAAAATGCCATTTCCCTGGGCCCTCCCTGATTCCAATCAGCTTCCTGCTCCCAAGCAGAGCACCTCTGTCAAACTAGTGTGAAAAATTTGTAGTTGTGAGGATATTTACAATGGAAGGATCATGGACTATCATGAAACCAGGGAATAGTTAAATCCTACCCATCATCTTAAGGTTTTTTCCTAGCTTATTCATTAGAATCAATTGTCTCCTTAGATTTTTCTGGAGTCTAAAGTCTTGGTCTTCCTGGTTTCTTGTCCAATTTTACCCACGATGTATGACAGGCATCCTTGCAAGATTCCTCTAGCCTCTTCTACTACCTAGTCTCTACTTACCAATAGTGTAAGACCTCCCCCATGGCTCCCTCCTTTTGCATTATTTAGTGTTTTCAAGGTTCTGCTTTGTTGAGAGTTCATCGAAATCTACTTCAATCCTAGAAGTGCTCAATGTCAACTCAGCTAGACAGCTTAGCCTAATAAGCTTCCAGGTGGTATCAGGACCCCAATTAGGGGTTTTCATACAAGTGAATTATTTACCCCTTATTGATTCACACACAATAGGAAGAAAGAGGCCACAAGAGCCAGGACAAGAGAAGCTAAGGCAGAGTTTGCAATGTGAACCCACAAGAATCTTTTTGGGGAGCTCCACAATTTAAAACGTTTCCCTCAAATTATTTTTGGAAAGTGGTTCTTCCTGTTATTTCATACCAACAGATTAGAGATAGGTTGAAAGCTTTCCATATCTGGCCAACACCCAGCTGGTGGTTTGATAAAAGACTTAACAGAAAGCCAAAACAAGCTAACAACGTTTGTGAAGACTGGCTGTAAATAGAACTCAGATGAAATTACTTAGACTTTTATGAGGTTTGATCCTTCTTAGAGAAAAGTATACTTTGAAAAAAAGAATAATTCTAGAACACAGTGAGAGGTCCTGGATTCATTCTGTCAGTCAGTATCAGAGAAGAAACTGGCCCACAAAATTTAACACTGCTACAAAGATTTAGAAAGAAAAACAAGAGCTGGGCACTGGTGGCTCACACAAGTAATCCTAGCTACTCAGGAGACTGAAATCTGAGGATCGCAGTTCAAAGCCGGCCTGGGCAGGAAAGTCCATGAGACACTTATCTCCAATTAACCACCAGAAAATGGGAAGTGACACTGTGTCTCAAGTGGTAGAACGCTTGCCTTGAGCTGAAGAGCTGAGGGACAGCACCTGGACCCAGAGTTCAAGCCCCATGGTTGACCAAAATAGAAAGATAGAAAATAGAGGGGGGGAGGGACAGAGGGAGGAAGGAAGGAAGGAGGAAGGAAGGAAGGAAGGAAGGAAGGAAGGAAGGAAGGAAGGAAGGAAGGAAGGAAGGAAGAAAGAAAGAAAAAATTATCTATAGCTACTTTGGAAAATTATTGTGTATGGGCTGAGCTCCTCTTTTCCCATTCACTTAAGAGTACATGCTTAGTGACCCCTCCCCCCAGTTAAAAAACATTTTAGAGAGGCTGGGAAGGTGACTCAGTGGTAGAGGGCTTGTCTTGCATGCATGAGGCCCTGGGTTCGATTACTCAGTACCACATAAGCCGAAAAAAGCCAGAAGTGGTGCTGTGGCTCAAGTGGTAGAGACTAGCCTTGAGCTGAAGAGCTGAGGAACAGCACCCAAGCCCAGAGTTCAGGCCTCATGACCGACAAAAAAAAAGTGTAAGTACTTTTATTCAAGCTAAATAGATGTATTGCTAAGTGGTGAGCACTAATCCTTGTCAAATCAATTATTTAAATTGTTTGTGTTGAATTGAATTTGTATTACTGCTAAAAAGAAATCTTACCATGTTTATCTGGAAAAATTAGACATCTCATTAGGGTGTGGTGATGTATGCCCATAATCCCAGGACTAGGAAGGCTGAGACAGAAAATCACAACTTCAAGACTGACCTAGGCTACCAAATGAGTTCAAATTCAGCCTGGGGTACAAAGTGAGACCCTCTCTCAAAAGATGAAATAAAACAAAACAAAACAAAATGAAAAATGAAAAAGTCAAATTTAACAACTATCAAGTTGTTAAATTGACTAGCTGATCAAACGTCATTAAGTTTCAAGTGTGGATCTGAAGAAGGAGAATATTTTGCCTACCACATCCAATAGTTGTAAAAAGAATAGACAGACAGATGGCAGATAGATACATAGATGATAGATAGAAAGATAATAGATAGATAGACAGACAGACAGATAGATAGATAGATAGATAGATAGATAGATAGATAGATAGATAGATAGATAGATAGATAGATATCAGCAATGCCTAGGCACTGTCCCTTACTTTTTTCTCTCATGGCTCCAACTCCACCAGTTAAGCCTCAGCTCCACTTATGGAATTTTTCTGGTTAGCTAGAGATAAGGGTCTCATGTATTTTCCTGTCTTGGCTGGCTTTAAACCATGATCCTCATATCTCAGCCTCTTAAGTAGCTAAGATTATAGGTGTGAGCCATCAGTACCCAGCTTTTAAGTGTGTGTGTGTGTGTGTGTGTGTGTGTGTGTGTGTGTGTGTGTGTGTGTGTGTGTGTGTGTGTGTGTGTGTGTGTGTGTGTGTGTGTGTGTGCTGGTCCTGGGGCTTTAACTCAGGGCCTGAGCATGTCCCTGAGCTTTTTGTTCAAGGCTAGTGCTCTACTACTTGAGCTATAACTTCACCTCCAGCGTTTTCTGGTTAATTGGAGATGTGAGTCTCATAGACTTCCCTACCTGGGCTGGCTTTGAACTGTGATCATCAGATGTCAGCTTAAATGTGTTTTGATATTAGGTTCTGGCTAAAATACCATGTATGTGTACAAACATGTATATGTATGTGCGTGCATAAGTCCTTTAAGCATATTCTCTGTACCCCCAAGTACATAGCCACAAGCAGTCATATCAGTCAGCCACCTCTCATGGGAGAGGCCAATTCCTTCTTTCAGAGCAGAGGAAATGACAAATTCCTCTTAGACAAAGGAGCAAGAAAATCATGTGGTTATGTTGTTTCTTCTGTGCTTCTTTAGTCCTTTGGACTTATATTTGACAGCATGAGTCCTTATTTCTGGAGCTCCTTTACCCTGTGCTGGATCTTCGTGGAGTCTTCATGTGTCTTACCATGTCTATGTATGGCCTTCATTCTCCAAGCTCTTTCCCCTCTATCTCTAAAACCAACAAATATTTAATTTGCACATTTGTTGGCTTGAATGAAAATATATAAAGATCTAGAAGTCATTTTGATAAAGGTGAGGCTTGTTATAATTTTGCTTTCTTTCTGCAGTGTTAGGATGGAACCCAGGGTCTTGTGCATGTTAGGCAAGTGTTCTACCACTGAGTCATGTCCCCAGTTCTAAAGGTGAGTCTTGAAAACACTAAGTTCCCCTGGAGTGTTGTAAAAGTAGTAAAATTACAACAAAAAACTACATGGATTAATACCACAATGCAGTAAATGTACTCAAATATATCTACTTATTGGATTATGCACTAGAGCATTTTAATTGCAGTATCAGGAATCATCACCCTGTGTCTGTGGCTATGCACCTGGGTGTGAAATTTGAACATGGCCACAGCTGAGAGGCTCACAGAATGGTTTCTATGTATAGTCTAGAAGGCTAAAGGGCTTTCGGGCAGGAAAGCAGCTTGACAGACTGGGTAAAATGTGTTTAATAATAGTTGTCTTTCAGTTAAAAATATCAACATAAATAAATGCTGGTTCATTCAAAATGAAGAACAGATTCTACTATGTATTCCAACTGGAAGACAAGAATAAATTAAAATCACCCTTCCAGAAGATGTAATTATTTATAGACACAAAAAATGTTTGACTTTGCTAATAATTAAAAATGAGAAAGTAGTCAAATTCACCTCTTCATGATATTAAATGTTCCCAACAATAACAAAGAAAGAAACAAAGCTAGCTAGAGAAGTAAAAGTAATTCAGCGCACTCTGTCACAAATTTTCAGCTCTTCATACTTTTAAATCATAAATTTGTTATTTTATGATGCAATGTTAAGGAAATAATGCCAAAATAAAATATAATTATTCCTATCTTTAGTCAAATGTCATTTATCAAAATCACCACCTAATATATAATGTTCTATAGTCTGGCACTAGTTAAGTAAGCTGTGATGTGTCTTACTTTTAAATTATGTTCATAAATAATGTAATAATATAGAAAATGCTTATGCTGTACAAAATTGTGTCTATAATAAGACTATACTTAGAGCCAAGCCAAAAAATGTATGAAAAAATACTAAAAGCAAATATAGCCAAATGTTAAACTAGCAGGCTTTGAATAGCAGAAGTTTTAAATTAACTTATAAAAATTTCCAGGATTCTCCATCTAAATGATCAACTTTTCTTTATACATTTATATGTTTTAGACACCTAAAATTAAGCAACTAGAGTCTCATAATTGCAGAACTTCTCTATAAATCATAGTCTTATCTTCCTTTGTATTGCTATGAATCCTTATTGTTTCAGAAAAATGGATGTAAATAGATCAATAGAAATGCTTTCCCAAAGGTCAACCACATATGTAATTAAATAAAAACATCCATCCATCTGCCTGTTAGTTTATGAAATTGACTTCAATTACATCCTAATGCTCAGAGTGGAGAAGAGGAGACACATTATTTTTTCAAGGCATAGGAGCTGTTTCCCATAATTGGTTTTTCTTTAACACCACCAATGGGTCTTTATTAGATTATACTGTAAACTTTGGAATTTAATTATGTTGTTTATATTGTGCTTTCTAAACTGATGAATGTAATGTAATTATTGTTCACCAATTAAGGGAATGAACTTGATATCATCACTAACTGTAGGCTCAGGGCATAACATAAAGGCCCCGACATTCACCTAAGAACTGTTACTAAGGAAAATCCTTATTACATGATAAATATAAAATCTAAAAAAAAAACAAAACAGGAGCCAGTGGCTCGTGTCTGAAATCCTAGCTATTCAAGAGGCTGAGATTTGAGGCCCTGAGTTCAAGCCCTAGTACTGACACCAAAAAAAATTTATGTAAACATACACATTGTATACATATACGGATGCACAAGCAAGTATTTTCTTCACTCAGATTTTCAAAGGAATGTTGTGCTATTTTGTTTATTTTGTAAGCATAAGTTATATACATATTACATATATTATCTATAATATACATAAAATGTCACTTAGCATATAGCTATTATTTAAAAGTATCCATTTTAAATCGGTCTCCTGAGTATATTTTTATGTGTGTCAGTTGTAGGGCTTGGATTCAGGGCGCTGTCCCTGAGCTCTTTTGCTCAAGGCTAACACTCTACCACTTTTAGCCACAGCTCCACTTCCAGGTTTTTGGTGGTTACTTTGAGATAGTCTATGGACTTCTCTTGTGGGGCTGGCTTTGAGCCACAATCCTCAGATCTCAGCCTCCTGAGAAGCTACAGGATGACAGGCATGAACCGCCAGTGCCCTGCTCTGTCAGTTTTGAATAGAAAACTTCAGTATGTCTGCATTTCTGTGTGGTTGATATTTCATTTTGAAAGTTTATCTTATTTCACACTCTTTCCCAGGAATATCAATGGTCAGGGCATGACTCAACAAATAACTCTGACAGGCAATAGATGAGTAAACAGCACTTGGATAAATGGGTTTATCCCTGCCAAGACAAGGGCTTATTTGGACTTTGGGCTTAATTCCACAGAGGAGTTTTGGGTTTGATTATTAGGCCAACACTTGAGATGGCTCAGTCAGCTCTTAAAAGATGGGAGTGGTGGGGCTAGGCATGGATCATGGTGCCATATCTCTACTTAGCCTTTGAAAGCCTAATTAAGGTCATAACGGGGTCAGCCACAGGTTAATATATTGCCTGAAGAAACTAAGCTGTTTACAGTTTTCCCCAATGAATCTTTTCCAGCCTGAATAGAAAACCCAGGAAGCCAGGTACCCTTATCCTTTTTCTAGAAAGCAACTCAGAAAAAAAAAGACTTTGTAGGTGTATTGGCACTCTGAGATTTCCAGTAAATCATTGCAGTCATCTTTTGAATTCTTAAAAGTATACTAATTCCAGCACTCAGGAAGCCACAGCAGGAGGATTATGAGTTGAAGCCAGCCTGGGCTATACCACATGACTGTCTCAAAAACAAAAACAAAAAACAAACAAACAAAAACAAGAACAAGTCAGGTGCTGGTGGTACTTGTAATCCTAGCTACTTAGGAGGTTGAGATCTGAGGATCATGGTACAAAGCCACTCCGAAAATCCATGAGACTTTTATCTTCAATTAACCCCCAGAAAACTAGAAATGGTGCTGTGTGTCAAAGTTGTGGAGTGCTAGCCTTGAGCAGAAAAACTCAGGGACAAAACCCAGGCCCGGAATTCAAGCCTCACAACTGAAAACAAATAAACTAAGAATAAATTCTTAAATAGAGAGTTACCATGTGACCCAGCAATTCCTCCTCCATGTATGCATCCAAGAGAAATGCAAACATATACACATAAAAATGTTCATGGCAGCAGTATTTATAATACCACCAAGTGAATTTATCTTAAAATTTTACCCAAACAATGAAATATTGTTTGGCTTTAAAGAGGAATAAAATACTGGTACATGCTACAATATAGATGAACTTTGCATATATATGTGAAATGTCCAGCCCAGGCAATGCTATAGAGATAGAATGATTGCTAAACAGTGTAGGGATTTCTTTTCAGGGTACAAAAATGTTTAAAAAGTTAATTTGAGGGCTGGGAAGGTGGCTCAGTGGTAGAGCACTTGCCTTGCATGCATGAGGCCTGGGTTCGATTCCTCGGCACCACATAAGCAAAAAGAAAAAATGCCGGAAGTGGCGCTGTGGCTCAAGTGGTAGAGGGCTAGTCTTGAGCTGAATAGCTGAGGGACAGCACCCAGGCCCAGAGTTCAGGCCCCACAACCTGACCAAAAATAAAAAAGTTAATTTGAGCTGGGTACCCATAACTCACACCTGTAATCCTAGCTACTCAGGAGGCTGAGTCAGGATCGAGGTTCAAAGCCAGCTCAGACAGTAAAGTTCAAGAGTCACAGCTCTACTAAACTTCAAAAAAAGAAGTGGAGCTGTGGCTCAAGTGGTAGAATGCCTTAAGCAGGCCCCAATTTCAAGCCCCAGGACCAGCACCAAAATAAACTCAAAAGTTAATTTGGACCAGTATCAAACAGTCTTATGACTATTGGAAGCAAATTAATTGAACATCTTAAATGAGTGATTTGCATAGTATGTGACATTTTGATAAAGCTATTATTAAAAATTATTCAACCAAACCAGATGCCCCTCAGTAGATGAATGGATCAACAAAATGTGGTGTATATTTACACAATGGAATTCTATGCCTCCATCAGAAAGAATGACACCACCCCATTTGTTAGGAAGTGGAAAGACTTGGAAAAAATTATATTAAGTGAAGTAAGCCAGACCCAACGAAACATGGTTTCCCTTGTTTGCAATAACTAGTATATATCTAGGACAAGCAGAAAAGGTCAAAAGCTATGTACATATGACCAGATAAGATGATGTTAAGTGAAGTGAACCCCAAGATAGGAACACAAGAGGTTTTATCTTTCTTGCTGTTGTTTTTATGTACTTATAATATCTATGTGATTATTTTGTTTCTTTTTTATGTTCTTCCCCCATGGTATAACCCCAGTTTTCACTGTATTTGATTCTTGTGCCCTGCATCTTGTATATACATTTTTTTCTAATTTGGGGAGGGGAAGGGAAATCACAAAATTCTGAAATAAGGATGCAGGTTGATCCATTGTAGCAATGAGATGTACAAGATACTATGTTGAAAATGAAGTTTACAACTTTGGGGGTGGGAGGGGAGGGAGGAGTCAGGGAGGTAGGGAGGAAAGGGATGGTAGGGGAAAAACAGGAGGGGTTAACAATGCTGGATAGGAAATGTATTCATTACCTTAATCATGTAACTGTAACCGCTCTGTACAGTATCTTTACAATAAAATATATATTTAATTGAAAATAAATAAAAATTATTCAATAAAGCTATTATTATTCAAAATTCTGAAAAAATGACATTTTGGAAGTCAGTAAGATTATAATTGTTACCATTACTTCTTCAAGTCATTTGAAATTATTTTTTGCTTTGTTTTGGAGTTTTGGTTTTTGTGGTTTTGCTTTGTTTTAGGCTCTGTTTTTTGAGACAGTGTCTTACTATGTAGCCCAGACTGGTCTCAAATTCATAATTCTTCTGTCTTTGCCTATCAAATGTTGGGATTACAGGCATGTGCTGCCATGCCATGTTAATGAAAGATGTTGTAGCATGTGTGTTGACGATGTTTTACAGGCAATCATTGCTTCCTGGAACCTCTGTGACTCTCTGGGTCATTGAATACATTCACTTCTTTGCTTGCCTTCCTTCCTCCTCCTCTCTCCTACAGATATAGGCTGCACCCACCTCCTAAATGACATGCACTCAAATCCTTGTCTCAGGATCTGCTTCTAGAAGAGCCCAACCCAAGGTACATGTTCTTTTTTCTTCTTCTCAAACAGTATTCATATCCCACTCTATTAGAAAAACCTGAAATAATACTTGTTCAAGTCACTGAAAAAGATAAAAAGCATTTCAGTAGTTCTTTCTTTAGTCAACACAAAAAGACAGATTCAGAATTAGATTTTGTGGATTTATGTTGACAAAGAATACAGTTTCCCCAAATCACTGAAGAACTGTGTTGTATCTTTCAAAAGACTACAGACTAGGCTGCATGGGAAATATTGAAGCCTTTTGGAGCCAGGATTGCTGGAGCTACTGTCTGTCCATAGGGGCTCACACCAGAAGAATCTGAGTCCTCAGTCCTAACAGAACAGAAGAAGCAGCTCTCATTGTAATCCATGCAATGGGCAAATGCAACATAGCTTGAAATATGGCCAAACTGCTTCAGGGGAGAAGAAGAGGGAGTGAGGCTGTAAGATTACCAGCATGGAATGCAACAGAATCAGCCAAATGTTAGTGAGCAGGGAACTCAGTGTTTTCTTTGTTTTAGTTTGAATGAAGGTCCTACGCAGAGGGACAGAAAACTGTTACATGTTATAAAAGTCCTGCTAATATTTTTCATCTGAAAGAGTACTTTTTATTTATTTATGTATTTATTTATTTATTGTTCGTAGTGGGGCTTGAACTCAAGGCCTGGGCGCTGTCTCTGAGCTCTTTTTGCTCAAGGCTAGTGAGCTACAGTGCCACTTTCGGTTTTATGGTGATTACTTAGAGATAAAAGCCTCATAGACTTTCCTGCCCAGGCTAGTTTTGAACTGCTATTCTCAGATCTCAGCCTCCCATGAGTAGTTAGGATTTTAGGCATTAGCCACCACCACCCAGCTAATTTCTAAGCAATTTTATTTGTTTGTTTGTTTGTTTGTTTATTGCCAGTTCTGGGGCTTGAACTCAGGGCCTGGGCACTGTCCCTGAGCTTCTTTTGTTCAAGGATAACACTCTACCACTTGTGCCACAATGCCACTTCTGGCTTTTTCTGTTTATGTGTTACTAAGGAATCGAACCCAGGGCTTCTTTCATGCTAGACAAGCACTCTACCACTCAGCCTCATTCCAAGCCATAAGCAATTAAAAATAATAATTATTATTTTCACCTATCAACACTTTTCAAAGAAATTTGTGTTAAGGAAGGAAGTCAGAGTGAAAATATAGCTGTTTGGTGAAATATATCTTTAAAAGAACACAGTAGGAGTAGGAGAGGGGAGAATATTCTCATTTTTATCATCTTTCTAAGTTTTCTTTTTTTCTTTTTTTTACTGTGAAAATACTGTACAGAGGGGGTTACAATTACATGGGCAAGATCATGAGTACATTTCTTATCAAGCATTGTAGCCTCCTCCTTTGTTTACCCTTCCCTTCCCTTCCCATCCTCCCCCTCCCCCGCTCCCTACCCAATCCTCTTCCCCCCTCTAAGTTTTCTTTTCACAAACTAAAATACATAAATAAAACTAGCACAAGTACAAGTGATTTTTTTTCTTCCACACACAAATGCCTGTCTTACCTTCCTTCATCTCACCCCCCTTTGTACCAGTTCTCAACAATATCTGCTGGAAACCCAAGATTGTAGACTGGCAGACTTATTTATCTACTGAAACATTCCTTCATACTTGGACAGTTTCTATGAGTCAGAGAGTAAGGAGAAAGGAGAAAAAAGCAGAACATAAGCAGAGTATCTTGGATGTTTTTGCCTTTTATCAACTAGGACCATGTGGATTTCTTTTCCCAAGCTGACTGCTCCTGGGCAAGGCTATATTTCTGATAGCACGAAAGGTATGTGTGAGAGTCACCTTACCCCTCCTCAGGCCAGAAATACCATATCACCCATAAGTAAAGGATAGAGCACTTGGTTCCTTTTCTCACTTTGTCGAAGAGACTGTGAAAAGGACCTTTGAACATGAACCAGTGATAAATGATGTATGTATATGTCTGTATGCCTACACGTGTGCATGTGTACTCAAAAAGACTAAATAGGAACTGTTTTCTGATTGCTCATTCCTGGCACTTAGCATGTAGAAGACATTCAGCTCACATTTTCTAAATGGAAGGCTAGCGACATATAGACAGAAATGGTGTGCTACCACCCAAGATTCAGGTTGGAAATAAATATAAGAGACTGAAATAGTGTGCCTTTTCTTTTTCTATTTGGGAGCAGAATCCTCAAAGTGCTAGACAGCGTAATACTAATAGTCTAGCGACATAAGATTTTGCATAGGGTGGATAAGATCTCTCTTTCTCACCTTCTTTCTTTCTCTCTCTCCTCTCTTTCTCTCTCCTTTCCTCTCTTTCTCTCCCCCCATATGGTGGAATAGGACAATAAATTGTTTCTCTTTGGCTCTAAATAATAGTCTATACCTTTCCTATATTTTTCTAATTATCTTCAAGAAAATGAGCTGCTAGGAAATCTCTTTATCTCCCAGGTAGTTCACATTGCTGGATCCTTAACACATTACTTTAGGTCCCCTCCCCATCTTACTTTCCACCTGTGGTGCAAGTGACCAACTGAGGGGTTATCCTCCCCAGTGACTGTGTGCTGGTTTTAACAAGTATCATTATATAGAATCTTCCAGCTGAAACTATATGATTCCTGCCTTTCTCAATCTAGAAGGGAGGCCTGTCAGTCATCTCTAAATGGAGATTATTGTCTCCTCTACCCAACTGTAAAACCATTAGCTGATTTAATCTTTTAAATGTACATTTTTTTCTGGCTTTTAAATCATTTGGTAAGTCACAGAAGACAATATCACAGAACCTGCTAATTCAAAATGCTAGAGGTGATGGCTGAGGGAAGGGAATAGCTCAGTGATAGAGCAATGCTTAGCCTAGTAAGGCACTGAGTTTCATTCCTAGTATAGAAAAAGAGAGAGAGAAAGAAAAGCAGAAAGAATGGAAGGAAGGAAGAGTGGAAGGAAAGAGGGAAGGTAGAAAAAGAAAGAGGGAAAGAAAAGAAAGAAAAAAGAGCCATCTACTTCATGGCCCATTTAAGTACAATAGGAAAAAGAGCAAAATGGAAATTTCATCCACTATGTATCTTACAGCATAGATTTACCTTGCAATCACTCAATTATATACATATAATATATATATATATATATATATATATATATGTTTTTGAGACGAGTCTCACTGTATAGCTGGCCTCAAACTCTAGATCCTCCTGCCTTAACCTCCCAAGTGCTGGGATTTCAGGCCTACACCATCAGATTTGTCATTTTAGAGTTATATTTGAAGGAATAATATTTGAAAGGGTTGGTACTTTCATCAATATATCCCACTGTCTAAATATTCCCTCAGGGTATCTAAAACCCTTGAAGCAAAGCTGCCATCTTCTCTGTCTCTTTCTCTTTTTTTCTAATATATATATTTTTATTGTAAAGATACCATACAGAGGGGTTACAGTTACATGAGCAAGGTACTGAGTACATTTCCTATCAAGCATTGTTACACCTTCCTTTGTTTTTCCCCTACCATCCCTTCCCTCCTCACCTTCCCAACTCCTCCCTCTCTCTTTCTCTTTTCCTTCTTCTCTTTCCCCTTTCCTCCTCCTCCTCCTCCTCCTCCTCCTCCTCCTCCTCCTCCTCCTCCTCCTCCTCCTCCTCCTCCTCCTCCTCCTCCTCCTCCTCCTCCTCCTCCTCCTCCTCCTCCTCCTCCTCCTCCTCCTCCTCCTCCTCCCCCCCCCCTCCTCCTCCTCCTTGGCCTCCTGTTTTTTTTTTTCTCTTTTTGTATGTGCTAGCACTGTGGCTTAAACTCAAGGTCTGGGCCTTAATTTTTTTTTTCTAGTCTTGGGGCTTGAACTCATGAACAGGGCCTGAGCTTCTTTTTGCTCAAGGCTAGCACTCTAGCACTTGAGCCACAGTATCACATCCAGCTTTTCCTGACTAGTTTATTTGAGATAAGAGTCTCACAGACTTTTTTCCCTGGTCTGTCTTTTAACCTTGATCCTCAGATCTCAGCCTCCAGAGTAGACAGGATTACAGGCGTTAGCTACCAGCACCTAGCAGGCCTTAGCTTTTTGGTTCAAGGCTAGCAGTCTACCATTTGAGTCACAGTGCCACTTCTGGCATTTTTTGCTGGTTAATTGGAGATAAGACTCTCACAGACTTTCCTTTTGGGGCTGGCTTTGAACCACATTTCACAGATCTTAGCCTCCTGAGAAGATTACAATGAGCCACTGGTGCCTGGTCTCTTCTGTCTCTTCCAAACCTGGTAAACATGTCTTTTTAAGCATCTACCAGCCCTCAGGGTATTCACTCACACATGCCAATCCTCATATTGGGCACATGCATTACCCATCTAGTATCTTCACACCAAGCCCAATGTTTGGCAATTACTGCATTCAATACAGACTGTTGGTGATTAGTTTTCTGAAAGAGTGTCATTATATAGCCCAGTGTGGCCTGAAATTCACAATCCTCTACCTTCTGCGTGCTGGGATCACATGGATGAGCCACCACACCTAAGCCAGTAAGAGTTTTTTGGATGAATCAACAAATTCACAGACTGATTTTTCTCCCCTACAGAAACAAAAAGATGAAAGAAAACATACTTAATGAAATGAGAACAATTCACTTAAGTGTACACCTTTCTATGTGCTAATCATCAGTGCTGCACAAGGGCTGTTTGATTTTTGACTAGCTGGCATTGCATAAATGAGTTGTTATGCAACAGCCAACTGTATTTTGCAGCTCTCATAAATAAACGAAAATCTGTTCCAGGAGTTGAATGCAAACTAGAAGGGAAATTAAAATGTAGAACATGCAACAGCTGTTTGATCAGCTGTTATAATAGGCTGTAGACAAAGACTATACAAATGTCTTATCTAAATGTGTAAAATAATCATAGAAAACAGTTAGTTCCAAGGCTATTTTCTTTTCTGTATTGAAGCACAATAGTTATCTAGGTAATGGTAGCAAACTTCTAGAGGTGTAAGATAAATGGCTTGCTATACATTAAAATGTGCTGTAAAATATATGTACCTAGTAAATGATGGTAGGCATATGGTAGTAATTGCAAGTTCCAGGTTGCCTGTAGGTTGCAGAGGGAAAAATGTACTTGCCAGTACTAAGATTTCACACAACTGAATTTGGTGATTTGTAATTACAAATTTGTAATTTTTAAGACCTACAATTTCAATTAATTATGACTATGAACTAGTGAAGAACCATGGTCCTTTGTATTGTGTCAGAGAAAAGGAAAAAAGGTTGATTTCCTTTTTTTCTGGTCCTGAGGCTTAAACTCAGGGCCTGGGCATTGTCCCTGAGCCTCTTTGTGCTCCAAAGCAAGTACTCTACCACTTGAGCCACAGTGCCATTTTTGGCTTTTTCTGAGTAGTTTATTGGAGAGAAGACTCTCACAGACTTTTCTGCCTGGGCTGTCTCCAAACTGTGATCCTCAGATCTTAGCTTCCTGAGTAGCTAGGATTATAGATGCCACCAGCACCAGGCCTAGTTGGTTGGTTTCCTTTTTGAATTCAGGGCAAGGCCCTAAACTCAGTCCCCAGTTGTGGCAAAAAAAAAGTTAATATTTATTAATTAACTCTGGACTTAGCCCTAGGACTATCTTCCGCCCACTTCACAAGGATCTTGGGGCTGAAGAAGTAGGTAATTTGCCCAGATTTCACATTTAGGAGAACAGGAGCGGCCTGACCTCAAAGATTTTGGCTTTCACATCATTTTCCTTCTTCCTTAGCTTCATTCTTTAAGCAATGTTAGTTTCATTATTTCCATGGGTTTCCAAATGTAGAACGTATACCTTCTCTTGGTCCAGAGCTTGAGAAGGCCTGTGATCCTCATTCAATTTCAGGATGGGGGGGAGTGCTGGAATGAGCTGAATAGTACTTTGCTAAACACCAGAAATGGAGAGAGTAAATCATACTAAATCACTAATTTTGAGCAGGCTACAACAAAGGGAATGTTCACAGATCCTTAAATAGATAATCAAATAAAGTATGGTGAATAAGTGCAGTAATAAGCATGGAGAGCTTCCAAAATTATTTAAGTATGATGTCCATCAAATACAAAGATGAAAGTGAAGTGACTTTATACAAAGTCACATGTAACTGTAATAAACATTCCACTTACTCTTGGTGCTGCTGACACCCAGTATAATATGCATTATACCATTATATCTTGTCATTTATAATAATTTTATATTTGTTATTTTTAGTGTTGTTTAAACGTGGGGAATTCTAATTCAATATATGTATCAGTTACATACATGTGCATTTATTGCTTGGATGTTAACAAGAGTAAAGAAATGTACTAACCTATTAGAAGTTAGTGTTAGTACACTATTTGTCATTATTGATAACTGGAGAAATATGGTTTTTGCAGTACTGGAGTGTGAAATAAGAATTTTGAACTTACTAGGCTTGAACTTACTAGGCTGGTGCTTTACTAATTGAGCCACTCTTCTAGCCCCCCCCCTTTTTTATCAGTTGTGGAGGCTGAACCCTGGGCCTGAGCTCTTCAGCTCAAGGCTAGTACCATACCACTTGAACTACAGTGCCACTTCCGGCTTTTTTTTCTGCTTATGTGGTGAGGAATTGAACCCAGGGCCTCATGCTTTCAAGGCAAGCACTCTACCACTGAGCCACCTTCCCAGCCCCTTCTAGCCCCTTTTTACCTTAGTTATTTATCTGAGAGTATCTCCAGGTTTTTCCTGGCACTAGCCTTGGACCAGGATCCTTATACCTATACCTCCTATATAGCTGGTACCCCAGACACATATCACTAATCTTAGTTTGTTTTGTTGAGATGGGGTCTCACTAATTCTTTCGCCCAAGCTGCTTTGAACCATGAACCTCCTGATTTTTACCTCCTGAGTAGCTGGGATTACAGGCATTGTGCCACCTCACCTGGGCCTGAAGAGATAGCGTTGACAGTGAAACATCACTACACAGACTTTACTAGGCCAATAGAATGTGGAAATCTGCTGAGGCTCAAACTTCTAGAGAAATGTTAGAAACTTAATTGTCTCTTTAAGTTCAAGGGATGAATTGGACCCAGAGACTGCCTGAGTAGTGTCAAAAATGCAAGAATGAGCAGGCAATGGTGGCTCATTACCTATTTACTGTAACTACTCATGAAACTGAGATCTAGAGAACAGAGATTCAAAACCAGCCCAGGTAAAAAAAAAGTCCTTGAGACTCTATCTCTGAATACTAGGAAAAGGCTAACCTAGAAGTATGGCTCAGCTGGTAGAGCACCAGTTTGTGAGCCAAGCCAGAGCAGAGACCTTTAGTACAAGCCCCAGTACCAGCATACACATATACAAATGCAGGAATGGTTAGAACAACTGGCTTCTTCAGTTACATGTTGTGATATTTTAAAACACACTTTAATTATGTACAGATCAGTTACATAAGTTCAGCGCTTCATTAAAATCTTGATGGGTGTATGTGTGTGCGTGCACACACGTGCATGTATGTCTGCAAGCATGTTAGTGTGAAGAAAAGATACCAAAATAAGTGATTGCACTGTCATGGGCAAAGACTTAAAGATGGGAACTCACTTCTATATAAATATTTTCAAGGGAATATTTTTCACAGGCAAAATCCATCAAGGAAATGAATATTAAACATAAATACTGTGTGCCAATCCCAATATTAACACCTGCTGGGCACCAAATCAATACCACATCTTCCTTACAGCAATTTATTCTGCATTTATAGTATCTGACATATTTATCTTTTAGATATATCTTTCAAATCATTAAGAGTTTAAGCTTTCTTCTTAAATTTAACTGATGGATTCTGTGTATGAGTTGGTAAATCACATACAAGCCAAGGAAGCAAAACTTGAAAGAAGCATTCAATTGTAGGGTAAGTTACCATGCATGTATGTATGTGTGTGTGCACACACATTCACACATTGCCACAAACCACTTCCTCAACCCACTAGGGGGTGAATTACCTTTTGGTCAGCTGAATTAAATGAGCTCCACTCCAATCACTTTGCTTTTTTTGTTGTTATTTGTGGGGCCTGAACTTTGGGCCTGGCTGCTGTCCCTTGGCTCTTCAGCTCAAGGCTAGTGCTCTACCACTTGAGCCACAGCACTACTTCTGGCCTTTTCCACTTATGTAGTGCTGAGGAATCAAACCCAGGCCTCATGCATGCAAGGCAAGCACTCTACCACTGCGCCACCTTCCCAGCTCCGCATTTTCTCTTCTCAACTACCTTATGAAGCAGATAGCAGGTAAGAAAATGAAGGCAGAGAAAGGTTAACCATTTGGCTTAAGATGGCACAGCTAGTAAGTGGTGCAACCAGGGAAGATGCCATGTTTAACACCTATGCTCTGCCACTGCCCCAGTACTGAGGTGTGAGAAGAAGGCAAGGGGACAGGACAGGCATTGTCATTTGGAAACTTCACAGAGCTGCCACAAAAAGCTAAGCACCTGGCTGATTAGCCCGTCTGTACTCCATACTCAACAAGTTCTTCTTCTTCTTCCTCCTCCTCCTCCCTCCTCCTCCTCCCTCCTTCTTCTCCTTCCTTCTCCTCTTCCCCCTCCTCTTCCTCCTCTTCCTCCTCCTCCTCCTGTTCTAGTCCTGGGGCTTGAACTCAGGGCCTAGGCACTGTTTCTGAGCTTCTTCTGCTCAAGGTTAACACTCCACAACTTGAGCCACACTTCCAACCTTTTCTGAGTAGTTTATTGGAGATGAGAGTCTTATAAACTTTCCTGTCCCAGCTGGCTTCAAACCATGATCCACAAATCTCAGCCTACCGAGTAGCTAGGATTACAAGTGTAAGCCACAGGCTCCAGCTAAGTTCCTTTTTCATTTGTATAAGAGTAAAGAAGCAATACCATTTACTATTAAGGCATTTATTTCCTATAACAGTTAAGGCAGGAATCAGATGACTGAAAAAAATGAGGACCAAGTAGGAACTGGAATAGCAGCCAGGCTTGACTGGTGCTAAAGTACAGACATAGGGATTCTGAATTTTCTCCTGATGTAGATTTCAGGATGTTCTAGGGACCAAGGTGAGCTTGAGCCCTAAGCTTCCTGTTGGATTGCCTATGTTCTCGTCTTGGTTAGACAGACACATCTATCTTCTTACTCTCCTTCCTCTCTTTCTTTTCCTCCTTCTCCTCCTCCTCTTTTTTCTTCTTCTCCTCTTTCTCCTTCTTTTCAAGGTAAAAGGAGCCCAGAGAAGTACTCCATTTTTCTTCACCCAACGTAAGATAGAAGTTTGACCATCAACATCTGACCACATCTGCCCACAGCATCCCTCAATTCATGATGCCCTGTGACACTCCCTACCCAGATTAGTGACACCTGTCAGCAGCTGGGCAAGCCCAGCTACACAGATCACTAGCCACATGATCTAGTTATAATTTGGAAAGTTGGTTCCAGTTCTTTCGAAGATTTCAAATAAGTATCTCTTAGATGACCAAATCTTCATTGCTTAAGCCTGACCACAACCGCCCCTGAAAAAAACCCTAAAAACAAAAAATGCCCCACAGTCTTGTTTCTGCTTAGAGTTGCTCTTTTTTCTACTTTGATTTTCACAATTGAGTAACATCCACTCCAGAGTTGCAAAAGATTGTTTCTGTGTTTCCACGAACCCAAAGCCTAAAATGGTGATTTGGGACTGGCACAACCTACTCCATTTGGGAGACACTGTTTGCTTCACCAAATCTCTGGAGATGACCTGGTCCTTTTCATGGAAAAAAAAAAACTTTGGTAGGGATTTATTTCTAGAAATAAAAGATCTATTCTACAACTGCCTTGGGATATTTTAAACATCAACAAGAAAGTTATATATTAACAAGCTATACTCTCTATATATCTATTTATCCCAAAGGAAGTGATTAAAATTTGCTGACAGCTTTAAAAAAATGTCCAGCTAATCACTAGACTGTTCCAAGTTTAATCAGTAACTAAGTTTAAAAACCAGAGTGAGAGTCAGGGACTTGTAAACACATATCATGGTGACAATGACTGGTTCTAAAATTCTCCACCCTCCACTTTTGCTGGTATCCTTTTCATCAGTCCTAGTGGCTTCAACTAAAACTTCTCTGTCACCTACTCCAGTGACAACAATTTCTTTCCCACATTTCCAGCTGTTAGATTTTTCTTACTGGTCTCTTCCCAGCCCCTTCAACTCTCAGATGTCCTGTTTTTAGCCAAAGCCTACCCTCTCTCCTCATCACTCCATTCTTTTTCAGCCAACACCACCCTCACATGCCCAGCCATTTCACACACATTTCTTTGTGAGTAAAACTTTTTAGCACTGTTCATTGATAGCAGAGGAAGCACGTCTTTGGAGAATGACACGGCTCCCGAAATTCATCTCAAAGAATTTTTTTTGTTAGTTTCTTCTCAGAGCCATCCCGGACTGCCAAAAAATGTCAGAAGTTGAGCTGTGGCTCAAGTGGTAGAGCACTATCCTTGAGCAAAAAAGCCCAGGGAGCCGGGCGCCAGTGGCTCATGCCTGTAATCCTAGCTACTCAGGAGGCTGAGATCTGAGGATTGCAGTTCAAAGCCAGCCCGGGCAGGAAAGTCAGTGAAATTCTTATCTCCAATAAACCACCAGAAAAATGGAAGTGGCACTGTGGCTCAAGTAGTAGAGTACTAGCCCTGAGCTGAAGAGCTCAGGGACAGCGCCCAAGCTCCGAGTTCAAGTCCCACAACTGACCAAAAAAAAAAATCCCGAGGACAGAACCCAGACACTAAGTTCAAAAAATTCAATACAGTTTGTTTTTTATATCTATAGTCACCTTACTGTGCAACTGACCACCAGAGACCACCAGAAATCATTTCTTGTATTGTCCTTATTGGAGAATCTCAGCTCCCTTCTTGGATTAACAAATCTTTCCCCCCTCTTTTTTTTTTTTTAGACAAACTCTTGCTATGTAGCCCAGGTTGTCCTTAAAATCACAACCATTCTGTCTCCTCTCTACTGTGCTGGAGCAACCACCATGTTACCTGTCTTCTCTTTTGACATGATCACTTTTTTGAATATGCTCGTACTGTTGCTTGCACTCAGGGCCTTGTGCTCTTGCTTAGCTTTATTGCTCAAGGGTGATACTCTACTAGTTGAACCATATCTCTACTTCCAGCTCTTTGCTACTTAATTGGAGATAAGTATCTCACAGACTCTTCTGCCCAGGCTAACTTTGAAATGTGATCCTCAGATCTTAGCCTCCTGAGTAGCTAGGATTACAAATGAGACTACAAGTGTGAGCCACCAGTGCTAGATATTGGTGCATATTTTAATTCCCTTATACCGCCTCCCCTAATGCCTACTGTTTGGATAACTGAGCAAAATTCTTATGAGTTCTTGTGCCATATTTTATTTACTTATTGAGTAATGGATTGATTACACAGTTGGGGAGTAAATCCAGTCCTCTACCACTAAATTATATACTCAGCCTAAAATAACATCCATACACATTTGCTTTTTCTGTTTCTCTTTTGCAGTACTGGGGATGGAACCCAGGGCAAGATCTCACACATTCTAAGCAAGCACTGTACCATTGAACTATACCCACAACTCCTGCATGCCATATTTTACATTTTGCAAAGCCAGTACTCACACACATTATGTCACTTGCCATTTACAATGCCTCTGCAATCTAGTTATGACTAACTGGTGTCATTACAATGTAGCAGTTAAAGCAACTGAATAAGGCTGGGCCTTGAAACTGAAGTTCTTAGAGCAGTGTCTTGTCTCCTTCAATGTTCCTGAGTAAAGACACAACGTACCAGTCCCTTGTTTGATCAGAGTTTGAGGATAAATACAGAGATTACTGCTGTTTAGTATACCCTCATTAACTTCCTTTATATGAAACTAATATGAATAGTTTGAGTTTGAAGGTTTGGAGTATAAGGGCTGGCATGTCTACTATATGTGAGGCTGTAGGTTCCATCCCCAGCACTGAAAAACAACTCACACAAACAAAATAAAATACTGCTGAAGATTCAGAGTATAAATCAGAAAGGGAAAAAGAATGTGGGAGAAGCAGAAAAATCTGAACCCATGAGATATATCACTTTGAGTAAGAAAGGGAATTTGGGGACCTAGAAAGGAAAGCTTCAGTTTCCATAACATGAGGTGCTGAGCAACAAATGTCATCAAGAGTCAGTAAGATTTTCTAACATTTATATAGGTATGCTGTGAGGCTAAGAGAGAAAAGATGTCAAACACAGTCTAAGGAAATTGAGCTGGGATCTGTGAGACTCTTACCTCCAACCACTAAAAACCCTGTGGTTCGAGTAGTAGAGAGCCAAACTTGAGCAAAAATGCTAGGAGGTAACACCTAGGCCCTGAATTCAAAACTCACTACTGGCCCAAGCATGTGATTGCACGCACACACACATACTCTCTCTTTCTCTCTCCCTCCCCACCTCTCTCCCTCTTTCTCTCTCCCTCTCTGTCTCTCTCTCTCAGAATATACGAATTTAAGTAAAAATTTTAAAAAAGAATATTAAATGTGTACACAGCCTTGCTGACCTCTGCATGCTATGCTTTGCATCTGTGTCCCCAAAGCACCAGGCTGGTGGCCTGTTATGGATGAAGTCAGGAGGGTAGACAGAGACATTTACCAGAGCTCTGGCCTGACTCCAGGGAGCAGCATAGGACCAGTGGGAGCACCCCACATCTGAGGTGCTCCAGGCCCATGAGAACGGATTACCAGTGCCCTCCCCTCCTCACAAGTAGCAAGGTGGGCACCTGTTCCAGAAGGCTACTTAAGATCAGGTTAAGGAAAGTCTTAGACAATACTTCTCCAGAGTCTGGAAGTGTCGTCTGTACTGTTCATATATCCAGAAGCCCAGGGAATTAGGCCAAATAAGCCCCGTAGGGGTGTGATAAACTGCTTACACTAATTCCCACTGGCCCCACCCCATACAGTCTACCTATCTTAGAGAGTCCCACTGAAGGCATCCTTTCTATTTTCTGTGCCTCAGGCCCCTGCTGTGTCTACAATTAGGTGTCGTCTCTGAACTTATCCTTACCAAATATGGGCTGGACCATGGAGTCTAACTGAAGTGTGGCCACGCTGTGCTTCGGTACGGGGAGCTTAGCGGGTGAGGGACTAAGAGGCATTTGTCAAAAAGGCCCTGCAGGCTCAGGTAGACCCCAGGACAAGCAAGGAACCATGAAGAATTAATCTGTAACGTCTTTGATCATTGATCATTCAGGGTTCAACTTCTTCCTGCTAAGCAGGAATCTTACAATCAAGTCCTGATACCAAGATTGTAATATTGCCATGCACCCAGGAGGGTCGTACTAAATGACTTTTGCAGCTCCCGCCCCCCTGGCCGCAACAGGTGCCTCTCCCACTACCGCACCTTCCTCCCCTCGCTTTTCCCTCCCTTCGAAAATTCTGGCGAGCCCAGGCTTGTAGCAGCCTTCTGGAGGAGCAGTTCAAAGTCTGACTCCACACCTTCAACAGGCTTCCAGTCCCTGACTTCTGCCCTGTGTCCGCCAAATCCTACCGCCCCCTCCCCCACCACCACCCAGAGAGTGTTGGGAATGTGGTGCAGAGGATCGGCTAGATCTCCACGGGTCTGGGAGGACTCCAGGATCAGCCTTTACCCTGCGGTTGCCCAGTTGGCCTCCTCTAAGCTGGCCACCTGTCTGAATGCGCAGCCGAGACTGACCTGAGATGCCGCCCCCCACCACGACCACGTCGCATTTGCTGCTCATGGTGCCTGCTTCTCCGATTTCTGGGCCTGTGCCTTGGCCTGCCCGCTGCTCACTGCCCTGTGCACCGGAGCCTGGGCCGAGCTGCTATAATGCTGGTCCCCAGCGCCTGGACACGCAGCCCCGCCCGCTCTGCCTACGCGGGGCTGGAGCTCTCAGCCACCTCCCCCGCCAGAAGCTCTGCGGCCCGCCCAGCAGCCCAGGGCCTGTGAGGGTGAGAGGGCGGGCGCCCCAGCCGACAGATGGGGGACTTCTGATTGTCACTCCCGAGAGTCACCACCCCATGGCCTTCAGCGAGGTATTTTCTAATCAGCTTTTTACAAAGCTTGAGGAATGAGAGGTTGACTGATCTGATTGTCTTCCGGCAGTTCCGCAATTACTCCCTCAGGTGTAAAGTAAATAAGAATAAATATTGAGGTTTTTCAAGTGCCCACCACTAGGCCCTTCATCTCTATTCCTATCTTAGTTTACAATAACCCATTTTATAGATGAGGATAGTGAACCAGGAAATAAAGACCCAGGGGGAAAAAAAAGACAGAAAAGAAAGAGAAAGACACAGAGAGAGACAGAGAGACAGAGACAGGAAGGAAGGAAGGAAGGAGGGAGGGAGGGAGAGAGGGAGGGAGGGAGGGAAGTAGGGAGGGAGGGAAGTAGGGAGGGAAGGAGGGAGGGAGAGAGGGAGGGAGGGAGGGAGGGAAGGAGGGAGGGAGGGAGGGAAAGAAGGAAGCTAACCAGGAAATAAAGACCTAGGGAAAAAAGACAGAAAAGAAAGAAAGACAGAGACAGAGAGAGACAGGAAGGAAGGAAAGTTAAAAGGAATAAAAAAAACCAAGACAGAGGCTAAAATTTGCTGGCCCACCTACTTAGGAGGCAGAGATCTGGAGGTCATGGTTCAAACTGGAGCAAAAAAGAAGTTCTGGAGACTCCATCTCAATTGACTAGGCACAGTGCTGTACCTGTTATCCCAGCTATAGGAGAAGCAAAATGGCTGGGTTCAGTAGTGCATGGGGAAGCACAAGTAGGGAGTCACAGCCCAGGCCAAGAAACAAGATGCTCCTTGAAAATAACCAAGGCAAAAAGAAATAGGAGACTTAGATCAAATGGTAAGGAGACTACCTAACAAAAGCTACCTCCCAAAAAGCGAAAAACAAAAGCAACAAAAACAGAAAGAATTGGGTGAAGTACTAATTATTTTGGGGATGGGGGAGTGAGCCTGGAAGGGACTGCATCCAGTGAATCACTGAATTGATAAGAACCTAAAGCAAACCTCTAACTCATGCATCCCACTCCCTGAACTACTTGCTACTCAAGTATCCTGAATTTCTGCCACCCTCAGGCAAGGGACTTGGACACTTCATTAGTAACAGAAAAAAAAAATTGGTCCAGCTGTGACTTGTTAGATTCTAGAAACTTCCTGATCCTGTGCTTATACCCTGAGGGCCTTCACTGCCCACACCCCATTTCCCCACTACAGGGAGTAAAATCCTGCCTCACCCTGGAGATGCCTGTTTGATCTCTTTCCTGCCACATCCTACCAAAGCCACCTGTGTCCGTAGGGTCATGAAGCTGTGGGCATCTTAGCTGTGGACACTAGCCTGCAAGTGAATCGTATCTTAGATGGAGTGGGAGAGATGGAGATGTTCCTCATACCATCCCCTGGCAGTCTTTTGGGCTTAGTTCCAAATGTTCAAAGTCAGCCAGTCACTTGGGCATCTAAGGCTTTGGACCTGAAGCAGACTAGACATTGCCTTCCCTGGTTCCATCTGACAATAAAGCCAAGAGCATGATCAGAAATCCATGGTGTCTGGAGAATACCCACTGGCAAGTAACATTTCCCCCCTAACAAAGATATTCACTTATGATGTGTTCCATGAGATCAAACTGGGTTGGATTAGAACTCAGGCCTCACCCTGGCTCACACCTGTAATCCTAGCTACTCAGGAGGCTGAGATCTGAGGATTGCGATTCAAAGACAGCCCAGGAAGGAAAGTCCGTGAGATTCTTATCTCCAATAAACCACTCAGAAAACGTGAAGTGGCACTGTGGCTCAAATGGTAGAATGCTAGCCATGAGCTGAAGAGCTGAGGGACAGCGCCCAGGCCCAGAGTTCAAGCTCCACGTCTGACAAAAAGAAAGAAGGAAAGAAAAGTAAAAGAACTCGGGCCTCATTGGTAGGAAATACTAGAGTATTTAAAAGGGTCATTTCTGGTACTTACGTACAAGGCAATTATGCAGATTGGTTTAGAGTACTCAATCTCCTAGGTGGGCTAACTCTTGACATGTGTCTTTTCCCTAAGTAATGGTGCTTCTTAACACTTGAACATGCAGACAAAGCACTTAGGTCTGGGGTGGTACCTGAAGAAACACATTTCTGGCAAGCTCCAGCACTGCTGACCCAGGGACTGCACTCTGAGCATTAATCTAGGCTTCTGCCTCCCTGTAAGTTGTAGATCCAGGTCCATATTCCAGAACCTCTTTACCTTCTCAAAGATTTCCTAATGAAAAAGTGTCTTCTACAGCTTTATCCCCACCACCAAGGCATGTTAAGGCTTAATTCCTCAAAACAGTGGCATTGAGAAAAGACTTAACTTTTAACAACTTAGGTCTTACTGGCTCCACTATCATGAAAGAATTAAAGTAGTTTCCTCAAGAACTAAGGGAAAAAATAGAACTAAGTTAGAGTCAGGCACTGCTCATGCCTGTAATCCTAGCTACTCAGGAGGCAGAGATCTGAGGATCACAGTTCAAAGCCAGCCCAGGCAGGAAAGTCCATAAAATTTTTATCTCCAATTAACCACCAGAAAACTGGAAATGGAGCTGTGGCTCAAATTATACAGTGCTAGCCTTGAGCAAAAAAACCTCAGGGACAGTGCCCAGGCCCCGAGTTCAAGCCCCACCACCAATAAAAAGAAAGAAGAAAGAAAGAAAGAAAGAAAGAAAGAAAGAAAGAAAGAAAGAAAGAAAGAAAGAAAGAAAGAAAGAAAGGAAGGAAGGAAGGAAGGAAGGAAGGAAGGAAGGAAGGAAGGAAGGGAGGAAGAAAGAAAGAAAGGAAGGAAGGAAGAAAGTTTTGAAGCTTGGATTGTTACAAAGTGAGCACAACACCTGCCCTCCCTCAATCTGTTTTATGTGCATGCCTCTTTTGCATGCATATCAGCTTCCTCTTTTGCTTTTCTGCCATTCCGCACCAGGAGCCAGGCAGATCCCAATGCCATGCTCTTGAACTGCCAGAACTGTGAGTCAAAATACACCTCTTTACAAATTAACTAGCTTTATGCATTTTATAGACTAATACAATGTTTATTATACGAGCAATTATAGAATAGTTGCTATGCTGATCTCAGGGAAAGAGAACAAGATGGAAGTTTTTACCCTCTTTCTGGGGCTCACACTCCATTAAGAAAGAACTCCAGTAAGATTGAAACATATAGCAAGGCTTGATAACCTAGCCCAGGCAATCATGGAGGACCTCCAGGAGGAAATGACATTTTTATTGGGATGACAAGGGATTAATCAACTATAGAAGAAGATAAACCACTAATTCGCTCTGATGGAGAGGTAAATCTGAGGCTGGAGCATTGGGAAAATGGATACAAACTAGTGCAGAAATCCATCACTGACCATCTTTAGGACTTCTCCCAAACACCACCAAATTAAGAGTGAATAGTAAGAGGATCATGGTGAATGAACAACAATGAGTGCAGTGATAAGCATCATTTGGCTTTCTATGTATTTCCATCCTCAGTTCTCACCTACATAATTAATTCCTGAAGGAAGGGATAATGTATAATCTTTTATTCATCCACTCAGGAATAATTTAGTGAATATCAGCTCTGTGGCAGGCATTGTGCCTATCATTAGAAACATGTCATTATAACCCCTGCTTTCACTGTATTCGATGTTGGTATAATTTGTGGAGGGGAAGGGAAAAAACAAATCGTTTAAATAGGGATACAGGTGGACCCATTGCAACAATGAGATGTACAAGTCGTTATGTCGAAAAACGAACTTTACAACTTTGAGGGGGGGAGGATTGGGTGGATCCGGAGGGCGGGAGGTATAGGAAGGGATGGAAAGGAGAAACAAAGAAGGAGGCAAAAATGCTTGATAAGAAATGTACTCATTATCTTGCCCTCTGTACAGTATTTTCACAATAAAAAAATTAAAAAAGAGTAATGCAATCCTAGAAAAACTAGATATGCAAATGGATAATTACTGGGAAGCTAATATATGTTCTAACCCAATGATGCTCACTGTCTCTAACCAAGCAAGATGTGCTGAAGAGAGCTGGTTGCCCCTAGCAAAGTTGAGTTGCCTTCTCAACTTCATGAAATCCATGTTCCTTTCATCAATTAAAATGAACAAGCTTTGCTTTCATTTTTTTCATTATAAGACTGTCAAAGAGATAAAATATCCTTATTACTTCTTGCTTGCTGGCCAGCTTTTCATTAACAGATATTTCAGGATATTTCAGTACGTCCCTTATGATACCACAGGTTTCAATAAACACAGGTCGTGTAGAACAGTTTTCCAGATACTATCTAACTTGTATATTTGCCTTTTTGTCCCCCTGCAAGCTAGAAGTTTGACAGGGGAAAGAAAATTCATTTTAAAATGAGATTCTTTAGAACTTACCAATTTCTTTTTCCCAACTATTCTTTAATCTTTTTTCAACATACAATGATGAAAGGGTCCAAGCCTTGCAGCCAAGACAGCTCTTTACTAATTTTTATTTGGAAGGGTTAAAGACCTACTGATTCTGCCCAGAGCAGTACAGCATTATCAGCTTGGATTTTTACCCAAGAGTGTCCAAATGTCCTCCTCAGGATAACAAGGCAATAGCATCCAGGTGCTGGTGGCTCATGCCTATAATCCTAGCTGCTCAGGAGGCTGAGATCTGAGGATCACAATTAGAAGCCAGCCTGGGCAAGAAAGTCCATGAGACTCTTAATCTCAAAAAAAGAAAAAAAGAAAAAAAGAAAAAGCTGGAAGTGGCTTTGTGGCTCAAATGGTAGAGAGCTAGCCTTGAACACAAAGAAGCTCAGGGACAGCGCCTAGGCCCTGAGTTCAAACTTTGGGACCCGCCCAAAGAAAGAAAGAAAAAGAAAAGGAGAAAGAGAGAGAGAGAGAGAGAGAGAGAGAGAGAGAGAGAGAGAGAGAGAGAGAGAGAGAGAGAGAGAGAGAGAGAGAGAGGGAGGGAGGGAGGGAGGGAGGGAGGGAGAGGGAGGGAGAGGGAGGGAGGGAAACAAAGAAAGGAAAGAAAAGGAAGGAAGGAAGGAAAACAATAAGGGATCTTTCCAAGGGCCAAGATCATGTTTTGGCCCTCAAGGAGTTGCCTTAAGGGATCATTACATCCTGAAGCAGTGCAAAAATTGGGAAGTGCCCACTACAACCCCTGTGAAGTCCTTTCACAGGAGGCTGGATTGGACAAGCTCAGTCCAGCTCCATAGTTTATAGGCTTGCTTAAGATAAAGCCTCCACCCATGGCCTTAGGACTTGTCAGAAACTGGATCAAAGGAGAGTTAGCATGAAATAAGCCAGAGGGCAAGTGGGGCATGTGTGACTTCTCAGTCTGAATGGTTTGTGGATTCATTTAGCTGGCTTATTGAGACAAGGTGAAGATTGACAGAAAAATAGTTCTACCCAAAGAGCACTGAAAATTTCCCTGGTCCTTTAGAAAACACAAGGGCATAACACAGAAGTGTTGATCCCAGAATGTGCAGAGTCAGGCAAAGACACCAGGCTACCTGTCTATAGACAGACGAAGGGCATCCGTAGGCATAGCACAGAGAAGGCAAAAGCAGAACAAAGACCCTATTTGAATCCTAAGTGCCAATTATGCTTGAGGCCTTGGTTCTACCTGTAGCACCACAAACAGACAAAAACAGAAAATTCAGCTCAGGAAGTAGAGTAAATTAAAATAGATATTGGCCATATCAGGTTAAGGACATTCGGCAATTCTTTTCATTAAAAACAAATTTTAAAATGTATATTAGAGTCCCACTGTATAGTAATTACTGATTTTTAAAGGTATTTACAATGAATTTTTCTGTTTTCTAGAATTCTCATTTCATATACAAGTTCACTGATGCATAATCATTTTTTTGGTTGTGTTTATGTAGCCTTGAACTAAGTTGTCTCTCTATGGATTTTTATTTATTTATTTATTTATTTTTTGGTCCAGTCGTGGGGCCTGAACTCTGGGCCTGGGTGCTGTCCCTCAGCTCTTCAGCTCAAGGCTAGCACTCTACCACTTGAGCCACAGCACCACTTCCAGCTTTTTTCTTTTTGCTTATGTGGTGCTGAGGCATGCAAGGCAAGCACTCTACCACTGAGCCACCTCCCCAGCCCTCTATGGATTTTATTATAAATAGATATTTTCATCATGTAGACTCCAGGTGATGATTATAATCCAATTTGGTGACTGTGGAAATCATACATATATGTAGGACATATATCCCCGGATGGGAGAACTGGACACCCGCAAGACCAGGCCTTGATTAGAAGATGAGAAATTGTACCCCAACCCCCAATTTTCAGGGAGAGGAGGACTGAAGATTGAACTCAACCACAGGTAATGGCTTAATCAATCATGGATGGGATAGAAATCAAATCAATAAAAATAATATAAAATCCACTAAACAAGAGTTTCTGAATTGCTAAATACATCTTTGTACCAGAGTATGGTGTACTCTAAGAGTGTTGGTGCACTCAGGACCCTTTCATACTGTTCCCTATGCACATCACCTGATGTTTTATGTGTTTTTGATAATAAATTGGAGCTGTATGCAAAGTGACTGCCTAAGTTTAGTGGGCCATTCTAGAAAATTGTTGAGCCTAAGGAGGTTGTAATCAATGTGAAGTAGCAGTAGGAGTGGAGAGGGGTGCAGTGGTTCAAGCCTATAATCTCAGCTATTTGGAAAGTCTAAGTACTAATATCATGAGGAAAAAAGTTAGTGATACTCTATTTGAACAAATAAGCAAGACTTGGTGGTGCGCATCTATATGCATAGATATGAGAAACACAGTCTAAGATTGGTATTGGGTAAAAGCAAGACTATACTTGAAAATTAAACTAAAAATTCTGACTTAAGTGGTAGAGCATTTGACTGGCAAGTATGGAGGCCTGAGTTCAAACCACAGTATTATGTCTATGCGCATGCCTGAGCATGCACACACACACACACACACACACACACACACACACACACACACACACACACACACACACACACACACACACACACACACGGTGGCCCATGGCCCAGTGCATTTTGTGACACTGAATCCTTAGCATGCAGGAGCTCAATGCTAACTCCAGGGGCATGGATTTGAGTGCATTTGGTTGACTTTGTAACTAGGTTATTTTCTTCACTTATTTAGTTTTCTACTATGAATGAGACTCTTATTTCATAGACTAGCCTTGAACCTGGATCCTTCTTTCTCTAATTCCTGAGTAACTAGTGTTATAGAAGAGTGCTACCACAATCAGCCCATTTTTAATTTTTTGAGGGACTTCCATATTATTTTATCACAACAGTTCCCCTTTATCCACACCTTCACCAACTACATTATTTTGTTTTTATAATAACCATACTAAAAGTGTGAGGTGATATTGTGGCTTTGAATTGTATCTCTCAGATGATGAATCATATTTAGAATGCTTTTATGTGCCCTTTTTTCTTTTGGGAAAAATGTATATTCAAGTTCTTTGACAATTTTTTCAAAATGGATTCATCTTTTTTTAAATTTTTGTACGTTTTTAATTGTGAAAATACTGTACAGAGGGGTTACAGTTACATGAGCAAGGTAATGAGTACATTTCCTATTGAGCATTGTTGCCTCCTTTGTTTTTCCCCTACCATCCCTTCCCTCCCTCCACCTCTACTCCCCTGGTGAAGTTGTAAAGTTCGTTTTCAACATAGTGTCTTGTACATCTCATTGTTACAATGGGTCAACCTGTATCCCTATTTAAGCATTTTGTTTTAATCAGGTTACTTGTGACATTTTGCTACTGAGTTACATAAATTCTTTATGCATTTTTGATTAGTAACTTTTTGTCAGAGATAACATTTGCTAATGTTTCCTCTCATGGTTTATTCCATATCACTTGAAAAATTGCTAAAAGAATAGATGTTTAATATTATCCTTACAAAAAAGGTGTTAATTAAATTGATTAATCTTTCTGCATATAGGCATAAGACAAGAAACCATATTATTCTCTGTAAATGTATTCAATTATTATTTGCTTATTTAAAAACAATTATTGGACTGAGAATGTGGCTTAGTGGTAGAGTGCTTGCCTAGCATGCGTGAAGCCTTGTGTTTGATTCCTCAGTACCATATACACAGAAAAAGCTGGAAGTGGCGCTATGGCTCAAGTGGTAGAGCGCTAGCCTTGAACAAAAGAAGCTCAGGGACAGTGCCCAGGCCTAAGTTGAAGCCCCAGCCCAGGCAAAAAAAATAATTACTGACTTGGCCCCGCCCACGTGGCAGCTGGTCCCAGTGTCAGTGCCCGCACCAGCCACAGCCCTGGCCTGTGGTTTGTAAATTGGCATCCGAGGATCCTGATGTAGCTTGGTGGTGATGGCTGCCGCAGCAGCTGATTCCCTGCCTGCGGTGCCACAGGGAGCAGGGGATGGAGGGCCAGCCCACTGCTCGCAGAGACTTCTATTGACTTGGCTCTTTCTGGTTGGAGGTGTTGCTGGATGCTGTGTCAAAACAACAGTTGCTCCTTTGGATCAAGTAAAAGTTTTATTGCAAGCACACAATCACCATCCCAAACATTTAGCAGTACTCTCAACATTGTGTGCTGTTCCCCAAAAGGAACAATACCTTGGATTGTATAAAGGAAATGGTATACGATGTTTCAAATTTTTCCCTATGGTGTAATCCAGTTGATGGCATTTGAGTAGTCTCAAACGTTAATTACCACAATGTTGGAATTTTCTGGTCATGTTGCACAGATGATCCATATGACTGCCATTATCAGTACCTCCCCTCTTGACATGGTTAGAGTAGGCCTAGCATTCCAGGTGAAAAGGGAACACACTTACAGGAATCATTCATTCATTCAAAACAATTTACACCAAGGAAGATGATGTCCTAAGATTTTACAGAGGCCAGATGCCTACTGTCTTAGAAATGGCTCCATATGAAGATGTTTCACTTTCTACTTTGGGTACCTTAAAGAGTGTTGGGCTTTCCCATGTTCCTACCCTTCTTGTCAGACTTTCATCAGACAATCCTAATGTCTTAGCTTTGAAAACTCACATAGACTTACATTGTGGTGCTGTTGTTAGAGCCCTAGCATAGACAATATCCTACCTATTTGATGTAATTTGTAGGCAAATGCAATTAAGAATTGTTCTTCCAGAATCTGAAAAGTGCCTTACTGTGCAGGAGATGATGAAGTATATCTATGGACACCATGGAATTCGAAAAGGCTTGTATCATGGCTTATCTCTTAATTACATCAACTGTATTCCCTCTCAGGAAGTGGCTTTTACAACATATGAACTTATGAGACAGGTTTTTTTTCACCTCAACTAAAAGAAAAAATTGCCCAGGCAGGAAAGTCCATGAGACACTCATCTCCAATTAATCACCAGAATACCAGAAGTAGAGCTGTGGCTCAAAGTGGTAGAGCAATAGCCTTGAGCAAAAAGAACTCAGGGAGAGTGCCCAGGCCCTGATTTCAAGCTCCACGACCATGACTGACTAAAATAAAATCATGGTTTGTGGTTTCTTGTCCTCAATAATCTTCAAGAAGGCTAAATAAAATTAAAGTATAAAAATAATTGTGGGGTGGGGGGAGGGGGGAGGCTGGGAAGGGATGTGAAGGGTAAACAAAGGAGGAGGCTGCAATGCTTGGTAAGAAATGTACGCATTATCCTGCCCATGTAATTGTAACTCCTCTGTACAGTATGTTCACAAATAAAATTAAATTAAATTAAAAAAAATAATTGTGGGGGTAACATTACTTGAAGAGAGAAATCTACCTAGCACCAGGAACTGCTGGTATTTAGTATTTGTTTTTTATTTGGTTGGCTTTGTTTTTATTTTCTCCTTCCTTCCTTCCTTCCTTCCTTCCTTCCTTCCTTCCTTCCTTCCTTCCTTCCTTTCTTTCTTTCTTTCTTTCTTTCTTTCTTTCTTTCTTTCTTTCTTTCTTTCTTTCTATTTTGAGATTATGAAGTCTTCAGATATAGTCCACATTGGCCTAGAACTCCTAATCCTCTTGAATTAGCTTCCTAAAGCCTGGGATTACAGATGTACTTAACCATGCCTAGCATTACTTTTTTTCTTAAATCACAACTCAAATGTTCTTAACATACTTTCCTTTTTTTTCAGTTGCAGGGCTTGAACTTGGGGCCTGGGCACTGTCCCTGAGCAATTTTGCTCAAGGCTAGTGCTCTACCACTTTGAGCCACAGCACCACTTCCATTTCTTGAGTGGTTAATTGGAAATAAGAGTCTCACGGGGACTTCACTTTCCGGGCTGGCTTTCAACTGTGATCCTCAGATCTCACCATCCTGAGTAGCTAGGATTATAGGTGTGAGCCAAAGGCCCCCTGCTCTTAACATACATTTTAATGTAAAACATTATGCATTTAACACTGAAAATAATTCTTAAGCTGATGCAGGCTAGTTAGGTGACTTGAAACTGTCTAAAAGTATTATTTAGAAGCAGAAGGTATTTTATAATGAGGTTCCAGTGGTTGCTATTAGGGCTGGGAATGTGGCTTAGTGGTAGAGTGTTTGCTGAGTATGCACAAGGCCTTGAGATTCATTCCTTGGTACTGCATGAACAAAAATTTAATAAAATTATACTATTACTTTAAAAAAGAGTTCCTATTAGCTTTATCATATTTTTCCAAGCTTTTCATTGTAATCATGATTTTTGGAGGGGTTCAGTGGTGTTAGTGATTGAATCAAGGGCCTTAGACATGCCATGCACATGCTGTACCACTGAATCATATCTGCAGTTGGTAATTCAGTTTGTCTTTCCTTCCTCCCTTCCTTCCTCCCTCCCTCCCTCCCTTCTTCCTTCCTTCCTTCCTTCCTTCCTTCCTACCTTCCTCTCTTCCTTCCTTCCTTCTTTTCTGTTTTATGCTTACTCTACCACTTGAGCCACAGCTCTAGTTCCAACTTTTTGCCGGTTAATTGAAGATAAGAATCTCACAGACTTTTCTACCCAGGCTGGCTTGGAGCAATGATCCACAGATTCTCAGCCTCCTGAGTAATTAGGATCAAAGTCATGAGCCACCAGTGTCCTTTTGTTTTGTTTTGTTTTAATGCAATTCCAGGCATCAGTCCTAGGGTTTCATGCATGCTACTCAAACACTCTGCCAGTGAACTAAATCCTCAGCCCTTAAAATTACATTTATCAAGTGATTCTAATATTACTGTGTGTCCACACAAATGTGTGCATGTGTGTGCATGAGTATGCGTGTGCATGCGTGTTTCTGTGTGTGTGATATACTGCAGGGATTTAACCCAGGGCCTTGCTTATGCTAGGTAATGTCTGAATGTCATGTTTGGTCTTGAATCCCAGTTTAGAATTATTTACAACATCCTGGGTTACACTGCATTGGAAAACTAAGTTGCATTATTTTTTTGCATAAAAGATTTTTGTCATATCTTGGTAAAAATTAATGACCTGGCTTCATTTTCAAAGTCTTTGTTTTAAAATTAAATGTGTATATCTGTATGATTGTATAAGTGTTCTAGCAAGTAGAAATACATGTGTTTCTAAATCTGTTTTGTATATTTTCATTTCTGGATCACATGGTAGCTGACTTATATACATTAAAGCTTAAGATAATTTATATGTTTAAAATAAGCATCTCACTTGTGTTATCAATAAGAGGGAATAGCAAATATTTTAAAGTAAATTTTGCATTCTATGTTATACAACTCATTAGATATTAAAAATAAAATTTTATCCTTCTTTCTAAAAGACCCCAAATAGCAAAAACAATCCTTAGCAGAAAGAACAGTGCTGGAGGAATATCAATACCAAACTTCAAACACTATTACAAAGCCATAGCAATCAAAACAGCTTGGTGCTCACACAAGAACACACCAGAGGGCCAATGGAATAGAACTGAAGACCCAGAAATGAACCCACAGACGTATAGCCACCTAATCTTTGACAAGGGAGCTAAAAACAAGAATGGAAGAAAGACAGCTTCTTCAGTAAATGATGCTGTAAAAATTGGTTAAACACTGTAGAAAATTAAAGCTAGATCCTTATATATCACCCTGCACCAGAATCAACTCCAAATGGATCAAAGACCTCAAAGTCAAAGCAGACACCCTGAAGACATTCCAGGAAGGAATAGGAGAAACTCTAGAGCTCCTTGACACAGGTTGAAATTTTCTTAATAAAGACCCAGAAACACAACAAATCTAAGAAAGGTTGGGCAAATAGGATTGCATGAAACTGCAGAGCTTCTATATGGCAAAGGACATAGCTAGCAAGATGAAAGACAATGGATTGGGAGAAGATCTTCACTAGCCATACAACAGACAAGGGTCTCATATCTAAAATATACTTAGAACTCAAAAAGTTAAATTCCCCAACAACAAATCCTCAAAGAAACAACAGCCCAATTAATAAGTGGGCTAGACTTAAAGAGAGGTTTCTCTGAAGAGGAAATAAGAATGGCCAATAGACACATGAAAAAATGCCCAACTTCTCTAGCCATAAAAGAAATGCAAATCAAAACAACATTGAGATACCACCTCACCCCAGTTAGAATGGCTAGAATCAAGAAATGTAATAACAACAGATGCTGGAGGGGATGTGGCCAAAAAAGAACCCTACTGCATTGTTGGTGGGAGTGTAAACTTCTTCAACCACTTTGGAAAGCAAAAGAGCTACCCTATGACCCAGCAATCCCACTTCTGGGCATTTACCCAACAATCACAAGTAAGGCCATGCTACAGCTACCAGCACAACTATGTTTATTGCAGCATTATTCACCATAGCCAAGATATGGATCAACCCAGATGCCTCTCAGTGGATGAATGGATCAAGAAAAGGTGGTATGCAAAACAACCAAAAAAAAGGAAAGAAATGTAGTCAGGCACCGTGGATAATGCCTGTAATCCTAACTACTCAGAAGACTGAGATCTAAGGATTATGGTTTGAAGCCAGCCTAGGCAGAAAAGTCCTTGAGATGCTTATCTGCAATAAACTACTCAGAAAAGGCCAGAAATGGCTCTGTGGTTCAAGTGGTAGAGTGCTAGCTGTGAGCACAAAGAAGCAAAGTGACAGTGCCCAGGACCAGCAAAAAAAAAATCTATAAAATTACCCTAATATCTAACGAGGATTTGTCTTAATAGAAAGACAAAGGTATTTAAAGCTAAAGAATCCTGAAGAACGTAGAACAATCTTGCTAAATATTGTTTTTTCTCAGAGGTTCTCTAAAAAAAGAATTCAATATCAGAACATAAGTTGGAAAATAATCTTTGTCATTAAAACTAGAAAGCATTATGTACAAATATTGAAAAATGATACAAAGCAAAGTGAGAAAATGTTACTAACCAACACAATAAAAACAGTAACAATAAAACTGAAAAAAAGAAAAGGTGGTATGTATATATACAATGGAATTCTATGCCTCCATCAGAAAGAATGACACTACCCCATTTGTTAAGAAATGGAAAGACTTGGAAAAAATTATTATTAAGTGGAGTATGCCAGGCCCAAAGAAACATAGGTCCCATGGTTTCCCTTATTTGCAATAACTAGTATATGCCTAGGATAAGCAGAAAAGGTCAAAAGCTATGTATATATAACCACATAAGATGATGCTAAGTGAAATGAACCCCAAGATAGGGACACAAGATATTTTATCTTTCTTGCTATTTTTAATCTTTCTTGTTATTTTTAATGAACTATGTGATTTATTTGTTTCTCTTGTATGTTCCCCCCTCCACGGTATAACCCCTGTTTTCAGTATATTTGATTCTGGTGTCCTGCATCTTGTATATACATTTTTCTAATTTGGGGAGGGGAAGGGAAATTACAAAATGCTGAAATAAGGATACAGGTTGACCCATTGTAACAATGAGATGTACATGACACTATGTTGGAAATGAACTTTACAACTTTGGGGAGGGGAGGAGTTGGGAAGTTGGGGAGGGAAGAGATGGTAGGGGAAAATCCAAGGAGGGTATAACAATGCTTGATAGGAAATGTACTCATTACCTTACTCATGTAACTGTATCCTCTTTGTACAGTATCTTTATAATAAAATATATATTAAAAAACTTTGGTATCAAAAAGGAATAAGATTTAAATTACAGAATTGCTGCAGGGTTGAATAGGATTTCTCTAACCTGTGTACAATTGACATTTGGACAGCTTGACTCTTTGTGGAGGGAGCCCACTCTGAACATCCCAGGCTCCTACCCCTTGCTATGGTTTGTATGTTAAGTGTCCTTTGACTTCCTATTGAAACATTATATCTAAAGCAGATAGGGCCTCTAGAATGTAATTGGGCTGCAGGGCTCTTTCTTCATGAATGTTATCAGGGACTTCAACTTCTGTCACAAGAGGCTGCAGCTAGACATCCTCAGCAGACACTGAAGCTGCCAGTGCTTTGGACCTTCCAACTTCAGAACTGTAAGAAATTAATTTCTGTTCTTTATAAATTACCCACTCATAGCTAAGTAGTAGAGGGTTTACTCAGTTTGCATGAAGTCCTGAGTTCAATCCTCAGCACTAAATGTATGCATGCATGCATATATACATACATATATACATAATATATCCGTGGTATTTTAATATAGTAACATATATGGACTAAAGGTACCACTAGATGCCAATAGCATCCACCTCCCCTGTTTTGTTTTGTTTTTGTGTGTGTGTGACAAAATGTGATCAAACATTGACAAGTGTTCCCTAGGGACAAAAATCTCTCCTTTTTAGAGCTGTCACTTTAGATGAACACATCCTGTACTGGTCAAATTAGATGGGAAGGAGAAACACAATAATGCTGGGACAAAGGGTGAGCTAATTTGGCAGTGATACTCACTAGATGCTATGCTGAAAATGAACTATACAACTTGTGGGGGAGGGGGTCTGGACAGAAAAACTGGGAGAAAACAAGGGAAGAGGTGACATTGTTCAAAAAGAAATGGACTCATTACCTGACTTATGTAACTGTAACTCCTCCGTACATCACCTTTACAATAAAATAAGTCTCTAACTTTTTTCTATCCAGCTGAAACCAATAAAGGACAATTAGAACAAATAAAAGCTGCATTTAAGAAGCTCATCTCAAAGATGAAGGAAAGTACAGCCAACCATGAGCCCTAGATGATGCAAAGGCAAATAATCCCTAGCTATTAACATCACATACATTTACTTCAAAGCTCCACACTAAAGTGGTCCTCAGTCAAGCTCTAGATTGGCTCACTCATTGAAGTAAGTGCACTTGACAATGAAAGGCACAGGGTCACAGGTTAATTGCAACAATGAATATTTTTAATGGATGCTTCTTTATCTACAATGTTGGACCAAAGAAAAATTGCCCATGATAAAGGAAGAAGAAAGGTGGATAGAAATCTGTAGAGACTTTCAAGAGGCAACAAAAATAACTACTGTGCTCTAGCAGTTCAGAAATGCTGTAGAGAGTTTGCAAGTCAGTATCATTCTACCAGATGGACAGATACCAGATGGACAGATCCCATGCTGTTTGCTGTACTAGTGATGTCATTTTGTCATTTCAGAAGCAATTACTACTAACAACTAATGGAATGCATGAGAACAAATCCTTTGCTAGAGAAGCTTCTTGCATATAGTAATCATTTTATATTTTCTGACTCAAGAAACTATTTCCTCTCCTATGAAGAAGTTATAGAATTTTAAGGAAAAATATTTTCTGAGAGTTTTAGTATATTTGGTGAAATTTATTGTAGGATTCAAAAAATGTGTGTGTGTGTGTGTGTGTGTGTGTGTGTGTGTGTGTGTGTGTGTGTGTGTGTGTGTGTGTGTATGTGTTTTCAGAGTTGGAGAACCTAGGGGCTTACACATGCTGGGCAAGTCCTCTACCTCTGAGCTCCATCCTCAGCTTGAATAAACAAATTTATGTTTTCCATGCTCACCACTCCAGAGATATTATTGACTAAATACCAGAAAAAATTCTCTTATCCTGTCTTAAAAAATTAAAGTAGTGAATGAAAGTTTCTGGACTCCAACTGATAAATATTTTCAGTAAAGTTCCTTAATTTCCTAACCATGATCACATAAAGTGATATGCAGATATAGAATCTCTATTTTCAGGAATATAATATACTACATGTGCTGAAACTTCTCCCAATATGAAATTACTAAAAATTCTTTAAAAACCACAAGAAACATCTCAATATGCTAAGCAAAATTAGCTATACTCAAAAGTTCTTATTACTATACAGCTTCCATACATGAAATATCCAAAATAACTAAAGCCATAAAAGCCTAAGGCAAACTTGGCACTGGTGGCTCATGCCTGTAATCCTAGCTATTCAGGAGGTTGAGCTCTGAGGATTACAGTTTGAAGCTAACCCAGGCAGAAAAGGCCATGAGGCTCTTATTTTCAAGAAACTACTCAGAAAAAGCCACAAGTGGCCCTGTGGCTCAAGTGGTAGAATGTTAGCCTTGAACACAAAGAGACTCGGGGACAGCACCTAGGCCCTGAGTTGAATCTGTAAAACTAGCAAAAAACAAAAAACAAAACAAAACAAAACAAAAAACCTAAGGCACTGGTGGCTCATGGCTATAATTCTAGCTACTCAGGAGTCTGAGATATGAATGTCATGGTTCCAAGCCAGCCCTGAAAGGAAAGTCTGTGAGAATCTTATCTACAATAAGCTATAAAAAAAAGCTGAGTATGGAGCTGTGGCTCAAGTGGTAGAGGACTAGCCTTGAGCAAAAATTTTCAGGAACAGTACCCAGGCCCTTAGTTCAAGTCCCAGGAGTGGCACGTGCGTGCGTGCGCACGCGCGCACGCACACACACACACACACCCCCCCTAAGGCCATGTGGTGTTTGCCAGGAACCATAGTTAAAGAAGAATGAAAAGCTAACTTATCCTTGTGGGGCCAGGTAACTGTTTTAGAAGTAAATGAATTCATGGTTGGCCAACTTGATGATGTACAAGATACCACCAAATCATGCCCTTCAAAAATGGTTATTTGATGAAAGGGGTGACATCAATAAAAACTGATTTGTTGGACAATGACTTCTTTGTTCAACAACAATAAAGAAAATATAGTAAAAATCGCTACTTTAGTTTGTTAATGTCACATCCATAAATATACATACATACATACATACACATATACATAAAATAGCTTTTGAAACATACAGCCAAGTTAATTAAAAAGTGATAAAACTCAGTGAAGCACTGGTAACTAACACCTATAATCGTAGTTATTCAGGAGAGTGAGATAAGAAGATCATGATCCCAGGCCAACCAGGGGCAAAAACATCCACTAGACTCCATCTTCAAAAATAACCAGTAGCACGCAACAGTGATACTCACAAGAAAATATGTTGGAAATGATCTGTACAACTTGGGGCAGGGGGTTGGGGGTGGGAAAGTGGGAGAAAAAAGAGGGGATAACAAGTTCAACAAGAAATGTACTTACCACCTTAATTATGTAACTGTAACCCCTCTGTACATCACCTTTACAATAAAATTTTAAAAATTTTAAATTAAAAAACATAAAACTAACCAGCAAAAAGCCAAAATGAGACATGACTCTGGTGGCAGAGTACCAGTCATATACAAGCCAGAGAAAGCATGAGGCCTTGAGTTCAAGCCCACGTACACACACACACACACACATACACACACACACACACACACACACACACACACACACACACACACACACACACACACACACACACACGTGATAGAATTGACAAGAGGTCCAAGGTAGGAACTGGATGGGAATACCAAGTGAACCACTAAAACTCCTAGGTATCCTGGGGCCTTTGATGATTTCCCTAACTCTGGGAACTGGATTTGAAAGGCAGCAGAGACAGGAAGCAGAGCTTTGGGCCTATGTGGCATGAAATTTTAGAAGCTCAAACACTGAAAGGAACAAGTCACTGAAAGTGCTTATTCAACAAAGCCAGCTGCCTGAAGATAAAAGCAAAGGAACAAACTTTAGCGTGAGGTTTGGGTTTAAAAACAAGATAAAATAGTTCCTTCCTTGTCAAATCTGACTACAACGAATGATGGTGATGAAGAGGAAAAGTAACAGCTAAAGTCTTACAGTAAAAGAGAATAAATATCAAGTTAAACTATTAAATAAAATTGAGACAAATGGCAAACATTGAAGGAGATAAAATTTATAAAAGTAGTATTTTAGAAGGAAAAAAGAAAGAACTAAAATCCATAGTTATGATTTGAAAAGTTCAAGTTCATAGTAAATGAATAAATATTCAAAGAGCAGGACCCTAAGAATAGAAAAGAAAATAAGAGAGACTGGGCTAGATTAGCCTTACTGTGTGCATGTGTGGAAAACTAACACTTCATTCCAACATGTATTTGATATATATGAATAGAAAATAAATAATTAAAAATTAAAGAAATAGATACTAATTCATAGAAAAATAATTTTTGAGCAAATAGTTTTAGTACTTTCAAAGTATTAAAGCTTGATGAAAATGAAAGTTAGAAAAATAATTTTTAACGTTAAATATGCTACAAGCATACAGAGCCAACACAGAAGAGCTAAGATCTAAACTTTTACATAGGTAAAAATATTTTTTTGGTCCAATTGTGGGGCCTGAACTCTCGGCTTGGGCGCTGTCCCTCAGCCCTTCAGTTCAAGGCTAGCACTCTACCACTTGAGCCACAGCGCCACTTCCAGCTTTTTTTTTCTGCTTATGTGGTGCTGAAGAATCGAACCCAGGGCCTCATGCATGCAAGGCAAGCGCTCTACCACTGAGCCACTTTCCCAGCCCATATGTAGGTAAATTTATACCTACACTAAGTGAGGAAAAACAGCTGCCATACAACTAATAGCAAATGAGCAGGAGGGACTTCCTAATCCCAAGTGACATATTGTGAGCATGCTTATAGAAGCCTATTTAAAGAGAGTACAAACTCCAGAGGTGAAATCCCTACTCTGGCTATTTACCAAATTACTGAAACCCCAAACATTCCCCAGTCCAAACACTGTAGTACAAGGAGGGAGGTTTCTTCGATAGTACATGACTGATAAATGACCAATCTCTTGTTTTACCTCTGGTCTTCTAGAGCTAAAGCCATAGATTTCTGTCATTTCTTCAAAATCCCACCTCTTAGAAAATAAACAGTAAAGCCATCTATTTTCCTGACCTTGGAATCTTAGAAGAAAGGATGCAGTAAATATAAATACTTTTTGCTAGAACAGAAGAGCACAGAGGTAGGTGACAGTGCTCAAAAGGACACAGAGAAGGTATGATGGTTAAAACGTGCAACAATGCTCACATGGGAGCCCAGAGGAAGAAGGTGATATTTAGGCTCTACCCAGGGTTAGAAATCCTGAGTAGAAAAGCCATAGACACAGAGGTGAAGTTTCAGAAAGCTAATCTTAGAGACCATCACTTGGACTGAGATTATAGCTCATGGTTTTTTGTTTTGTTTGTTTGTTTGGTGTTAGCAAGGCCTTTCCTTTAAAAAATGATGGTGGTGAAAATGGGTAGTCTCTGAAATTTCTTTGTTTGGGAAAAGTAAAATTGCACAACCTTAAGTCACATAATCAATTGGTTGGGTAAGAGTGTTGAAAGGAGTGACATTGACCAAGAAGCATTCTATTCAGTGTTGTGTTGAATGTCAACTCCTTTGTACAGCTACTTAATGATAATAAACACAACTTAAAAAATTAACAACCTTAAGTCTGACAGTCAACTGAGCGTTACTACAATTTTTAAGGAAATCACATCAGTCTATGGAATGCAAAGTCTAAATAGTCTGCAAGCCTTAAGAAGATGGTGCCAGCCACCATGCTATTAATGTGAGTGTCCATGAGAGAGAAAGCTAGAGATATACAAAAAGAAAAACAGAACCAGATGGCTGGTAAATGGCTCTCGTCTGTAAACCTAGCTATTCAGGAAACTGGGATTAGGGGGATAGCAGTTCAAGGCCAGCCTAGGAGCAGTGTTTGTGTGCCTGTCATCCTAAGCTACATGGAGGCTAAGATCAGCAGTTCTAGGCTAGCCTGAGCAGAAAAGTCCAAAACAATGCTCAATAGATAACAATGCTCAATAGGAAATATACTTATTATCTTATTCATGTAACTGTAACCCCTCTGTACAGTATTTTTACAATACAATATATTAAAAAGGAAAAAAAGACATTTTGGCAATGTTAAGAAGGTAGATCAAAGTCCAGGCATGCACCCAAGGAAGAAATGACACCTTATCTGAAAAGGAAAACAAACAGACAAAATCAGGGCTAGAAGTGTTGCTCAGTGTTAGAGTGCCTGCTCAGTAAGTGTGAGGTCCTGAGTTCAAACTCCAGTACTACCAAAAAAATAACCAAACAAACAAAAATAGGAAACAAAGAAGGTTATTGTGGAAATATGGCAGGTTTTTTTCTTTTTCTTTTTCTTTTTCTTTTTTTTTTTGTTGGTCGTAGGGCCTGAACTCTGGGCCTGGGTACTGTCCTTCAGCTCTTCAGCTCAAGTCTAATGCTCTACCCTCTGAGCCACAGCTCCACTTCCAGCTTTTTCTGCTTATATGGCGCTGAGGAATCGAACCCAGAGCCTCATGCATGCAAGGCAAGCACTCTGCCACTGAGCCACCTTCCAGCCCCAAAATGTGGCAGTTTTACAGAGGCATTCTGGGAACAAGGAGGGATAGGTAGATGGGTAGATGAGGTTGGAGAACACTGATGTCTTATCTTGGCTCTACATAAATATGGCACATTCTTACTTTGGGTTGTCCTGAAAAGCAAAGCCAGAAGCAAGAGTGTTCATACAGATAGTTTATTTTGAGAAGTGATTCCAGAGAACAGTAATAAATACAGACTGGGAAATGGGGGAATAAAGAAGGGGGAGCATAATATGGGCACCTGGGGGCCTTCTGATAAGAGAGAGTATAGACAATTCCTAATTGTCTGCCAATGGTATAGAGAAGAGAGTACTCATCCATTGACTCATACTCAGCACTGTTCAATGGCTGAGGCATACAGCGGGCCAGGAGGATGGAAGGCAATGCACCTGAAGCATCTGCTACAATACTTTTGTCAGGTGGAAAGGTCTAGAACTAGTTGCCTCCTAAGAAATCTAAGTTCTCAGTAGTGAGTTGGATATGATGGTCTTTCCAGGAGCCTTCCGCCAGTGATAGCTTGGATAGAGGTGAGTAAGCCTGAGCCTGTAACATGCCATTTACCTAGCCCAGCTGAGAGTATAGCTAAAATCTCCATTTCTCACTTCCCAAGTTCCCTCATGTCCTCTCAAAATTATATAGTGACTTCAAGAGACATTCTGTCTACACAGTTCTGTCTACACAGTTACTTAATAGGTTGGTCTCAAGTGCTACTGTAACGGGAGTTCCTCATTTCTCCATGATCCACACTGACTCATCTCCACCCAGGGATGAGCTTGAAGTACCATATTTGTACAATCCTCTGAAAGTTAGAGAACATTCCACATGGCATTTCTCATTTGATTTTCACACCAACTCTGAAGGAATAGAATCCAGCTCTGTTCAAGAGGTAATTTAGTGAGCCAACAGTAGTAGTGCTGGCATTTCTGAGAATATTCATTCCTCATAAACATGCTGCTTTTAGTTTATAAAAATGTCAACACAGTTAGATGCAAGTGGCTCATGCATGTAACTCTAGCTACTCAGAAGGCTGAGATCCGACCCATTGCAACAACGAGATGTACAAGTCGTTATGTCGAAAAACGAACTTTACAATTTTGGTGGGGGGTAGGGGAGTGAGAGATGGGAAGGGATGGGAAGGGGAAACAAAGGAGGCAACAATGCTTGATAAGAAATGTACTCATTACCTTGCCCATGTAATTGTAACCCCTCTGTACGGTATTTTCACAAAAAAAATTTAAAAAGTTTTTTAAAAAAGAAGAAGACTGAGATCTGAAGTTCAAAGCCAGCTCAAGCAGGGAAGTCTGAGACTCTTAACCTACAATTAACCACACAAAATGTCAGAGGTGGAGCTGTGGCTCAAATGGTAGAGCACTGGGCTTGAGCAAAAGAAGCTCAGGGACAGTGGTCAGGACATAATTTCAAGCCCAGGATTGGCACAAAAAATATGTGAACACAGTTGTGAGGTCAAAATGAGTCTCTTCCTGCAAATGAAAGCTTAACCAAATTCTATCAGAGGTACAGCTGTAGCCCAGTAGGGCATTTCATATTCATAATATGAAGGGTTAAAGTCAATTCTGCCTGTCCCGAGGTAGAAGATCCTATAGGGAAGCTAGGGATTGCTTCACTGCAACAATAGCAAGCTAAAGAGCTAGGCTAATGACCAAACAAAAATCAACACCACAGAATTGACTAGGTTATCTTTCAGCAGCTTAAATCAATAATGGCTTATTTCTTGCTCAAGCCACACACTGAAGTGACAGAGGACTCTGCTCCATGGACTCATGCAGTGCTCTAGGCTAATAAGCAACTACTGTCTCAAACATTGTCAGTGGGTATGCCAGAGGGAAGATAGAACTCGGAAAGATTCTCATCACTTATCACTTGCAGCCATAACTGTTCATAGGGCTCCATAGCCACAGGTAGACAGGAAGTAAAATTTTCCTTGTACCCAGATGAAAGAAAAATTAAAGACAGTACTCAAGACTACTACAATCATGCAGACAGAAAGTTCCCTAGTTATAATATCACCATGGAGCACTATCAGTCACCACCAACATTGCCAAAACATAAATTTAATTGCTGTCAGCAATCATGCTGAAATCAGTCTCACATTCATTATGGGTTTCAAAGTCCATATGATTATTTTTTGCCATTCCTGGGGTGGCTTGAACTGAGAGCCTGGGCACTGTCCCTGAGCTTCTTTTGCTTAAGGCTAGCACTCTACCACTTGAGCCACAGTGCCACTTCTGGCTTTTTCTGTTTGTGTGGTACTGAGGAATCCAACCCAGGGCTTCATGCATGCTTGTCAAGCACTCTACCACTAAGCTACCTTCCCAGCCCTCCATATTAATTGACTGAGCTTGGATCACATTATCCTCCAGCCATGTAATTATGTAGATTCTGTAGCATATTTTCCAACTATAAGAAGCAAGTTAACACCCTGGCTAGTCCAAAGTGGAGAAAAAGGTTACTAGGTGATAAATATCTAATACATTTAAATTGAAAAAGAAAAACAAAGGTATATAGAAATGATTCTGTTCCAAGTGCCATTTTTCTCTGTCTTCTGTTTTTGTATGAACTAGTGCTACATGGACCATTCACCTGTCTCTGTCCACAAACAAAGCTATAGCTAGAGAGCTCTAGGTCTCTGACCCAAAGCCCACCCATCAGATCCCATCTGCTTCCAGACATTCTGAAGATCCTTAGATGAGGAAGAAATGGTCTTTGCATGCTAATAGAGGAGGTAGGACATTGAAAACAAGCTCAACACATCTGCATAGTGTTTGATGTCAAGGGATGGTTTTGTTGCTAACGAGAGAGAAGTTAGCTTTAATGGGGTAGGATATATGAGTCCAAGACAAAAGAGATATTATGATGGTGTTGCTTGCATTGTATCTGTCCTCAGCAGAGCTGAGTGATATAGGATATCTTGGCTATGGTGAAGCTGACAGAGCTTAGAAAGGGAGGCAGACACAAATCAGAGAAGGCCTTCCTGGCATCCTGGGAATGACCTTTGTCCTGTAGGCAATAGGAGAACAGATATTGGAAGTGGGATGATGGATCCAGACCAGAAAAGAGGTGGACCTGAAGATCTGTACATATATCCCTTGAAAAGATCAGGGATCTCCAGAGAGGAAAGGCAGAGAAACGAAATGGAAAGCTCATGGCCACTGAAGCCCATCAAGTTGAGAGAAGGTCACCCCAGGCAAAGTAGAAGTTCAACTTGTATGTCAGTTCCTGGGAGGGGGCCTTAGCTATGTGGAACAATGGGAGGCAAAGCAATGTCCATGGGTAGAGGATATGAAGTTAGCAAGTTCTACAGGTTGGTAGAAAATCCAAGAAAAGCCCAGTGCTGAAGCCTGGAACTAATAGCCTGAGCCCTAGTGGTGGGACTTGAACAAGTAAGTCTTTAACACCTGGAAGCTCAATTTAGGAGACCCCAGAGAGAGTTACAATAGGAGATTAGGAAACTAAGGAACCAATCCCAGGTCAGTCTGAACTGTTTATCAGAGATCTTCCAAATGGTTCTAGATTTATCTTGTCATGCTAGGGATGGAACTCAGGGCCTGGTGAATGCTATGCAAGTGCTCTACCACTGAGCTTCATGCCTATCCCAAATCAATCTTTCTTTCTTTCTTTCTTTCTTTCTTTCTTTCTTTCTTTCTTTCTTTCTTTCTTTCTTTCTTTCTTTCTTTCTTTCTTTCCTCTCTCTCTCCCTCTCTCTTCCTCTCTCTCTCCCTCTCTCTTCCTCTCTCTCCCTCTCTTCCTCTCTCTCTCTCTCTCTCTCTCTCTCTCTCTCTCTCTCTCTCTCTCTCTCTCTCTCTTCTCTTTCTCTCTCTCTTTCTCTCTCTTTTTGCTGGTCCTGGAGCTTGAACTCTGGGCTTGGGGGTTATTCCTGAGCTCCTTTTGCTAAAGGCCACTTGAGCCATGGGGCCACTTCCAGTTTTCTTTTCTGTCATTAATTGGGGATAAGAGTCTCTGGACTATCCACTCCCAGCTGGCTTCAAACCACAATCCTCAGATCTCAGTGTCCTGAGTAGCTAGGGTTACAGGCATGAGCCACCAGCACTGGGCTGGGGACTGGCTGGCTCACTCCCATAATCCTACCTACTCAGGACACTGAGATCTGAGGATTGCAGTTTGAAGCCAGCCCGGGCAGGAAAGTCTGTGAGACTCTTCAATTAACCATCAAAAAGCCCGAAGTGAAGCTATGGCTCAAGTGTTAGAGTGCTAGGCTTGAATAAAAAGCACAGGGACAATACTCAAGCCCTGAGTACAAGCCCCAGGACAGACACAAGAAAATATGTTAGGTACAAGAGAGTTTATAAGACAAGGGTAAATGAACTAAGTGACATGAATTTAGCATTGAAGGAAGGGCAAAGATAATGGACATGTTGCCAGTCTGACCTAGGATAACCGATCCAGAAGGTTGGACTTGATCACAAGAAAATTAAAAAAGAAGCTCTAGCTCTCTGACCCAAGGCACACCTAGCTGACCATCAAAGAAGTTCTCAGCCACTAAAATATGGCCCCTTAAGGACAGTATTGTGGTTTTGCTGCAGGAAGAAGAAAGAAGCAGTTTGAGTGTAGGGATCCAGACACGACTTTGAAAATGAAGTTCAGAAAATCTAGGCCCTTGTTGCAAACATCCATGCATCCAAGTTTGCTGAGTAAATCATTTTTCTCCAACCATCTATGCCTTCTACGTTTGTTGTAAAAATGAATTAGTATTTGTTGCTTAGTGTGGTATACCCATTCCTAGCTCTGGTCCCTACCTATCACTAGTCAGTTCTGGACCTTTATGCTTTATATTTGCCACTCTTGTAATGCTACATGCCTGATTTTCTTGCCTCTATGCCTTCATTAAAGCTATCACTTAATCTAAAATTAGTGTTGCTAGATTTAATAAATAAAAACCCAGATGTCCAATTAAGTTTAAATTTCACATGAAAAATGATATTTTGTGTAAATATGCTTTATACAATATCTGGGACATATTTGTATCAGAATGAGACTGGTGGCTTTATAAGAAAAGGAAGAGTGACCCAAGCTAACATGGTTGTTGTGTCTTGACAGGGAATGTGCTCTGCCATGTTAGCACATAGCATAAAGGCCCTCATCATATAAGGAATAGATGCATACATCGTGCTCTGGGGTGTCCCAGACTCTAGAACCATGTGCCAAATTCTTCTCTTCTCTTCTCTTCTCTTCTCTTCTCTTCTCTTCTCTTCTCTTCTCTTCTCTTCTCTTCTCTTCTCTTCTCTTCTTCTTTTCCTTTGCCCTCATTTTCTTCTCTTTTTTTTCTCCCTTCCCCAGTATTGGGGCTTGAACTCAGGGCATCATGCTTGCTAGTCAGGCACTCTTACCACTTGCACATACCTCCAGCCCTTTTTTGCTCTGGTTATTTTCAAGATAAGATCTCACTTTGTGTCCCGGATAGTGTAGGCTGTGATTCTTTCTATCCCCTACTTACCTATATAGCTGAGATGACATGCACATGCCACCATACCCAGTCATTAGTCAGGAAAGAGTCTCAAAAAAGTCTTTTGTTCCCTACCTGTACTTGATCCTCTATGATCCTTTGATCTCCACCACCCAAGTCACTAGGATTACAGGTTTAAGGCAACACCCTAACCCCAAATACACTTCTTATAAATTACTTACTCTTAAACTTTTTTGTGTGTCACTTCTGAGGCTTGAACTCAGCCTGGGCTTTGTTCCTGATCTTTTTCCAAAGTTAAAGTTCCACCACTTGAGCCAGTTCCACTTCTGACTTTTTGGTGGTTAATTGGAGATAAGAGTCTCACAGACTTGCTTGCCCAAGGTATCTTTGAACCATGTTTCTTAGATCACACCTGGTTCTTATACAATTTATATGGCAATAGAAATCCATTGTTCTAACTGGAATGCTTTTTATTTATTTATTTATTTATTATTGTGAACATACTGTACAGAGGGGTTACAATTACATGGGCAAGATAATGAGTATCAAGCATTGCAGCCTCCTCCTTTGTTTACCCTTCACATCCCTTCCCAGCCTCCCCCCTCCCCCCATCAAATCCTCCCCCCCCCCACCAAAGTTGTAAAGTTCGTTTTTGACATGACAACTTGTACTTCTCATTGTTGCAACGGGTCCACCTGTATCCTTTTTTTTTTAATTTTTTAAATTTTATTTTATTTTTTTGTGTGAACATACTGTACAGAGGGGTTACAATTACATGGGCAGGATAATGCGTATATTTCTTATCAAGCATTGCAGCCTCCTCCGTTGTTTACCCTTCACATCCCTTCCCAGTCTCCCCCCCACCCCCCCACCCCCCCCACCCCCCCACCCCCCCACCCAATCCTCCCCCCTCCACCCCCCTCCACCACCCCACCCCCCCGCACCAACGTTGTAAAGCTCGTTTTCGACATGACAAGTGTACTTCTCATTGTTGCAACAGGCCACCTGTATCCTTAAACGACTTGTTTTTCCCCCATCTCCTCCACAAGTTATACTGACATCAAATATAGTGAAAGCAGGGGTTATACTGTGGGGGAGGGACATACAAAGCAACAAAGAAATAATCTTATAAATGCGTTAGAAACAAATGCATGAAAGAAAAAAAAACATTTAAATACATATCTAAGGGTTCATTTTCCTAACATCACATTATCTGACTTTTTCTGCTTGACTCATACATATACTAGATATTGCAAATAAGGGAAACCATGGGACCTATGTTTCTTTGGGCTTGGCTTACTTCACTTAATATAATTTTTTCCAAGCCTTTCCATTTCCTAACAAATGGGGCAATGTCATTCTTTCTGATGGAGGCATAGAATTCCATTGTGTATATATACCACATTTTCTTGATCCATTCATCTACTGAGGGGCATCTGGGTTGGTTCCAGATCTTAGCTATGGTAAATAATGCTGCAATAAACATAGTTGTGCTGGTAGCTTTAGTTTGGTCTTGTTTGTAAACATTTGGGTAAATGCCCAAAAGTGGGACTTCTGGGTCATAGGGGAGCTCTATGTGAAGTCTTTTGAGGAATCTCCATACTACTTTCCAAAGTGGTTGAACAAGTTTACACTCCCATCAACAATGCAGTAAGGTTCCCTTCTGTCCACATCCCCTCCAGCATCTGTTGTTATTAGAGTTCTTGATTATAGCCATTTTAACTGGGGTGAGGTGGTATCTCAAGGTTGTCTTGATTTGCATTTCTTTTATGGCTAGGGAGGTTGAGCATTTCTTCATGCGTCTATTGGCCATCCTTCTTTCTTCTTCAGAGAAGCTTCTCTTTAAGTCTTTCGCCCACTTATTTATTGGGCAGTTGTTTCTTTGAGGATTTGTTGTTGGGAGATTTAATTTTTTGAGTTCCAAGTATATTTTAGATATGAGACCCTTGTCTGTTGTATGGCTAGTGAAGATCTTCTCCCAATCCATGGGCTTTCTATTGATCTTGCTAGCTATGTCCTTTGCCATGCAGAAGCTCTACAACTTCATGCAATCCCATTTGTCCAACCTTTCTTTGATTTGTTGTGTTTCCAGGTCTCTATTAAGATAATTTCGGCCTGTGCCAAGGAGACCTAGGGTTTCTCCTATTAACTGGAATACTTTTTACACATTCTCTGTGATGTATTTCCAATGCTTCGTTCTCCCAGAAGCCTTCCTAGAACTCCCTGGGTTGGCCTTACACTTGGCACATTACCATCTTCAGAGGTTTGTTGACCTCCGATAATCACTAGCTTTCCCTCTACCCAATGAAGTGCAAACTTTGTATTCTTAACATAAACGTTGCTCAATAAATGTTCATTGACCCAAATTCGTAGCTATGTGCATATAAAACCATCTCCTATCTGTTCACACGTTCTACAACAGTGGATTCAACAAACTCAGGATAAAACTATTTGGGAAAAAAATTGTGTCCAAACTGGACTTATACAGACCTATTTCTTATCACTATTCCCTATTGTACTGATTAGTACAATATAGCATCTAGTTCCATAACAGCAGCATCACATGTGATATTTTAAGTAATCTAGAGTAGACTGGGGGATTTGCATAGGTTTTATGCAGATTACATCATTTCATAGAAGGGATGTGAGCATCCAGGGTTTTCTGTTCAAGGGTGATACTGAACCAAACTTCCTATAGGTACTGAGGAATGAGTGGCCATATAGCCTTAGAGATAAATGCAACAACTGCCAGTCGAAAGAGGTTTAAAGGAAAAAGTCTGTCATTGTTCTCTCTGTTTTCTCAGCAATGAAATAAAAAGGAGATTTTTCTACTAGCTGAGCCCATTCCTTTCCCTGGTGCTGGGGAAATATGCAGGGCAGTTGTAAAGAGCTTTAAGAAATCAGATAGTATTCTGTAGAAAGAAACAGAGATTGACCTTTGAAGGCAAATATATGCTTCCTCTGTGACTTCAGGGGAAAACATATTTCACATTGTTCTATCTCGGAGGTGTTATTGAAACAATAAGAAAATGTAGGGCATTTAGTTTTTTAGAGGAAAATCATTATCCCAAGCTAACAATCCAGCAAAGAAATGCACCATATTTCTTAATTTGAGATAAGAATCATTGTAGCAAAGAAAAATCAATGCCCTCCTTTATTAGTCCAAAGCCATCACTTCATAGAGAAGAAAAATTAAGATCCAGAAAGGCTCACTATCTTGTCCAATGGAACTGATTAGTAACTAAGGGTTAAAGGTCTTCCAATGTCCAGATCAGAGCTCTTGTAATTATTTACAGAAAACACTCATGGAAGATTCCAGCAACTTTGGGGATTCCATTCACGAGTTGATTAGAAGATTCTTATTCATCAAAAAATTCTAATTTATCCATTACTCAACCATAAAGAAAAATGAAAACATTGCAGGAAAGTAAATAGAGTTGAACATTGTGTTAATCCAAGCTTCTAGAACCAAACACCACATTTTCACTGATTAGCAAACTCTAGGCTTAAAAGAAACATATATACAAAGACATATATGTACATAAAGACATGGAGAGAGAGAAAGAGGGAAAAAAGGAGGGAGAAAAGGAAGGAGGAGCCAGGCACCAGTGGTTCATGCTTGAAATCTTAGCTAGTCAGGAGGCTGAGATCTAAGGATAAGAGTTCAAAGACAGCCTGGGCAGAAAAGTCCATGAGACTCTTACCTCCAATAAACCACTCAGAAAACTGGAAGTGGCGCTGTGGCTCAAGTGGTAGAGCATTAGCCTTGAGCTGAAGAGCTGAGGAACAGCACCCAAGACCAGAGTTCAAGCCCCACAACTGACTAAAAAAAGGAAGGAAGAAAAGAGGGAGAAAAAGAGGAAAAGAGAATGTACATGCAACTGTGAAATTGTTCAGAGGAGATACAGGAAACAAGGGAGAGGGCAGGAGAATGATGGAGACAAATAATATTGGAATGCATTGTGTTTATTCATGAAGATGGCATAAGGAAGCTCATTGAAAGTTGTTAAACCTATTATTCCACCTATTATTACCCTACTGAGGGTAACAGGACCCAGAAAGAGAGAGTTATCTGACTAAATCATAATAATCACAGGTGAAACAACTCTGCACAATTATTATAAGAAAAAAAATGAACCACAGGAAAGTAAATCAGCCTATGTTGAGCAGTGGGTTCCATTGGGAGGGAGGAGGCCAAAGAAAGGGTGGATTATGGTCAAAGTACTTTATGTACTTGTATGAAAAATAGAACAATGAAAATGATTGTTTTAAGGAGAGAGAATGAGGGAGAGAGATGGAAGGGGGTAAATTTGATCAGGATTCATTGCATGCACTTATGGAAATATTACAAAGAAATCTCCCTTTATAATTAACATATGTTAATGAAAATCTTTTTTAAAATCCTCCTTTTCTTCCAGCATATCTAAGTTCATCATTCTGTTAGATTTCTTTCAATGTAAAGGAAAAATAAACCTCGCGGTCATCAATCTGTGGCTTGTGTATTTAAAGATTCCTATTAAGTAGACCTTTGATCTCATTTTTCTGACAAGAATAAAAATAAATAATTTTATAGCTTTTGTTCTCCTGGTTAAGTGACTCTCCTGGGGCTATTCCCTCATTTTTAGCTCCTTTCCTATTAGCAAGAACAGAATGAATACAACCGTTTACTTTTATTTCTTATTTTTATTTTGGCTGGGTTCTAGTTTGAAATCAGGAGCTTGTATTTGCTAGGCAGACACTCTAGCGCTGGAGCCATACCCCCAGCCCTTTTTGTTTCATTTTTTTAGGTAGCATCTCACACTTCTGCTCAGTGTTGCCCTTAGACTGTAATCTTGTTACCTATGCCTCCCTTGTAGCTGAAATTACAGGCGCATGCCACCACTTATTGATTGAGATGGAGTCTTGGTAACATTTTCTTGGCCAGACTATCCTACTATCAATAGCAAAGGCTCAGTGAGATCCTAAAACCTCTGGCCTGTATGTGGGCCTGACACTTAAGAGGAGGAGGCCTTAACAAAGATTAGGCTTGCATGTATTCTCTTTGCTGTTCTTATGTTCTATTCTGGATGTTTTACTAAGATCTCAAAACCACAAGCATACAAGCCATAAATCCTACCTAGGGAAAAGAATATCAAATATCAATGTAATCTTACAGCTATTTTTTTGGGCCAATTCTTACTCAATTTCCAGTATCTATTATACTTAATCTCCTTATTTTACTATGTGTTATCCTTATTTTTAATCTACAATGTCTTTAATTGCCTGTAAAAAAACACAAGCTTATCTTCTTAGAGACATTTCCTTAAACATTTATTTCATATTCTTTTACAGTAAATATTGCGATATTACTTATATGCTATAAATGTGATGGAACTGAATAAATATCAAAATTCATTTGGCTCATAATCTGACATAAGAACCTTTTGTATTCATTCACCAATTATGTTCACAAAGATTTAATAAGTGATTTTGTCCAATACCTTGTTGAATGTTAAATTAACTAGGCCTAGGAATCCCTTGCTTAGAGTCCCATTACAGCTGCCAGCAAAGAAAACCCAGCATGGCTTGTTTGTTGAGCTCATTCTGTTACTCAGTGACTAAAACTTCCTTATGTCCTAGTCTATCTGCTTGAGGCACTTGTTGAGAGATCTCATCTAGCACTTTCTTCCATGGCTTCCAGAAACCATCTTGCTTCCCTTTTTGGAAAGCGAGAACAATTTTCCAACTCCAACTTGCAATTCATTAAGTTTTATATTTTGTGCTCATAGTGTCTGGTATGATGCATTGCTCAATTGACTTATGAAAGCTGTTTAATTCAGTGTACAATTTGTAAAGTGTCATTGAACTTGATTAAAATGTATACAGAACTTTAGTATGCAAATGATCCATTTGCCTAACAATGTAATTAATATTCACTGTGGGCCAAGGAAGGTACTAGGCCCTTCACAAATCTCATTTCCTTTCAGTTTTATAGCATTGCTTTGAGTTACAGTTATTCTTGTCCTATTTACTGCACTGCTGAGAAATAGGGAGTTAGAGGTTGTATATATTTTGTGCTCCATTATGACAAACACACAACACACATACACACACACACACACACACACACACACACACACATACCATATACGCAAAAGTAATTGGACCAGAGGTAGTAGAAATATTAGCTCAATCATCTCCATTACTAGGTCATATGAATAAAACTATCTCAGGCAAGCATGCCTCTTCTAATTCAACTCTCACTGTGAGTATGTTGATCTTTAACTCTTAATATATTTTCTTTACATTTGTGGTCAGTGTGAAACTCCAATGTGTTTTAAAGACTTGCTTTATTGGGCTGGGAAGGTGGCTCAGTGGTAGAGCACTTGCCTTGCATGCCTGAGGCCCTGGGTTCGATTCCTCAGCACCACATAAGCAAAAAGAAAAAAGCCGGAAGTGGCGCTGTGGCTCAAGTGGTAGAGCGCTAGCCTTGAGCTGAATAGCTGAGGGACAGCGCCCAGGCCCAGAGTTCAGGCCCCACAACCGGACCCCCCCCCAAAAAAAAAGACTTGCTGGAATTTGGGGGCTGGGAAGGTGGCTCAGTGGTAGAGCGCTTGCCTAGCATGCATGAGGCCCTGCGTTCGATTCTTCAGCACCACATAAGCAGAAAAAATAAAAGCCAGAAGTGGCACTGTGGCTCAAGTGGTAGAGTGCTAGCCTTGAGCTGAAGAGCTGAGGGACAGCGCCCAGGCCCAGAGTTCAGGCCCCACGACCGGATCCCCACCCAAAAAATAAAATAAATAAATAGGAATTTGCAAAAACCATGAATAACTTGGTTCAAACAGAATGAGAAGTGGTCAGCTACTTAAACTTACTTAAACTTACTCCAAGAGGTTTTAGTGACTCTTTAGTTCTTATTTCTAGTCCTTTTCTGCCTCCCCCACCCAAATCCTTTCCCAAGATTTAAAAAAAAAAATCCAATAGAACAAAAATATTTTTCCCCTTAACCTAGCTCCAGCTCCAAATGTTACTTAAACATTAAGTACTAGTAACAGAACACAGCTGCATACACTTCCTAGCTTCTTAAGAGGTTGAGACCTGGAGGATCACAGTTCAAGCCAGCCTGGTCAAAAAAGTCTGTGAGACTCCATCTCCAATTTACCAGCAAAAGGCTGGGCTGGAGTCATGCTTCAAGTGATAGAGTACCAGCCATGGGCATAATGTTGAGGTGCTAGTGCACAGAGAGAGAGAGAGAGAGACAGACAGACAGACAGACAGACAGACAGACAGACTTCCATGGTTGATTTTTCTAAAATTGTGCCTGAATTTTGTATCTTTCTTGGTCACATTTTTCCTTTCATTTTCATATGTAAATAATAGCAAATAGTCCCATTGTCCTTAATAACCATAGAGAATGTTGATTCTAAGGAAGCACAGCTACCTACCTACTATGCCTGTTGACTTCAAGTGTAAATATCCCGTGTATTTTTCCTATGCTATTTTGCCAGTTTGTTGATGCCTGCCTTTCATTCTCAGTGACATCGGTGCCAAGGTACTTCATATCTGGGACTTCTTTATAGTAAATAGCATATGACGGAGATTGATAAAACTATCCTGAGAAAAAGCAGATGTTACTTTAATTCTAGAGGGAAAACAGAGCTTGTTTACTTGAGATTTCAAGGTAATTGCTCAGATTCAAACCATCCAGAGCAATGAAAAATGTTATTTAAGACAAATTTCATTATATTATCTTCTAGTTCCTTCAGTCAGTAATGACTGCAGAATATCTCATTCTGATCATAACAACAATATTTTTTCAAGTTTGCCAGATATTTATGCCCAAGACAAGGCAATGGAGATAGTGTATGTATATATGTGAACTTAAAACAAAGGATGGGCAAAAAAGGATGGATTTTGATTTGGGTTTTTTGTGGATTGTGGGGCTTGAACTCAGGGTCTGGGTGCTATCTCTGAGTTCTTTTGCTCAAGGCTCGTGCTGTGCCACTTGAACCACAGTGACACTTCCAAAGGGTGGAGTTTATAGACTAGCTTCTAATGTTTTCTTGGCAATAAGATCAGAAGTTATAAAATATATGATACTGAAATCCTTCCTAAAGAAAAACAATACTTCTTTTGTTTAGTAAGTCTCTCAAAACAAAAGACAGTTATAAGCATCAGCTTCAAAGTTCATATGTGCTTTAAGTATGGCTACAAAATATGTGAATTTTTATTTAGAAAGCAACTTTGAAATATATGTTTAAGTTTCAGGTAAATTCATATATGTCTTCATGTACATTTTTTTTGTTGGTCATGGGGCCTGAACTCTGGGCCTGGGTGTTGTCCTCAGTTCTTCAGCTCAAGGTTACTTTATTTTTTTATTATCTTTAAGTAGTTGTACAAAGGAGTTGCCATTTAACAAAGCAGTTTATGAGTATAATATACCTTGATCTATGTCATCTCTTTGTGCATTCTCCCCCATCCTTCCCAAGCCACCCCTTCTATTACTTTTCTTGATTTTGTATATACATTGAATTCTTGACTACATTCTTCTCTTCCTTCTTCTCTTCATTCATCTACCCCTCTCCCTTTGGCCCCATCCCACCCCTTGCAAGTACCCATTTCTTGTTGGGCTTTGACTTTGCCTTTCTAAGGAATTATACTATTTGAGTTCTCCTTTGAATCTACAGTATTTCAGTTAATACATTTGTAACCATTTGCATACCACCCAACTTGTTTCCTTATAGGCATATAGGCTAATTCTAGCTTCCACATACAAGGGATAACATGCAACCTTTGACTCTGGGCCTGACTTACTTCACTCAACAATTTTTCCAAGCCTTCCCATTTCTTCACAAATGGTCCATTCTATTGTGTGTATATACAACATTCTCTTGATCCCATTAGTCCATTGAGGTGCATCTGAGTTGATTACATGCACTATGATCAAGTGAGATATATCCCAGGTAGGCAAAGCTGGTTGAACATACATTAATAGATAAATGTAATACAACACATTAACAGAAGTAAGAACAAGAATCACATGCCCATTGTCTTGTGTATGCTAAACAGGCACTCTACCACTGAGCTATAGTGCCATCTCAGTGCTTTCTTTTTAGTAGGGTGATGATAGTCCATAGCTCATAAACATAATGGTTTCAAACATCTCCCTTCTGATTACATTTGTTTCCAGCGTTTTACTTCTATGAGCCACACAACAATAAATGTCCCTCTACAAATATTATTAGGTGCTGGAAATTTTTTTCTAAGGAAAAGATTTCCAAGACCAGAGCATTCAGTCAAAAGGCATACTCACTTTTTTTTTTGGTAGTCCTGGGCACTGTCCCTGAAGTGATTTTGCTCAAGGCTGGCATTCTACCACTTGAGCCACAGCTCCAGTTCCACAGTCAGTCTCACTGACTTTCTGCCTGGACTGGCTTCAAATCTCAATCCTCAGATCTCAGCCTCTGACTAGCTAGGATTACATGCCTGAGCCACCAGCGCCCAGCTGCATACTCACTTTTTAATTAGGCCGCTTTCCAAAATGACTTTATCTTCTTCATTTTGAACAGAAATACCTGGGGAGAATCTCTTCCTTTAGTTCTTGCCAAAAAAGTTATTTTTTAAAATTTTTATTTACTTTTTATTGTGAAAATACTGTACAGAGGGGTTACAATTACATGGGCAAGATAATGAATACATTTCTTATCAAGCATTGTAGCCTCCTCCTTTGTTTACCCTTCCCATTCCTTCCCATCCTCCCCCCCGCCCCCCCACCCAATACTCCCCGCCCCACCCCCACCAAAGTTGTAAAGTTCGTTTTCGACATAACGACTTGTACTTCTCATTGTTGCAACGGGTCCACTTGTATCCTTATTTAAACGACTTGTTTTTCCCCTTCCCCTCCACAAATTATACCGACATCAAATACAGTGAAAGCAGGGGTTATACTGTGGGGGAGGGACATACAATGAAACAAAGAAATAATCTTATAAATACATTAGAAACAATTGCATGAAAGAAAATAACATTTGAATACATATCTTAGGGTTCATTTCCCTAACTTCACCTTATCTGACCTTTTCTGTTTGACTCATACATATACTAGATATTGCAAATAAGGGAAACCATGGGACCTATGTTTCTTTGGGCTTGGCTTATTTCACTTAATATAATTTTTTCCAAGCCAAAAAAGTTATTTTTTTTAACTTTTGCTGATTTGGTAGTTATAAAGTGAAATCTCATCATTAATTCAATGGTCATCTTTTCATATACTTGTTGAGTCACTGTATTTATCTTACTCTAATAGTTTAGTTATGGATTTTGATGTTGCTTATTCAATTTTCAGTCCTCTTGGTAATAGATATTGACTCTCTGCCACTGATTGTGCATATTCATGTATTTCAAATTGCATTAATTGACTTTTTCTGGCATCCACATGAAAACTTAAAAATAAACATATGCAATTTACAATAAAGTTGATTTAAGTTTGATTTGAAATGTTATCATTTCATTATGACATAATTAGTGACAAATTTTACTTTACCTAAAAAAAATTTTCCCCATACCCAGGCTTGGTTTTTTTGTTTTGTTTTTTGTTTGTTTGTTTGTTTTGTTTTTGTTAATCATGGGGGCTGAACTTCGGCCTGGGCACTGTCCCTCAGCTCTTCAGCTCAAGACTAATGCCCCACCACTTGAGCCACAGTGCCACTTCCTGCTTTTTTCTGCTTATGTGATGCTGAGGAATCGAACCCAGGACCTCATGCATGTGAGGCAAGCACTCTACCACTGAGCCAACTTCCCAGCCCAATACCCAGGTTTGAGCTCAGCTTGGTGCTTCATTTGATGCTCTGCCACTTGAGCCATGCCTCCAGTCTAGTCTTTCATTATTTTGATTAATTGAAGATGCAGTCTCACAAACTTTTCTGCCCAGTTTAGCTTCAACATGTGATCCTCTCTATCTCAACTTCTAAATTAGCTAAAATCACAGAGGTGAGTCACCACTACCCACTTCTTACTTCGATTTATTTTTCATCTCAAGTCAAAATCTGGTGTACACTTGTGGAAAATCTCAGCTTGGCCAATGCAAGCCAGAAAATTTATGTGTTCTAAATATATGGCTTACATTGTGTTTCTATAGATAATATCATCTACATATAATCCGATATAGGAATTTTTTAACTTCCTAAAGTACTTATAGTTTCACAGAAAGTTTAAAAATGTCTAGGAAAGACTTTTGTTTTCCTCAGTGGTGACAAAGGCAGCTTAATATCAAGCTAGAGGCATAACTTATTGATGGAGTACTCACCTCCCATATGTGAGGCCCTGGCTTCCATTCATACCACCAGAGAAAAAGATGACTGTGGCCCAGTTCACAAAGTTTCATTGTGGTTTTTGTTTAGATTTTTTGTTGTTGTTTTTCAACATTTGGGATACAACCTGGGAGTCACATACATGCTAGGCAAATGCTCTACCACTGAGTCATTCCCCAGCCCATATGCATTTCATTTTCTCATCTAATTGTTTCTTGCAGGATAACATATTTTTATCTCCATGTTCTTTTTATAATGCACTTGTTAATCATTTATCCATCTATTGTTCTAAAAGTGTACACTTTAGAATATACTAGTCTAAAGAGTAAAGTGTAGTTGGTATAACCTGCTTTTTCCTTGGTATTTACAGCTAAAAACTGAGAGAAAAGATAGCTTGACAAATGAACTGATAAGCCCACAGGAACCAGTACTTGATAGTTTAGAAATTTTTCAACCTATCCAAGTAGCATACTCTGTACACCAACCTAAGGAGAGGGCATCTGTTTAGTAAGGAGATTATGTATATAACCAGTGAATCTTAGAAAGTATCTCAGCAAGTGTCAGGAATAGAGACACAATTATTCAGTAAAGCTTTGTAGAAGATCCTCTTACTCAAAGTCTCCTGTTTGCTAGGCTAGCGCCATACCACTAAACCATGCCTCTAGCCCCACTTTTCACCAGTTACTTTTAGAATAGAGTTTTACCTCTCATCTAGCACAAGCCTGAACTTCAATCTGCCATCCTTTGCGCTTTCCATCATCTCCACAATCGCATTAAGAAATCTTGGGGCTTGCCTGGTACAAAGATCCTCCCATACTAGCTTGCAATGACAGGTGCACAACTTCACCCAGCTACAGAGTAAGAAGGGTTTCTGAGACCTTTCCCATCCTGGCTGGTCTCCAACCATAATTTTCACAATCTCAGCCTTCCAAGTAGTTAGGATTGTTAAGTAGGAGCCACCAGTATTCAGCTCTTTTATTCATAATTCTTTTTTTAAACAAGTTTTTTTTATTGTGAAAATACTTTAAAGAGGTGTTACAGTTACATCAGCAAGGTAATGAGTACATTTCTTATTAAGCATTATTGCCTCCTCCTTTGTTTTCCCCCTACCATCCCTTCCCTCTCACCTCAACTACACTCCCCTCTCCCCCCTAAATTGTAAAGTTCGTTTTTCAACATAGCATCTTGTACATCTCATTGTTGCAATGGGTCAACCTGTATCCCTATTTAAACAATTTGTTTTTTCCCTTCCCCTCCCCAAATTATACCAACAACAAATACAGTGAAAGCAGGGGTTATACCATGGACGTGTAATTTTTATTTCTATCAGAGTTATCTATTCTTCTGTGTTTTCTAACATAGGTTTTAATTTGAATTTAAGAACTGTGAGTGGAGGGATTAAATATTCATATCCATTTTTGTGTTCATTCCTTGATTTATAGTTATTTTGCCAACTGAAATTTATTTTAGGTGTGATGTCTGGTGGAGATAGAAATCAATTTTTTCCCATTAACTAAAGAAGTTTCCACTTCATTTTACTGATTAATTCCTTCTTTGGGCCACTGACTTATACTGTCACCTTTATGATACATTATATGACTGTCAATGATATATAGATTTATTGATCTGTCTAGGAATTTATTATATCACCTTCAACAACTTTTAATTATTAAATCTTTATGATGCATATTAGAAATAGATTTATTTTTATTTCTATTCAAAATGGAAAAGCAAAGATGTGAAACTTTTTCTAATAGAAAACTGCGTAATATTATAGCTTACCAACACTGGACAATAGACTTGCAAGGGAGTCATATCTGAGAGAAGGACAGAAGCCCTGGGACTATCCCAACTTGCTGTTCAGACAGAATATCCTGGAAGCAGTGCAGACAGAGGGAGCCCAGATGAAATCTGTTCATTTCCTTGGGTTGAGTTTGTAGGACAAAGTACCAAGGAAGGGAATTTCAAAAAGTCTTTTCCAAAGACCTGGTTAGGGCGTCCTTGACTCTGCAGCTGAGAGCAGATCTGCTCATGTGCATAAGGGAACTACTAAAGACTGGGCAAAACAATAACTCAACAAACAGCAGAGGGAGAAGTATAATATTATCAATAGCTTGTGTTGCCTTAAGTCAGAGAGAAAACTTCCTGAATCATGGAGCACTGAATAGAGTAATCACACGGTATTGGCTGAATCATATATCAAAAGCAGAGTTACCCAAAAGGCTGTTCAGATCTTGTCTTAAGAAAGCTTAAAACAAAACCTCAAAATAAATTATTTTCAAGTAACTTAAGTAAATCCTAGAACAAAGCCTGCAGATTCTCTTTTTAGAAACACAAAATCAGCCTTGTGAAGGTGGAATGGCTCATCCTAGCAACTCAAGAGGCTGAAATCTGAGGATCGTGGTTTGAAGCCAGCCTGGACAGAAAAGTCTGTGAGACTCTTATCTTCAATTAAGCACCCACAAACCAAAAGTGGATATGTGGCTTCATTGGAAAAGTGTTAACCTTGACCAGAAAACTAAAGGGATAGCACTCAGGCCCTGAGTTCAAGCCCCAGGAACAGAATACACACAACTGTGTGCATGTGCTCGCACGTGCATACACACACACACACACACACACACACACAGAAGTACGAAACCATATAATCAGCAACAAGGTAAATTTCACAATGGCAAGCAGCCAATCAAAAATTATCAAACATGAAAAGTGGCAGGATATTTTGACACAAAATGAGGAGAAAAAGCAACGTATCAGAACATAGCCACAAATGAGAGAAAAAATAGAATAATATACATGCACATGAAAGCAATTATGGACATACTTCATATATTGGAGAAAATAAGCATATAAGTAGAGATATGGAAGACATAGAAAAGACTCAATTGCAATGCTAAAATTTTAGATGGAAACTACTCAAGATAACTTTAATAATACATTGGACTTTGCAGGAGAAAAGATTGATAGACCTAAAGACATAGCAACAGTATCTATTCTAAAGCAAATAGAGAGAAAAAAGTAAAATGATACATTAATGAGATTGTGGGGAAATACCAAGTATTGTAATATGTGCATAACTGATATTCTCAAAGTAAAAGAGAAAAAGGGACAGGAAAAGAATTTTAAAGGCTCAAGTGGTAGAACACTTAGCTAGCAAGCCCAAGAATCAAAGTTCAATCTCTACTACCATAACAAAGCATATTTTTTATTGTAAAGATACTGTAGAGAGGGGTTACAGTTACATAAGTAAGGTAATAGTACATTTCCTATTGAGCATAAAGCATTAATTTTTAAGTATATAATTATGGTGAAAACTACTTTAAACATAAGCATGTTTGAAACTTGTGGCTTTTTCTTTTTATCAACTATCATACTTCATTACTCAAATAATAAATAGTAATTGTATAAAATGCTAAAACGAAACAAATTTCAGTTTTTACAAGTAATGACATGTACGTAAAGAAGCTAGTGTGTTGGGGCATTTTTATTGAGCCTCTGCAATAAGTTTACTCACTAATTATAAAAATTTCCTTGAAAAATTTTTGGAAACTATTTATTATGTAGTCTCCAAATAATGGCATTTTTTCATTTGGTCATTAAGATATTATTTGTGGTTCTTGTATTTGAACTCAGGGCCTTGCACTTGATAGACGGACACTGTCTCCCTGAGCCACATCTCTAGCTCTTCTTTGCACTGGATATTTTTGAGATAGGGTCTCACTTTTTACCTAGGCATGTACCTGATACATGATCCTTCTGTTTTAGGCATTGCACAATTTCTGATATAACAAGTGCATGTCAACATGCCCACCTTCTTCTTTTGAGGAGTCTTTCAGCTTTTCCTGCCAAGGCTGGCCTCACACTATAATACTTCCTACCTCAGCCTCCCATGTAGCTAGATAGACAGGTGTTTGCTAACACCCAGGCCCTGAGTTCAAACCCCATTACCAAACACACACACACACACACACACACACACACACACACACACACACACACACACACACAGGTGCATGTGCATGTGTGTGAAGGAGATGGAATCCAGGGAATACATGAGTATTGTGAGTAAACTTTTTCTTGGGTTTACAGAAACTTCCTTTTGTTCACAAGATTTCCATGCTGATCTAAATGTTTTTGCCCTCCTTTTATGCTTTCTTATCACCTCCATATTCTTAATCACTATATCTGATTACTTAATGGCTACACATTTTTTGTGCTGATTTGTAAGTGGAAAGAAAGGGTCACTATGGTTCAATGAACACAGATTAGCCAAAACTCTCACCAAAGCCTCGCCATCTTGTGACAACTCCATTTCACCTCTTGACCGCCATTTCACCTCTTGACATCTTCCATCTACTTGTCTGTCTGCTTATTTACCTCAAGAAGGAGATTAATGTCTCAGAATGAAATCAAGATGTACTTGTCTTTAAAATGTTGATGGGCAGATTAACTTATTTCTTGCTTTACTGTTTCCCTTTTCACAAAGATAATGAGGAACTGAGTAAGAAAGGATAAACAGCTACGTATTCAAATAGATGATCATTTTGGCTTCACTGAAAATAATCTACCTGCATCCAAGCATATGCAAGGCTCTTTAAAATTGTCTATACCTTTTTATCCTATTTATCAATATTGTAGAAAGAAACGTCAGAAAAAAAACAGAAACAGTGGATTAATAGAGTGCTCTAGACAATTTTTAAAGTTAGAAGTCCTACTTTAACATCAAATAATTTCTTCCTGTCTTAGGCACAATAGATACCACATAATACTTCCCCATAGAGGGGCTGGGAAGGTGGCTCAGTGGTAGAACGCTTGCCTTGCAAGCCTGAGGCCCTGGGTTCAATTCCTCAGCACCACATAAGCAAAAAGAAAAAGCCGGAAGTGGCGCTGTGGCTCAAGTGGTAGAGCGCTAGCCTTGAGCTGAAGAGCTGAGGGACAGCACCCAGGCCCAGAGTTCAGGCCCCACGACCGGACCCCTCCCCCCAAAAAAGAATACTTTCCCATGGACTGGTTATATAATCCTTAGAGGCAAATTTATAATTGTGAAGGCTTTTTTCCCTTTTCACATAGGAACAAGGTTTCTAGGATAAGTTTTTTAAGGCCAAAATACTAGATTTCTGACCTTTTGCTTGGAGATCATTTAAATTAAAATTGAAGCTAGGAAAAAAACAGTGTGTGATATACTGATTTCAAATGTCCTGAGTTCATTAGAACAGCAAAGCACTGCTGATAATTTATCAGAAACTGAACAATGTAGTACCTAGTTCAGATGAAGAAAAGTGAATTTAATCTATGCTTTAATTAAAGAGCAAAGGGATGCAATGATCATAAGAGTCATATATTTTCATGGCAAAAGAGTCTGTAGAAATTCAGGGTATAATAATTGATGATACAACATTTTTTTCAATTTCAAGGTTTGCAATTTTAGGAGAGTAAAGATGTCTTTTGAGTAAAGCTAGGGTGCCAGAAAATTCAGTGATTCAAACTTATGACTATAGAAATGCAAGGGATATACAAAGCAACAAAGAAATCATCTTTGTACAGCATTTTCATAATAAAAAACATTAATAAAAAAGAAATGCAAGGGGTAGGTTGTTTGGGTTTAATTTTTGTTATTATTAAGGTAATATATAGAGGGGTTACTGTTTCATAAATCAGGTAATTATAATATTTCTTTGTGGGCGGTATCATTCTTCCTTTGCTCTCTTTCCCAGTTTCCTCCTCCTGTCCCCACCCACAAATTGTATATTCATTTTAATGTAGTGTCTACTGAATACCACTGATGCATTTATCCAACCTTTGTCCCTTCATTTCTGTGCCTCCCCTTTGCTCCCCAAAGACAGATAAATAAACAAGACACATTAAATAAAAAAAACCAACAAAATCCAAAGGGCAAAAACAATGCAATCTCCACCAGAAAAAAAACCCTAAGGGATACTTTTATGTAATTATTGGCTTTAATTTCTTCACACAGTAGAGGTATTCACAAGCTGGGCATGGTGACACGTCTGTTACCCCAGCTATTGCACAGGGCAGATAAGAAAGATCTGGAGTCAGAAGCACGCCTGGGCAAAGTTATTGAGATCCTACATAAAACACAAAATGCAAACAAAAGGGGCTTAGCTCAATTACTCAAATGAGCATGAGGTCCTTCCAAATCAGTATGATTCCATGAACATTTACCAGACACAGTGATTGAGAATATGGAGCTTGTATGCAAACATGACAAAGTAGGCTTTTGTCCAAAAATCTAAAGTTAAAATTGTTCCTATTTTCTAGAGTTTGGAGGCCTAGAATTAGAAGCAGGGAAAGGATGGCTCTAATTGCTGAAAAAGAAAAATTGTTGTTTGGAGGTTAAAGAAAAAAAATCTTCTTTTGCTCACCACATAGATTTCTCGACAGATTGAAAAAAAATCCCAGCAAGTAGCCTTTATTTAATTATAGGCTGAATACATTCTGATGGGAGAATGAGACAACTTAATGACACTGTCAATATTAGTTATCAAGAAAAGTAGAATTTTACTTATTTGAACAGAAGTTTTGTCGCAATTTAATATCCAGGGGTCTTTATTTGCAAAGTCTCTGCTATCTTTTATGGATGGCCCCTCCAGTTATTTAATATATCTACAATCTCTACCAACATAGGAAATAGGTTTGGATTCATAGATACTAACAGGTGATAGCTGTGGAGTTGACTCTGTGACAAATTGCTCTTTATTCATCTCATAAATGTGTATAGAAATATTATGAAAAGAAATCAATTCCTTCTTGAATGGACCAAGAAAATGTGGTATATATACACGATGGAATTCTATGCCTCCATCAGAGAGAATGACATCACTCCATTTGTTAGGAAATGGAAAGACTTGGAAAAAATTATATGAAGTGAAGTAAGCCAGGCCCAAAGAAACATAGGTCCCATGGTTTCCCTTATTTGCAATAACTAGTATATGTCTGAGTCAAGCATAAAAGGTCATATAAGTTGATGCTAGGGAAATGAACCCTAAGATATGTATTCAAATGTTTTTTTTTTCTTTCAGGTGATTGTTTCTGACACATTTATAAGATTATTTCTTTGTTGCTTGGTATGTCCCTCCCCCATGGTATAACCCCTGCTTTCACTGTATTTGAAGTTGGTATAATTTGTGGAGGGGAAGGGAAAAAACAAATTGTTTAAATAGGGATACAGGTGGATCCATTGCAACAATGACATGTATAAGTCGTTATGTGGAAAAACAAACTTTACAACTTTGGTGGGAAGTGGGGAGGAGGATTGGGTGGGGGAGCGGGAGGAGGGTGGGAAGGGATGGGAAGGGGAAACAAAGGAGGTAGCTACAATGTTCTATAAGAAATGTACTCATTATCTTGCCCATGTAATTGTAACCCCTCGGTACAGTATTTTCACAATAAAAAAATGCCAAAAAAATCTGCAAAAACAGTAAGAAAGGTTTTCTTGTTAGATTTGTGACTCTGCCTCTATAAAATGAGACAGTTTTCTAATTGTAGTTCCAAAACATGAGACTAATTTGATTAACTAAAGGTAGAAATGGTGCTAAATATTTAGTAAAATTTGATCTTCAGATTTATGAATTAGATGATCATTAATCAGCTAACCAAATAAAGACATTCTTTTCAACATACAAAAACACTGTATAGGAAGTGCCATTGTGGCTCAAGCAGTAGAGCGCTCACCTTGAGCTGAAGAGCACAGGGACAGCTCCCAGGTCCAGAGTTCAAGCCCCATGACTGACAAAAAAAACAAAAACAAAAACAAACAACAACAACAAAAAAACAAGAACCCACTTCATATAACCAATAAGATGAGCTTCAAAGCTTAAGAAATTTTAATTTTTATAGTTCTTATTTTACAAATGAAACAGCAAAAGCCAACCTATGCAATGGGAGAAAGTATTTTTAAATCATATATCTAATAAAGATTTAATAACTAGGGCTGGGAAGATGGCTCAGTGGTAGAGCGCTTGCCTTGCATGCCTGAGGCCCTGGGTTCGATTCCTCAGCACCACATAAGCAAAAAGAAAAAAAGCCGGAGTGGCGCTGTGGCTCAAGTGGTAGAGCGCTAGCCTTGAGCTGAAGAGCTGAGGGACAGCGCCCAGGCCCAGAGTTCAGGCCCCATGTCCGGACCCAAAAAAAAAAAAAAAAGATTTAATAACTAAAATATATAAAGAAATCATCCTAAGTATAGAAAAACGGTCTGGCTGTACAATCAGGGCTAAAGCTTCCCTGCTATAGGGGATTTCTCACCATGGCCTTGACCAGTCCTGTACACAGCTCTTTAGATATCACATCACCATAACCTTGAGCCATTGCACATGCACTCTTTGAGAATCATGTCATGGCCCATTGGCCTTGGAAGACTTGCACATAAGCAAAAGACTATTGCATCCCATAGGTGTGCCCTGGAATGGATACCTAGTAATAGTGGTTAAGCAAGGATCCATGGAGAGCTGTGCAGGCTTCATGGAGTCTCTGATTGGTTCTGGGCATTGATATGTCCCACAGACTGTCCAATGATCTTGAGAGTTACATAGTTCTCTCCTAGAGACACTTTATTAACCTCTGCACAATGCACCCCTGGAAGTGCCCTCCTTTTGGACCTCTCCTGTCTAGCAGGAGATCTGTTTATCATTTTCTTCAATAAATCTTTGCCATTGTACTCCTCCCTCTGTGTTCGTAGACTTGTTCTTTGAGATCATAGAGACAAAAGGATCTGATCCAGGTGTTACAGTTTGTCAGTATCAATACAACTCAATAACAATAAATAAACAAATAAATAAATGATTTACATTAGACATTTTGCTTAACTAGGTAACACTAGAAATGAATGAAACAGACATTTTCTCAGAGAAGGCAGACACATGGAAAGAGTGCTACATCATTAATCATCAAAGAAATGAAAATCAAAATCATAATGAGATGTCACATTCTACTTGTTAGGATGTCTATTACCAGAAAGACACATGATAATAAGTTCTGGTGCTGATGTAGAGAAAGAAACTTTGTGCACTATTGGCAAGGGGGACTGTAAATTAGTACAGTCATCACAGAAAACAGTGTAGAGGTTCTCAAAAAATTACAAATAGTACTACAATATGACCCAGAATCCCCACTTCTGTCTATATCTCCAAAGGAAACAAAATCAATATATCAAAGAGACAGCCATGCGCCTATATCCATTGCAGGCACTGTTAAAATAGCCAGGAGGTGAAAATAATCTAAGGATCCATCAATGGATGAATGCATAAAGAAAATGTCATATGTATTCACAGTGGAAGACAACCCTACAACTGAAAGAATCCTGATATTTGCCATAGCATGAGTGAACCTTGAAGTCATGATTGTGAAACAAATCAAACACAAAAAGACACTGATTACATGACTTATTCATATATGGAACTTTTAAAAGTCAAAACTCAGCCATGTACCAGAGACTCATATATATATATATATATATATATATATATATATATATATATATATATTATATATATATATTATATATATATATATATATATGTCCCAAACTACTTAGGAAGTTGAGATGTGAGGATCTCAGTTCCAAACCGTATTTGGTGGACAAATCTGAGAGATTCTTAGTAGCCAGCAAAAAATCAAAAGCAGAGCTGTAGCTCAAGTGGTAGTGCACTAATCATGAGGGAAAAGGCCAAGTGAGAGCATGAGGACTTGAATTCAAGCCCAAGTACTGGCACACATTATAAAAACAGTGGCTGGTAGAGCACCATCCAATGAGTAAAAGCAAGTATTGAGTTTGAGTCCTCATCTTGGACAAGAAAGAAAGAACGAAAGAACGAAAGAACGAAAGAAAGAAAGAAAGGAAGGAAGGAAGGAAGGAAGGAAGGAAGGAAGGAAGGAGGGAGGGAGGGAGGGAGGGAGGGAAGGAGGGAGGGAGGAGGGAGGGAAGTAGGGAGGGAGGGAGGGAGGGAGGGAGGGAGGGTAGGAAGGAAGGAAGGAAGGAAGGAAGGAAGGAAGGAAGGAAGGAAGGAAGGAAGGAAGAAGAGAAAGAAAGAAAGAAAGAAAGAAAGAAAGAAAGAAAGAAAGAAAGAAAGAAAGAAAGAAAGAAAGAAAGAAAGAAAGAAAGAAAGAAAGAAAGAAAGAAAGGAAGGAAGAAAGAAAGAAAGAAAAAGAAAGAGGAAGGAAGGAAGGAAGGAAGGAAGGAAGGAAGGAAGGAAGGAAGGAAGGAAGGAAGGAAAAAACCAAACAAGCAAAAGTAGAAAAATACTTAGAAACAGAATAGTATGGTAGTTACTTGTACAGTCTTGGTACTTTTCTTGAGACACTTCTGTAAGTTAGAAATTACTTACAATTCTTTTGAAACTGTAAATGGTTGAAATGGAATCAAAAGCTATTTCTTAAAGATTCCTGTCTCTTTGGATCTAATCTTGCCTCTAACATGATCTTTTCGGATAATTTTTTTTGGTACCAGAAAAGAATTGCAGACATTAGAAGAATAGTAGCATGACTTGCCCAAGACTTTTTCTTACCAGATGATCTGAATGAAAATTGGTTTGACACTTAGCCTCTTTCAGTTTGTAAGTACTTCTATAATTATCACACACACACACACACACACACACACACACACACACACACGTCCTCACAAACATTGTGCAATTGTTCTAAGTGCCATATGGTGTTTGGGGGACCTATGTCAATTCCCACATGAGTGGAACCACCCATGTGAATAGACAAGGCATTGTTTTCCTTCCTGTGTAGAAAATCCCAATAACACCCAGGGCATCTCAATGTCACTGTGATGTAACCTGTCAGTCACTGGGTAACAAAGCACTGTCATTTGGAGATGGACTAGGAGAATGATAAAGCCTCAGGGAGTCATAATGTGTGAAAAGGAAAACAAGTAAGTCATAAAAGCTTGCTATAGTTGCTATGGTATGATGTGTTCTTTTCCATTCTTCTTTTTCAGAACTTTTTATGTGTGTAGGCAGGTCCTCAGGCTTGAAATCAGAACCTGGGTGCTGTCTCTGAGCCTCTTTGTGCTCGTCTAGTCTACCACTTGAGCCACAACTCCACTTCTGGCTTTTTGGTGGTTAATTGGAGATAAGAATCTCACAGAATTTCCTGCCCAGACTGGCTTCAAACTGAAATCCTCAGATCTCAGCCTCTTGAGTAGCTAGGATTACAGGTTTGAACCACCAGCGCCCAACTCCCAGTTCTTTCTTAAGTGAATAAATAAGGTTTGGGCTGGGAAGTTGGCTCAATGGTTGAGTGCTTGCCTCGCATGCATGAAACCCTGGGTTCAGCACCACATAAGCAGAAAAAAGCCAGAAGTGGCACTGTGGCTCAAGTGGTAGAGTGCTAACCTTGAGCTGAAGAGCTGAGGGACAGCACCCAGGCCTAGGGTTCAGCCCCTATGACCAATGAAAAAAATAAATTAATTAAAAATTAAAAATTTAAATAAATAAATAAATAAGGTTTTCCTGGAGAAAATGGTAACATAGAACAAATGGTTTGATATGGTGACAAAATCAGACTATGAACCAAAATCTTCACAAGCTCTAGTCAATGCACAAAAATGTAACATAAATCAGAATGCTGAGGATGTATATTCATGTTGAAAGCATTAATTTGGGCCACAGATTGCATTAGACCTGCCTCAAATAGACTAGGAAGTGAGCATTACCAAAAAACCTTGCTATGACACCCAAAACTCCAGAAATTTCTTGAATTAAGACCCCTCCAGGATGTGTTGATAGATGTGCACCCTGGCCCTGTGCCATGGGATGAGAATACAGCTAACCTCTGGAGGTCTTATCCACTTCCTTGATCCCGAGGACAAAACATTTGCTGTCTGTAACAGTAGACCATTAGCACCATCTAAAGGCTACACACCAAATATCTTGCCAGTGTGCACATTGCAAAAATTGCTCTTTGCTCTGACAACAGAATTCTTTGAGGGAACCAACCCTCTAAAAACAGTAAGCCAGTTTGGCATGCTTTGCATTGTGATGACTGTTTCTGGGGAAGTACATGCTGTGTGCAGCTTGTGCCTGTTTCAAAGAGGTCAGACAGTAGGTTGTGCCCATTGGGAGCTGTGCTGGCCTGATTTCTTGGTCAGTTGCCCTGTGGTTTTTCAGCTTAGGATATTCACTCTGCCAATAGATCTGTCTTAAACTTGGCCAGGAGTGCTAGAGTTGAGGGGCAATGGTGTGAAGGTTGGGGTGGGTATCAAACAGCCATTATTATTAGCTTGTGTGTGAGAGATTGGGGCTTCAATTCTGCCTTGCTCTGTGCTAGGTTTGTGATTTTCACCATTTTGCACCTCTCATCCATAATACAAGGAGCCTGTCCTGTTTGGACAGGAAAGTGACAGTGATGATCCTAATCTACCCAGGAAAATGATAGTGATGATCTAGCCTCTTGCCTTTATTTCTTGTCATTGCAAGGAATAAAAACACACTACTCCAGGCAGATCTCTATTGTAGAGAGCCCAAGCCTGGCCAGTTTCACCAAATACTTTGGCTTTAAGACAAAGGAAGAGTCTGGCTGAAATTTTCCTTAGGAAGGTTAGATGACCCCTAGTAATTAGCAGGAGTCACTGGAGTCCCTAGAAACTGGAATATTCCCCAAGGATCTTTTAGGTCTCTCTTTAAGACTGGGATGGATTTTGATTGACATAGGCCCTCTGATATAGTCATCCAGTCAGAAAGTGCCCTGTGTGAAGGTCAAAGCTAAGTAGCTTCAGAAAGGGAAGGTGTAGGAAGCAACAAAGAAAAAGAGAATCTCAAGCAAATCATGCCACCTCTCTAAGCCTCATTTTCCGGGTCTATCCATTGGGGTTAACGATGGAGTGGTTGAGAGGATGCACTTAGACACTGTGCACACTGTGTGCAATTTCATTCTAGATACAGGGGGTGATGATGTGAGTAATGTCATTGGATTCTCCTCTTATATCCATTTTCCTATTTGAAGCCACACAGTACACAAAGCAAGGCTAAATGCTCTCTTGCTTGTGAGCTCAGGCCCAAGAGATAGATTCCAAGTCTTAGACACAACAAAGCGACTTGCCAGCTTCCTCACACAGAGCCCAGGGCCTGGTCTTTGTCTTTTCAAACAGAGTCCAGGGCCTGGTCTTTGTCTTTTCAACTATTCTCTCTTCCTGCTGCTTCCTTTCACCTGCAGGGTGCTGCTTCTGTTTTTAACACCAGTGACTTTTGCTATGAGGGCATTTGAGATTTTCCTTTGATGACTTGAAACTAAGCAACTTAATTATGGATGAGTACTCTGCCTAAAAGCATGCATCTTTCTTTTTGTTCTTTAGATACCTCTGGCATTTTGCCAAGGCCCCATTACACAAAAGCAAATGGATGGCTGACCCGCCCACTAGCAAGCCAACCCCCAGCCCTCTGCTATCCATCTGCTGTTTCAGGCCTGTTTCAAAGGGAAGAAAACTGTTGTGGTATATGCCTGTAATCCCAGTATTGGAGGAGTGAGGCAGGAGGATCATGAGCTTCAGAACATCCTGTGCTACATAAAGAGACCATCTCAAAAAGGGAAAAAAAGTGGGGGGGGGGGGAGACTGAGAGACACGCTCCATAAAAAATCACTATATTCAAATGTTTAAATTTTTTTTCAAATGAGCTAGGTACTACTCAGGAGTCTGAGACCTGAAGGACTGTGGCTGGAAGCCACCCTGGGCAGAAAAGTCCATGAGACTCAAACTCCAATAAATCAGCAATAAGACAAACTAGAGGCATGATTCAAGTCATTAAGTACCAGCTATAAGCAAGCAAAGCTGAGCACAAGCAATCAGCTCTAAGTTCAGCACTAGTAGTACCCCCACCCTGCAAAAGAAAGAAAGAAAGAAAGAAAGAAAGAAAGAAAGAAAGAAAGAAAGAAAGAAAGAAAGAAAGAAAGAAAGAAAGAAAGAAAGAAAGAAAGAAAGAAAGAAAGAAAAAACAGAGAAAAGATGTAAGTTAATAGTGCTTACCTAGCATGCAAGAGGCCTTGGGTTGCTATACTATTCCTTACCTTGGGATATGCTCTTAGTCTCTCCATATTCTTAAATTTAGAATTGGGTTTGGGGCCTGCAGGTGTGATTTAAGATTGGAACTGAGGTTATAGCTCATCAGTAGACCTAGCCACACCTTCGGTTCAATTCTTAACATCACCAACCCCCAGAAAAGAAATTACCAGAAGATTTTCTTTCATAAGGGTTTTTCATCAGATCGCAGCTAGAACATACTTCTGAGCAGCTGACTAGCTCACACCTTTGAGAGGGTGAAGGGATTGCATATTTAAGAAAGTGCATAATGGGAAGAAATGAAATTCTTACACCTATATAAGAATAATTTCCCAGGAAAAGCATTTGCATATTTGATTGCTTTTCTTGTTTCAGTTGAAGACCTTAGGTACTGTGGAGGTAAACCCTTTTTTTCTGTTTTATAGTTTGGTTTTCTGTATGCGTGTGTGTGTGTGTGTGTGTGTGTGTGTGTGTGTGTGTGTGTGTGTTTGTGTGTGTGTGTGTGCCAGTCCTGGGGCTTGAGTTCTGGATCAGGCTACTGTCTCTGAGCTCTTCTGCTCAAGGCTAGCACTCTACCATTTAAGCCACAGATCCACTTCCCAAGGTGAACTCTTAAGATGGCTTCAGCCATTTTCTGTCATTGGAATGAGTGAAATCTGAAGGCAGACTATACAGCTAAAAATTAAGTTGCAAATACAGTGACAACAGGGGATATGCCATTGGGGAAAGAACATACAAAGGAAACAACAACAACAAAGAATAAAATCACATGGTAAATTTAAAACAATAACAATAAAGACAGAACTCTTGTGTCCATATCATGGGGTTCATTTCACTTAGCATCATTTTATATGGTCATATGTACATGGATTTTGAGCTTTTTAGCTCATCTGATGAGATTATCCTAATTATTGAAAATAAGGGAAACCATGGGTCCTAAATTTCTTTGGGACTGGGTTACTTCACTTAATTTTTCCATTTCCTGACAAATAGGGCAGTATTGTTCTTTCTGATGGAAGCATAGAATTCCATTATATATATATATATATATATATACATATATATACATATATGTATATATATATATATCACATTTTCTTGATCCACTCATCTACTGAGGGGCATCTGGGTTGGTTCCATATCTTAGCTATGATAAATAATGCTGCAATAAATATAGTTGTGCTGGTAGCTTTAGTATGTTTGTGATCATTTGGGTAAATGCCCAGGAGTGGGATTGCTGGGTCATAGAGGAGTTCTGAAACAAGGATACAGGATGACCCATTGCAACAAGGATACCCACAGAAAGTATATTGGAAACAAACTTTACAGCTACAGCAGGGGGGTTGGGGAGGATTGTGGGAGGTGTGGAGAGGGAAGGGATAGTGGGACAACAACAAGGAAGGGATAACAATGATCAACAAGTAATGTACTCATTGCCTTACTCATGTAACTGTAATCCCTCTGTACATTGTCTTTATAATAACAATAAGTAAATTTTTAAAAATTAAGTTACAAAAATACATTGAGCTCTGGGATTTTTTTCTATAAGTTTAGTGTTACAACCTTTACAAAATGATACTTTTATTATAGAGTAATATAACAAGAAATTTTAAGAATATATTTTTTTTCAAAAATAAATAGAGATAAGAATGATATTCTGCTTAACCAATGCTACATTTGAGAAGTTACAGCCTTTTGAAACTGTGAATGTGTAAATGGGAAAAATTGCTGTACACATCATATATTATGTCATTTAATCCTCGAAATAGTGTCAGGAAACCATATGCAGGTTATCATCATCCCTGTTTTTAAAATGTGACATCTGAGGCACACGGAAGCTAAATAACTTGCTTTAAGTCTCAAGGCTGAAACATATTAGAGTAACTCTGTATGTCTGTCAGCCAGCTCTTATACTGCCTGCTCTTAATAATACAACCAGGAGCACTGTAAAATGACAGGTAAGAATGGACAAATAACTTTACACAATGTTGGTTTCAGCACAGATGCAAAAAGAAAAAAGGGAAAAATCATTTCTGTGAGAAGAGTTGAGAGCACAGCATTGCCCAGCGACACAGAGGACCCCCAAACTTCTATTAACCCAGAGTTAACCACAGGGCGCCTTTGGCTCATGCCTGTAATTCTAGCTACTTAGGATGCTGTGATCTGAGGTTCATGGTTCAAAGCCAGACTGGGCAGGAAATTCCATGAGACTCTTATCTCCAATAAACTACCAGAAAATGGGAAGTAGCACTTTGGCTCAAGTGGTAGAGCACTAGCCTTGAGCTGAAGAGCTGAGGGACAGTGCCCAAGCTCTGACTGACAAAACAACAACAATAACAACAACAAAAAGTGGTAGTAGCTGGCTCACTGCTGTAATCCTAACTACTCAGGAGGCTGAGATCTGAGGATCAAGTTTCAAAAATCAGCCTCAGTAGAAAAGCCTGTGAGACACCCTTATCTCCAACTGATTAGCAAAAAACAGGAAGGGAAGGTGTGGCTCAATTGGCATAGCACCAATCTGGAGCAAAAAAGCCAAGCAAAAGCACAAAACCCAGAGTTCGACCCTCAAGACTGACACATTCAAACCCAAAAGGATTGAACTAACTGCCTTCTGTACTTCACTCAAACCAGAAACTCTTATTGTGGCTTCTCATAGCTTCTTCCAACAATGGCTACCTAAAAAGCCACGAATTGCAAATAGAGTAGCACCTAATAAGGGAAAGAGAAGGCAACTGTCCTAACGGAGGGGAAAACAATTGGATATATTAAGATTATGGGGGAAAAAACACTGCTAGAATAGACCAAAGACTGAAAAGAACATATTGTTTAAAATTCATTTAAAACCACAACCAAGGTTTAGAATGTCAGCAAACACAAGAAGAGAATGTCCTTATTTAAACTTAGTTTTGGAGCCCACATGTATGCACAGACACATTGTAATAATGATGACAACATTTGTTTTGGTGATTATTTTAAAGAAGATGAAGATCTCTGCGATTCAAAAGAAAGTTAATTAAAAAACAGTGAGTAGGAGCCATAGCACTTCCCAATACTATCTAGAAAGTGAAGGTGATAGGCACCTCCAGCAACGATGATTAAATGAGATAAATGAGGAAAAGTCACCATCAAACGACAATGACATGTTACACAAGTCAAACTGCTTCTAGGTGTCTATTTCTAAATCTTAATTTGTGTGTGGTGGGTTTGTGAAGAGTGGTTCCTGGGGCTTGAACTCAGGGCCTAGACACTGTCCCTGAGCCTCTTTGAACTCAAGGGCTAGCCCTCTACCACTTGGCCCATGGTACCACTTCTGGCTTTTTCTGAGTAGTTTATTGGAGATAAGAGTCCACAGACTTCCCTACCTGGTATGGCTTTGAACCGTGAACCTCAGATCTCAGCTTCTGGTAAATCTTAGTAATTTTTAAGAGTCACTTTGGAAGTGGCACTGTGGCTCAAGTGGTAGAGCACTGGCCTTGATCTGAAGAGCTCAAGGACATCAGCCAGGCTCAGAGTTCAAGCCCCATGACCCACACACACAAAAAAAGAATTCAATTGTTGGGCACTGGTGACTCACACCTGTAATCCTAGTTACTCAGGAGGCTGAGATCTAAGGACCATGGTTCAAAGCATCCCAGAGAGAGAAGTCCCTGTGAGACTCATCTCCAATTAACCACTCAAAAACTGGAAGTGGTGGTGTGGCTCAAAGTGTTAGGGCACTGGTCTTGAGCTGAAGAGCTCAGAGACAGAGCCCAGGCCCAGAGTTCAAGCCCCAGGACCGACAAAAAAAAAGTCACTAAAATTTTTACCTCATACATAATTTGACACTAGGATACTTTAGTTATTCAGAAGATTACCAAAATTATCAAATATTATAGGGTTTTAAACTCGCAAGCACAGCTTTGTTTCATATACAAATTTAGAATATGTTTATTTTCCTCAGTAATTAATGGCAGAATAGTATCTTTGATTCAGTCCTATTGGTTCAAGGCTGTGTATGGTCTCTGTGTCAATAGAGCTTTCTGCTTTCTGGAATCATTGCATGCAAATGAAAACCTGACATCAACACATGATGATTTAGCAGCCCTGTCTTTCTGTCTACATGCTTTAGACCAAAAGAATCATTAATGAAATCTAGATGTACTCCCATCAGTTGATGAATGGATTTTGAAGGAAATTATGTCATTTTCAGGAAAAGAAGGGAAGTAGAGATCACCATGTTAAATGAAATAAGCCAGTCCCAGAAAGACAGGCAACACATGCTTTCTCTCATGTATGGAATCTAGGCCTAAAACAAAATGACATAAATGTAAAAGGAGGGAATATTGGAGTGAACCAGTGGGAGGGGGAAGGTGATAATGGGTCAGATATTAAAATTAAAATTAAAGCTAAGTCCAGTAGGTCACTCTTGTAATCCTAGCTACTCAGGAGGCTTAGATCTGAAGATTGCAGTTCAAAGCCAGCCCAGGCAGAAAGGTCCATGAGAGTCATCTCCAATTAAGCACCAAAAAACCTGGAAGTGGAGCTGTGGATGAAGTGGTAGAGCACCAGCCTTTAGCGGAAAAAACAAAAAAAAGCCGAGGGACAGTGCCCATGCTCTGAATTAAAGCAAGTTTTTAAAAATTGTTTTGTTTTGGTCTTTCCTTTTTAGGTACTAGGGATCGAACCCGGAATGTTGTATTTGCAACTGCAACTTGCAAGCACTTTGCCATTGAGCTACATCCCAGTCCGTTTGTTTAAAGAAAATGTAAGTTTAGACGACTAGTAAAGAAACCATGGGGGCTGGGAAGGTGGCTCAGTAGTAGAGCGCTTGCCTTGCATGCCTGAGGCCCTGGGTTCGATTCCTCAGCATCACATAAGCAAAAAGAAAAAGCCGGAAGTGGCGCTGTGGCTCAAGTGGTAGAGTGCTAGCCTTGAGCTGAAGAGCTGAGGGACAGTGCCCAGGCCCAGAGTACAGGCCCCATGACTGGACCCAAAAACAACAACAACAACAAAAAAAAAAAAACCATGGACTTTAAAGGCAAAAGATGGACCCCAATTTCTTGTCTACAAAACTTTTATAATGATGATGCTAAAAGAAATGAACCCCAGCAGGGCTCACTCCTGTAATCCTAGCTATTCAGGAGGCTGAGATCTGAGGATCATGGTTCAAAGCCAGCCGGGGCAGGAAAGTCTGTGAGACTCTTATCTCCAATAAACCAATAGAAAACCAGAAGTGGTGCTGTGGCTCAAGTGGTAGAGCACTAGCTTTGAGCAAAAGAGCTCAGGGACAGTGCCCAGGTGCTGAGTTCAAGCCCCAGGACTGAAAAAGAAAAAGAAAAAGAACATATTCATTCCCCTTTTATAGGCCAAAGAGTTACGGATGGGTTTGTAGTGATGAGTATTTATGAGGGATCAGCACTCATGGAAGGCCACAGAGAGAAGTAAGGGTAGGTAGAAAGGAGACCCCAAACATAGATTTGGATCAAGGATCTTTCATCAGAGTCACTCCACTAGGCCAAGACATTCAGATATTTCACTCAAGGGTTCCAGTTGGCACTTCATTGGTCAAGATGACTTTCTGAAGCTGAGTCAATTCTTGAAGAGATGCATGGATGAGGCAGCAAACTTTTCCTTAAAGCAGAACCTGCTGATGCATTTCTATGTCCACCATCATTGTCCAATTGAAAATGTTCTGTTTACCACAAGAGAAGATGACATTGGTGTGTGAGAGCACAGAATGGCCTTAATCAAAGAGTCATTTTTTTTTCATTTTTCTTTTGACAGTGCTGAAGTTTCAACTCAGGATCTCACATTTGCTAGGCAGATGCTCTACCACTGGAGCCATGTGCCTAGCTCTTTTTTGCTTGGGTTATTTTTCAGATAAGTTCTCATATATTTTGCTTTGGCAACCATGATCCTTCTGTCTATACCTCTTGAATAGCTGGAATAACTGCTGTTAAGCTGACTGGCTCATTTGTTCAAATGAGGTCTCATTAACTTTTTGCCCAGAGTTGGCTTTGAACTGGGATCCTCCTCATTTCTGTATCCCAAGTAGTTAAGATTACAGGCATATTAGCACAAAGGACCATAGGTAATGAACTCCAATATACTGAAACAAGAGGTTCTTATTAGGCCCTGTATGTAGTGTGTTCTTTTCTACTGTTTGTTCTTTTCTATTTTTTTCATTTCTCTGGTTTTTGTACCTCGTTTTTAGCATATAAGATTATTCAATATGTGGAAGTGAAAGGGAATCACAGAAACAGAAGGACAAAGGATGAACCAAAGCAACATTGATACTCATTTGATACAATGTTGGATATGAACATTGCAAACTGCAGGGGAGGGTAGTAGGGAGGGGTAAGCAGGAGATAATGAGGGATGTGGTAAGAATAATTAAAAACAAATGTACTTATTGCCTAATGTGTAACTGTAATCCCCCTGCTCATCACCTTTTCAATAAAAATTGAAAAACTAAAAAAATGATTACAGGAATATACCACCACATCTGGCACAGTGAGATAGGATATTGCAAATCACATTTACCATGGACTTCAAAGAAAAGATCCATACTGTCATCATCTTATGGTAGAATAGACCAAAACATTTTATTAATATAGTGCAGACTTAGAGGAAGCAAGAGCTCTCTAACATTGATTTGTTGGCATATGATAGATATCCTTTTCTCATGAAATGCTGAACTTTTTCAGCAAGCCAGGCTGGGTACTTGCTTGTTCATGAAAATAGTCATTACTGAGTAAAACATTCTTCCTAAGAGTATAACCACACAGCCAAAGGCAAAATCTTCTCAGCTCCAAGCTTCTCTAAAGTTGTAGCTCCTGAAGTATCAGGAAGTCCTAAAGAGTCAGCAGAATGTGGATTTCTTTTCTGATATAAGCTTTCTGGTGAAGGACTCCCACTTCTACATTCTACCCCACACATTTGGCCTTCTATGTGTTTCAACAAGACTCAAGGATTTAACTGAAAGTAAATTCAGATCTTAATTTCTCCAAGATCATGAGATGAAGAACTCCACTTACTCAGATGTGCATGAAACTGCTCTGTCTAAGACAAAATAATGTTTTAGGGGTGATTAGCAAAAAACAGTTGAAAAGAAATTTAACCATTATTTCCTCAGGAGCAAGAAGGGTTGATTTGTCCTTCATTCTAAGCTTTTGTAAAAAACAATTCAGGAGTTTATTCAAAGAATTGTCCTGACAAGCCGGAATGTCAAAAAACCAGGATTTAAAAGTGAACCCTTTATCTTCCACTGCAATAGCAACTCATTATTATTAAATGTTATAAATTATGAGAGTAAGTTCAGTTTACAAGAGCCTTTTCTCTACCCTTATAAATTATTATGTAGATTTCAAAGATGTCAGCTACAAAGATTATAACATCTCAATTTCTCCTTTTTTCATGCAGACTAAATGAGAAAGACAAGAGAACATTCCTTAGGCATTCCAGGAATAGTATTTGTAACTGATCAATGTTTTCATTTGCTTCTTTCTCCATCCTTAGGGGTAAACACTAAAATAAGGCTAAATATGCTTAATTTTTTAAAAGATATATACAAATTCCATCGTAACTTAATATCCAATAATGTCTCAATTTTCTGAGTTCCCAGGGCTATTTTGAGGGTCTTTGGGGGAATATATAACTCTTTTTTTCCTTTTCTTTTCAGCTTTGACTTATCTCCCTACACTCTTTTCCAGCTCATTCTCCCTGTTCAGCAAGAGCCCCAAAGGACTCATGGCTATGGAGATCAGAAAGTTTAGACCATACTTCCAAATCTAAAATTAAGTGTGTGACTTTAGCTAGTTCCTGGATTTCTGCAGGATTCATTCATAGGAAAGGAAGAAGCTGAGTGCTTTCTAATTGTCTTTCCACTCCCACTGTCCTACACTCTCTAATGCTCTTGTTCATTTCCATGGGAGGGGAACTTTGACAAAAGACCATGTAATAGGATTTGATGGGGACATTTTCTATGGCTTCTAGATAATTTGGAAGTCATGAGTCATATAATTCTCCCTCCAGTAACAAATTCATAGGAAGGAAAGAAAATTGGTGTTTGGGAGGATATGTTACAGATTCTGAAAGCAAAGTGAGATTTCAAAGTTGAGACATTTTAAGGCTTAAATCAGCAACATGAAAGAATACTCATGAGAAACCATTAGTACTTTTGTTATCAGTTAGGAACTGTAACCAGTTAGCCTAGCATAGAGAAATCCCTGCATTTGGGAGATGATAATAGAAGATAGTGAATTTGAGGTCAGTTTGAGCTACTTAGGGAAACTCCCAAAATGAAACAAGAGAAGTATAACCATTTAATCTTCTGTACTAAATTTAGTTCTTTATGACAAAATTTCCTTTCATAAAATGGTCTAAATAGCTATTTCTTAGTTGTTTGCAAAAGAGGGTAAATCTCCAGTTTAATGGGCTGGTTGGTTCTATCACCATGAAGGTTAAAATCAAGGTCAAGGTTTTGTTTCAAAGCCACAAGTACAAATTTAACCCTGCTGGCATTCTAAAAACTGTGGAAGTGGGACCAATGAGTGTGCAAAACCATCATCGCTACAGGGAAAAAACAATTCACAGGTTGACTGGGCTAACAGTGGGGACACTGTCTTCTCTGGTTATTCAGGACAGCATGGTATCAAGGTTGCCCTGGAAACTGAGTTTCCAAGTCGAGGTTTGGTATGGAGATGCCTATAGTGAGCATAGCAGTAGGCTAGTGTCAGGAATATGTTGGACCTAGAGCACTGGACTGTTGATGACACACAAGTCATTGTGAACTCTATGATGCTGGTTCTTCAGACTTTGATTACTCTCTTCTGGGAAAAGTTAACGTTAAAAGAAAGGCAACTTTTCTAGCATCTAAGGAAGCCAGAATATATTAGACTTTACACTAAAATTTGAAACAGCCAAATTTCAGAGCCTCCCAACCCCATTAATACATCAGCTTCATAAAAATGTCCCACTGTGCATTGTGGAAGCTTATCTACCTCTTTCATATCGTAAATGTCCAAGTACCAGTTACATAGATCTTACAGTCCACACTGCATTAAGATGGAGGAGGAGGAAAAGGAGGAGGAGCAGGAAGAGGAGGAGGAACAGGAGGAAGAGCAGGAGGAGGAGCAGGAGGGGGGAGAGGGAAGGGAGGAGAGAGGGAGAGGGGGAAACACTAACACAGCCAAAACTGTAAAGATACTTTTTTTTTTTATTTTGAAACATGGGAATAACTCCAAATTTGAGCATCAAGGACCAAAATATATTGGAACCAAATGCTCAGAAGATGAGCCAGGCCACCATTGTGGTAACAAGCCTCACATGAATGAGCGGATATTAGAAAATGATGCCTGAGACATGGCTAAAGCTATAGCACATCCACAAATAGACTTATACTTGGTTGTCTAATGTGCATGCATGAGTACAGGGCATTCTTCATGGCCCTAGTTCATAGATGCCTTTTCCAAAGTCAGTGCAGGATCCGTATCTGTGCAAGTCTTTGCAAGTCTGTTCCTTTACAAAAATTTGACCATAATTTATCTGCAAGAGCATTCAGGTGACACATTCTTTATGCCTTCTTTACTTCCCCACGTCATTTGTGAATTAATAATTAGAGCTGTCAAGAGCTTGAATCCCATGAAAGAATTCATTTGTTAGTTATTATGATGCCAGTTAGCTGTCTATGAATAAACTTTGCTAAACATATCCATATGCTTGATGTCCAGAATCTGAAATTGGTAACTTTTAGTGGCAGAGACAACTTTAGACCAAAATGACAAGACAAAGAAGGGGGGGGAGGACCCAGATGTCCCAGGAAGAGTTGGATTTTCCTGAGTTTCAAAACCAATTCTTCCCTAATATGCACCAAACAGTATCAGCCTGACACACTCTTGCATGGGGCTCCACATCTTTCCCACTCACATGGAATTGTTGCAAACCCAAACAGCATTCAGAGCCAATGGGGGGAGGATGTGCACATGGGGGGAATACCTGAATCTCAAAAGAAACCAAAAAGAAATTGTAGTGGGGGGGAGGGTAAAAGATGGGAACTAAAAGCCAATTCCCAGAGTAGTTCTCTCTGTCCAGAAGCACAGTCTTTACTAGAATATGCAGCATCCCCTGGGAATTACTGTTATCTTTGCCTTAACCCTTTTCTTGCTGGTCCTTCTCTGGCTGGTCAAACTCTGCTCTGTGGTTCTTCCAGCCACAGGCACTAGGCAGCTGGTCTCAGGAGCTGCATTCCTCACAGTGACAGGAGAGGATGTACCGATAGGTGGCGGTAAGTCTCATGCCCCCTGAGCAGCGTAGTCGAAGTGCCTTCAGCTTGGAGGTCTGGGGCCGGCAGCAGTGACAAGAGGAACGGAAAGGTTGCTTGAGGACAGTGCTGAAGGACACCAAGGGCTCCGATCTCGATGCCTGGCTGCAGTGCCCCTCACATCTGGCCAGGAGCACCATCTAGGGAAAGAGGAGGAAGTGATTACCCTGTGGAGAATACAAACCCTCAGCCAGGTACCATAGCTTCCTTTGAAAGGGTTGAACTCTACTTTGCCAATCCCTGCTGGATTCGACCTGGTTGTACATTGGAATCAATTGGGTAAACTTAATATATCAGGGTTGGGGATACAGATTAGAAAGAAGTGTTTGCCTAGTATATATACAAGGCCCTAGGTTCCATCCCCAGCACTAAGGAAAAACAGACTCAATAGTACTCCCATCTCAGACCATTTGAATTAAAATCCTTGGCCCAGACATTCATGATTTTCAAGGTTCCTTAGTTGATTATGATGTGCACTGAGGATTTAGAACCACTGAACAAGGCCCACAACCATGATGTGAAAATAAAACATAAGAACAAAAGAAATTTTTCCTGAAGGTTAGTGTTCTACTATTGGCCCAATGCACTGTAATTCTGCTACTAGCAAAATGCAGAAAGCTGTTACAAATTGAAATTGAGCAGAAAAAAAACCCAAAATAATAAAAAAAAAAACAGGTGAAGAAGTGTTCTAGGTACTACAACTTGGGACAAAACAATTAGACACAGGGAATCTATGGATTTCTGGGATGACCCTTTAAAGAAGCCAGGGATTTACACAATTGTATGGGGCATCTTCAGAATCATTTATTTATTTATCTATTCTAGCCATCTCTACTTCTAAACGTTTGGGCCAGAATAACAAAGGTGTGTGTTCCTTTATTGAGGCTCTTAACCTGACTTTTGTAAACTCCTTTAGTAGACTCTTTTAGGAATCTTATTTTTAAAAATTCTTGGAAAAAATGGATATAAGCATCTATTCAATTTTTTGCATACAGCATAAGTAGATAAATAAAAAGTTTCTATTTTTTTAGAGTGAAAAAATTATATGACCCGTACCAGGTAAGGAAGGCACAAGAATTATTTCCAAAGCACAACAGAGAAATTCTGAGGATTTTGTTCCAAGAGCTTATATATGTTATCAAAATGCACTTTAGGGGTGGACACACTCCTAAGCATGCTCAGTTTAAGAAGGAAAGATGATGACTACATTTTGGGGGGCATGCTCAGCTCAAAGCCATGGAGCACATGTTCAAAAGGTTAAAATGATGGAAAGGAACACTTCTGAGCATGCTCAGTTTTTCCACAAAGCTTTGCCTGAACAAACAGATAAGACATTTTGTGTGTTAATGTAGGAATTTTCTTCTAAAGGTCAAAAGACTTATCTTTACACCCCATATAAGATCTTGATATCCTGGGAGTAGAAGTCATGAGTGGGGTGGGGTGTCTTAACTGACAAGGCTATGTAATCTTATAGACCATGGCAGGGAAGGCAGTAGGGAACCTGAGATTACTGGTCCTTGTATATGTGGGAGACTCTTGTTTGGTGATTCTCATATCAAGTGATGAATAAAAAGTTACCCTGTAATTCCAGAACCAATAGCAAGAGCATAAAAAGTAAAACAGTTCAAATGAAAAATGCAAAGGTACACACACTCACACATATATGTATGTATATATGTATGTATGAAACCTTTTGACATTTACCTTACACTATTTGGGAATTAGCAGTTAAAATTAAGGACTCACAGCTATTATCTCAGATATCACCCAATAGGGAAAAATTAAACACTCAAGGATTAAAAGAAGGAAATGACTAGTACATCTTTCTAAAAAAAGGGAAAGAGTGAGTTCTGGTAATTACAGGTTATTAACATGATTATCTGAGAATATCCTGGAGGTAAATCTAATAATCACTTAGCAACTACTAAAAGAATATGAAGCACTAGAAGAAAAACATGGAAAGGCTAGTGGAAGAATAGGTTGGACTAAACCAACTGATTAATTTTCTTTAAAAGATAATAAAGCTGAGAGAAAATAACCATAAACTATTTTTATTTTATTATATCTTTGGTGATACTGGAGTTTGCACTCTGGGCTTTGTACTTTATAGGCGATTCTATTTGAATCACATCTAAGTCCTTTGCTTTTTAGTTTGTTTTTCAGATAGAGTTTCATGTTTTTTTCTTTACCCAGGAGAGCATCAGACCATGATCCATCCTCCTATTTCCACCTCCCAAAGAGCTGCTGTTTGATTTTTTTGTGCCCCTTCTGGGGCTTGAACTCAGGGTTGGACACTGTCCCTGAGATTTTGTGTTCAAGGCTAGAGCTCTACCACTTGAGTCACAGCTCCACTCCTGACTTTTGGGTGGTTAATTGGAGATAAGTGTCTCTGGGACTTTCCTGCCCAGGCTGGCTTCAAACCGAACTCCTCGAATCTCTGTCTCCTGAGTAGCTAAGATTATGGGTAAGCTATCAGCACCCAGCTGCTGTTTGATTTTTTTATTAAAGATTTTAATTTTATCTTACTTGCTCTCTCTTCATATTGATAGACTACATGATCTGAAACAGGTTTGTGTTCATGCATGGAAAAATACTTGACATCTCACCTTGGAGCAAGCAAGCATCTCTTATCTAGATCATCTCTTGGGGATATTAAGCAGTTATTCAAAGCCATCTTCCCAAATGGAGTTTGTAGAGATCCAGTTTTAGACTCACAGGATATAGCAAACCTGTGCTATTTCATTAAGAAGGGCCAAAAGTTATATGGAGCATTGAACACAAACATTCATATGCAGGTGAACTAAAAATAGCCTTGCATAAAATAACTATTTAGGGGTACATAAAATAACTAAGTCCACATTGTAGGCCATTCACAGATAAGCTAATTAGACAGTGATTCCACTAAAAGTTTTCAGGGTGTCAAGCTCCACCTACAGACCACTGTGAAGGTCACAACCTCCAGCACTGAAGGAACAGAGGCCACCTCCAATGCACCTGGCTGCTCTTCTTTAGGAGCTGGACTTTCTTCACAAGAACTATGCACAAACAAGTCTACAAAATCCCTCCAGGAGCTGCTTTTAGCCCTCAGAATAAAATCCGAAATCCCAAGCAGGAGTCAAGGTTTTCCATGACCCAAGTGGGAAGTATAATCTTCAATTTCCCAGATGTTCTTATCATCCATTACCTGCTTTAATCAAGCTAAAATACATGCTATTCCAAGAACTGCTCCAGATACTCTTGCCTTCATTGTTTCTCTGTCATCAGAATGTCCTTTCCACTTAGCTCAGCCTGATGGAATCTTACCTATCCACCCTCTATGACCCAAATTCAAATACTTCCTCAAAGAAAGAACCATGAAACAATTATTGGACCCTTGATATTCTCAACTTTCTCTCTCTCTCTCTCTCTCTCTCTCTCTCTCTCTCTCTCTCTCTCTCTCTCTCTCTCTCTCTCTCTCTCTCTCTCTCTCTCTCTCTCTCTCTCTCTCTCTCTCTCTCTCTCACTATATCCACTCTAGAAGATAACAATGTCTATATGAGAACTTAAACAAGATTCATTCATGCTGATTCACTCGTTATTTCCTCACCAACAACCTTGAAGCATGATTATTCACATCATCTCCACCGATCCAGCACAACCTCCAAAGGCTCTGTGCTATGCTAAAGAGCATTGGAAAAAAGCAACCAGGGGGACAAAGCAGCACAAGGACAATGGAAGCTTTGAAGGGCTGTGTGGGAACTCAATTCACTCTCACTGGCCTGGAACCATCCCTCAGGTTACAGATCAAACTGACACAAAGGGGCTTTGCACCCTAAACTTTTCCCTTCTTTCTCTCCCTTGTTTATCTACAAGCCTTATGTGTCTCCAGCCCCTTACACACTGCATGGGCATGGACACAGTAGATGTTTACTATAAATTGAGACCTATTTGAAAAATCAAGTCACATCTCTTGAATGGTTAACTATGCTGTGAATTCAATATCCCTGACTTCCCTCTTGTCTTCTGCTATACTATAAGCAGCAGCAGAAGATGGTTTTAGGGAGTCCTCACATCTCCTTTCCAATCCCAGGACTCAGTGTTTAGCATATCACATCCCTTATCCTCTGGGAATTTTTACAGACTTTGCCACCTAAACCCTCCTCCTCCTCCTTCATTGTTGCACTTCAGGCCCCTTCCACTCCCGTGGTGCTTAAGGATCCTTACTACTGTGCACTGGTTGTTCTATACCTTGTCCAAGGGCTACTATCTCCCATTTCTCATACAACTCAAGCTTCATAGACCTACTGTACCAGCTCACTTTCCCAGCATGGGTTGCTGAAATCTCATCCCTGGCTAGAGAAACAGAACTCACTCCTGCAGCTTCCTCCATCCACCTGCTAAGAAAGGTCAGCCGGCACATCTGTTCCTCTTTTCACTCTTAGCACCCAACACAATGGCTTATGGCTACTTTGCTTTTCTGCCCCACCCTGTGCTCAACAGAACCACAATAAGCTTCATTTTCCTAATCCTTTAAGGCTATAGGAGATCCCAACAGTTATTGAGTTCTCAGTAATAATGGAAATAGAAAAGTGAGTCAAAACACCTGTCTAGCTTATAATTTCATCATCAAGAGCATAATAGTATGCATTAAACATCTATTATATGCTGGAAACTATGCTGGTAGCTTAACAAATATTATTAACAATGTCCATAGATACCCATAATAAATATACAGTTTCATTTTGTACAGGAAGAAAATGAACCACCAAAGAATGACTTTGCTTTTCCAAAGTCACCTATTGGGCAAGCTATGGAGCTGGAATTGGAAACCAAGTCTCTGTCCCTTCAAAGCTGAGGTTACATCAAGTCCCTTCAACATTTCCTAAGCATCTTATTTGTACTAACTACTAGCCTTTGCCCTATTTGTTCTACTGCCTTGACTCATACAAACATGGTCTCCTGGGAAGATTGTAAGTGAACCTGTCACTTCCAAGACCTTTGGGGCCTAGTTCCAGGAGGCACTACCATCAAGAAAGTTATCAAACACATGTTAAATGGTGATTACAAATGTCCTGCTTTTAGGTCCACTTTTTCTACTTTCTTTACTCCAACTTAGTCCTTTCCTGAATTTCTAGGTGGTAGGTAAAGATTGGCCAGCTGCAAATTCAAGGCTGGAGTAGATAGTTCCAAATGGAGGCTTCCAGAAAAACTTGTACTAGTTTTTTTTCTAGGAAAAAAATTGTGGGTTTAAATCATCATTGCTTGCATACCCAAAGTTTGAGCACTAAAGAGTAGCTCCTATATTCTACCTGCATTCCTCCAATTTAAAGAATTAAGCAGCGAAAGATGAACAGAGATTTCCATTCCCAGCTATGTGGCATCAAGCAACCTACTTAATTCTTCTTCTGGATCTTAAGTTTCCCTACCTAGAAAATGGGAATAATAATTCCTGTCATTGCATGTTTGCTGGCAATGATTAGGACATACTGTTTGAGACGCCTGACCCTTATATATTCAAGCCAGTTGCCCTCTCCTCCTTAAGCCTGGGTCACATGTGCCCTTCATCTGTCTTTACAAGGCCAGACACTGGGTACATATGTCTGAAAGCATTAACAAACAACAGGCATATGTTTAGTGAACAGTGACCCCCCCCATCATGATATTGAGGGGAAATGTTTGTAGAGGGAAAAAAAATCTACCTTAGTCTTTTCTTTCCAACATAGGCTAATAAGTATTTTATCCAAGGTCTCTAAAGGAAAGTAGTTACATTAAATGAGACCCAGCCTGAGTCTGTGAATGTTAAAAGTTATAAAATATTTCCAAATGAAAACAGTTTTCTTCCTGGATACATAAAGAAAATGTAATCCAAAAAAGTGCTGGGTAGTTGAAATTCTGCCAGGCATATTTTATGGTCAAGAAAGAAAGGTTTATAATTATGACCACCATTAACATGAAGCCATTGCTATATTTGGTACAGTTAGGGAGATTTGAAAACAGATTGTTCCCATGAAATTACAAATATTTCTTCTATTATCACAATTTGGGGCTGTTACTTGCTGTGGCATTCTGAAAAAAGTGAAGGTGAATAGTAGTAGACTGACATCTGTTTCTAAGAGTGTGAATGTCCAAGTGCTATGAGTTTGAACTTGACCTTCCTTGGGTTGACATGCTCGTTCCTAAGGCAAGAGGTCTTCCACTATGTTGCCCAAACTCTCCAGATTGTTTTCCAGTTTTTTTATTCTGTTTTTGTTTTTGGAGTGTTGGGGGTAGAAACTAGGACCACATGCATGTGAGACAAGTACTCTACCACAGAGCTATAGCCTCAGCTCATTTTCAAGTTTTTATAGATGTTCCTATTTTTTATTACCTTCTTGTCATTGCACTTTATTGAAATACTTTTTTGCTTTTTAAAGAACTGTGATTGTGGAGGACCACTCAATAAATGGATAATCAACACTGAATGTTGGCGTTGCCTGCTTCTAAAACAGGAAGGAAGAGCCGGGCACCGGTGTCTCACGCCTGTAATCCTAGCTACTCAGGAGGCTGAGATCTGAGGATCTCGGTTCAAAGCCAGCCTGGGCAGGAAAGACCATGAGACTCCTATCTCCAATAAACCACTAGAAAACCAGAAGTTGTGCTGTGGATCAAGTGGTAGAACACTCGCCTTGAGCTGAAGAGCTGAGGGACAGTGCCCAGGCCCAGAGTTCAAGCCCCATGACCAACATAAAAAAAATTAAAAAGAAAAATAAAACAGGAGGGAAGGAGAAGATGGGATGAGAAGCTTACAAACTTACTAGAATATATAATTTCTTTTCTTTTCCATTTTTTCCTTAATTTTTTTCCTTTGCCGTATGGGGGATTGAACCCAGGACTTGACACATGCTAGGCAAGTGTTCTATCACTTGAACCACACACTGGCCCATGGAGTCAGCAATTTCTAATCATTGTCATAAAAACATTTATCCTAGCCAGTGCCAGTGGCTCTTGCCTATAATTCTAGCTACTCAGGAGGCTGAGATCTGAAGATCGTGGTTTGAAGCCAGCCTGAGCAGGAAAGTCTGATACTCTTATTGCCACAGAAAAAGCCAGAAATGGCACTGTGGCTCAAAGTGCTAGAGTGCTAGCCTAGAGAAAAGGAGCCCAGGGACAGTGCCCAGGACCAGAGTTCAAGCCCCATAAACCAGAAAAAAAAATGTTTATGCTAAGCTGGGAAATAGCAGTACTGCTTGTAATCCTAGCTACTCAGGAGGCTGAGATCTGAGAGTTTTGATTTAAAGTTAGACTGCACAGAAAAATCCATGAAATTCGTATCTCCAATTAACCAGCAAAAAGCTGGAAGTAGCAGTGTGGTACAAGTGGTAGAGGGCTAGGCTTGAGCTAAAAAGCCAAGGGAGTATGCAGGGCCCTGAGTTCAAGACCCAGTACTGGTACACACGAAAAAATGCTTATCCTATTTTATTTTTTCTCTCTTTTTGGTGCTTTTCTTTGTGTGTGTGTGTGTGTGTGTGTGTGTGTGTGTGTGTGTGTGTGTGTGTGTGTGTGTGTGTGTGTGTGTGTGTGTGTGTGTGTGTGTGTGTGTGTGTGTGTTTGAAGTGCTGGAGACAAAGCACAGGGATTTGCGTACATTAGCCAACCTCTCTATCAGTAAGCTGCACTCCTAACCCCTAGTTTCCTTTTCCTAATAAAGGCCTCTTGCAGAATCTTATATTGATGTAATTTCTCTTTTTTGTTTTAGTTCTACAAGCACAAATAGACATTTTTCTTAAGTGAAAAATTTCTATTTCTTTTCCCACAGTCATAGGTCTTATTAATATAATAGTTAAAGTGATTTAACTCAAATTTAACTAAAACACTAAGCTATAATCACAGAAGTTATGGAAAAGTTAAGAGCAGACTGAAGTCATAATGTTTTAAATGGAGGTTATGGAGATTGATTATACAGCCTTTGGTTGATTCCATTGCTTGGCATTACAAAAAATTCTAAATTACTCTGGTAATTAAAAAAAGGAGACTTACCATGTGAAAGTGTTTACTATGTGGTTTTAGTCTTGGAATTAATGTGACAATCTCTTGAGGTTGAGCTAAACAAATTCTTATTTACCAAGTGTGGACAAATATCATTCCTGTGACTGTTTGGGAAATGGTGACACTCATGAGAACTCTCATTCAGAGTCCATCCTATCCTACAGTGTGCTTCCTTTCTGGGTGGTCCATGTGGCTGAGCATTTTTGGTGGCTTTTAAAGCATGATATCACCTGTCTCAACATGGAGGCCTAGGTAGCCTCCACAAGAACCACCATCAATTTCCAACAGGAATGAGCTGGATAGCCAAGGTAAAAAATGAGAAATGATCAAATAAACATCTTAAGTTTTTCAGATCACTTGACTATGACTCAGACCACACAGCTAGTTTCTGAAGAATTCACCAGGAAACTCTCAGTCATGTTTCCTTACCTTCCCTTTTTCCTTACTGTTAAAGGGGGTAGGAAGTACAATTCATTGTAGATTCCATATTTATTTCTTGATATAAGGACATTACCACACATGAATTTTACAACCAGGGACAGAAGACACCCACTTAATGGGATTGAGTATGCACATGTTCCACTACATTTCCAGAAGTGCAAAGCATGATGAAAACTATAAAAGGATTTTCCCACAAACACCACAGGCCAGTTACAGAGCTACAATTTGAGCTTTGGACACCATTCTCCTTCCCTAATTAATAAATATGGCTTCTCTTCTGCTTCCTGTGTGAGGGTGTACACTATGCTTACCTTTGAGCTACACTTGTACAGTGGGTGACTGATAGAATCCACATAATGATGCCTCATGCAGCGTCGAGGGTCAGAGTCCATCATGAACGAGCTGTCCGTTTTGCTGTCTGTATCTCCCATTATCGCCAGTAGGGAGAGCATAGAAAAGGATGCAGCTAGTACATGATTTCTCATTGTTGTGAAGAAAAACTTCTCTAGAAGAACAGCAGAGGGAGACCGAGGACAAAAAATTAGAAATGCCTTCACCTCTTAGGATCCAGTTCCTTTCAAGGCAATGGCAGCAGGATCTGGCTGAAGCTTTCTGGCTGTCATTGTCCTTTGTATGGCTGAGTTTTGTCTTACTCTTGGCACTTGGGATCCATCATCACAGTATCTGGTACAGTATCTGGTGCACAGCTGGAATGAAAACAGAAATGATTTTCCCCAGAAATATTTATCCAGTGACACTAATAGAATGCAGGAGGTATTAAGTCAAAATTTTCCATGTCATTTTGAGTGGTGAATATTGGATTCTAGAGTGTCATTAGCATATGCTGTCCTCTATTCTATCTCTCCATCCCCCATTGCTTATGCTACATATTTATAACCATTTGGAGGAAGACACAGTGGCTTCATGGAAGGACATATTGACTTTAATTGCTGGAGTCCATGTTCCTAGGGACAAGAGTAGTTTGAGCCCACTGTCAAAATTAAACATGTCATTCTAGTCACAGCATAACTAAATTGAGTCCTCTCATCTTTATCCTTAGTTGATGGGAGAAGATGGGTCTGTGCAGCTTCTCAGAAAACTCTGGTATCAACATCAGTTTATGGGACTAGCGTGGAGGCAGGTCAGCTCTAATGAACACAGACCTTGTCTTTTGGGAATGCATTTTCCATTTCCATGTCTATACCCACCCACCCACCCACCCACCCATTTAATGTTCCATTTCTGTGCTCTGGGTTCATCCTGTTTTTGTTTCAGCTTCATGCCACCCAGTATCAATGGCACACTGCATCTGAAATACACATTTTGTTCACTGGCCTCTAGCATGGTAGCACATGTATATTTCCCAACATACTCACATATTTCTTCAGAGTCATTGTAGCCACAACCCATGGTATAATTTGCAAATGAAAGTGATCATTGGAGCAGAGACTTACCATAAAATAGGACCATGCTATACTGATTGTTGAAATTTACTTTGTTCTTTTAACCATACCTCTTGGTCAAAGGAATGGGATCCAGAGATCTCATCAAATCACCTTACAACCCCTCAGGCATGGCCCACACGGATGCTTTTTATGGTACCAGAATACCAAGAGTATCAAAGATATTTTCAGACATTTAGGAAAATTGGAGGAGGAGTTGACATTATATCCACAATGAACAGAATGGGATAATTAAAGCTTCAGAAAAACTTGCAAAGGTATTTCAGAGTTTGATTGTTTTGTTTATAGTACAATTCTTTTTTTCTCCCTCCTTCCTACTCATGAACAGTCTAAACAAACAGGACAAAATGTTGATAGGATCAAGATTAGAAGTTCAAGTTGGTACAAACCAATTTGTTTTGCCCTCCCGGAGTGACCTTAGACCTACCTAACTGCTCTTGGCTGCCTTCCTAATGTGGGGCAAGATTCTGAGTGGAAAAAGGTGTATGAGGCAGAGCTGTTTGAGAACAGAGCATCGCCAGCTATGGTAAAGGCTAAGTGCCTCTGATTCAGGAAAGTCATATAAATTCTAATAATGAAGGAACCCACTTGGGTTAAATCATGACACTGTCATTAATCAGCTGGGCACCTTGCTCAGGTCACTTAAATTCTTCCAGCCCATTTCCTTGCCTGTAGGATAGGGGAATTGACAGAGATGACATCTGCTTTCCTCTCTTGCTCTAAAATACTGCCCCTTAATACCTATGGATGGAAGTGGCACTGTAGCTCAAGTGGTAGAGTGCTCACCTTGAGCTGAAGAGCTGAGGGACAGCACTCAGGCCCAGAGTTCAAGCCCTGTGACCAAACAAAAAAAAAAGCCTATGGATTCAGATACCACATTTCCATATGCAGAAGGTATTTCTAAAGTTGAATAGACCCTATTTTTATACAATCTGGCACAGTCTTCTTTTATGTGCATGTTAATGACAACATCTCATTAAAGTAGATCAAACCTGTGCCTAAAGTTCCAAATAAGCAAAAATTGCAGAATGTTTTTATGAAAGGTGATTGGATTTGGATAGTGCACACTATATACTGTATAGAAAATTACATGAATCTCTTAATCGATATAATTAATACATATGAATAAAAATTGTTAACATGGGTATATTTTGTTTTCTTAACAACTATATAGTCTTGGTTTTTCTATATATACCACCATAAGATTCACAAAGATTTCACCTCAAAGAGCCAGAATTATCTTGGGGTCCATGGTAAGAAGATGCAATATTACTAACCATTTCCTGAGTTTCAATATGACTCAATTATCCCAAGTGGTTATCTGTCTCTTTGAAGCTTTAATTAGTCTCAGAAAGAGAATTGATTTGACTTCTCCTTTCATCACTCCAGTCTGCAGATATTTCCCCCAGGAGTCAATGGCAGAAAAATGAAGGGAAAAGCAGACATTGCAATTCTGGTGCTTCCTCCCGTTGCCAGCAACTTTTCTCCAGAGCTAGGACCAGGAGGTGTAGTTAGATGCATAAAGCAAATATTTAAAATATGTATGGTATGATGGCAAAACTAAGTAACAACATCAATGACAAATCTCTACACATGTGTGTATAGTTCATTTGCCAGTATTTCCATTTTCTCCACAGTAAAGGATATGTAAAGGACCCCTAAAAGTAGAAAAGGATGGACACTTGTTTAAGAGAAATGAAAATTAAGTGCTTGGAGATACTTTGTTCAACCCTGATCATACACCTTGTTGACAAGGCTTTGAGAAAATGGGCCCATATCAGAGATAGTACAGTATAAATTGGTAAAAAGCTCTTAAGAGGACAAATTGGCAATATCTTTTCGAACTGTAAACATATAATTTAGACCTAGCAGTTGCATTTCTGTAAACTATAACTTCAGATGAAATCACACAAGCATATGGTCTAAAACTGGAAACAGCACAAAATATTAATAGGCTAATTATCTTATACAACATTAAAACAATGGAATGCCAGATCACTATATAAAGACGGGCACAGAAATTCTGACCGGTGCTAAAATGGAGAGATATAAGAATATTTGTTATTCGAATAAAGAATCTCTGGAAGGAATTTCTAGAACTTCTTTGAGGGGGTAATATATATGGTACTAGGGTTCAAATTTTAGGCCTTGCTTGCTGGGCTGGTGCTCAGCCACTTGAACCCCATGTCCAGCCCCACATTTTTATGGTTTAGATATGAAATCTAGCAAACTTTTCTGTCTTGGCTTACTTCAAACCAAGAGCCTCCATTTTCAGCTTCCTGAATAGCAAAATGTGCAGGCATAAGCCAATGGTGCCCAGTTGTTATTTTCAAGAAACTAACAAAATTACTTACCTGTAGGGGGCTGGGAACAAGCTTAAAGGAAATACTTTTCACTTTATACATTTTTCTTATTTTTAGATTTTTGAACTTAAATATATTACTTATCCAAAATTTTATTGAAAAGAAAACCAATAATGCTTTCCCTTGTAAAAGCTCAGCTGACAATTGGTAACTCAGTTGATGGATGTCCAATGTTTGTATCAGTTTGAGGTATTTTATTATTGTATTTCCATCTCTTATGAATGCAGAAAGATAGGTTAGTCTTTTTTTTTCTTAGTCAAATAGTCTTCTGGGTAGTTCCTTTAGTTTTTTGTTTTTTGTTTTTTTGTATCTTTTGCAGTACTAGGGATTGAACTCAAGCCTCAAGCTTATTGGGTAGGTGCTCCACCACCTGAGCTCCCCTTCAGGCCCTTTTTGTGTGATTTTCAAGGTAAGGTCTTGATTTATGCCTAGTCAGGCCTGGGCTGTGGTCCTCCTACTTGTGTTTCCCTGTGTGTCACTGGGGATGCCCATCCATTATGCTTCCCCCATGACTGAGATAGAACCACAATTGTTTAAAAAGAAGTCTCACGAGCTTTTATGCCTGGGATGGCCTCCAATTTGTATCCTATGATCTCTGCTACTCAGGTAACTAAAATTACTAGCTTGAGAGCCAGAACACCCAGCTTACCATTTATTCTTGCACATTATTTCCAACAAATAACAACTATCCTTCATTGCAATCACAATTAAAACATTTTTCCTGATGAGTGAATAAAAACACTTTCAGAAGTATTATGAACTTTATACTGTCTCTTCACAGATAAGCTAAACCTGGAAATCACATTGAATAGTAAAATGGGCTGAATCTGGTAGCTCACCACTCTAATTCCAGATACTTAGGAAGGAGATTCTAGGAGGATTGCACTTCAAAGTCACTTAGGGAAAAAAAATTTCAACCAATAAGTTGGGCGTAGTGATGTGGGTCTGTCACCCTAGCTACAGAGAGGCCCACCCCAAGAGAAAATGTGAGAGTAGAGTGGGAAAAAAAGACGCTGAGAACATCCATCAAATAGCAGAGTACCTTCCTAGCAAGTTTGAAATCCAGAGTTCAAGCCCTAATATCATGTATAAATTAAATCAGTAAATAATAAGAGGAAATGCTGCTTCACCTGTTAGAAATGGCTCAGGATGTTAGGGTGTCATATAAGAATAAGGACACCACCTTGAAAGGAACTCAGCAAGGCAAAGTTTACTTCTGCAGAAGGGAGCACCACTAGCTGAAATCCAAGCAAGGAAGCAAGCATAGGAGGAGGGGAGGAAGAGTGGGTGCGACCGGGAGCTGTTTCATTTTTATACCTAAAGCAGCAGGCTCTACCTCTCTGGTCCAATTGGCCAAGCTCAGGTTCAGGATCCACTCACAGATTGGCTGCTTTGAAGAGTACAGAATTCCTTAATTATTCACACTCTCTGCTAATTTCTTGAGCAACCTGTGTCTTAATTATTCCCACCTTCTGCTACTTTATTTACTTATGGATATTGTCTCACCAGAATCATCAACAAAAGCCAAACTACCAGGCCAAAGCAAGAATTTTTAAGCGACCCAGTTTGATAGAAAAGACGGCTGTCTCACAACCCCTAGTTCTGAGATTTTTTTCATTCCAGTACACTCATGAAGCATGATACATTTTTGTTCAGCTTATATATTAAATACTTCAGAGCATAAGCCATGGTGTGGATGCTAGTGGCCCATACCTGTAAACCTAGCTATTAATGAGGCTGAGATCTGAGGAGGAAAGCAGGATTGTCCATGAGACTCTTGTCTCCAATTAACCAGCAAAAAGCTGGAAGCGGAGCTATGGCTCAAGTGATACAGTGCTATCTTTGAGGGAAAAAGCTAAGGGACAGTGTCCAAGCCCTGAGTTCAAGATCCAGTACCACACACACACACACACACACACACACACACACACACACACACACACACACACACACACACTTACACTCACACAGTAATATATGCAATGGTAATAGACTATAGAATTTACAGGCTCTTCAAAACACAAAGGTAAGATACTTATACCATAATATTGGAATTTGGGTGGGTTTTGTTTGTTTTGTTTTATTTCTTGCCTTAAGTGATCAAATTGAATGAATTAACAGAGTTGTTTTGAAGAAGAAATAGACTAAAGTTCAAGAAAAGCTTGACTTGACTTGATTTGACATTGTGTTGGTTTATTGAGTAGCAGTAAGGGCTCACAAAGAAGAAAATCTGTAATTAAGAAAATTCACAGAAATGGAATCCTGGATTGCCAGAGGCCTGGGCTATGTCTGTTTTATGGGAATTTCTGTCATTTTCTCCAAACTAAATGAATTCCAGCTTACCTTAATATTGTGTTTTTTTTTGAGCCTCATGACTATAAGACAGAACTTCAACTCATACAACAATGGGTGAATGAGAGAAGCACTTTCTTACTGAACTCAGTAAACCGGCTGCTCTGTGCTCAGAGTACAGTGCCTGAGATGTGAACTTGGCCACTGTACAGAGCCCACATTCTCCTAGATCCAGTGTAGAGTCTCTGCCAGCAGGAGAGGCACGTAGGCTGGCATGTCCGACTTTGGAGCTGTCCTCCAAATGCTACCAGTGGAAAAGAACAACTGGTGCCCAGATTGCCCCACCTGTCATCTTCAGAGAAATAATAGAGCAGCCTCCTGAGTGAGAGATGGTATTGTGCCCACAGATCAGCTCACTCTTGGGCTGACCTTCTCCCAAGCACAGAGTAAAGCACTGGTTTTGCATGAGGGATTCCAGCCTGATTCCTGGCTAAGTGGCTTGTGCCAGGAATGGTCCGATTCTTGCCCTGTTTCAGTAACTAAATCTCTCCCTGGGTCATTTTTGGTATGACTATATATGCAGGTGTTCCCTCTTGCAGCCTCCTTTAACAAATATTTAACACATATTCAAAGTACACTTACTCCTTTCACTTTAGCAAAAAGAGATGGAGGACAGGAAGTATAGATCAGGAGTACAGAGACTGCCAAGATCCTGGCCTCAATTCACACACACCTGTGCGCACGCGCGCACACACACACACACACACACACACACACACACACACACACACACACACACCTAAAAAGAGATAAAGTTCAGAGAAAAAAACAGGTCTTAACCTACATCCTGATCCTTTTACCCATTGAATATCCAAGTAGAGTCCTGGCCTATTCTCCTGGTTAATATTTGGACATCTTGATAAACTCATTTAGCATCAAATTTATATCCAACATGCACTGCATCATTTCCAAGGAGATCAAATGAAACAGATAAAATATAATGACTTTCAAATGGCATCTGCATCAGAGAGAATTATTTGCTATTTGTTGCAATTTTAAAAACATGATACTAGGAAAGCATGGGTAAAGAGAGCAGAACACAAAGCCAAGGGAATTGCCACAAAAACAAAAATATATGAATGTATCTAGATAGATAGACAGACAGACAGACAGACAGACAGACAGACAGACAGACAGACAGACAGACAGACAGACAGACAGACAGACAGATAGATAGATAGATAGATAGATAGATAGATAGATAGATAGATAGATAGCTTGCCAATAGGTAACATTTCCTGCATAGATTGGAAAAGCATGAAACTCAAAGTCTTATTCAGAGAATAAGTAGCTCCTTCTGAGAAAGCCAAAGGAATCCAATGGGATCTAATCACCTAGCCTTGGAGAGTAAGTCATATGCTTCTTCCCAAGGCACTTGATTTATAAACTGTAAACAGCACGATGGATTTTATAAATACATCCCTTGTCCTCAATAAATGGTTCTTAATAGTCTTCCTATCTGATAGTCCATGAGTAGCAGCCAAGCCTAAGCTGGCCCAGAAGCAGCAGCAGTACCCACTAGCAAAGCTGCCAAATCCCCCCCCCCCCCCAATCCAGTTAGACATACTCATGGACCTCCAAGGATGGGAAGCCACAAGATCAGTGGAGAGAGAGTAGATCCCATTCCTCCTTTCATCTCCTGAAGTTTGTTTTAGAGTAAGAGGCAATGACCACCTCCTTTAGTGCCATCTTAGGAGAGAAATGACAATATCCTTGCCAGTAAACAATAGTTCTCTAATCTTCAATAGGACCCTGTGTTCCCCAACTTGCATGACTAGCCAACTGTGGCTGAGTTCCATAGTGGGGATTACGGAGGAAGAAAGTAGGAGGAATATAGCTGGGCAAAAGGCAATGAATCACAATCCTGGGGTAGATAAGGGAATTCAAACAAAGGATGGGAAGTAGAAATAATTTGGAGGAGGAGCCAAATGTCAAATGGCCCTACCTCTGTGTGTGTGTGTGTGTGTGTGTGTGTGTGTGTCTGTCTGTCTGTGTGTCTGTGGGTCTGTGGGTCTGTGTTTGTGTCCCTTGGCTTAAACAGTTAGTTACTGAGTAGGGATTTCAGTGGGGGGACTTGACATTGAAATTGACTAACACCTAAAATCCTCATCTTCAGACATTATCAGGGAATCCAGAGGAACCTTATTGCTATCCACTCTCCTATTTACTGATAGTTTCATGTTTCCCTTCCCAGAACCATTACAGGACTATGTAGTTGGTGGTCTGTGTCCAGGCATGTTGCACTCACCTATCCAAAATATCGGATAATTACATCTCTGCCTTCAGGAACTGATATAACATCTACTATTGTCTGATCATGTAAAAGGAAAGCTGATCTGATGGCCTTCAAGCTCTGAGCTCAGTGCATACATCACTAGCTACATGATCATGATGAAGTCACTTGGCTTCAGTAGGACTCTGTTTCCTAATTTTCAAGATGAATAAACTGGTTTAGTTATGTCTACCACTTTACCCATTTCTAACAGTCTCTAACTTTCATAGTATAACATCTTCTCTTGGGGCTATAGAGTCACCAGTTTAATACTACAACAAGACTTCTTTCATCTTCAAGGAAATAATGGTTGCCAGGAGTTGAAACAAGTTCTAACAAAGTACCTGATCACACCAAAGGCTAAGCTTTAAGAATGTGCTCCTTGGTGAGACCTTATCAGTAACCTGAAGTGAGCATAGCCTTTAATAACCAGTTTTATCCAGTGCTTATAATGTACTAATTTATAAATTAATAATACCCTGATAATAGCAGAAAGTAGGTATAGAGGGTAGTTAACCAGTTTTTAATTCTCTTAAAGCTGTCTTAAGATTTATGATGCTTCTTTCCAATCTCCACATAAGTAGGGAGAGGGGGGAAAGTTAATGGTTGTTGACTGCATTAGAATTAGACTTCTTTCATTTGATAAAGAGAGAAAGATGGATCAGCAGAGTTATCTTCTCTGCAAATGAGAATTCATAAGGCCCTAGAGGTCAAGAATAAGGCTTTTACCTATCAACGTATCTTCAGAACCTCTTCTGCTAGGAAAGGGATATTTCTGAAGCCCTGTATTAAGACCTGAGTCAGAAAGCATTGATCACCAGAGTTGGCTCTTGGATCCTATACTGGGCATATGTGAGCTTTCATAGTTTCCATGGGAAGACTCACTCTGACTTCTTAACAGTTGACGTAACTAATTGACTTTTAGAATATAAATCCTGCATTCATTGGAAACGACTAGGTCTGAGTACCCAAGTGTCAGGAAGCACTTTTATGTTGAAGTCTTTTCCTCTGGGGGTTTGGATTGTTTCCGTAAATCCAGCCACCCGACTATAAGCTGTGACTGATATGGTGATGAACTGTCAGAAAATGCTCAGGGTGGCCTTTCTCCAGTGCCACAAATCATCAGTAGCTCTAAACACAACAGAGCTCCTTTTTATCCCTTCAGAGAATTAAAATAGGCTGAGTGGAAACCACAGAAGTTCCCAAACAGAAAGAGGAAGGATTATTTTTGATGTCTCAAACCTGCCACTACACTTGCAATTTTTTTTCAAATACCACAGTATTGTTGGGAGCTGGTGGTTCACAGCTACTCAGACAGCTGAGATCTGAGGATCACAGTTCAAAGCCACCCTGGGCATTAACCACTCAAAAAACAGAGGAGGAGCTATGGCTCCAAGTGGTAGAGCCTTGAGGGAAAGAGCTCAGGGACAGCACCCAGGCCATGAGTTCAAGCCCCACAAACCAACAACAAAAAAACTAGCACAATGTCCAAAAGGGTAAGGTCCCCTTCCTTTTCCCCATTCCCTCCCAGGAATGGAGAGGTCCCATGCAAGGGGAGAAACATAAACTACTACTCACCTTGCACAGGATTCTTTGGAAATAAAGCAGGAGAATTCTGAGACATCCAAACTAGAAGACTCAGTGCTGTGGAAACACATGAAGCTAAGACTTCCCTGTGGACAAGAAAAGATGACCAGGTATTCTAGATAGCCTTGAGCTGAAATCATTGCATACATGCTCTGTAGCCTGGCCTTAGGGGAAGGGAGGTGAGCAGTGTTAGCTAAGGGTTCAGGCTCCCTTTTACCCCAGAGTCAAATGAACAGGTTGGCTTTTCTTCAAAGTGTCCAGCGAAGTGTTTCCAAAGCTGTATTTGAATCTCCTCACCCGAAACTGCGTTCTGGAATAGTGGGTAGTGATCTCACCTAATAGCTGTAGGGCCCTTAGTTAGGAGTGAAGCATAAACAATAGAAGCAATTCAATCTTTCCAGTCCCCATTCAATTGGTCTGTTCTGCTCCGTGGTAGGATCTGAATACTGAATTCAACCAGCTCTCAATCAGAACACTCATGATGCAGGTGTAAGGGAAAGACACATGGTCAACATACACACATCACTTAAAAAAATGTTTCCCTATGCTACTAATCACTCTGAATTTGTTGGGCTGTTGAATTTTGGATTGTATTCTGCTTTGCTTAAACCACCCGCCCCCCACACACACCCCAGCCTCTCCTGCCATAATCCTATTCTGCTGCCTAAGGTTTGTATTCTGAAGAGAAAAACTTTAACTCTGTAAAAGAGTGGTTTTCTATAATGATAATGAGGGAGATCACAGAAATGTATCAACTCCTAAAATATCTTCATTGAGCTTTAAAGAAAAATAGGACTTTAAGGATTGCGTTGTTTAGGTTCTTTACATCCATGTTAGGAATGCATGTACTTCCACTTTACCTAGAGTTGAGCACTAGGGAATTTTTTTTTCATTAGCTTACACTGGTTATAGAAGGATGAGGAATGTTTTTCACTTTGGGATTTGACCTCTTTTTCAGGAGGAGAAGGCAACTTCCGACCCCTTCTGGGGAGGGAGTGGGTGAAAAGGAGAGATCCTTTTCTTCAAAATTGTACTATTTGAAAAAGAAAAGTTGAAAGGGCAGTTGCAGAATTACATCAAAAGTAATCTTTTCTTCTTGTCTTTTGTTACATCTCCCCTGACCTTCTCTCTTTTTATTTTTATTCCCTATGGATGAAAGGATACAAAGTGACTACACATTTAGAGCCATTGTTGGTTTGTGACACTGGAGAAAGGTCACCCCTGAGCATTTTCTGACATGGACTTTCTTCGTGGACTTTCTTCAATGTCTTAGCCTGTTGCCCTTTCATTTTAAAATAATATTGCAATCAGTTGGATCAAAGCTTAAAAGAAAAAGTTGAGACAAAACTAAGTCTTGGAAGAGAGCAAATAATCTGAATGATTTTTAGCTTTTGTGGAATAAAAGATGAAAGATATCTATTGCAAATCTCACACTCAGCTACTACTCCCCAATGTTCATGTCCAGATTTCAACACAGGGTGAAAAGGACCCCAGTTGTATGAAGTACTGACTCTCAGCCCTGAGGATGCATTGCCAACTGAAGTTACCCATTCTTGGAATTTTCTGAGTCAGCACTCTGTAACAAGAAAGGAATTGTTCTAGACTGTAAAGCCCATCTAGGCTGTTAGGTTCTGACTGTGGAAAACAGGTCTAGGGAATATATAACCCAAGGATCAGGCTCTAATAAAAGGGACAGTGAGCATGAAGAAGACAAGAGAAGGCAGCTTTGCAGATGTGAGAACTGCTGGTGGAAGAAACAATGCCATTGGCACAATCTTCCTCCAAAACTCCACTATGTGGCTGTGAATGTACAGCATGCAACCCTCACAGCTGAGCCAGCAAGCACTGATGTCAGTCCCTGCCTCTACTGCCCACTGCCCACACATGGGAGCTTCAGAAGGGTTCTTTGCCCTTTCTTGTTGTTGTTTTTTTTTTTCTGGAATCAAACAGAGAAGTTCTCGGTTGCTGACCTGATGGGTGAGGAGTGGGTACTACCGGCTGGAAGGCTGCCACTGGCAGGGGCAGACAGGAAAACAGGAATGCTCTTAATGTCCTCCCAAAGAAAACCTTTGATGGACAAAGGAGTGGTTGTATTTTTACCCTCTCTCTTCGTGCTGCCAGGCGTCTTTAAATAGATCATCTAGCCTAGGGACTTGTATGGAATAATTCATATTAAAACCCAAGAAGGGGCAGTCAGGGGAAGTTGGTCCTCTCCTCTCCTCTCTACCACCCTCCCCCTCTCTCTCTGTGCAAGCAAACAGGAAAACACTCATTTTAATTCAACTGTGTTAAAATTTTCCTTTTAGGTCTTTCAATGAACTTTAGCTAATTCAGAAAAGACAACCAAAGCCCTTTGCTCCCAAGGATATTAGCAGTACCTTTTAAGGATGCTGCATAGGGTAGGTCTTAAATAAGAATCTCTAATTGACAAGTGCAATACCTTCCATTTTCAGCTCATCAAAAACTGCTCTGCTGTGGTTGAAAAAAAGAAAGAAAGAAAGAAAGAAAGAAAAAAGAAAGAAAGCGGAAGAGATAGGAAGAAAGAAAAAAGAAAGGAAGGAAGGAAGGAAGGAAGAAAGAAAGAAAGAAAGAAAGAAAGAAAGAAAGAAAGAAAGAAAGAAAGAAAAAAGAAAGAAAGCGGAAGAGATAGGAAGAAAGAAAAAAGAAAGGAAGAAAGAAAGAAAGAAAGAAAGAAAGAAAGAAAGAAAGAAAGAAAGAAAGAAAGAAAGAAAGAAAGGAAAGAAAGAAAGAAAGAAAAAGAAAGAAAGAAAGAAAGGGAGAGAGGAAGGAGGAAGGAAGGAAGGAGAGAGAAAGAGAGGAAAGGAGAAAGAGTAAGAGGAAGGAAGGAAGGAAGGAAGGAAGGAAGGAAGGAAGGAAGGAAGGGAGGGAGGGAGGGAGGGAGGGAGGGAGGGAGGGAGGGAGGGCAGGCAAATTCCTTCCCCATCTCCAAAGCACCATGCATTTTTCACTTGGCCCAACCCAGGGTCCATTTCTTCCTTTTCCCTTTCATCAAGTCGGTTTCATAAAGACCTTCAAGCCTAGGCTACCTAAATCAAAAATTCTGTCTTTTTATTTCTGTTTGGGGAAGGAGGTGGAGAGATGGGGGAAGAGAAAGGGAAAGAGCCCTAGGATTCAAGGACCTCCCCCCCCCCCCCCCCCCCCCCGCCCCCTGCACGCCCCAAATCACTTGTCTCTTCCGCTTGAAACAGAGAATAAACACACTTCTCTTAATGTGGGGCCAGAGTGTATCCAGGCATTCCCATAGTGCTCCCACCCACCCCCAGCTTTTGCTGGACATGTCCGGGTCACTGTGATGGTATGCTTGTCCTTGCCAACACGGGTCACTCAAGCCCTGCTCTCTCTGAGCCACGTGGCTGCTCTTCTCTGTAAGTGGGTTCAGGCTCAGGGCTACAAAAAAGCCCCCATATCCTATCAACCCAGCAGAAATAGTGCCAAGAATGACATCCTGGGAATACTATGGAGATGCAGAGATCTTGTGGCCTGTTCTCCCCGGATGGAACAGGACTCAAGCTGTCTGGAAAACAGACTAGCAAAAGAGCCAGCTCACAATGGAAGGAGCCCAGGCGAAGGGAAAAGGGGCTGGTCTATGATTGGTGGTAAGCAAAAGAAAAGAAAAAGCCACATGCCACCCAGGGAGAGCAGAGGAGATGGTAGAGCAAGGACTTGAAGGAAACAAGTACCCAGACATGGCACTGCCAGGCTAGCTGGATTCTTTTCTGAATTAGATTATATGAAAGAAAGAGGGGAAATATATAGCCGGCCAGCTGTTCAAAGGCTTACAACCTTGCTTTTATTGTCTGAGTAAGTTGGTGAGGTGGGGCATCAGAGGAATTCCAAACATACCATCCCAGAGAAATTTTAATATGTTCCACAGTGTCATACACGAAGAGGAAATGACAGCTGATCACTGGACAGACCACAAAATCTCAGGCCCTGGAGCTCACTCATCCTCCCATGATCCTGTGCCCCTCACCCCTTCCAGATACACACTTCTCAGTCATTCCACCTGCTTCCCCATCCTCACTGCCACTGCTGCTCTGCCAGGACAAAGCAGCATTAACTGACTGTCATGGGAAGAGGTGAGCATGGGCTCTAAGGCTAAGGGCTGGCCAAGAAACTGAGGGCTGGCTAGGGTGAGTCAGGCACCCCAGGGACTCAGAGGCATTTTAATCCAACCATGGGGAATTATCTAGTGATAAGAACCCGAATCAAGGTCCCTGCTAATGATGTCTTCAGGGGTTTTATTCCCAGTCATCCAACTGTGTGATAAAACACCAGATTGTGATTTGAAAGCAACTCTGTGTGTGGCTCAGACAGAGACCTGGGTTTGGGGAACAACTTCCGACAACTTCCCAGGGGATTTTTGAATGTGGGCCAAGCCTAGAGGTCACTGGTTGCATAGATCCTGGGAGTAGGCCCAGTAAGTAGTGGGAGATAGTGACTGCATCCTCTTCCTCCAAACATATTTCTAATTCAATGATTCATCAAATAGCCCTGATGTCAGCTGCTGACGAGGTGACTCACACCCATCCCTGATAGAGACAGCCGTGGTCCTTTCCAAAGGGTGCTTGAGAGAGCAAAGAAAGGATAAACTGCTCTTTTCCAGGCTTTTCCTGCCAAGGCCAGCAGGTTCCAGGTCATGTTAGCTATACAGCTAAGATATACTTAGGATCTGATGCTAAAGGCCAAATGGGGAAATCACCATTGATGAGTGAGAATCATTTCAAGAAAACCTAGACACTAATAGGTATTTTCAATGGTTCTTTATAACCAGAAAGTTCTTGTCCAGTTTACCCACTGGCAAAGTCCATTTCAGTAAACTAGAGAGAGCATTTTACCTAACTAGAAAGAGCATACAGATGGAGAATTAGGGTGTGGGACAATGTCTCATTCACCTTTGTGTCCATCAGGACTAGCATAGTACCAGGCATATTGAAAACGCTAAATATTTACTAAATGACTGCTAGAATGAATATCTAACCAGTCAAAATAATAGTGCATGAATCGTGAATTCTTAAAATCAGAAGGAAATTCGCAGGCCATCCTTGGTGGCTATAATTCTAAGAAAACTCCCAACATTTTTCAAGAGCCCAGGAAAATAAATGAGTTGGAAATTGTTAAATGTATTGAAAAATGATTTATTTTTCCCTTGAGAGTGTCATTGGAATTCGAATTAAGATTGAAAACTCCATAGGCACGTTTCCATCTGTGGGTGTCAGCTGCTTTGGTACACAGTCCTAAGAAGGCCTTGGCCAGTTCTCCTACTACCTGAACAAATGTATTTTAAAATAAATGATGCAATGCTTTGCATCTGCATTCAAACACTCTCATGTAATGAGCTGAATAATAGTTTAAGAAAATTGTTTGTAATCACCCAAATGCTTTGCTAACAGCAGCAGTTTAAAGAAAATCACTGTAAAATGTTGTAGCATTACAGACCATAGTATCCTTTTGTGAATTAGCTTTCTGGTTAGTGACTATCCCAGAGTGGTGAATTAATTCATCTAGCATTCAGATTTTTCTTTTACATTTAGGCTTGTTATTAAAGGAAATCAGGAAAGTTGGCCATAAATCATGACTTAACACCTTAATAAAAACTGTCAACTGGACTCTGAAGTTTACTTCTACAGACAAGACTTATGAGAAGAAAATGAGCAGATCTTTTTGCAGTGATCTAAGTGCTCAGTTGAGAAGTCTGGAAGTCCTAACTCTACTTAGTTGCCACCCACAGCCAACAGTGCATTTTTGGCATCTCTGTACTTTCAAATGCACCTGGTATTTAATATTCTATGCTGAAGCAATTTGCAGTACCAGCTCCTTGTAATTAAAAATGCACTAATATTAGAAATGAAAAGAGGCACACATTACTACAGCCATCTCTAAATGACAGTTATAAAGCAAAGGTGTTGTACTCCCACTCATCCTGCCAAATTTACTTCCTTTCCAGCACCTGAATCACCGTTGAGATGGGGAGACTGCCTCTTGCCTGAGGACTTATCTGGGCTTGTCCAACACAAGGAGCCTCAGTCTCTGTGCTGTTCTGAATCATTAACATTCTATACACAATCAAACTTCCCGTCCCTCAAGAAAGAGTTATGTCCAGACCGCCTACAGCTAGATTGTTCATGTAATGATAGAACTTGTATTTAGGAGTTTGAAAGAACCCTCTGAATGTTCCTCAGGTGTGTGCAGGAGTCATCTCTCCAGTTCTGGGTCTGGGTGTTAGTGGGAGCATCCTCCCCCCCACACCCCCTGTCACTCTATTGGAGCTTTGATCGTACTGCAGGGACAAGCTGACTACTAAAAATAAACCCCTTGCAATAAGGCCAAGGCAAACAGCATGCATTTCCTCGGACTTTTTTTCCCCCCAATCAAAATCACATAGCAAAACCATCCTCGTCTCTCCCGGGTGCTCCCCGGAATGCATCTATGGAAGCGAAATCCCGTTGCGGGGATGGGAGAGAGGTGCAAAAGAACAGAATTCCTGCAAAGCGTGACAGAGAGAGCTAGGCATAAATGTTGCCTATTGTTTGAAGTCATTCTGAGCACTCCCGGCACAGCCCTGGCAGGAGATCAGCCGCATACATAAGTAGTAATAAAAGCAAACCGTGCGCATTTAACCTCGCAAGCTTGCCTGCGTTAATAGTGCCCCCATTGTAAGTGGGAAGAGGGCGGTGAGGAAGATATCGCGCTCCATGAATCCAGGTCCCGTAAACTGCTGCTACTTCTCTGCCCCATCTCACAGGGTCAAATAGAAGCACCATTACCAAGTTACATCTAACTACGCAGAGAGTTTGAAAAGAAAATCGAAATCAACCCCCAAGATATTTTTCAAGCTTCTCTGGGACGCTCCGGCGCGCTCTGTTACAGACTTCAAAGATACGTTCATTAAAAATTAAAAAAAAAAAAAAGTACACACACACACACTCACTCACACACACACACACACACACACACACACACACACACACACACACACACAAAGCTAGCACGATACTGAGTAATGCAAATTCAAGTAATGCAAATTTACAAGTGGGATTTAAAGGTTGTCTCTTTGTCTGCAAGGAGGATGAAATGCTGGATTTGGAAAAGAAGTTAATTTCCTAGGCAAAGCCAGCCGTCAGCGCTTGTTTTTCCTGCTTACCTTAGGGGGGGGAAACGCAAGGCTCCTTTCTTCTCAGACTTTTCTGAGAGCTAGAAAGAGGTCCTGTTACTTCCAAATGCTTTTGTTCTTCTGTCCCTCTGTCACATGGCTTGCCTTTTATATTTGCAACACACAAAAGTTAGGACTGTTGTTTAAGCGACAGAGAGAGGGAGAGAGAGAGAGAGAGAGAGAGAGAGAGAGAGAGAGAGAGAGAGAGAGAGAGAGAGAGAGAGAGAGAGAGAGAGAGAGAGAGAGAGAGAGAGGGAGAGAGAGAGAGAGAGAGAGAGAGAGAGAGAGAGAGGAGACAGAGAGAGGGAGACAGAGAGAGGGAGACAGAGAGAGAGGGAGAGAGAGAGGGAGAGAGAGGGAGAGCGAGAATGTCAAATGGAAAAGTGCCATTGCAGGCATATATCAATCAGGCATGCGGCCGCAACAGCTCACTAGCAAATGGGAAATCGCACGGAAATGTGAGGCGCTCGTTATCATTATCGGGGGGCCCGCGGCTCTTGCCCACCGTTGGGCTCCCTTTTACCTAGCATCTTATGATGGGAACAGCATAGAACAAGGGCATGGACGCTTGCTTTTTATTTTTCTTTCTTTCTTTCTTTCTTTTTCTGTCCCTTTTTGTCATTTGAAAGATAATAAAAGTTTAAATGAATATTCTGAGTTTAATTCTTTTCTAAGCATGTGGCTGCGATAAAGACATCCAATCTGCGATAGAGATACACAGTTTGGGAACTGCAAAGACAAGAGTGGCATTCTGTTTAACAACTCAGCAGCTGCCGGGGATGAAGTTGAATTGCTAAGTAAGAGAGGGGGGAAAGATGGACATCAGAAAGCTTTCTCAGGCTCTGTTGTTAAAGCAAGTGCAGAATGCTGCCCTAGTTTATTACAATGTGTGTGGGTGGTGAGAGGCTTTTTTCCCCCTTTCCCACTTGTTCATCCATTAAATTATTTTTATTAAACTCACTGTGGCACTTTAATAAGTGCCTTCATCTACATCATTTTGAATAAAACTTTCTATCGGATTTAGAAACAATGAGAAACATGTGGTCCAGACATGCGAGGGTGTAAGAGGTAAGGGCAACTCACCACATCACAATTAGTAGAAAATTCACAAAGGTAACTTTATGTGTGGGCTAAGTGTTTCAGGCTGGAGAATGCTATGTTATGAACTATAAGACCACAAAGGGAAATATTTCATAAATCTTGCCTGTAGAAGCCTTAAAGTTAGCAAGGTATTGGTGGCTCATAGTTGTAATCTTAAATACTCAGGAGACTGAGATCTGAGGATCTCAGTTCAAAGTCAGGGTCCTCGGGAAAGTTCATAAAGCTCATCTCCAAGTAGCCACCACAAAGCTGGAAGTAGAGCTGTAGCTCAAGTGGTAGAGCGCCAGGCTTGAACAAGAAAAGCTAAAAGACTGCCTAGGCTCTGAGTTCAAGTCCTAGTACCAGCACCAAAAAAAGACAAACAAAAACCTTAAAATTAAAGCAGAAAAATTGTCAGCATTTTTGTGGAAAATACAAAGAATTGTTAGTCATTTTTTTTGTTAGTCATTTTTTTTAATGTAGGGTAGATTCAGCACCCGAATAATTTATTTTGTTTTATTAATGCTCATGAAGAATTAAACTAAGAATACAAAAACAACCCAACATTTCTCAGAAGAGAAAATTTTACTTCACCAAACTTAAGAAAGTTCTCTTGGGAACTCTCTGGAGTTTGAATTTCAAAATTATCATGTTCTATTACACTGGGCCATGTATTATTTATTAATAAACTGATCATTACATTCCTTTTTTTCCCCAGAATTTTATCTCAGTCAGTGGTTAGTATTTATAAGAGGTGTCATAAAAGTTTCAGATTTTGAGGACTGAGGTTCAAAGCCAACCCAGACAGGAATGTTCATGAGACATGAACATTATCTTATCTGAGAAGCTGGAAGTGGAGCTGTCACTCAAGTGGTAGAGCACTAGCCTTAGGCAAAAAAAAACTCAGGGACAGCATCAAGGCCCTGAGTTCAAGCCCCAGGACTGGTATTTTTAAAAAGCTTCAAATTTGCCTCAATCTTTTAATAAAATGTGCCATTTCTTTTGTCCTACCTGGTAAACTTATCTACCTTGTATCACTAGCAGACAGAACACCTGCAGGAACATGGAAGACTAAATGACAAGTTCAAAGCCCTGAAAGAAAACTTGGCATTTGGCTAGTGATGATATTGGCTAAATGTCTTAAAGCAAAAGATCAAAAAGCAAATGGAAATTGGGCCTTAAAAATGGAAATAATGGGAAGTGGGAAATGACTTGTCACTGAGTAACAGACTCAGAAACAGTCAAGAATCCATTTTCTGGCTCAACTGGGTGGGTCTGGTTGGGAAGGAGAATAAAGTCTTCAGCCACAAATATTTTCAAATATCAGAGATTGACGTCCATCCACTTTTTCAATTCTCCTAAGAAATCACGGATGGTTTCCTCAACATATACTCACCACTCCACCCTGTCAGGTTACGCCTTGGGGTACTCAGGGTGGGCCCTATCTGCTGTGAAGTGACATGAAAAGGTGCGGTTCTTCCTGGATGGAATTTTCCAGCCTTCTGCAATCTGCCTTTCTGAAAGAGCACCACAGGCAGTGTAAAGATTGCAAACACATTGACTGCTTGGCCACAGAAGACAGGCTGATCTCTGGGAGAGATCCCAGATGGAGCCCGGCGGCTTCCTCCTGTGTCTCCCCTGTTGGGGTGTCGAAGACTACCATCTGTTGTCCCTTTTCAAGGGGGAAGCCTAGCCTCCGCCCATTGGACTCCAGGGGACCTGTTTCTAAGCCTGTCAATAGGTATCTGGCAACAGCACTCTTTTCATTTTTAGAAATGTCACTATGCCATGTGGTTACTTCACTGGCTGTCATTAATGTTGCCCAAAGAAAAGGGTGTTTTTTAAATTTCCATTTATGCAAAAATGGATGAAGATATCCCACCTGCTATTTCATATGCACTCAGACAGGGTGGGAAGAGTTTGCAGAAGATGTCTATCAGCTAGCAACTGGATGGAAAATCCTTCAAGGGACCACTTTTTGTGTGGTGCTGAGGATAGAACCCTGGGCCCTACACATATCACTGAACTACATCGCAGTCCCAAGGAACCCACTTCATTTCTTGGAACCCTAGTGGACATTGCTTTCCAAGAGCAGCCCAGCAGCCCAACTCTCCTGGGAGGCAGGATGGATAAACCTAAAGCTGGTAGAAGATAACACTTGCTTCCTTGCTATAGAGCTTGTGGGAGCAAATAGTTTCTTTCCCTTCCTCAGGTGTTAAAAAAAGCCTGGATTTCCAGACAAGCCAACCTGGAAGAGTGATCAAAGCTGTGTAGATTTTCAAAGGCCATTCCTTGTGGTCACACTGAGATTAAGAGCCCAGAAGCTGCAGTAGGCCAATGGCAGGACATCACAGGCCAGCAATGTGTAGCTGAGTGTCCTTGAGGACACATTAGTAGTCTGATCTTTCTGTCTGCATCTGTGTTTACACCCCGACCCCATTTCATAAGGCTGTGCCTTCAGCTTTTGGGGTGATCCTATGATCTGCCCCACATCCCCACTCCTGCCAACATCTTGCCAGTAAATTCCTTTTTGCTTTAGTTAGAGACAGTTTTGGAGGTTGGCAACCAGCAGTCTTGACTTGAATTGAATGCTACTTTTTTTTTTCAAATTCAGGCAAACTAGCATCATTAGCATACAAATAGAAATGCAGCCTCCACTTCCTGCTTGTTTTCCCAAACAGATAAATGGCTTCAGCTTCATTGTCAATTTGCAATAGTCTGCTAAAACAATGTAGAAGAAATTCTTATATGAGTGTATAACAAGATGGAAAATGTGTGTGTGTGTGTATGTGTGTGTGTGTGTGTGTGTGCACCTGTGTGTATTTATGTGTGTAACCATGGCCCACCAGCATCGTTTACTAGGTGCACTTTACATTTATGTATGAGTATACTGTACTAATCTTTACTGTCCTCCTGAATGAATATGATGGCATTCGTTCATTCAAAAATACTTGTTAAAGCTGGGTGCTGGTGGCTCATGCCTGTAATCTAGCTACTCAGGAGGCTGAGATCTGAGGATCATGGTCAAAAGGCAGCCAGGGCAGGAAAGGATGTGACTCTTATCTCTAATTAACCACCAGAAAACTGAAGTGGAGCTGTGGCTCAAAGTGGTAGAGTGCTAGCCTTGAGCAGAAGAGCTCAGGGAAAGCACTGAGCTCAAGACCTATAACCAACAAAAATAAGCTTGCTAATAATAATAGTAACTGATTTGGGCACCAGTGGCTCACATCTGTAATCCTAGTTAGTCAAGAGGCTGAGATCTGAGGGTTGTAGTTCAAAGCCAGTTGGAGCCAAAAGGTCCATGAAGCTCTTATGTTCTGTTAACTAGAAAAAAAAACTGGAAATGGAGCTGTGGCTCAAGTGGTAGAGTGCCAGCCTAAAACAACAACAACAAAAAAGCTGAGGAACAGAGCCCAGACCTTGCATTCAAGCCCTAGTACACTACTACTACTACTACTACTACTACTACTACTAAGATTAATAATAATAATAATTGCAACTTACTAATAGGTATTTACTCTTTGCTAGACTCTATCAAATATTCCCCATGTATATTATCTCTCTTAGAGAAATGTACAATAATTATATAAGGTAGATACTATTACTGCTTCTATTGTACAAATAGGCTCTGAGGGGCAAAGTGATTTACCTGTGGTAAACACAGCAAGCATATGGAAGATAGAAACTCTGGTTTTTCAGCCACTCCAATGGCCATGGCTTAACCACTGCATCATGCTGCCTCCATTGAACAGGAATTCCCAGAGTAGCACCTGCTATTCGTGGAGGAGACAAACAGAAACAGGACACAAACCAGGTTTTTAACATGTTTATGATAAAATAAGGAAGGGAAAAATGCTCACAAAGACAGTCTGGTAGAAAGTACTCAGAACCGCAAGAAAAGCAGAAGTTGCAAGAAGCAGAAGTGGGCCATCCAGTAAATGGACCACTCTACTGAGTCTGTATTTGAAAGCCCAGAGTAGGAAGCAGAGAAAGAAGGTGAGTATGTGGAATGACAAGCAGCTAGATATTTTGGCTGGGCCTCCTATTCTAGGATGAGCCAGGAGGATATGGTGAACAGAGGATAGCCAGGCTGGGAAGATGGAGCCAGAGGGGATTCCAAAGGAGAGGATAGATCGGGAAGCCAGGCTGAGCCAGAGGATAGATTACTTAAGTAGAAAGAAGGAGACTTAGGCAGAGGAGCAAAGACAGGGGCGCAGACAGGATCTTTCATTCATCCAGGCCTTCATTCAACAACTATTCTTTTACAAAGAGAACCAGTTTTCAAACAACTTACTGACAAGTTATTGTCACAAGGCCACAGTCAAGAATGTAAAATAAACTTTGAGATGCAGAAAAATGAATTATTGAGTGCCTTGAGATACAGAAAAAGGAATTATTTGAGAACCTCGTAAACATGTGATGCTCTTTGCATCCCAGATGCTCCAGCACTGGATAAGACAAAGCTCCTTCAGTTATGGTGAAGCTGTATGTCAGTAAGGATATGTGAAAGGCAAGGAACAAACTTTTTTTTTCCTATTTAAACAATTTGTTTTTTCCCTTCTCCTCCCCCCCCTCACAAATTATACCAACACCAAATACAGTGAAAACAGGGGTTATGCAGTTGGGGAGAGACATACAAAGCAACAAAAATATCACCTTATAAATACGTTATTGGGGAGAGACATACAAAGCAACAAAAATATCACCTTATAAATACGTTAGAAACAATAACAAGAAAGAAAAACCATTTGAGTCCTTATCTTGGGGTTCATTTCGCCTACTATCAACTTATCTGACCTTTTCTGCTGGACTTATACATACACTAGATATTGCAAATAAGGGAAACCATGGGACCTATGTTTCTTTGGGCCTGGCTTACTTCACTTATTATAATTTTTCCAAGTTCTTTCCATTTCCTAACAAATGGAGCAATGTCATTCTTTCTGATGGAGGCATAGAATTCCATTGTGTATATATACCACATTTTCTTGATCCATTCATCTATTGAGGGGCATCTGGGTTGGTAAGGAACAAACTCTTTTAGTGTCAATAGCATGAAACATAAGAATATGGTCAGGAAGAAGGCAATTCTCAGGGTGGAACAAGTGCTCCATGCTATCATTAACAATCCAAGTCCCTTGTTCTCCTGTTGGTGTCTTTAGTTCTCTTCTGGCAGATCATTTCATAGACACAAGTTAAAGTAGTAGAGCTCGTAAAATTTAGAAAGCAAGAGAAACAAAAAAGTTGTTTTTTTTTCTCAGCTTCTTCTAAAAGGAGAAAGTTTATCCTTCCTTTATTCTTTCTCTCCCTCCTTCCTTCCTTCCTTCTTTCCTTCCTTCCTTCCTTTTTTCCTTCTTTCTTTCCTTCCTTACTGAGCTTTGATCTTAGGGACATTCTCTTGTCAACTTGATTGCAAGGCTAATGCTCTACCACTTGAGTCACACCTCCAGCCCTGCTTTTTGCTGGTTATTTTGGAAATGGAGTCTCATGGACTTTTCTGACTGGGAAACTTTTATCCTCTGGATCTCAGCTTGTTTAGTAGTCATTACAGGTGTGAGCCATCTGTGCCCAGTTAGGAGAACTAAGCTTCTAAAAAGTTTTTCTTTATATTTCATTGACCAGATCCTGAATTCACACCTAGCCCGATAACCCAATGGAACTCTCTGCAGAGAGAAACAGTTGCCATCACTGGCCTGGCCCAATTATGCTCCATGCCTTAGGGCTGGGTGCCTACAATACTCAACACAGTCAGATTCTGTTAGCAATGAGAGGTAGAATGATGAATAAATAACCATAGCATCTACAACCATGAGAGGGACAGTAGATATACAAGATGACTTTATAAAGTATAACAAATGCTAGTAAAGAAAATAAAACAGTAATGAGAGAATAACCAGGATGGTGCAGAAAAAAAGAGTGAGTATATAAGATAATTGACATGGTTTGTGGAAGTGAAAACTGTATTTGAGTGCAAAGAGCAAGCCTTGGTAGCAGAAATGGCAGGATAGCTGAGTGGAGTGAGAGAGGCAAGTGATAGGATATGGGGTCAAGTGATAGACGTAGGGGCCACATCCATTTGTCCTTTGGTATCTGTGGGGGATTGGTTCTAGGATACTCCCCCTACATGTGTATCAAAATCTGTGGATACTCACATCTCTTATATGAAATGGTGAAATGTTTGCATGGAATCTCACATTCTCCTGCATACTTTGAATCATCTCCAGATGGGTTACAATTCCTAATACAATGTAAATGTTATTCAAATAGTTGTTATCCTCTATTATGTTGGTAATAATGGTAAGACAAAAAGTATAGATATGTCTGTGCTGTTGATATTACTACTTTTCTAACATCTTTAATGTATGGTTGGTGGAGTCTGTGGCTATGAAACTATCTCCCTACAAAAGATATGTTGAACTTCTAATCTCTATTATCTCAGGATGTTAGAATGTTGTTATGAAAACAAGTTCATCAAAGCCAGGTGCTAGTGGCTCACACCTGTAATCCTAGCTACTCAGGAGGTTGAGCTCTAAGGATTGAGGTTCAAAGGCCAGCCAGTTCAGGAAAATCCATGAGACTCTTATGTCCAATTAATTACCAAAAAGACAGAAGTTGAGCTGTGGCTCAAGTGGTAGAACACTAAGCTTGAGCTCAGGGACAGAGCTCAGGCCCTGAGTTCAAGCCCCAGGACTGCCATACACACACACACACACAGAGAGAAAAAGAGAGAGAGAGAGAGAGAGAGAGAGAGAGAGAGAGAGAGAGAGAGAGAGAGAGAGAGAGAGAGAGAGAGAGAGAGAGAGAGAGAGAGAGAGAGAGAGAGAGAGAGAGAGAGAGAATGAGCCAGACACAGGATAATTAAATTAAAATTAAGTCATTAGGATGGTTCCTAATCCAATATAACTGGTATGCTTATGAAAAGAATTTCAGATACAGACATATATATATATATATACACAGAGGGAAGATAGTGTGATACATACCAGGAAGGGATGAACATGGGACTGGAGTGACGCATTTAAGAACCAAAGATGCCAGCAACCACCAGAAGCTGAAAGAGGCCAGGAAGGATTCTCCCTTCGGGCTGCCAAAGTCAACACAGGCCTGCTGGCAGATTTCTGGCCTCTAGAACTTCCAGACAACACATTTCTGTTGTTGTCCAAAACCACTGGGATTTTGATATAGCATCCCTAAGAAACAAATACATTTTCCTGTGCAGTGGGATGGGAAATCATTGATTGGTTGAGAACAATGATTTAGCTACTTTTTTAAAAACTTCTTCTAAGATAATACTGAGGTTTTTGAACTCAAGGCCTCATGCTTGTTAGGCAAGCACTCTACCACTTGAGCAAAACCTCAGCCCTTTCTGCTTTAGTTTATTTTCTTTTCAGATAGGGTCTTGTATTTTATGACTGGGCCTAGTTTCAGATTGCTATCACTCTACCTCTGCCTCCCACCTAGCTGAAATCACAGACAAGGACCACAACAACTAGCCTTGATTTATAGTTCATTCTGGCTTCTATAGAGAGATGAATCATAAGCAGATAAGAAGATGGAAAGGGACAGGAAGGGCAGAAAAGAGGCTAGTGAGGTTTCCTTGACAAGAAAAGATGGCAACTTGCAGCAACATTGAGTTATTGAAGTTAGAGTAAACTGATTTCAGATATGTTTTGGTGGTGGTAAAGTACACAAAATTTATTCCTGGATGTGAGAAGTGGTTTAAAAAAAGACAGAAATATTAAGGGGCATTCCTGCCTTATTGTAGAGAGAAACAAGTACTGGTTTGGTAAGATGTACAACTGGAGTCATTAATTCATTTTGGAACAGGATGTCTTCTACTAAGACATCCAACTTGAGATGTAGAGAAGATGGCATGATAAAAGAGTTTACTTTTTATGGGTGATTTCAGAGCTAGAGTCAGACATTTAGAGCTTGTCAACTTGTAGAGGATATTTTAAACTACATAATGAAATTCTGTTTCAAAAACACTTTATAAAGTAAATAAAGAAAAAAATAAAAGGAGAGTAAAGGGGGTGGGTTATCACTAAGAAATAAGACCTCTCTTCTCTGCTTTCCTCCCATCCCCTCACCTCCCCTCTCTTCTCCGCTCTTCTCTTCTCTTCTCTTTGTTGTCTTTTTTTTAATTGTGAAAATACCATACAGAGGGGTTACAATTACATGGGCAAGGTAATGAGTACATTTCTTATCAAGCATTGTTGCCTCCTCCTTTTTTCCCCTTCCCATCTCCTCCCCTCCCCCTCCTCTCCCCCCTCCCCCCCCACTCCCCCCCCCCCCACTCCCCAGGCCAAAGTTGTAAAGTTCATTTATCAACATAACGTCTTGTACATCTCATTGTTGCGAGGGTCCACCTGTATCCCTATTTAAATGATTTGTTTTTTCCCTTCCCCTCCACAAATTATACCAACATCAAATACAGTGAAAACAGGGGTTATACTGTGGGGGAGGGACATACAAAGCAACAAAGAAATCATTTTATAAATATGTTAGAAAATCACAAGAAAGAAAAAAAACATTTGAATCCTTATCTTGGGGTTCATTTCACCTAACATCAACTTATCTGACTATTTCTGAATATACTAGTAATTGCAAATGAGGGAAACCATGGGACCTATGTTTCTTTGGGCCTGGCTTACTTCACTTAATATAATTTTTCCCAAGTCTTTCCATTTCCTAACAAATGGGGCAATGCCATTCTTTCTGATGGAATCATAGAATTACTATGCATACATATACCACATTTTCTTGATCCATTCATCTACTGAGGGGCACCTGGGTAGGTTCCATATCTTAGCTATGGTAAATAATGCTGCAATAAACATAGTTGTGCTGGTAGCTTTAGTATGGTCTTGTTTGTGATCATTTGGGTAAATGCTCAAAACTGGGATTGCTGGGTCAGAAGGGAGCTCTATGTGGAGTCTTTTGAGGAACCTCCATACTACTTTCCAAAGTGGTTGAACAAGTTTACACTCCCACCAACAATGCAGTAAGGTTCCCTTCTGGCCACATTCCCTCCAGCATCTGTTGTTATTAGAGTTCTTGATTTTTGCCATTCTAACTGGAGTGAGGTGGAATCTCAATGTTGTTTTGATTTGCATTTCTTTTATGGCTTAGGAGGTTGAGCATTTCTTCATGTGTCTATTGGCCTTCTTTCTTTCCTCTTCAGAGAATTTCTCTTTAAGTCTTTAGCCCACTTATTTATTGGGCAGTTGTTTCTTTGAGGATTTGTTGTTGGGGTATTTAATTTTTTGAGTTCCAAGTATATTTGAGATATGAGACCCTTGTCTGTTGTATGGCTAGTGAACCTCTTCTCCCAATCCGTGGGCTTTCTATTGATCTTGCTACCTATGTCCTTTGCCATGCAGAAGCTCTGCAAGTCCCTTTTGGTTTTTAATCCCAGAAAGTTGTTGCTTGAAAGTAGACAGGAAGAGTTCTTTAGGTTTAAGTCTGTGCTTTTAACTTTTGAATGAAGAGCTTTAAACTGCTAATGCTCAGGTCTTACCCAGGGCAATTAAAACAGAATTTCTAAGGTTTGGGGCCTGAGTATTTGTTTTTTTTTTTTAGTTGCCCTTATAGCACTGAAAGCAAGACCCTAGAAGGCATCACAGCTAAGCTGGGCCTCATTAAAATTAGAAACTTCTCTTTGAAAGATAGCACCATGAGAGTTGAAATTACAGCCATGGACTGGAAGAAATACTCACAAAAGACTCCTCTGATCAAAAGACTGTTATCCAAAGTATAAAAAGAACCCAAAACTCAGCAATAGGAAAATGAACAATTTGATTTTAAATGGGCAAAAATGCTAGGCACTTGTGACTCATACCTGTAATGCTAGTTACTGCGCTAGAGAGGATCTCAGTTTGAGGCCAGTCAAGACTGAAAAGTTTGTGAGACTTCTTTTCAACTGAAAACTGGAATAGGTGGTAGGCATCTGTTATTATAGCCTAACATAGGTGGATCTAACTCAGGCATTCACCCAGCCTGGAATTGAGACCCTATCTCAAAATTAACCAACAAAACATAGGACTGAAGATGTGGATACCTAGGTATGATGAGTTCAAACTCCAGTACAAATAACAACCAAAAAAGGAGAAAAAAAATACCTGAAGTATCTCATAAAAGGCTATATACAGGTGGAAAATAAGCATATGAAAAGGTGTTCTACATTTTATGTCATTAGGGAATTGCTAATTAAAATAGCAATGATAGAGCTGAGGATAAAAGCTCATGATAGAGTACTTGCTTGGGTTTAATCTTTAGCACCATAAAACAAACAAATAACGCAAGAATGAGATATCATTTCACACCTATTAGGATGGCCAAATATCAAATCAATGAGAACAACAAAATCCTAAACACTGAAAACAGTGTGGAACAATGAAAACTTTTATTCTCTCTTGATGGCACTGAAACATAGTATAGTTATTTAGGAAGACAATCTAGCAATTTCTACTAAACTAAATAAAATCTTACACATGATCCAGCAGTCAGGCTTCTTGGTATTTATTCACCTGAGTTGACACATAAAAACATGCACACAGATATTTGTGGCAGATTTATCTGTAATTTCCAAGCTTGGAAACAAGAAATTGTCCTGTAGTGGTTAAATGGATGAACTGGGGGTATATCCAGATATTATTCAGTTCTAAAAAGAAATGACCAGTTGTTGTGATGTATTCTTTGCCATGCTGTGATTCCAGTAAATTCAAATAAATTAGCATTGTAATTAAGACTAATATGACTATTCTTTAATAGATGGTTGAGCTTTTCTTGTAAAACCGGTTGTAACTGAGTCAAGTGGCTGTGACTGATAGACAAATGGCTGATAGCCACATTGACAACTATTTACCATGAGGTCATTGGTGCTTCGGAGTTTTTCCTCCAAAACTAATATCTCAAAACAGAGTCAATATACTTCTGGGGCTATAAATACCTTCAGCTTTCCACTTGAGACACCTCGTTGTTATTCCATTATTCAGGTATCCACTTGGAATCAGTCTTGACCACTGGAGGGTCTGCCTAAGTGAAAGAATCTTTTACTTCATTGCTGACAACTTGATGGTAATAAGGATCCATTCAAATGTTACCTTGAAGGTACTAGCCTCCTGGACCATTTGGACAATTTATCCCATGGATAAGTGGTATTTGATTCCCTACTAGCATTCCATGGTCCAGTGATTTTTGTTTCACTTACTTTGCCTATATTTTCATATGTTCCTTTTGGTTATTTTTTGTATATTATTCTTTTGAGTGGCTTACAACAAACAAATCAATTTCTGAAGTGTCTTTGTTTTATTTGGGTTTTCATTTAGTTAGAGAATAAAGATCATGCCCCTCTTGGAAGAATTGTAATCCTTAATCCTTAAGGTTACATTTATCTTCAATATTGGAAACTGGACCGCCGCTGGGAGTCTGGCAGTCCTGCAGAACAACTATCAAGTTATGAACAGATCTGGTGAGAATGTAAATTAATGCTGCCACTGTAGAAATAAACATGGAAGTTTTCTCCCCCCAAAAACTAAATATTACTATATATATGATCCAGGGAGACCATTCTTGATATGTAAATCATCATACAATAAATGTATCTGTGCATCTATGTTTATTATAGTCCTATTCATAATAGCAAAGCTATGGAATCAGCTTAGATGCCCTTTGACAGATGAATGAAGAAAATGTAGTTTATATATGCAATTGAATATTCAGCCATAAGGAAGAATGATACCATATTGTTTGCAAGAAAACGGATGGAACTAGAGATAATCATGGTAAGCAAATAAGTCAGGTTCAGAAAAACAAATACCACATTTTCTCTCAGATGTAGAATTTAGACCTAGTACTCTCTCTCACACACACAACCCCCCATGCACACATAACATGAGACTAGGAACAAGTGGGATGCAGAAAAGGGAAAGAGAATGATGAAAGTCAATAATTTCTTAGTACACTGTGTCTATATATGGAGATAACATAATGAAACCCACTGCTTAAAATGGAAGGAAAGTAACAAAGAAAAAGAAGGAACAATAGATGGCGTTAATCTGATCAAAGCATAATATATATACATATGGAAATGTCATAAAGGGTGAAACTCCTTTGGGCAATTAATATACACTAATAAAAAAAGCCATGAAAAGATGTGGGGAAAATTTAAATGCCTATTACTAGGCGAAAGATGCCTAATTGTAAAGGCCACATACCATATGTTCACAACTATATGACATGCCAGAAAAGGCAAAACTATGGAAACAAAAGATCAGTGGTTGCAAGAGGTGTAGGACAAGGAGGAGTGAATGCACAGAGCACCATAGACAGTTAGGGCAGTGAAACTACTATGAATGATACACTAATAGTGGGTAAATGCCACTATGCTTTTTAGTATAAGGTAGATTATATACACACTATAGAATATACACCTTGAATGAACTCTAAAGTAAATTGTGGATCTGGGTGATAATGATGAGTCAGTGCAGTCACACTATTTACAACAATTGTATCACTGTGGATCTGAGTATGAATGGTGGGGGGGGAGACGGGGGGGGGGGAGGTGGAGAGGTGGCAGGCTACAAAAGACATATGGGAACTCTTTCCATTCAATACTGGTGTGAACCTAAAATCACTCCTAAGAAATACTCTATTTTTTAAGTCAACAATACAAACAGCCTGATGAATTTCCCTTCTTCCCTAACATTACCTGACTAAGGAGAGAAACAGAACAAAAACTCTCCTGGTGATTTTTAAAGAGCTTTCTATAGCCATTATAGATGTATACAGGGAATCAATTCAATAACACTTTCATCATGTAAAACCAAGCTAACAAACCACTAGATATGTGCTCCTTTTAATGAAGACTCTCTTGGCATCTTTTCTACTATTTTACGAGCTCCTTCAAAGCACCAAGAAGATATCTTTTCTTACAACACATTACATATCTCATCAAGGGCATAAATCAAAGACAATCTTTGGTTTATAAAAAGATGCCGAAAAGAAAAAAGACTTTTGGCACTAAATTTAAGCTCCTTTTGAACTTTGTGAAAATCACTTCAAGACCAACATTGTTGGTGTAATAGAAAAAAAAAGATCTGTATCTTGTCCTGTCCCTTTTAAATACATTATCTCTGTGAATTACTCTGAAAAGATAATGAAAAATCAGTTTATATACAACATGAAAATGCAAGAATTCAAAATAGTCCAAGAAACGTTTGAGAAAAAAGACTTGGCTTTAAGGAGAAAATAAATTCTCTAACAATGTATGTCATGTTGTATCACCGTAGTTTGAAAATTAGCCCTGACTTACTTAGGTGAAAAATAAGATCAGGGGTTAGTGCTCTGATGAATTTTTTAGGGGAAAGGTCCGTGCTGGTGGTAAGACCACAATGTCCATTTTATTTCAAAGGTCTGATTCCTCACCCTTAAGGACTTCTCAATAGTATGACACAATTAACCTTTTTTTCTGAAAATTCTTCGTCATGACTCTGACATTCCTAGCCTTCTCTATCAGTTCCTTTCTCCACTAACGCTCACCTGAATGATCTCTCTAGTTCATGATTCAAATGTCAGCTTGATAGTAATGTCTGTTCTTAGCCTACTTTCTAATTCCAAAACACAATTTTAATGTGTGCCCCAGAGAAATGTCCATTTGAGATCCCACCAACATCTCTCATTGGGTTAGACATCAACTGATTATCTCCCTTCTTCCATCAGGCCCCAGTTGCATCACAAGTTCTCTCTTGTTGAGCTGTGCAATTTGGGGCAACTTGTTAACTTCTTAGAGCCTCAGTTACTTCATCTGATTGATGGGTAAGGAAAACTGATTTGGGTGGCATGATGTGAAGGTTATTTGAAACACTGAACTGACACTGCTTTAGATTTCGAACAGTGTTGCACTGTGTTGTTCGCCAAGGCCCCATTGGAAAACAGCTAAGGAAATGGTGAACTCAGTCCTGGCTATAAACAGACTCAAGGTCTTTGATTTTCACATAATGATGTCTATAAAACTATTGGCAAGCAAGGAAGCAAAAACTTGTTTTGATAGAATGAGACTAAATTGTTTCAGTCATATTTGAACTTCAATTTCTTATACTTTTGCTATATAATAAGAAAGTCTTTTCTCAAATCTTATTTTTCTAAAGTCCTAAGTTTCACTGTATTAAGAAATATTCATCTCCTTTCATATAAAATGTGACATTTATTTAAAAATAGACTTTTAGTTAACTTTGCAAGTCTCAGGACCACTACTTTCACTCATTTGTGTAAGGTCATTCTGTATCTTACATATAGTCAATTTCATATTAAAAAACTATTCCCTAATAGGGAACACTTTTGAATCGATCACTATTCATGGACTGGATGTTCAACTAAGAGTATTTCTTGATCTTCCTTCAGCAAAAATAAAGATACCCCTTATAGTATTTGACATTTACATATTAGACAGTTTCTCTTTCTTAAATTTATGACATTTTCAACAAAAATTTAATCTTTCCAAAACATACTTGGAAGTTTAAAAAATAATTGAGTTAGAGATATTCCATAGTTGTTCTATATGATAAATAAAGGTAGTTTCATTTTATGCATACATTTATTCAGTCTGTATGTATTAAATACCTAATAAGTATATAAAACTCTGCCTTTCATGATTGAATTGATAAACAGTTATAGCTTTAAGAAACAGACCTTAATTTCCCCAGCTATGTAAGAAATTGTTTGTCTACCTTTTTCCCCTTCAACAAATACATTTTGTACTCAACAAATATATTTTGAGTAGTCTGAATCCATGTTTTAGATCTTAGAAAAAGACTAATAGGTAATACAGAAAAGATCCCAGCTCTCATGAAGCTGATGCTCCATTAGAGAGACAGGTCACAAGCTCATAAATGAATATCACTATCCTTTCACTTGATGGCAAATAGGATCAAGAGAATCAAAAAGGCTAAGGGCATGTAAGTAAAGGGGATTATTATTTCTGGTGGCTTGGTCAAGAGATACATCTAGGAGCTAGTGGTACTTGAACAGAAACATAGGAAAACTAAGGTAGGTCACGTAACATCTGGAAGAAGACCATCCCAGGCAAAGGAGGTAGCCTTGGGAAGACAGTAGGCTTGGCAGATTCAAGATGAGAAAAGGAGACTACTGTGGCTGGAACAGAGTGAATAAGAACAAGTGCAGAAGAAATGAGCCAATAGTCAGATGATGCTGAATCTAAAGGCCATTACAGTGGATTGTACCATGACAGGAAGTCCCTCAGGATAACTGAACTAGAGGATGATGTGACCTAATTCACCCTGAGCCTTTGGTGGATGTGGGAAGTCAAAGCAGTAAAACATGGGAGAATTCTGGCAACATTTTGATAATGGAATTCTTGCTGAACCTGCTTATAGACTGAGTTTATTATTTGAGAGAAGAAGAGAAATTGGTGATGGCAGTTAGGTTTTGGGTATGAACAAGTAGTGTTTCAATTTAATTGAAATAGGACATATTAGTACATAAGTTAGTAGATATGGCAGGCAGAACTCAGAGCTCTGATTTGGATGTAATAGAACTTCTATTTTGCAATAAGACAGATGTTTTGATGGTGAAGAGACCAGACCTGCTGGAATAGTTTTTATGGCAGCTATGTGAGTTCCCACTGTGCCTTATACTCTAGGGAGCTCCACCCCAGGTGCCAGATGTGGAGAAGGAACAGGGATTTTTGGGATGTGGGGCTTTTGTGCTAAATGATTAGGGGGAAAATCATATTCCTAATACGTCTTGACTCTTTATCTTATCAGTGAAAAACCAAGATGTAATAAGAACATGATTCTGAGGGCTGGGGGTCTAGCTCAGATGTAGAATATTTCCCTAGCATGTTTTGAGGCCTTGGGTCAATTCCTAACATTACAAAAACAGAGTATAACTCAGTCATATCATGTTCCATCCCTATCCTTCCAGTCTGTTCTCTAGTATAACAATCAAGGGCCAGGATATAAGAACAATGTGGTATAGCAAAACCTTGTTCCACTTCAATCCTGTCAACATCTCTTCTAGGTCTATGGAAGGGAAAGATTAAGGCCAGCTCAGCACTCCAGCTGTGTGACACATCAGTGGGTTTTTTTTTTTGTTTTTGTTTTTCCTTATTGGAGAAGCACCAGCTCCTATCCAGGCCTGCTTGGAGGGCTGAGGCCAAGCCACATGATTGAACAGGATTGATTGCCTTAAGTACTGGCCTGGGCCAGTTTCTATGGAGATTAGCAGGAGGCCAATTCCCTCTCTGCATGTGATAACTCATGGACAAATTAACACTTACCTCTTATGGAAAACTTGGATTAGGTTAGTAGTGGTGGAGTGGTGAAATGTTGTTGAATTCTTAAAATTCTTTGAATGTAGACTTCCTCAAGAACCTGCTGATGAGTTGATTTTATGACTTGAGGGGAAAAAGAAGAATCAGAGAGGATGTATAGTTTTTTAATCCTGGATAACCGATTGCACAATGTTGCCATTGATGGAATAAAGAGAACTGAAGGCATTTGTTGTGGAGATAGAGGTAGAATAAAAAAAATTGATGGAGCCAAACATCAAAGAAGACACCCAGAATCTCACAGTCAGACTGAGGCAGGAAAATTGAAAGTTCAAGGCCAGCCTGAATTACATAGCAAGACCCTGTCTCAAAGAAAATAAGAGCTCTTATTGGAGCTATTCCTACCATATACAAGTAGAGAGATAGATGAAACCAAGAGTTCAGGAGAGAGAAGTGAGTTGCAGATATAAATTTTGGAGTCATCATCATGCAAATGTCTTTAGAAACCATAACACTGGGTCAAACCTAAGAGCAAACATGGAAGAAACCATCACACATTGACCCTTGCCCAGGTGGTATCAATCAATATTTATAAGCCTAGAATAGACCTTTCATCCCAGTCAGACTCTTGGTTGCTTACATAAATAAAAAGAAGGAACATTCAAGTAAAAAGCAACCACAGAATGATAATGAAACTTACTGAATGGGATAAGCTTGAGGTACGCTGAAGGGTCCTATGCCAAGGCCATGGGGGAAATTTTCTACCCACATACATAAATGATGGTAAAGACTCAAATATTAAAAGCATAGCTTTCCCCCAATTCCACTAAAGAGAATTTTCTGCCCTAAACAAGAAACTGACAGCCAGGCACTGATGGCCCACACTTATAATCCTAGCTATTCAGGAGACTGAGATCTGAGGATCAAGGTTGAAAGCCAGCCCAAGTAAGAAAGGCCAGGAGACTCTTATTTCCAATTAATCACCAAAACATCAGAAGTAGAGCTGAGGTATCAGCCAAGAGTGAACAAGCTAAGGGGCAGTACCCAGGCCCTGAGTTCAAGCTCCAGTAGCAGCACACACAAAAATAGTTAACAAAAGTCTGTACTTTGCCTACTATTTTAGATATTTCAATTAAAATTACATTATTCACTTAAAGCTTTTAAAGCAGGGATTCTTAATATTTTATCTCATTAATAAAGCTATATTTTAATATCTTTCATAAAACTGCACAACTCTTAAACTATTGGTCATTCCCATTATGTGACATTCTATTTTCTGCTTCAAGTCTGTTTCTCAGATCAGTGTTTCAATAAAGGAGCAATCATATTTTAGATGTGGTTATTCCACTACTAATCACAGGCATATTTTTTTCCTCTAAGGAGAAAACATCAAGGAAATTTTAATATATTATTTTCCTCTGCTTTTGGAGCTAGATCTGGTTATGGCTTAAGTTAAATGAACTAGAAATTAGATCATAATTCACAATACTTAATCAAGAACCAGAATGAAATGCCACATGCAGCCTCTGCCCATGCTCTGGACATTCTCATAATATAACAACTTAGTAACTGGGTCTTAAATATAATGGAGAGAGAGAGAAAGGGGGTGGGGAGAAAGGGGCAGGTACTCCAACACTTGAGCCACTTCCTCAACCCTTTCAGGACAAAAATCCACTGAGATTTAATGGAAGGAATATAGACTCTACCTTTCAGTGGAGGAGTATCAACATCCTATTATAAGAAGATGAATAAACAAGTATCTCCAAATCATTTTATTTAGGTATCTTGTACTGTTAGCAATAACTGTGTGTAGGTGGGGAGGGGAATGCTGATACTGGGGTTTGAATGAGGAGCTTGGGTGCTGTCCCTTAGCTTTTTTCACTCAAGGCTACCACTTGAGCCACAGCTCTACATCTGGCTTTTTGGTGGTTAATTGGAGATAAATCTTATGGCCTTTGCTGTCCAGACTGGATTTGAACCTTGGTCTTCAGATCTCAGCCTCCTAAATAGGTAGGGTTACAGGTATGAGCCACTAGCGCCTAGCAGAAATCACTTTTTGTGAAATTTTTGCTGGAATATTTTTGTCAGTTGTGGGGCTTGAACTTGGGGCCTGAGCAGTGTCCCTGAGCTTTTTCATTTTTCTTCAAGGCTAGCATTCTGCCACCTGAGCCACAGTCCATTTCTGACTCTTTGGCAGTTAATGGAGAAACTTGTCTCACAGACTTTCCTGCCCAGGCTGGCTTCAAAGCATGATCCTCAGATCTCAGCCTCTTGAGTAGTTGGGATTACAGGTGTGAACCACCAGCACCCAGCTTTATTGCTATATTTTTAATGTAATGTTGGTCTGAAATTAATACAACCTAGGGAAAATTAGGTGAGGCCCATAGAATTCACCTTGTAGCCAGCATTGTCATTATACTACTTAAGTCCCTTGGATATCCTCTAATAGCATTAACTTTTCTCCAACTTCTGCATCTATTTTTTTTAAATTTTATTTTATTTTATTTGAGAACATACTGTACAGAGGGGTTACAATTACATGGGCAGGATAATGCATACATTTCTTACCAAGCATTGCAGCCTCCTCCTTTGTTTACCCTTCACCTCCCTTCCCAGCCTCCCCCCTCCCCCCCACCCAATCATACCCCCCTCCCCCCCCACACCGACATTGTAAAGCTGGTTTTGACATGACATTTTGTACTTCTCATTGTTGCAACAGGTCCACCTGAGTGGCTCTATCCACAGGTACTGGTGCAGGAAGTCCTTGAGTGCTTGATTCACCCCTATCTTACCTCAAACTCCACAGGTCTTACCCAATGATGGTTAAAAATAAAGTCTAGGGGCTGGGAAGGTGGCTCAGTGGTAGAGCGCTTGCCTTGCATGCATGAGGCTCTGGGTTCGATTCCTCAACACCACATAAGCAAAAAGAAAAAAGTCGGAAGTGCCGCTGTGGCTCAAGTGGTAGAGCGCTAGCCTTGACAGCACCCAGGCCCAGAGTTAGGCCCCACAACTGGACCCACAAAAAAAAAGTCTAATTCCCTGACCCTAAGTCAGGCCAAACTCTGAGTCATAATTTACCCTTGTCAAAAGACAAAACTACAGCAAATTGAGTTATAGGTCTAACTGCCTTTTATTTGCAATTCATAAATCAAGGCAGTCTCCAATTCTACAAAATAGAGAAAGAGCTCTTGCTACGTGATTTAAAGACAGTGGGGTTTTTGTAAAACAAAAATAAAGAGAACAATAGGGAAAAATAATACCAATAGTTCATCATCAGGTTACTTCAAGGTACTTTTTAGAAGGGTCAGAACAGAGGTGACTTCCTTATTTTGCCTCCTAAAATTGGCTTATTTGGAGATTTAGTCATTCTCATTCTCCCTCCCTCTCCTCCTCCTTTTCATTTTCCTCCTTCTCCCCCTCCTCCTTCTTTCCCCCCCTCCCTTCCTCTCCCCCCTTTCTATCTCTCATGTCTCCTTGTTTCTCAGAAGGTCAGGCAAACAATTTAGTTTCAGCTTGGTGGAACATTAATATAAGTTTGATCTTTAGTATTGGTTTGAATCTCTTGGGGATAGTACAGGAGCTCAATCTAAACTACCACCTTCTAAACATTTTATTTAGCATACCTCAGGGGGTTCTTGTAGGACCAATCAAAGTGAATTAGAATATCATCTGAACTTTCATTCTTGCTTGGCTTCTTCTTTCCCTCGACCCTGCTTCCCTCATTTCCTTTGTAGTTTCTCCCCAGAGCATGAGCCTTTAGATTAGAGAATATATCTTTGGTCACTAAAATATATCCATCTTGGATATTCTGGTAGCTGTATGGATTAAGGTAAAACACTAGGACACTTGTAATGAGGCAAATGTACATGATAACAAGTTTAGGAGCTTTATGTGTATTAATATTCCAGAAGCACTTATCTGAGAGTCACATGAACTTGTTCAAGAAAAAGTATGATATTGGAATAAGCCAGAAACCAAGGAAGTAATTAAAAACTTTTCAAAGAAGAAATATTGAGCTAGTTTCATTTTTGTAATATTCTAATGCTACTTAAACGATTCCAAGTAAAGAAAAAAAGATAGAAAGTTTTGAATTCATTTTAAGAAGTTAGCAAGAACGCAATATCAAAACAAAACCCGATTGACATTCAAAGACAAAGTTGATTCAATAGTCTAGAGAATGTATATAAACAAAAACACTAAGCATAGCACTGGCAAAGTCAATCCACTATAAAAATAAAAGACTAGCATATCAAGTGAAAAGGATTTTTCCCAAGAACACAGTGTTATTTAAAATTCAAAAATCTAATACAAAAGAAGACATGGCACAAAAAGGAGAGGTAAGCATTTCAATAGATATTCCCAAATGAATTAATAGACGATAAGACTAAGTATCCATTATTATTTCCTTAACAGAATGTATATTTTGCAGACCAAAGGGATACATCATTCTGACAAGGCTTTTTACCTTAAGTTGGAAGTTTTAGTTTCTTATGATGTTTGGACAATATAAAAAATAGAAGTTATAAATATTGAAAAAGGTGACAAATTAATGTTATTTTCCATTTTTATAGCCTACCTCAAAATTTCAAACAAATCATCCTTGAAAATGTCATAATTATAGGGAAATGGCAGATAGCAATATAAATATATAAATATCAATAGATGTCCTGTATTAAAATGTGCATTTCACAAATGGGATTGCATTAAACTGCAGAGCTTCTGCATGGCAAAGGACATAGCCAGCAAGATCAATAGAAAGCCCACTGATTGGGAGAAGATCTTCACCAGCCATACAACAGACAATGACCTCATATCTAAAATATACTTAGAATTCAAAAAATAAAATCCCCCAACAACAAATCCTCAATGAAACAACTGCCCAATTAATAAGTGGACTAAAGACTTAAAGAGAGACTTCTCTGAAGAGGAAATAAGAATGACCAATAGACACATGAAGAAATGATCAAGTTCTCTAGGCATAAAAGAAATGCAAGTCAAAACAACGTTGAGATTCCACCTCACTCCAGTCAGAATGGCTATAATCAAGAAATCTAATAACAATAGATGCTGGAGGGATGTGGCCAAAAAGGAACCCTGCTACACTGTTCATGGGAGTGTAAACTTGTTCAACCACTTTGATAAGCAGTATGGAGTTTCCTCAAAAGACTCCACATAGAGCTCCCCTATGACCCAGCAATCCCACTTCTGGGCATTTACCCAAATGATCACAAACAAGGCCACTAAAGCTACCAGCACAACAATGTTTATTGCAGCATTAGTCACCATAGATGAGATATGGAACCAACCCAGATGCCCCTCAGTAAATGAATGGATCAAGAAAATGTGATAGATACACACACACACACACACAAAATGCAATCTATGTTTCCATCAGAAAGAATGAAACTGCCCCATTTGTTAGGAAACAGAAAGACTAGGAAAAAAATCATATTAAGTGAAGTAAGCCAGACCCAAAGAAATATAGGTCCCATGGTTTCTCTTATTTGCAATATTTAGATGAGCAGAAAAGGTCAAATGCTATGTACATATGACCATATAAGATGATGCTAAATAAAATGAACCCTAAGATATGGACACAAGAAGTTTTTCTTTGTTATTGTTATTTTTAATGCCCTGTGTGATTTTTTTGTTTCTTTTGTAAAGTCTACCCCCTATGGTATATCCCCTGTTGTCACTGTATTTGATTTTGGTACCCTGAATTTTATATATACATTTATCTAATTTGAGGAGGGGAAGGGGAATAATAAAATGCTGAAACAGGGACACAGGATGACCCATTGCAACAATGATACTCACAAGACACTATGTTGGAAAAGAACTTTACAACTTGGGGCGGGGGAGTGAGGAAAGTGGGGGAGGGAAGGGATAGTAGGAAATGAAACAAAGGATAGGGTAATGCTGTTCAACAAGAAATGTACTCAATCCCACTTTTGGGCATTTACCCAAATGATCACAAACAAGACCATACTAAAGCTACCAGCACAACTATGTTTATTGCAGCATTATTTACCATAGCTAAGATATGGATCAACACAGATGCCCCTCAGTAGATGAATGGATCAAGAAAATGTGGTATATATGCACAATGGAATTCTATGATTCCATCAGAAAGAATGGCATTGCCCCATTTGTTAGGAAATGGAAAGACTTGGAAAAAATTATATTAAGTGAAGTAAGCCAGGCCCAAAGAAGCATAGGTCCCATGGTTTCCCTTATTTGCAATATCTAGTATAGGTATGAGTCAAGCAGAAAAGGTCAGATAAGTTGATGTTAGGGGAATGAACCCCAAGATAAGTATTCAAATGTTTTTTTCCTTTCATGCAATTGTTCCTATCATATTTACAAGATGATTTCTATGTTGCTTTGTATGTTCCTTCCCCACAGTATAACCCATACTTTCACTGTTTTTGATGTTGGTATAATTTATGGAGGGGAAGGGAAAAAATACAAATCGTTTAATTAGGGATACAGGTGGACTCATTGCAACAATGAGATGTACAAGTCGTTATGTCGAAAAACTAACTTAACAACTTTGGTGGGGTGTGGGAGGAGGATTAGGTGGGGGGAGGGGAGGAGTATGGGAAGGGATGGGAAGGGGAAACAATGAGGAGGCAAAAATGCTTGATAAGAAATGTACTCGTTATCTTGCCCATGTAATTGTACTCCTCTGTATGGTATTCTCACAACAAAATGTGGTATATATACACAATGGAATTCTATGCCTCCATCAGAAAGAATGACATTTCCCCATTTGTTAGGAAATGGAAAGGTTTGGAAAAAATTATATTAAGTGAAGTAAGCCAGGCCCAAAGAAGCATAGGTCCCATGGTTTCCCTTATTTGCAATATCTAGTATAGGTATGAGTCAAGCGGAAAAGGTCAGATAATGTGATGTTAGGAAAATGAACCCTTAAATATGTATTTTAATGTTTTCGTTTCTTTCATGCATGTGTTTCTAACGCATTTATAAGATTATTTCTTTGTTGCTTTGTATGTCCCTCCCCCACAGTGTAACCCCCGCTTTCACTATATTTGATGTCAGTATAACATGTGGAGGAGATGGGGACAAACAAGTCGTTTAAGGATTCAGGTGGACCTGTTGCAACAATGAGAAGTACAAAATGTCATGTCAAAACCAGCTTTACAATGTCGGTGTGGGGGGGGAGGGGGGTATAATTGGGTGGGGGGAGGGGGGTAAAATTTGGTGGGGGGAGGGGGGAGGCGGGGAAGGGAGGTGAAGGGTAAACAAAGGAGGAGGCTGCAATGCTTGGTAAGGAATGTATGCATTATCCTGCCCATGTAATTGTAGCCCCTCTGTACAGTATGTTCTCAAATAAAATAAAATACAATTTAAAAAAAAAACTAAAAAAAAAGAAATGTACTCATTACCTTACTCATGTAACTGTAACCCTTTGTACAGCATCTTTACAATAAAATAAAAATTTTAAAAATGTACATTTCAAATTACACCATAATAACAGAAATAACATGGTACTATCACAAACTAGACACATAGACCAGTGAACAAGAACAGAGGACTCAAAAATAAACCCCTATGGCTATAGCCATCAGATGCTTAACAAAGGTGCCAAAAAACATACACTGGAGAAAAGACATCCTATTTAGGATATGGTGCTGGGAAAACTGGATATTATCATGAAGAAGACTAATGGTAGATCTCTATATCTTACCCTATTTAAAAAAATCGATTGAAAATGGATCAAAGAGTTTACTGTAAGATCTGAAACTTTGAAACCACCAGGGGAAAACAACGAATACACTTGAAGATATAGGCAGAGCCAATTACTTTTTGAATAAGTCTACACTAGCCCAAGGAAATAATAGTAAGGATTGACAAATGAGATAGTAAATTAAAAATGAAGCCAGATTTTAAAAGCTTCTGTACAGCAAAGGAAACAAACACCAGAGTAAAGAGACAGGCTACAGCATAGGAGAAAAATCTTCACCACCTATTAATCCAACAGAGGCATGCTACGTTGAATATATGAAGAACTCAAAAATTATAAGCCAAAAGAATAACACAATCAATAAATGGGCAAATGAACTGAATAGACACTTTTCAAAAGAAGAGGCACAAATGAAAATAATTCATCCTAAGCTAAAAGGTATGAATGTTTTCAAAGACAGGCCTGTAAATGTGTCCATTGCTTTGTGTTCACTGTTGTCAACAAACTGAAAACTACTGATGAAAAAAACTCATGAAATAAATAAGTAAATAAATGCCATTAAAATACTTTTAAAGAATATTTAAGAGGAGGCTACAATGCTTGATAAGAAATGTACTCATTATCTATCTTGCCCATGTAATTGTAACCCCTTTGTACAGTATTTTCACAATAAAAAAGAATATTTAATGACATAGTGAAGTACATATAATGTAGTTTAGCTTCATACCATTGGAATGTCTAGTGTTTTAGCTTAGATGTATAGTATGTACTTAACATGTTAGAGGCCCTGCGTTCCATTCCCAGTGTACTCAAAAAGAAAAAGAAAATAATATGCAGTCATCATGTTTTTTCTAAGTTCTGAATTTGGATTATTATTAATATTGTTGTTAGTGTGTGTGTGTGTGTGTGTGTGTGTGTGTGTGTGTGTGTATGTGTGTATGTGTGTGTGTGTGTGTGTGTGTGTGTGTGTGTGTGTGTGTTCTGGGGCTTGAATTCAGGGGTTGGGCACTGTCCCTGAGCTTTTGTACTCAAAAAGTGCTCTATCACTTGAGCCACAGCTCCACTTCCAGCTTTTTGGTGGTTAGAGATGAGAGTATTTTCCTTCTCAGACTGGCTTCAAACCAAGATCCTCAGATCTCACACTCCTGAGTAGTTGGCTAGGATTATTATTATTATTTTACAGAACTGAGGAACAAACTCAGGTCCTTGCACTTGCCAGGCAAGTGTTCTTCCACTGAGTTAAATTCCCACCCCCTAGGATTATTTTTTAATGTCTTCTTTTTGTGCTTGCCTATATGTTTCAGATTTTTCTTCAATGAACATGTGCTCTTTTAAAATCCAAAATATAAACACATCACAATGAACATTTTCAAGTTCAAAAGTAAGAAATAAGCAGTCTTGTAGTCTTCTCAGTGCTTGTTAGCATATATTTGTTATGAAGATATGCATATCTCCTTCCAGTACTGCTCCCCCCACCAGAGGAGAAATTCTATTCTATTTCAGATACTAACAACTAGTGATAGTTACTCTTGCCCTAAGTAGTTGTCCAGTGTTTATCTGATGGTCGTAAAGAAGAATATGTATCTAGGTGACAGGTAGTTGTTCTGTCCTGTTGGGTATGGAACACAGGTCCTCATATACTCAACCACCAACCAACCTCTCAGATACTGATCCTGCTTAAAACCTGTTCATCTTAATTGTGTGTGTGTGTGTGTGTGTGTGTGTGTGTGTGTGTGCGCGCGCGCGTGTGTGTTGATGAATTAACTCTTTGGGAGAAAGATGCAAGATCTGTGCAAATCAATATGAATATTCACTAAAGCCTCTTGAGGATAAGGGTGTTTTCCCAGCACAAAGGATCCACAGAGGAGAGTCTTTTGTCAGGCCTACAGAATTCACCCCTTCATCAAATGGGAAGATTGGGTCTTTAATTCACTGTTTTTTTGTTTTGTATTTTTTTATTGTGAAAATACTGTACAGAGAGGTTACAATAGATGGGCAAGATAATGAGTACATTTCTTATCAAGCATTGTAGCCTCCTCCTTTGTTTCCCTTTCCCATCCCTTCCCATCCTCACCCCCCCCCGCTCCCCCACCCAATCATCCTCCCTCTCCCCCCTCCACCAAAGTTGTAAATTCACTGTTAATAGAGGGTTCTGTTAAGGGACTATTATGAGCTAGTTCTATCACTGAGCAGCCATACTATACGGACGGTAAGAAAATTGCACAATTTTTCTACTAAAAGCCATTATGTGTCCCCCTCCAAATTCATATATTCAAGTCCTAGAATCTCAGAATGTGCTTGGATTTGGAGACAGGGTCTTTACCAAGGTCATTAAGTTAAAATGAGACCATAAAGATAAGAACTAATTCCTATAACTGGTGGCCAGGTCTGTAATCCTAGCTATTCAGGAGGTTGAAATCTGAGAATTGCAGTTCAAAGATAGCTCCAAGAGACTCTTATCTTCAACTAATTAACCAAAAATTGGAATTAGAGCTATGGCTCAGGTGGTAGAGTGCTAGACTTGAACAAAAATGCTAAGGCTTCAGTTGAAGCCCCAGTATTAGCACAAACAGTGGGAAGTGTGGATATTTGAATAGAACAACACATAAAGAAAGGTATTGTGGGGCTGGGAAGGTGGCTCAGTGGTACAGGGCTTGCCTTGCATGCCTGAGGCCCTGGGTTCAATTCCTCAGCACCACATAAGCAAAAAAGAAAAAAGCCGGAAGTGGCGCTGTGGCTCAAGTGGTAGAGCGCTAGCCTTGAGCTGAAGAGCTGAGGGACAGCGCCCAGGCCCAGAGTTCAGGCCCCACGACCGGAACCAAAAAAAAAAAAAAAGAAAAGAAAAGAAAAGAAAAAGAAAGGTATTGTGAAAATGCAGGAAAATGATGGCTAAATAAAAGCCAAGAAGTGATCTTGGAAGGAGCCAAGGTACCTAATCCTGATGCCTTTATCTAGGGTTTCCAGTCTTTGGAACTATGAGTCAATAAATCTCTGGGGTTTTGTTCATTGTTTTTGGCAGGTTGAAACTGGGCATCCCTCTGTAGCTTAGGCTAGCCTCCAATTCACAATCTTCCTGCCTCAGCCTCCCACATGCTGGGATTATAACATGTACCACCACTCCCACCTTAAATCTCTATTGTTCAAGGGACTTTGATCTAGTCTGTAGCACTCTATTATGGCAATCTGAGTACACTATTTACTTGATACCACAGTTAGGGTGCAAATCAGCAAACTAATGAAAACATAATTACAATTTGTAAACAGTCCAGATCATTGAGGAAAGGCTGCCCTGGAGAAGCAGGTTAAGCTACATCCTAAGGACTAGAAGGAACTGGCCTGGGGTAAGGAAAAAGCATCATCAAAATGGAAGTCAGAAAACATGGAGGCCCCCATTGGAGAATGCTCCAGCTGCTTCTAGAAAGATCAAGTGAGGTTGAAAGGGTGTTCAGGAGGAGGCACTGGTAATAGACATCAGAACCCCCACTGAGTCTTCTACCTGTTGTGCTTGAGCAGAACATTGAGTTCTTAGTGTGAAATGTAGGTCTCTCTCTAAGAATATAGCTACCCATTGGTGCTGGGAGTGTAGATCATTGGCATAGTGCCTAGGTTCAATCACCAGGGCCCCCCGAAAATAATTCACTAATCAATAGGGTTGACACATTCAATTATAGTGTGCCCTCACTTTTTGTCTCATCCTTCCTCTGTTATCTAACTCTGGGTCAAGCAGGCAGTTAGCAGAGCTCCAATAGTTTCCTCTTACTCAGAGCAAAGTTTTATTCCAATCAGTTCCCCCTAAATGCTTATTCAATTAGTAGCAAATGTCCATTGGGTAGTTTCTTCAAAATGGATGTTATTTAAAATTCTCTTACATATCAAACTGATCATTCAGCAAGTAAATTAAAATAGATGAACTTCTTTAAAGTGATATATTTTTTTTTAATTGTATTTTATTTTATTTGAGAACATACTGTACAGGGGGGGCTACAATTACATGGGCAGGATAATGCATACATTTCTTACCAAGCATTGCAGCCTCCTCCTTTGTTTACCCTTCACTTCCCTTCCCCGCCTCCCCCCTCCCCCCACCAAATTTTACCCCCCTCCCCCCACCCAATTATACCCCCCTCCCCCCCCACCCCGACATTGTAAAGCTGGTTTTGACATGACATTTTGTACTTCTCATTGTTGCAACAGGTCCACCTGAATCCTTAAACGACTTGTTTGTCCCCATCTCCTCCACATGTTATACTGACATCAAATATAGTGAAAGCGGGGGTTACACTGTGGGGGAGGGACATACAAAGCAACAAAGAAATAATCTTATAAATGCGTTAGAAACACATGCATGAAAGAAAAATGGTGAAAAACTAAAGCCATTTCCTCTTAACTCAGGAACAAGACAAGGATGCCCACTCTCTCCACTTCTCTTCAATCTAGTATTAGAATGCCTAGCTACAGCAATAAGACAAGATGCAGACATAAAGGGGATCCAAATAGGGAAAGAAGAAATAAAACTCTCCCTCTTTGCAGATGACATGATCTTGTATTTAAAGAATCCCATTGACTCCACTCCCAAATTACTCAAGCTGATTCAAAACTTTGGCAAAGTAGCAGGTTATAAAATTAACCCCCAAAAATCAATGGCTTTTCTATATGCCAACAATGAGAAAAGTGTGGCTGAAATTAGGAAAGCAACTCCATTTGTAATAGCCCCACAAAAAATAAAATACCTAGTGATATATTTTTATAACTCATGAAGTTAAGGAGCTTTCTGTATTCACATCCTATATAGTAGAAAAATGAGACTTAAATGACCTTAGGACAGCCATTCTGGTTAAACTAAAAATCCCTGTTAAATAATCTAGGAAAAGTCCTTTTTCTTTTCAAATAAATTGAACAGAAGGAATTCTTTCAACAAAAGAAGAACTTCCACATGTCAGTGGCTCATGTCTATAATCCTAGCTACTCAGGAGGCTGAGATCTGAGGATCCTGGTTCAAAACCTGCCTGAGCAGGAAAGTCCATGAAAGTTTTGTTTCACCAAAAAGTCTTTAATGGAACTGTGGCTCAAATGGTAGAGTTATCCATTACTGGCATACACACACACACACACACACACACACACACACACACACACACACACACACACACAATATTATTAATATGCTATGAGATTTAAAATCTAATACTATAAGTGTGATTCAGTGCTAACTCTTTTGTATAACTCTACTATAGACCTCTGGATTTGGTGACCCAACTGGAATACCAATGAACAAAGAATGGTTGAACAAAGCTGATAGAGCTCCCAATGATAAGTATAGATTAAAACCAGGTTGAGTGTGAATGTACTACACTTTATAATAGAATGCTAACATTATTATAACTTGCTTTCCATTTTGTGCATGTATTTAGAATTGTATTAATCTCCCACCTTTGGGTATGTGGTTGTGTTCTAGAGCTCTAGGGACCTGTGTCCATGGGAAGTAGGCAGATTGCGGGAAGTTTTTGGTCAGTGAACATTCCCTATTTCTCCACCATGTTTTACCTTTCTCTTTCTACTTCTATGATCTTTATTATCCTATATGTCAGTTTTGTTTAGAAATCAATAAACTTTGAACTGTGTAAGGATGTTAGTAGGTACTTTTTGTGTTAGTCAAGCTTCTACTTCTGTGACAAAATACCCAAGAGAAACAATCTAAAAGGAGTAAAGGTTTATTTTAGCTCATAGTTTCAGAAATTTCATTCCCTGTGTATTTGGCCCTATGGTAACTATGGACTTGTGGCAAAGCAGGACATCAATGTAGAGAACATGTGGTAGGGCAAAGCTGTTCACCTCATGGCAGCCAGGAAGAAGCATAGAACGTGAGGACCTGGGGATCTAATAGTCTCCAGAAATACCTTTACAGGCACACACAGAGGTTTGCTTCACTAATCTCCTAGGCATTTCTTAATCTAATCAAGTTGATAATCACAAGTGGATTCAAGGTATAGTTATGGAATGATGCTCTTAGTTAGGGAATGATAGCTACAGTAGCTAGAAGTACAGAAGATGCCAGGGGGCAACTACCAAGAAAAGGCTATTGTGTTAGTTGGAAAGTTTCCAAGTCTTTGTATTGGATCTAGGATATTGATATTGGATCTAGGTAAAAGTGTGGTCCCTGATGAAGTGGTGGTCAGATATGAGTGGATCATGAAGGCTCCAGCCTAGGGACTGTGACTGGCTGTAGATTTGATTAGGATTCTTGGAGTGTGAATGATACCAGTAGAAAACTAATTGTGTGGTTGCTTATCCTATGTCCAAGTAAAGACACAGGATTCTGAGTGCCTGACCTTCTGTAGTTATCCTGTCAAAAGACAGTTGGCATCCCAGTATGTCCTTATCTTAGTGATGCCTGGTATCTGGATGTGTTACTGAAACTGCTTACCTTAATATTTTCTGATTTTTTATCTATCTCTTGGAATGTGTCATTTTTCTTATCTTCCCATAACTCCCTTAAGAAAGCCATGGGCCAATCTAAACCTATAAAAGCAGAGGTTAGGGGGAGACATCTTTGGTTTTACCATGTCTGTCAGTTAATCCATTCCTTACCCCAAGGTGATATTCCAATATTAAAAGTTAACACTGTGTGGGCATATTCTTCATTCACTGCTCTAGAATCTGCTTGTCAGACCATCAAAATTTATAGTTGAATGGACTATTGGGAAGTTGTAGAAACTGTGGGAGGTAGATCTTGGTTATAGGAAATAGGTTTACTGGGTGCATGTCCTTAGGAACGATATCCTGTCCAGGTTCCTTCCTGTATGTCCCTTTTCCTGCTTAGTGTCTGCCATGATGTGAACTGCTTGGGTACCCCACACCTTCACAACCATGATAGATGGACATTTCTGAAACCATATCTTCCCTTAAGTTAATTTTCTCAAGTATTTATCACAGTGATACAAAGTTGGACTAATAAACTACTAGATATTTTTCACCAGTTTACATATTACAGGTTAATCAATGCTTCCTCCTCTTTGAAAACTCCTGAAACTGTTCCATATTGATCTGATCTGCCAGTGACAGTACGGTATTCATATCATTTTGGTCAATAATCAACTACTGTTGTGTCTCTTGTAAAGTAGTTTTTCATTTTAGTTAATTTTTACATTCTATTATACTCTTCTTTCTCTCTTCCTCTCTCTCTCTCTCACACACATGCAGATCAACAATTTGAGAAATGATTTATCTCTCTTACACACACACACACACACACACACACACACACACACACACACACACACGTACACACACAGATTAACAATTTAAGAAATGACCTGAGGCTTCTTTCCCTTTGTCTTTCCTTATACACATTGCTCTCCCTTCCTTGCAGGAACATCAACTCAGGGAAGAAAGAATAATTCGAGCAGAATAAAGGGAAAAATTACTCAGTTTGGGATTGATGATTTCAAAACAGAGTTATTAACAGTAGTAGCAGAAATAGTAGTGGAGAGCAGAAGGATATAATTTTTAACAATATGGTCATTTTCAGAGCCATGTAAGGCTCAGACACAGAATTTATGCAAAAATGAAGCCCTGGCTGGGCTTTGGGAAAAGATAATAGTGACCTGGATTTGGCACAGTGAAGTAGTCAGAAGAGGGGAAGAGCTTCTGGAGGGACTAGGAACTGAGGAGAATCTGTGCTTCCATTATAGTTGGAAAGAACCAGAGCAAGTTACCTTCCTATACCTTCTCTGAGGAGAAAGGAAAGTCAAGAAAAAATGGTTCATGGGAGTTGACAATATCCATGCAGAAGGATCTAAGGAAGATTCTGGAGCTTTCATATGCTCCTTTTTGGTAAAAGAAACAATCCCTAGTGTTTTATCTTTTCTTTTCTTTCCTTTTATGCCAATACTGAGGCTTGGTCTCAAGGCCTTATGCTCTCGTTTAGCTCTTTGCTCAAGGCACTCTACCACTTGAGCTATACTTCTATCTCTGTCTTTTTGCTGGTTAATTGGATATAATTGGATTTGTCTGTTGAAAATGGCTTCTAACTTCAATCCTCAGATCTCAGCCTCATGAGTAGCTAGGATTACAGGCATGAGCCACCAGTGCCTAGCTACCCCATGTGTTTTTCTAAGTACAAATGTAGCCAAGAGAACAATGGCAGAACTTGGATATTCTGAGTTAGGATAAGGGTGACAGAGCCGAGTGAGCAGCAAAGACCAAGTGGAGATACATCGGCAAATATCAGTGAACAAAAATCCTATTTGTGTGCTGGTACCAGTGGCAACAGATCTCCATGGCTCCTTTAATGTATCTCTTTGCAAAACTTGCCTCATACTGAGCCCATGGGAACTTGGCTACCACCCCAGAGATAAGGTGGAAAACAAAAGCTTTGAAATAACCAAGAAAACTCTGGACTGGCTACATTTATGCAAAAATTTATTATAGTTAAGCTTCTTTTACTGAGCATGAAGGTTGTTAGAGATAACTAGTTTTAAAAAATGTTTTGAAATAGGAGATCAGACAATTTGCATATTTTATACTTAGACTTAAACCTAAGGAACTTTCTGTAGTATGTACTAGGCAAAGTATACTACATATATAATCTCTAACCCTAAAGCAGCTTTTTATATATAGGTTGTTTGTTTTGCATTTTTCATTTTCCTCTAAAGCATCTAAAATGACCTAAGAAATGCCTAATAAATAATCATTGAGGGACCAAATGATCAACCAATTAATTAATTTGAAATTTTCAATCAGTGGCTGATTTTAGGGGAAAAAAACAATGAAGCAAGTAATCTGTAATACTAGCTACTCAGGAGGTTGAGATCCAGAGGATCACAGTTTGAATGCAGCTGGGAAAAAAAGTTCAAGAGGCCATCCCCAATTAACTAGCATCAAAAAAGAAAAGAAGGAAGGAAGGAAGGAAGGAAGGAAGGAAGGAAGGAAGGGAAGGAAGGGAAGGAAGGGAATGAAGGGAAGGAAGGGAAGGAAGGAAGAAAGAAAAAGAAAGAAAGAAAGAAAGAAAGAAAGAAAGAAAGAAAGAAAGAAAGAAAGAAAGAAAGAAAGAAAGAAAGAAAGAAAGAAAGAAAGAAAGAGTAAATTCTGGACTGAGGGTTGTGGCTCAAGTAGTAGAGTACTACCCATTAGTGGAAAAGCCAAGGAAGAACAGGGGACTCTGAATTCAAGCCTGGGTAGCAGCACACACACACACACACACACACACACACACACACACACACACATGAGCACAAAGTTAAACAAGCAGTAATGACTTGAAATACTACATTTCACACAAAGACTGAGAGGGTGCTATGCATTAGATCTGGACTATCTCCACAAGGCCATGTGTTAAAGGCCTGGAGCCAGTCTACAGTTTTATTGTAAGGTAGTAGAACCTTTCAGGAAGTGGGACCTTATGGAAGGGAGATAAGTCACTGAGGGAGTATCCTTGAAAGTGATTGTGAGACCCCAGTCCTTTCCTGCCTCTCTTTTTGTTTCCTGGAAGCTATGAAGTGAACAGACTCCTTGGCTATGGACTTTCACCATGATATATTCTACCACCGTATGCCCAAAGCAACAAACCCAAGCAGCCTTGAATGGGAATTCCTGAAACTGTGAACCACAAACAACCACTCTTCTTTTTAAGTTGATTACCTCAGGAGTTTTGTCTCATTACAGGGGGGCTACATTTAAAAAGTTAGTTGTTCCTCCTTCTTATCACACATCTCTTATTCTGTCCAAGAATCAGACTTCGTGTTTCGTGAAAATAACAATGCTGGCCTTGGAAAGAGGAAGGGCCAACTCCACAGAGTTCTCTGAGCATCTTAAAATGAAAGAGCTCTCCAGTCCATCAGGGCAGTGGCAAAGCAGAATGTTACAAAGGAGAGGAGTACAGAGGAAAAGTTCAAGCAGGCATTATTTAGGGCTAGAGGACAATAGCATTAAAAGTTGAATTATAGAACAATTCTACAGAACTTTACCACAGACTCTCTGCCTGTATAAACTGTCTCTGCTATTAAAACAAGGCTTTGAAGAACCTCTAAAAACATCCCATTAAAAAGCCAACCCAGGATTGTAATAAATGGACCATTCTGATGTTGGATGTTAATAGGGAGGGAGGGAGGGGCATGTGATAGATAAGAATTCTATACTTTCCACTCCGTTTTTCTGTGAATCTGAAACTGCTCTAAAAAATGAAGTCTCTTTTAAAAACTACTATACTAGAGAGATTGGTGGTTGCTAGGGACTTGGGATCAGCAGAATGGAGAATGGTTGTTTAATGGGCAGTGTTTTGTTTGGGAGCTCTGAAAATTTCTGAGAACTAGATAGAGGTGATGGTTTACACGGCCTGTGAATGTATTAAATGTCACTGAATCATTCACATTAAAATGGTTAAATTTATGTGATGTGAACTTCACTTCAATTTTATGAAAACTCACCATACAATAAATGAACTTCTCAAAAACACATTACAATTATATAGGCTCCAAACCAATATGGTTCTTAATAAAGGAATCTTGTGATCCAATTTTTCCTTTTTTTTTTCTTTTTTGTTGAGACAGTTTCTATGTAGCCCAGGCATCCTGCCTCCACCTCCCAACTGCTGGAGATTTCAGACATTTACCACCACCCTTGAACCTCCAGTTTGTTTTGAAGCAGTGCTCATGTCACTTTTCCTGCTATATTCTTTTTCTGCACTTGTTTATTAAAGGTTCAGCATCCCTGTAACAGTGAATTTTCTGTATTATCTTGACTGGGCCCATGGAGTGTCCAGATGAAACACAGCTTCTAGATAGATATGTCTGTGATGAGTGAACTCAGTAAAATAGGTGGTCTTTTGTGGATAGGCATCATCTAATTCCTCCACGGCTTGAATAAAAATGATAGAAGTAGAGGAATTCACCCTTTCCTGTCTTCTAACACAGCTGAAGAATCTCATCTCCTGCTCTCATACTGGGATCTACACTATTAACTCCCCAAGTTCTCAGGACCTCATAGCACATATATGTAGATATCCATATATATGTATCTAGACAAGTATGTGTCTGTGTATGTTCTCTCATAAAGATAGACATGTGTGTATGTATATATGTATAATATATACATACATACAGTTGATAGATAAATACAGAATTAAATTCTGCTGGTTCTGTTTCTCTAGAGAACTCTGACTAATATGGTGGTCTTACAGTAAAGCTCTTTATTTTTATTTGAACAAAGATCCTCAGCACCTGCTCTCTACATTACACTTGAAAACATCACACTACAGAACAAACACATTTAAGGAAATGGTATTTTAGGCCTTTCGTAGAAAATAAAACTGCTAACCCATTTTTATGTTATATATTCCAAGAACAAATGTTTTTATTCAGCAACTTTCTCTGAATATTTGTTGAAACTAACTTATCCTTGAAGCAGAAGTATGGTTTCTGAGGAGGTTTTCCTGGCAATGCTTGAGATGATAAACTCAATTCTGAGTGAATGATGAAATATTAGAGTTATAAAGACATAATGTGGCTCTTGAAAACCATTGTTTGTAGGCAGGAGTGGCACAGTATGAAAGCTTATTATCTCGGCTATGTATAGATCAGCTACCATAGCATTTGAGATTGTATTCATTTGCACAAAATGCATTTTCTATATACTTTGGAAAGTGTGACACAGTATGTGGGAATATACTACATAGCAAATATAAAGATGTCTAACACAATCACAGTTTAATAAAATAAAATGGCCTCAGGCTATTTCTTCATTGCAAGTAAATGTATCCTCATGAATCTGTACTCAAATACCATTTCTTAGATTCTAAAAGTGTTGATTTAATAATAACTAACACCAGTAAGAACACCTGCAGAATTGGCTATTTTAGGATTGAAATCAGTGATTCTCACCCAGGGGTGGAAAGAAAATCAGTATGAAGGGTATGCTGAGAGAGTGGTCTGTTTGAGACATGTTTGTTTGAAAATAAATTATCAAGCCTTTCCATTTCCTTAAAAATGGGGTAATGTCATTCTTTCTGATGGAAGCATAGAATTCCAGTGTGTGTGTGTGTGTGTGTGTGTGTGTGTGTGCGCGCGCACGCGTGTGTGTGTGTGCGTGCGCGTGTGTGTGTGCGTGTGTGCATGTGTGTGTGTGTGTGTGTGTGTGTGTGTGTACCATATTTTCTTGATCCATTCCTCCACCGAGGGGCCTCTGAGTTGATTATATATCTTAGCTATAGTAAATAATGCTGCAATGAACATGGGTGTTCTGATGACATTAGTGTGGGATGGTTTGTGGTCATTTGGGTAAATGCCCAGGAGTGGGATTGCTGGGTCATAGGGAAAGTCTATGTTTAGTCTTCTGAGAAACCTGTACACTGCTTTCCAGAGTGGTCAAACAAGTTTACATTCCCACCAAAAATGTAGTAGCATTCCCTTTTGGTCACATCCCCACCAGCATCTACTATTATCAGTTTTCTTGATAATGGTTATTCTAACTGGAGTGAAGTGGAATTTCAATGTTGTTTTGATTTGCATCTCTTTTATGGTCAGAGATGTTGAACATTTCTTCATGTGTCTATTGTCCATTCTTATTTCTCAGAGAAGTCTCTCTTTAAGTCTTTAGCCAAGTTATTGATGGGATTGGAAAAAAATTATATTAAGCAAAGTAAGCCAGACCCAAAGATACACAGGCTGCATGGTTTCCCTCATTTGTAATATCTACAATGTCTATAAATCTACAAGTTAATCCAGTGGATAGTAAAATACAAATAATTACATTTGGACATGATTACTTAAACAGCACTCTAAGAATTACCCAGTGAAAACAAAGGAAGATATTCTTAGGAGAGGATCACAATGAATGGCTCAATAGCTATGTGCATATGTGATGCTTATTGAAATGAACTCCAAGAAATGTAAAAAGAGGTTTTTTTTTTTTATTGTACTGCTTACAGTTATTTCTTTTTGCTTTCTTTTTCACTTTGCCTTATTCTTTGTTGTCATTTTTTTATTTCTGTATCTTTTGTCTTGTATATAATTTTATCTGATTTGGGGAAAGGATAGGGAATTACAAAAACGGTGGGATAAAGGCTGAACCAATTCAACAATGATACTCACTAGACAGTATGTTGGAAACAAACTTTACAATTTGGGGGGAAGTGAGGCTGGGGAAAACTGGGAGAAAATGAGGGAGGGGGTAACACTTCAAAAAGGAATGTATTATCTTATTTACATAACTGTAACCCCTCTATACATTACCTTCACAATAACACTTAAATTAAAAAGATTAAATAAAGCATTGTAATTTGTTAGAAATAAAGAAAATGAATTATCAATCTGTTAATTATAGATTTTAGGTACAATAAGTAATTCACTTGAAAGATGTAATCACAATGGAGAGGACATAGGATTTTGATTCCTCCAATGGAAGCATACATCAGAAAAGATGAAATATATTGTCTAAGGGCAGATTAAAGCCAACATGCTATTCTTTTATCACCTATATGAAATAGTCCCCAAATGTCCCAAAATCTAAACTCCCCTGATCTGAGTGAGCAGGTCATGAAAGCAGCACCCCAAGAGCCTGTCTTTGGATTCAGTTTCACCCTAGCAAGACATCTGTCTCTAGACTCCCCAAATTCCTGGCTTTGACATCTGGAACTATCTCCTATTCTACTGACTTCCCTCAATGTTACAGCACCTACACAAAACAGATGATTATGAAGTAGAAGAGCTAGCTGTAAGAACATTACTAGTGTGTATGCCTCAAAAGGCCATGTTGGTGCGGGTGTGCACGCACGCACGCGCGCACACACACACACACACATGCAAAATCATATAGATCCTGTTGCTCATGTGTGCTCTAGCTTACTTGCCCTCCTGTCTACTGCTCATTGGACCAGGACTACACAATTGAGTGACTTGGACCACTTTCTCATTGGGCTCTCCTCCCCTCCCCTCCTCCCTTCTCTCTCCCCCTGTCTTCCCCGCTGCTCCCCTCCCCTCCTTTTTACCCTTTACTTTCTCTTTTCTTCTTTTGCTTAAAGGCCTTCCTATGTTGCCTAGGCTGGCCTCAAACTTGTTATTCTCCTGCCTTGGTCTTCCAAATGCTGAGTTTCAGATATAGAAACTTAAGCTGATTTGGACCACTTTCTTCAGGGAATTTAGAATTGGGATTCAAACGTATTTGTCAGTGTGCTATGAGCTGAGATTATAAAATATTGATATTTTGATTATGAAACAACAAAGCCTGAAGAAAAAAGTTATCCTGGAGAGAGGAGAGGGGAGAGGAGGGAGGAAGAGAAGAAGGGAGAGAATAAAGCAAGTTTGAGAGAGTACATGTTCCTAGAGGGACGGAGAAGTCCTGCTGTGCTTTTTATGTTTTTCTCTTTTGCTTAGCACTTGGGATGGAAGCTAGGGCCTTTTGCATGCTAGGCAAGTGATCTACCACATCCTTACACCTACTGTGCTTCTTATGGCTTTCCAGACCCTTCTATACTTTTATTCATTTCCTGATTTCTGAAACAGTTCTGTATTGTTATGACAAATATTCTCCTAACATTTTTAGTTTCAAAAATAGCCCATGTACAGTTTTGTTCTTCACAATCAAAGGATCTCTCACATATATGTGCATTTACCTTTTTTCTTTAATATGTATTGTATTGTAAAAATACTGTACAGAGGGGTTACAGTTACATGAGCAAAGTAATAAGTACATTTCCTATTGAACATTGTTACCTCCTCCTTTGTTTTTCCCCTACCATCTCTTCCCTCCCACCTCCATACCTACACCCCCCCCCGAAATTGTAAAGTTCGTTTTTCAACATATTGTCTTGTGCATCTCATTGTTACAATGGGTCAACCTGTATCCCTATTTAAGCATTTTGTTTTTTCCCTTCCCCTCCCTCAATTAGAGAAGTGTATATACAAGATGCAGGGCACCGACATCAAATAGTGAAAATGGGTTATACCATGGAGGAGGAACATACAAAGAAACAAAAAAATCACATGGTACATTATAAATACATTAGAAATAATAGCAAGAAAGAAAAATCCACTTGTGTCCCTATCTTGGGGCTGATTTCGCTTAACATCATCTTATCTGGTCATATGTACATAGCTTTGACCTTTTCTGCTTGTCCCAGACATATACTAGTTATTGCAAATGCATTTACTTTTTATCAGAAAAATTTCCCTATGACAATTTATTAATTCTCAAGGTTCTGTGGATTGATGGGGATAGTTTTCTGTTCTATGTGCTATCAACTACATTTGGCCTACAGCTGGGCTGGGATTATTGACTGTTGCAATAATTTTCTAACTGTGGTACAATAAACTGCCACAAACTTAGTTGGCTTAGAACAACACAAATATATTACCTCATGGTTGTACAGTTTGGAAGTCTAACGCTGCTGTTATTGGTTTAAAAGGATAGCCTATAATTTCAACTATTTGGGAGAATCTTTGTATGAGGTCTTCTTTGGGAAGAAACAAGAGATTCTACTTGAAAAATAATGAAATTGTTAAAATACAACTCTTCTTCTTAGTTATTTAGTAATATCACATGAGCCTGAGATGTACCTCAAGTGATAGAGCACCTGGGTAGCAATTGTGAGGCCCTGAGTCCAAACTGCCAAATAAGACGAAGTAGAATTATAAAAACAGAATATTCAGCAGGCAGTTTTCTTGCTTTTCCTATCTGCCTCCTTGGCTAATGGCTCCCTTCCCTTTTCAAAGCCAATGGAGTGTTTTGCAGAAAGACAGCTCACTGACTTTCATATCGACTTTTTTTTGCCTGTCTCACTTATAATGGCCATTGTGATTGCATTTGGGCTCACCTGGATAATCCAGGGTCATCTTGCAATCTCAAGGTCAGTTTATTAGCAAGTTTAATCCCATCTGTAATCTTAATTCTGCTATGGCAGAGTCTGCTACATAAAGCTTAAGGCCCAATGCAAAATAGAAATCGAGACTTCAGTTTATGGTAGGGATATCATTAAAGACTGCTACCAGTCAGAAGATACAAAGGAGGAGCAGATATGTAAAAATGCACAGCCTAAGGAGCTCATGGACAACATATAGGTTATAGGTAGCAAAATTGTGCTGTGTAATGGACTTCATGCTAAATGAGTTGATTTAAGCCACTTCTATCACAAAATAACAAATGAATTGGTAATTATATGATGTGATGAATAGTTCATTTACTTCACTATATATGGCTATCTGCAGGTCACTAGACAAGGAATTGCAAATAATCAGAAAAAAATGAATATAAACCAAACTTCTGCAAACTTACTTTTCTTGTTTTTATTCTCTAAACAATACAGTAAAACAGCTACTTACATAGCATTACATTGTATTAGGTATTAGAAGTAATCTAAGGAAGATTTAAAGTATATTGAGGTGTATTCATATGTTACATGCAAATACTACACCATTTTAATAAGATGGTCTGGTGCATCCTTAAATCTTTGCATACCCCAAGGACACAGAGGGCCAACAGTAATCTTTTCCCTATCTGTATCCTTTAGTAACATGTTGTATATCTTACATAATAATATTTATTTTAGATATAAATGTAACACAATATCTAAGCAAACAGAGAAAGAAACATCATGAGCCATTTGCAATGGTATTCTCTTATACTCCCATCCTTGGGAGGCTAAAATAGAAGAATGTTGAGTTCCACTTCAGCCTGGGTATTGTTTCAGTAACAGCTGTACTATTTTAGATGTACATTTTCTCTGCATCCCTGCCAACACTTACCTTTCATCCTTTTGATACTAGTGACTCTAATATATCTCAAATCTTTAATGATTCTGAGAAGTTTTTATAAACCTGTTGACCCTTTGCATGCCTTCTTTTGAGAAAGAGTGATCCTTTATCAAAAAACATAAACAACAAAACAAAACAAACAGCATGATGGCTTTAGGTAAGGCTAAGCAGTATCTACCTGTGAAGTATGAGGTCCTGAGTATAAATACCAGTGTCACCAGAAACCCTTGCAGAATACTGACATAGGTATTCAATGCCTAGAAATAAATCCATGTACTTAAAGTCAATTGATTTTCAACAAAGGTGTCCAGAGCATACAAAAGGAGCAAGCTTTTTAAAAATGGGGGTTAGTAAAATTGTTCATACACAGAATGAAATCAGATCTTTATTTTTATTTTTTGGGTCCGGTCGTGGGGCCTGAACTCTGGACTTGGGCGTTGTCCCTCAGCACATCAGCTCAAAGCTAGTGCTCTACCACTTGAGCCACAGCGCCACTTCCGGCATTTTTTCTTTTTGCTTATGTGGTGCTGAGGAATTGAACCCAGGGCCTCCTGTATGCAAGGCAAGTGCTCTACCACTGAGCCACCTTCCCAGCCCCCAGATCTTTATTTTATATCATATAAAAAGTTAACATGAATAGATTACTTAAACATAGACTCAAAATTATAAAATGATTAGGAGAAAAAGGAAAAAACTCCATCACATAGGGGGGTACAATGATTTTTTATATGACCCCCCCAATAAAAACAAAGGAAACAAAACCAAAAACGAAGCTGGACACTGGTGGCTGGTGTCTATAATCCTAACTACTCAGGAAGCTGAGATCTGAGGATCTCAGTTCAAAGCAAGACTGAGCAAGGAAGTCTATGAGACACTATTCTCCAGAAGTGGAGCTGTAGCTCAAGTGGTAGAGTACTAGCCCTTGGCACCCAGACCCTGAGTTCAACCCCCAGGACTGGCACAACAAAATGGACAAATAGCATTTTGTCCATCTTAAAAGCTTCTATATAGCAAAGGAAACAAGAATGATCCTCCACATGAAGAGAATCTAAAGAATGAAAAAAATTTTTGCAAACCACATATTTCAAAAGGTGTTACTACAAAAATTATATAAGCAATTTAGTTCAAAGGTCTAAACATATTTCTCAAAATAAGACATACATTCAACAGATTCATAAACATTCTCAGCATCATTAATCACTTAAGATACATTAAAGTCACTAGTATCAAAATAATTAAAGGTAAGTGTTGGCAGGGATGCAGAGAAAAGGTACATGGAAACTTGTACAGCTGTTATAGAAACAGTATGCAGAATACTTTAAAAGGCTAAAAATAGATCAACTATATGCTCCAGCAACCCTAGTTCAGTCTGTGTATCTAATAGAAATAAAATCAGTGAATCACAAAGATCTCCACACTTCCCACGTTCATGGTAGCACTATTGTCAACGGCCAGATATTGAATCAGCATACATGTCCCTCAAATAAAGAATGGAAAAAGAAGACATGGTGTATGTAGTACACAATGAAATACAACACAGACCTTCAAAAGAAGAAAATTCTGTCCTTCATGGCAACATGAATAAATAAACCTGAGGCCATCACGCTAAGTGAAATAAACCAGGCACAAAATGACAAGTACTGCATGATCTCACTCATATGTAAAAAAGATTTTTTAAATGAATAGAACTAAGAGATAGGATGCTGGTTCACTAAAAGCTGGGGTCTCCATTTGGGGTCTAAATTCCAAGAAATTAGGACTGTACTAGGTCACATTGCACAGAGCAATTAAAGTTAGAACTAGAATTAGGTTAGGGGTGCTAGTCATTTGGTTTTGAGATAGACAATCTTTGAGTTTCCAGATGAGCCCAATTTAATCAGAAGGATCTTTAAAAATGGAGGATGAAGGCAGAAGAATGATGGTAGCCTCAGAAGGATTTAACCTGACATTATATCTTTCAAAATAGATGAAAGCTCCCCTGTGCCAAGGTAACCTTTATATGCTGGAAAGGTAGGAAATCAGATCCTCCCACATAATACTTTACTAACTGTGATTATGTTTTCATATTGGGCATAATTATATATTGGTCAGAGGCAATTGTTAAAGTGTAAAATTACTAAGATTGCAAAATTTTATATAAAGTATATCAAGCAAAAAAATAAAAGAAATCAGATCCTTCACTGGATCTTCTACAGAGGAAAACAGCCTTGCTATCTTGCTAACATTGTTTTCAGCATTAGAATTTGAATTCAGGGCTTTGCACTTGCTAGGTTGACACTCTGCCACTTGAGCCATACCACCAGCCAGGATTTTTGCTGGTTATTTTGGCAATACAGTATTTGTCTAGGTTGGCCTTGAACACAAACCTATGGCTCTTGAGGAGCTTGGATTATAGTATAGGCACTCAGTGTCTAGCTTTGGCTTACATCTTCATTCTAACCCACTGAGACAGATGTTGAACTTCTCAGCTACATAACTGTAGCCTAATCAATTTGTACTCTTTGAAGCCACTATTGTGGTAATTTATTACACTAGCCATGAAAAACTACTATGTTATCAAGTCAGAAAAAAGTCGGTTACATTTGAGTCAAAATACAAAGAACCATAATTATTGTTATTATTATTTTGACTTGCAAGAGCCCCTACCCAGCTGAATCTGGGGACTATAGTCAGTAGAGCATCGAAACAGACCTACAGTAACCATGGAATAAGCCAAGGGCAAATTTTATTTGTGTCTCTTGGAAAGCCTAAGAATGTGTGGGACTCCCTCTGGTTCCTATAATGTTACCTCATCATTTCCAGACTGGTACCCTGGAAACTCTGCAGGATCCCAAACAGCTCATACTACATCCTCATTCCAACTAGCAGAAGAGAGAAAAAGTAGAACGTCCAACTTATCTTTAAATATTTCTACAAGTCATTGCAAGTTATATGCCATTGGCTAGAGCTTAACTGTATGGCTACATCTCTGGAGCTAGGTAACACTGTGCCCACCTAAGCATTCTACTAGGATGAAAGAAGAGGAAAATAAACACAGAGGCCCAACCAGCCATCTCTTCTACACTGTGTAACTGGTAGTGCTAGATGCTGACTGATGTTTTTATGCTTGGATATCATTTTTGTCTAATATGATGATTTAGGAGAATATTAGAATTAGGAATCTTTCTTTCTTTCTTTCTTTCTTTCTTTCTTTCTTTCTTTCTTTCTTTCTTTCTTTCTTTCTTTCTTTCTTCCTTCCTTCCTTCCTTCCTTTCTTCCTTCCTTCCTTCCTTTCTTTCTTTTCTTTCTTTCTCTTTCTTTTGTTGGCCATGGGGCTTGAACTCAAGGCCCAAATGCCCTCCCTGAGTGCTTCTGCTCAAAGTTAACACTTTACCACATTGCACTACAGCTCCACTTCAAATTTTCTGGTGACTAACTAGAGATAAGAGTCTCACAGACTTTCCTGCCTGGGCTGGCTTTGAACTACAGTCCTCGAATTCTCAACTTCCTGGGTAGCTAGGATTATAGGCATGAACTACTGGTACTCAGCCCGTTTGTATTTCATGTGTGTGTGTGTGTGTGTGTGTGTGTGTGTGTGTGTGTGTGTGTGTGTGTGTGTCTGTGTGTCTGTGTCTGTGTCTGTGTGTCTGTGTGTCTGTGTGTGGTGATGGGGGTATAACCCAAAGCCTTGTGCTTGCCTAGCAAGCTATATCCTCAACCTTCCATTCATATGCTGACTATTTTTTGATACCAGATTTGAACTCAGTTTCTCTTGAGACTTGGCTTCTGGCTTTCCAGATTCACATTCATCTTCTCCTTTATGTCTTCAACTCTTGCTATATCTTCCTCAGTTGACTTGCTGGCAAGAGCCAACCTCAAACAGACTTGAAACAGGACCCTCTTCTTTTTTTTGGGGGGGGGTCTGGTCATGGGGCCTGAACTCTGGGCCTGGGCGCTGTCCCTCAGCTCTTCAGCTCAAGGCTAGTGTTCTACCACTTGAGCTACAGCACAACTTCCGGCTTTTTTCTTTTTGCTTATGTGGTGCTGAGGAATCAAACCCAGGGCCTCAAGCATGCAAGGCAAGCGCTCTACCACTGAGCCACCTTCCCAGCCCAGGGCCCTCTTAATTATTCCTTTCATTGATCACCTCCACAGTCATTTTCTATATGCCACTGTTATATATGAGCCACAAACCTTGTGATTTAAAACAGCAATTGATGATCTTATTATAATCAGTATATTAAAAGTCTGACCTCCAAGTCTCACTAAGCTTGAGCCCATGTATGTAGAGGCCTGCATTCCTTCTCCAGGTCCTCACCTTTCCCAGGTTGTAGAGGCTGCCTCAGTTCACAGTTCAGCAGTCCCCTCTCTCCATTGTCAAAGCCAGCAACAGAAGCTCAAGTTCTCCTATCACTTTATCTGACCTCTTCCATAGTCACCTTTGACTCCTCTTTGTTCTCCTCCTTAAATTTCAAGAATCCTTGACATCTTGGGCTGAGCAGATAACTCAGGATAATCTTCTTAAGACCATCTTATTAGCTTCTTCCATCTTCAACTTTAATTCCACTTTCCCACGGAGTATAAAACATGTTCACAGGTTCAGTGGATTAGGACATGGCTATCTGGAAGGGGGCATTATTCTGCTGACTAGAGCCCTCATTTTCATTCTTATTCCATTGGACCCAGAAACACAAATAAGTTTCCTTACCCTCCCCTCCTTTGTTTTCCTTCAGTTCTGTTGCAAGTCAAGTCATTATTAAACTCCAGGTTTGGTACTTGAAAACCAAGCTTTCTACCAATTATCAACTTACTTCATACACAATCACTTGTTCATTGTAAGTTGTTCTGTAAATGAATCACTGTTCAAAGAACAAAATAAAGAGCCAATCTTAATCAACACTTTTAATCTGCCTATATTTCATTGTGAGTTCTAACCACTTGATTTCAGGTCTGATGCCCTGGGTACAAAGTTAGTAACAACTCTTAAGAAATTGACCAACTTCAATTAGAACAATATGCCAAGCCTGGGAAGGGAAGCATGAATACATCAGAATTTTCAGAAGTTATGTCTGAGGCCTCAGGGCTGTTTTTGAACAGAGGCACAAATGAGGAGCGTGGGGACAGAATGAAAATGTTCTGGAAATGTTTTCATATTCAGATTATTTTTAGTAGCATTAGCCAAAGTGTAAAAGCATCATCAAGGCCTAGAGCAATGGTATTTGGTAGCAAGATCATGGGAAGGGTGGTAGAAGGGTTGGATTCCCACCCAGTTTTAATCACCAGCTTGTAGGCACCAACCCCGATGAGTTCAAGTGTTATCATGTTTGGGATGAGAAGGAAGACATTTGGCGCCGACCACTTGCGTGTTAATCAAGTCCAGGAAAGCAGTTTTTGCTCCTCCTACAGTTGAGAGTAGATATGAGAAGACAGCCTCTTGTTTGTTACTCTGTAATAGTTTACATCTGATGGAACTAAGTAGTGGAATGAGCTGGTTTGGATGACAGCCAAGGTGTCATTCACTGTGCCCATCTGAAAGTCAGTGACACAATCCTTACTCCCCAGATAGTCACTCACTGCTCTGCCCTTGGACGGCCCTGATTTCTTCTGCACTCTGGGACTATGTCTCTCCCGACTGTGGCCTGGCCTGTGGTTTTACACTGCACTTCCCTCTTCCTTCCTGAAAGATGATTCAGACTGACATGATTCTCATCCTTCTCTGAAGGGAACCAAGCAAATGTGAGTAAGAGTGGGGTGTGTCTCTGTGAGGTTCCTTTTCCCAAGAACCAGACAAGAGCACTTAGGATTAACTGATTCTTTTTCAGACAAATGCAGTTTATGCTTTACTTTTTTCTTGGTTAGAAACTGACAAGCCATTATAATGTCAATTTGCATTTTATTCTGTGTGTTTTAATAATGTTATATCTGTTTATGAATAAAGAATCCATGAGTGAGATTCTCCAATTTTGTGTACATGCATGAGAATGTACTCCTTTCCCCCTTTTGGCAGTATTGAGGTTTAAGCCCAGGGTACTGCACTTTCTAAGCAGGTGCAATATCACTTCCAGCAATTACCCCCCCCACACACACAGAATCTCATGTTTTTGCCTAGGGCTGGCTTGAGACAATATTCTCCTACCTTTACCCCCTGACTAGGTTGGATTAAGGTTCCCTCTCTCTTTTGCCAGTACTGGAACTTAAATTCAGGGACTCAAGTTCTTATGTGGCTTTGCTCACAACTGGTATTCTGCCACTTGAGTCATGTATTCATTTCTGGCTGCTTAATTGGAGATAGGAATCTCTTGGGTTTTTCTGTCTGGGCTGGCTTCAAACTGTGATCCTCAGATCTCAGCCTTCTGAGTAGCTAGAATTTTCAGGCATCAGCCTCCAGCACCTGACTGGTTACATCTTTCTGATAAGAAAGTCTGTAGAATATCAGACATTTTATTTCTGGGATTTGACTGAAAGCATTAAAATGATCCGATTTGATCACAAAAAGAAAGTTACAAAGTGGCATTCTTTTTACAGACTCAACTATGGAAGGTTAATTTTCATATAAGAAGCTATTGAATTGAGTGTCAGTCAGATAACTCTAGCACTTCCAAGAAAATCTAAAAGGAATTCCGTAGTCTGGGTGCATGACAAGTTTCTTTCAATTGCTGGTTCACTGTAATAAAACTAGAGATTCTATAAAATGCATTGATTATGGTTTTTTGAAAAAGAGCAATACTCAAGAAAAGCCTAGACAAAGACTGACAGATTAATGAAAATTTACTTTTATTGTTGGTTTTGTTGTTGTTGGGACAGAGTCTTATTATGTAATAGCCCAGGATGACATAGAACTTGCTATGTAGCCTAGGTTGTCCTCAAAGTTGTGATGGTTTTTTCCTCTGGCTCCTGTATGCTGGGATTATAGGTGTACACCACCATGGATAGGCAAATTTACATACTCTGAGTTGGCATAACACTTAAATGTATGATCCTTTGATTGAACCAACATTTTTCTATGAGGCAAACCACCATCAATCCCCAATGAATCAATTCAGACCAATTTTATTGCACCATGATTTCCAAACAGAAGGAAACAATGGGTTCCAGAACCCAGGATTTTCAAGAATGTTAATATTAGCATACTTTCACTGATCTAGAAAAATAAAGTGAATGGGTATTTTTTAAGTCTGCAGAGAATTCCTTAACACAGTATCTCTGTTTTTATTCTATAAAATGTAGGCTTTTTATGCCTTCTTGGATCTCCAGGAAACAGATGTTAAGGTAGAATTGGATATGCAAGTCACGTAGTGAGGGAAATATGAGTTAAGGAGAAAGGGAGAAACAAAAGGAGTAGGTGAGAAACGGTTTAGGCCAAAAGGCAGGTTTTAAATCTATAAAAGGAGAGGGAGAAGGGAGGAGGATGGACTAAATGGAACCTCAGTCTATAGTGTAACTCTGAGACTGTATCAGCAGATGGTAAGCACTAGAATAAAGATGGCCCATAAGAGAAGTTCCATGATAGGCCATAATGGCCACAGTCCCACCCCAACCCCCCACCCCCGCATTGTACTCAGTCATTGTAGAACAAAAATTTAGCAATGGATCTCAAAGTATTAAAGCTGCAGACTATTGGCTATCAATACCAGCCACTTGGACTCCTTTTCTATTACAAAGTATGGAGATTGTAAATAAATCCTATTCCCAGATGAGCTCTGACCAGTAGATTGTATGAGAGATAGAGAATCCAATCATGTCTGGCCACTCCCTTAGAAGAAACTGGCAAGGAACCAATATTCTTTATCTACCTGCATCCCAAACCTTGTGGGAATAATGATTTCTTACATACTATAAAGCTTGTGTGCTCTTCACCCAGGTACATGCATAGATTTCCCCTACGGTAGACTGAGATCATATTAAGCAAGGATATAGAACACACCTGGTATGGCTATACCTGAGACTGTTCCAGAGGTGTTCAATGGTGGCTTGCAGCAGAGGAGATAACCACTAAGCCAATAAATCAATGAAGGCAGTAGTAAGGTCTATGTGGCAAGTCAGAGTCAGTCTAGTAAAGACTAGACAGGTGTGATAGTAAGAGGATTATTCACAGCTACCTCTCTAAGGAGGGGACACTTGAGGTGAAACCAAGATGGGAAAGGAGAATAGGAGCAGAAAGAATGGAGCAGAGATTGTTGGCAGGGGTGAGGGGTGTTAAGTGCTCTATTTACTTTGCATTCCTATAGCAGAATACTTAAGATAAACAGCTAAAGGGAAAAAGGATTTATTCTATTTCACAGCTATAGAGGTTTCAGTCCTGTCACTCTCCCTGTTGCTTCTAGATCCATGTGTAGTGATGCAGAACATGCTGGTGGGGAAGATGTGGTGGAACAAAATGGCAGACCAGAAGTCGAGAGAAAGGAAGGGTCTCAGTATAAAATTGTACTTTACAGTGAGTGGCATGCCCCCACTGACCTGCTTTTCCCAACTAGGTCCCCCAATAGCATATTCAGCTAGGATCTCATGGAAGGATTAACCATTGATGATATTAGCTCCATTATGATCCAATGTATCTCCATAGCTTCACCAGCCAAAGATCAAGCCTTCTGTATATCAAGCCTTCTGTATATCAAGCCTTCGGGAGACATGTCTAGTTCAAACTATATAACAAGCCTTTTGGGGAAACAGGAGCCATGTGATTTGGGGCTCAGGGTCAGAGGAAGGAGTGTTGACTCTCCAAATACAATGAGAGACCTTGGAAGGCTCTAAGTAGGGGCATGAGTGATATGATCAGTTTACTCTTTAACATTACCAGTTCTAGAAATTCTATTTGGAAGGATATTGAAAAGTGGTAAAACACTTATAAGGGTTTGGGTAGAGGGACAATGTTTAAGTGAGCAAGGGAATATGGGATGTGGAGAAAGACTGTATAGCTTTGTTATAACATTGTGTCTACCAAAGACAAGAGATGGAGGGTACTTGGGGATTGTGAGATTAGTGTCTCCAATTCTCATCCTCACTGGATATGTAAAAAAATCACCATGATTACCCGGTGGAAAATAGACATACTCAAGTGAAGCCTTTGGAAGCCTTTGGAAGTTTGCTACTGTGGCACAGGTGAGAGACAAGTGGCTTAGAATAGGAGATAGTGGTGGGAACAGAATAAAAAGGAGTGATTAGCCCTTATCTTTTGGTGAGGACATGATTGGCACAGCCACCAGTTCTGTGCATTCTGAGCATTGTCAAACATTCCTCTGATTGTACTTCTTCTTTCCCTGTTTCTCTGTGGCATGCTTCTGGACCCAAATATGTGATAAATGGTGTAAATAATCTGCTCTGATTTATCAATCTCATTTGATTTTGCCATATGCTCATCTTTTGGCTGTGGTGTTCTTTTGCCACCAATAGTCTATACTTGGGACTCAGTCATGAGACTGCCCTATAATACTACAGGGATTGCTGAAGGAGGAAGACAGCTGAATGTGTTGAGGTCTTTACATCCTTCCCATTCTCATCCCTCCCCCTGTATGAGCAGCCATTAGTCAGTGACTGACAAGTATGGAGTATGCTCTGAGACTCTGAGCTCCCCTGCAGGGTAGGGATATGGCTTTTTCTCCTTCACTGCCCTATTTCTTTCACTTACCTACTGGCTTCTTCAGGAAGCATTTCCTGAAAAATTCACTTATACATAAAGTATATGCCAGCATCTATTTCTGGGGACTTTTGTGTAAGATAGAACTCTCCCCGCAGGGCCCCCTTCAACACTAAAATTTCACGGCACAACTTTGTAACATTTTATCCATGGTTGTGCAAAATCTCCTAGAATCACAATCAGGGGTTGTGACTACACAAACTCCTGCCTAGAAATGCTTTAAAATATAAACTTTGGGACTAAGGGTATAGACTAGTGATTGAGAGCTTACCTCACATATGCAAGGCCTTGGGTTCCATCCCCAGCACCACATGAAAAGCTCTAGACTTTGTAAATTACATTTGAATCCTTCACTCTGTTTATATAATGGCAAATGTCAGTGTAGGTTATAAAACTTTGCTACTATGTTAGCTTTGTCATGTGTAAAATAGAAACAATCATACCTAACTTGGCAATCAAAAAGCTAAGATACATAAAGCTCTTAGCATGATGCTTAGACTAAGCAGGCACTTAGTAGTTGATGGTGTTCATTAGTTCTATAAAGACTGTTTGGTATCTCTTGGACCACACGCCCATGGACCTGAGCCATTGTAATAACCAGCCCTCCCCCGCCAATTCATAACAAAATGAAAAAAATGAAGATAGCATAGTAGATTATTACCACAGCGAATGTCACCGTTGTTAGTGTCAAAATGCCTCTTATTTTCTTAGGCTTTGTTGGAATGGGAGGATATAACTGAGAGGGGTGTGACTAACAAGAAGCATGAATGAGGATGAGCATCATCATAGAAGATGGTTTGCATGTATGAAAATAGAGCAAACAATGAAATCCACTGAATTGTTTCAGGAAGGGAGGAGGGAAGAGCAAGCAGTAGAAGGGGTGTGAATGATTGGAATACATTGTAGACATGCATGGAAATGTTACAATGAAATTCCTCAATGTATAACTAAGGTATGATAATTAAAAATACTTCCTCAGTTGTGTTTCTTGTTATTGTGCCAATATTGGGGTACAGTTGGTTTTCTAATAGCTATCTTCAAGAAAAATTTAAAGTAGCAATGTGATATCAGTTTCCAAATTTTCTTTGATGATCCAACCTTGTTAGCATTAGACTCAATAGAAAGACCAGCTATTAAGTGTACACTGCTGTTTTAGCATATATGGTCCTGACACTTTTCTGCCAGGTCCTTTGCTATGCAAAGGCCATACTTGTGACCCTCTCCCATGGATATCACTCTGAGAATAGTGTTTTCTTCACTATTCAGGGAGGCTGATTGTGCACTTGGTTGATTGTCACTATTAGGCATAGTTTTGGTTGTGCATTGGTTTCTTTAAGTAAGTTAGAAAATCTACAGAGAACTTCAATTATCACTCATAAATTGCTTTTAACTTATTGATTTCCCATTCTACACCAGAATGCCTCAAAAGGACATTTCAGAATGATCAGATGTCGATAAGATTCTAGAAGACAATGGACATATTAACACAGTAGACACAATTAACACAAAGAAGTATGTTTCAAAGCATTATCCAAATCTGTTATCCTTTTCAGCATTAAAAAAGTATCTTTTAATAAAATCACCAAGAATAAAGAGTTAAGTATTAAGCTGAAACATATGAGATCTCGACCAGCATTTTCAAGGTAACATTAAGAACATTGGCTGAGTTTTACAGATTTTAGAGATGAAATGCTGATTTAAAGAGTTCCCAACTCATTCTTTACCTCAGCCAGCTACTTTCTTAAATAAATGAAAGTTAATTTCAAACATACTTATCTTGGGACTTCTAGTCCAAGACTAAGCAAATGGATCTTAATCACTTTTGTAGATCCATGGCCATCCAGGAATTTCTGCAGAAACCAAGCCTTTCTTCACCCTTAAGGGATACACCACCTCACTATGAATGCCTTGTTCCTTCTTTGGAAAGAAGACTTTAGGGCATTTATTTTTAGCATCCCTGGGCTGTATCTTCCCCTACTTGACTTATCCCCATTTCTTACTTTGTCATGAATCTCTTGAGACAAGCAAGGGCTATAGGTCAGAAGATGTGGGAGTAAGTTGGATTTGACAATGCTCTGACTTTTTGACTCTACACTCCTTTTCTATCACAAACTCCAGTTTCCATTTTTCTTTTCTTTTCTTTTCTCCTTCTTCTCCTCCTTCTCCTCTTGCTTCTCCTTTATCTTCTCCTTCTCCTTTTTCAGTACTAGGATTTGAACTCGAGGCTTTTCACTCTACTTGCTTGTTCAGCTGGTGCTATACCACTTGAGCCATGCTTCCCTTCATGGTAGTTCTTAGTTATTTTGGAGCTGGAATCTCAAGGACTTTTCTCCCCAGGCTAGTTTCAAACATCAGCCCTCTAGATCTCATCTTCCGGTGTAGCTAGAATTACAGGTATGAAGTATTATCACCTGGCTTTGTACTGATTATTTTTGAAATAGGAACTTGCTTCTGTATAGGTGTGCTCCTTGAGCATGATTTTCCTATTTTAGGCTTCCTATCATAGTGGGATGGTAGTCATACCACACAGTCAGCTTTTTCAGTTGAGACTGAGTCTCATACAGCCTTTTCTGTCCAGGCTAGCTGGAACTTCCATCCTCCTGATCTTAGCCTTCCAGGTAGCTAAAATCACAGGTGTGTGCCACTAGCACTCAGGTGCTTTCTAGTTTCAGTGTATAAGTGTCTTAATTTTTTTTTAATTAATGGCTTCAGTCTACATTGTGTTTTCTTTCAGGCTGAGTGAAAAAGAAGTGATTACCTTTCAACATGACTGATTTTCAAGTTGCTTTTAATCATACAAATAGAAAAAAATACAAGAGAAATGATTGTTTGGCTGCCTATCAATAAGGTTACATATTCAAATAAATAGGTATTCATGACTTAAAAAAATAATCTCATATTGTTAGTCACATTTGCAGGAGTTTTATCAGTACTATAGGATTTGATCTGTCCCAGGAGTCACTAAGTCATGCCATACCTCAGTGTCTGCATAGTGTGGGGGTAAATTTGTTCCTGTTCATTTTCCTTCAGGGAATTGGTCACAATAGCTGTGGTTGCCCAATTTGAATCAAGTGATGCTTTGAGTCAAGTTGCCTTTTCCTTAACTAAGAAACCAAAGACAGACCGCAGTTAACAATGGTCTTAAAAATAACATCTTGGGAATAATCATCACATGCTTTTTTATTACAGGAAATACATACCAAATGTCACTTTGTATTTAAACCTGAAAAGTGGGCAGGGTGTGGGCAGACAACTGCACCAGAGGCTATTTAAGGAGGGTATGTTTTACATGACTGGTGAAAATTACCCTAAGAACTTCTTGGGTTCCTGATTTCATCTCACATATCACTATTAGCACAGGGGTTAATATTACAGAAGGAAATTGATTTTCATGTAATCTTTTGGATGTGAGTAGCTCATTCAAATCCCTCTGGTGTGACCACATGTCCAGTATGGGTGGGGAGCAAAAACAAAACAACAAACTTACAAAGACTGTGTCTCATGGTTGGTTTTTTAGCCCTTGGAACCAGACATGAACTTACTTTCAAGGCATTTTAAACAGAAAGGCTCTTTTACAACTTTCTCCACATCTCCAAAAGCATGTTCACCAAATGCTGTAGGAAACAGCATGCATGGGACCCAGTAGAAAGTGGAAATACAGGAGTCCTCATCTAAACATAGGAAAAAGCTGGGTGTGGTGGCTCATGTATGTAATTCCAGCTACTCAGGTGGCATGTAACGATTGGGAGAATTTTGATTCTGTAATTTCAGAACAGGTCAGACATAATCTCATCTTAACCTCATCCAATAAAAATTGAGTGTGGTGACAAATTCTTGTGGTCCCGGCTATGCCAGGAGGCCATAGGTAAAAATTTAAGTAGTATGCGACAAAAATACAAGACCCTACCTGAAAAATAATTAAAGCAAAAAAGGGATGGGGGTATGGCTCAAGTGGTAGAGCACCTGCATACAAGTACAAGGCATTGAGTTTAAGTTCCAGTACCACCACCACCTCTACCACCCCAAAAAAGGGCAGGAAAAGAGATACCATTAAAGGTATCTTAGTACCATTAAGGTACTAAAATATAAGACTTCTTCCTTTCTTTTGCAGTTTCTCCCTTGATTTGTCATGGTATTTCTCTTTATTATTTTATGCCATTCTGAGTAAAGAAAAATTAAAAATTTCAATTATCAGCATGAATTTACTATTCATCATAGATCATAGATCACACAATGCCAGTCACAAATGTAAACACATTGAACTCATATGCAGAAGTTGCAAAATGGCATAATTTACATTTCATGCATTATATGTATTTTGCCCTTATGGGAAAAGCCCTTATATGGCACAATACAAAGTCAACTTTTTCTTCCACTTCTTCATAGACATACATTCTGTCGTCAGAACCTGCACTTTTCTCCCAGGGGAGGAACAAGAGAAAAGAGATGGAGTTACTGGCTGCCCCTTTTCCCTTTCCTTCCATCTCATCATTCTCAATGTACAGTGGTTAGCTCATACACCAATGTCATACAAGTAAGAACAAACATGAGAGGGGTTTTTGGTTCTGCATGTCTCTTAAAACATCATTAGCTTAACTCTTGAAATCGAAGCAAGAGGTGGTTCACATGAAAAGTGTGGCTGCAGAGGACTATCACCTCCCTCAGAAGTATAAGTGTCACCCTTTGAGTGAGTTTCATTCAATTACCACACATTTTGAGTCCACTCTGTGCATAGAGGGCATTGAAAATGTTAAATGATAACAGAGCATCAAGGACCAAAAGGTATGTGCAGCACATACCACACACATATCCTCTATGTACATGTATGCTCCATATCCCCACTAGCTCTCACTGAAAAACACAAGCTCAAAAGTAAAATGATGAAGAGTTTCAAGAAAATGACATCAATGAACCAAAAGACAACACCCTTTTGAGGCTGGATCTCTGTAAAACTACACAAATTGCACACCCTTGAAGCCAACCCAAAAGGATATTTTTTTCTATTTTTCTCCTATATCCACTGAGCATCACACATATGTGAAAAAAGATGAATGTGACAGAGCATGAAAACTGGGCCATGCTTTAAGTATTTGAAGAGTTATTGGGGTTACTGTGATATCAATGTTTATGAGACTACTACTCAATGCTTACAGTTGCAAGAGAATATCTCGCCGTTTAGGGGGATGTTTTATACCCTAAATTGTAATAACTTGAGGTAAGCAGAGGAAAATACAGGATTTGTGCAGCTAAGACATAATGCCAAACCTATGAGCTCAACTTAGAATTCAAAATATATTACCCTGGAGGCTTACTGTAAACATGCTACAGGGGAACAAGGTGACCACTCCTGGCAGTTCATCTAAACAGCAAACTATTAAGTCCCACTGGTAGAATTACTGAACTTGTGACAGAAAAACAATGCTTTTTGGAAAAAATTAAACTGGACAACACATACATGTACACACACACAAAATATTCCACAAAATTAAAAATTACCACTTGTAAGTACAGATCAGTTATTTCCAGTATATTCACATTGTTATGCAACCAATCTCCAGAACTTTTTTATCTGGCAAGACCAAAGCTCTGCATTCACTAACCAGCAACTGTCCCATGTTTCCTTCCCTTTAGCTCCTGGCAACTACCACCCTAATAGTACATCTTTAGACTTTAGACTTAGACTTTAAACTCATTATAGCAGGACATGTAGTAATTCTCTTTGTGTGATGTCTTCATATGTCCTAACATCCTTCATATTCACTCATGTTTTCATGTGTCAGAATTTCTTTGTTTTTAAGGCTGAATGGATTGGGTGCTAGTGGCTCATGCCTGCTATCCTAACTACTCAAGAAGCTGAGATCTGAGGATCATGGTTCAAAGCTAGCCTAGGCAGGAAAGCCCATGAGAATCTTATCTCCAATTAACTAGAAAAAGCCAGAAGTCTGTAATCCTAGCTAATCAGGAGGCCAAGATCTGAGGACTGTGGTTCAAAGCCAGCCTGGGCAGGAAAGTCAGTGAGACTCTTATCTCCAACAAACCACCAGAAAACCAGAAGTGGTACCGTGGCTCAAGTGGTAGAGTACTAGCCTTGAGCTGAAGAGCTGAGGGATAGCGCCCAGGTCCAGAGTTCAAGCCCCATGACTGACAAAAATAAACAGTAAAAAAAGAGAAAAAGCCATAAGTGAAGATGTAGAGCACCAGACTTAAGAAAAAAAAAGTTAAGCAAGAATGCAAAACTTTCCAGTTTAGGCCCCAGAACTTGCACAAAAAATGTTTTTTTTTAAATGGTGACTTTTTTTATTGTAAAGATATTGTACAGAGGGGTTACAGTTACATGAGCAAGGTAATAAATCCATTTCCTATGGAGCATTGTTATCACCTCCTTTGTTTTCCCCCTACCATCCCTTCCCTCTCTACCTCCCCAACTCATCCCTCCTCCGCCCAAAGTTGTAAAGTTTGTTTTCAACATTGTCTTATACATCTCATTGTTACGATGGGTCATCCTGTATCTTTATTTCACCATTTTGCTATTTTCCTTCCTCTCCCCAAATTAGAAAAACGTATATAAAAGATACAGGGCACTGGAATCAAATACAGTGAAAACAGGGGTCATACCATGGGGGAAGAACATACAAAAGAACAAAAAAATCACATAGTACATTGTAAGTACATAAAAAACAACAGCAAGAAAGATCAAACCTCTTGTGTCCCTATCTTGGGGTTCATTTCACTTAGCATCATCTTATATGATCAAATGTACATAGCTTTTGACCTTTTTGGCTTGTCCTAAAAATACACTAGTTATTGCAGATAAGGGAAACCATGGGACCTATGTTTCTTTGAGCTTGGCTTACTTCACTTAATGCAACACACACACACACACACACACACACACACACACACACACACACACACTGGAATTCTATGCCACCATCAGAAAGAATGACACAACCCCATTTGTTAGGAAATAGAAAGATGGAAAAATGCTTTTTTAGAAGCCTGAGTGGTAGGGGCTGGGAATGGGCTTAGTGGTACAGTGCTTGCCTAGCATCCATGAAGCCCTGGGTTCAATTCCTCAGTACCACATAAACAGAAAAGACCAGAAGTGACACTGTGGATCAATTGGTAGAGTGCTAGCCTTGAGCAAAAGAAGCTTAGGGAAAGTGTCTAGATCCTGAGTTCAAACCCCAGTCAAAAGACTGAATGGTATGGTATTGCATTATATGTACACACTACATTTTGTTTACTCATTCATCTGTTGTGAGACAATTGTGTTTCTACCACTTTTCAGATATTGGAAATTCTGCTACTGCCATGCCTACTCCAGTGGTCTGCTTAGCATGGGAAACCATCTATCAGACCAAGATAGGGGCTTCAGAGACCTATCTCTGAGTTTTGGGACTTCACCGAAGTCTACCTCGGAGAATAGGGCTTCTAAGAGGCCTACTCCTGGAAAAAGGCTGGCAAACCCCTGGGAAAGATGTGTTTCTGTCTTTCTTCTCCTCATAAGAGTGCTTATTAATCTTTTACTGTTTCTACTGCTCTTTGTACTTACTCATTGTCAACGTTCCCTTATTCAAAGCTCTTTCTTAAGAGTGTTGACGACTCCAAAATCTGATGAGTGTCTTAAAAATATGACTAACTCACCAGAGTTAAGTGCTACCCTGAAACCCCTCTTATGGAGGCTAGTAGACAAATATAAGTAAATATAAAAGTATTGACAAAGTCACTTCAGCAGAAGGAATTGTCTGTAAGAGATTTGTAAGAAGCTCTAGGCGCGGCTAGAACAGAAAGAATGTATGGCAATTGCTGAGATAACTACTTAGGAGAAAGAACTTCCTGTTACTCTCTTTCATTTACTAAGAGACTTGCTAGATCTAGGCCTCTGCGACCTTACTATTAAAGAAGGAACAGGAAAGATCTTATGGGACAATTAAGGCCTCTATAGAAATAAGGTAATGGTTAGATGGTGACAAACGTCGAAACCCATTATATTTCTTAGAGATAAGCTGGAAACAAGTGCCTTTCAGGTGACCAGCTGGTGACCACCCAAGAATGAAGCCCTGCAGCAAGATTGTGTAAACTTTTGCCCTTTCAGGTGACCAGCTGGTGACCATCCAAGAATGAAGCCCTGCAGCAAGATTGTGTAACCTTTTGCCCTTTCTTATGGAGACTTTTTGCTATAAAAGTTTGTTATCCTCTGCATTAAATCGCACTCAGCACTCAGCACTCAGCACTCAGCATCCACTCCTCTTGTGTGTGAGTTGTCTGTTTGCCATCTCGCCATCCTATTCCAGGTTCCTCCCCTAGGTGTCCTCCGTCATCCCGACAGAACCCGGTCCGCGGCAGGTGGCGCCCAACGTGGGCTTGAAGCAGGGCATAAAGCAGTTTCTTCAGTCAAGGAACCCTGAGAGGTAAGCATCTCTCTCATTTCTTTTCACCTGGAATAGTAGTCAGAAGCTCGTTGGGGTGCTGCAGGCCCCTCAGTTGTGGCTGAGAAAGATAACGAGTAAATCATGGGGAGTTCATCTTCTAAGAATAAGGATAGTTTGTCTCTATTTTAAAACATATGCTAAAAGCACGAGGCACTAAAGCCTCCACAGAAGCAGTGGGAGAACAAACTAATCCTTGGTTCCCGCAGGAAAAAGGGAACCATTGGAAAAGTGAATGTAAATCTAAGTTCCATAAAGACGGAACTCCTCTTCGAGAGGAAACAAAAAACGGAAAAAGGGAATCATCAAAAAAGTGAATGTAAATCTAAGTTCCATAAAGAGGGAACTCCTCTTCGAGAGGAAACAAAAAACGGACAGAGGGGCAACCAGCCCCCTCCCCCAAGAGAATAAAAAACAGTTAGATCATTTGATACAACTTTCATATTTCAGGAATGGTGAAAGCCTGCAGGTGTGGTCTTGGGGCTGGCGGAGAGTCTTGGCGGACGCGCTATAAGACTGCCAGCGGGGCCAGTGGGAGACGTCCCCTGGACCCCTGGGTAGGGCTGTCCTTGAGATCAGGTAGAGGGGGTTCGAGTCCCCCTGACTGGCCAATTCTCTCTGGTTGGAAGCCCTTCTGGACAGACTGACCAGCAGTCTGACGCGCTTGCTGTCTGCCTTGAGTGTGCGTATGTCTTCTGTTAACTCTAATTTGAATCTTAGGCACGCAGCCCTGGGGCCGGTGGATGAGGGGCTTACTGATCCCCTAGACCAGAGGAAGAGTGCGCATTTCCCACTTAATTGCCCCTTCCACCCTTTTAGAATTCCAGGAGTGCCCGGACCAGATCGCCCACCTCCCCAGAGAAAGTGTGACCAAGTGCGCGTACATTACCAACCCCCGTATGTGGTGTGTGTGTGTGTGTGTGTGTGTGTGTGTGTGTGTGTGTGTGTGTGTGTGTGTGTGTGTGTGTGTAATTTTAACTTCTTTTTCTTTCTTATCTCAGTTTTATTAATTTGGACACTCCTTGTCGCAGAGATGGGGCAAGGACTTTTTGCTATAAAAGTTTGGTATCCTCTGCATTAAATCGCACTCAGCACTCAGCACTCAGCACTCAGCATCCACACCTCTTGTGTGTGAGTTGTCTGTTTGCCATCTCGCCATCCTATTCCAGGTTCCTCCCCTGTTGTCCCGACAGAACCCGGTCCGCGGCATGCTACTATGAACATGGATGTGAAGATAACTCTTAGAGACCTTGCTTTCAATTCTTTTGGGTATCAACTCAGATGTTGTATCACTAGAGAGAAATCAAGAGATAACAGGACATTTGGAATTGTCAGGAGACTATCTTCAGAGTTAGAAGGAAAAGAGAAGAAATGTTACAGATTTACCAAATTTGAAAAAAAAATCAGTATATTCTATGCAGGTGTTCTTCAACAATGTGGCCTTCCAGAGTGCGAAAACAGAATCACTGAGGCAAGTACTGCAAACAAAACTTGGATTGGGATCAAGTGACTCTAACTATACTGACGACATGAAGAGGAAACACTCACCATACAATTGTTTTGCAAAGGTAAAACTATAAAAACACTATTTATGATATTATAACTCAGCACTAGCAGCCATGTTAAAGATCCCTAAGGGGCAAGACAGACATCTGCAGACAAAACCAGTGTTCCCAGTGAGATGTTACTGTAACACCTTAAAGTCACCCACTGAGAATACTTGACTGCTCAATGTGTAAGACAGTCAACAGCCTACCATGTTTCACTGGTGGTTTTAGAATGGTAGCACTTAAAAATATATAAAGATATTAGAAATCACTTATCTAACCCTCCTGATTATAAAAGGAAACAGTCAAAACTCAGAGAGGTTAAAAGATTTTCCCTAAATCTAGTTGGTGACAGTGACAGAATTGAGTCGCTTAATTCTAATGGTGAATTTGGTAATAACATTAAGGCTACCCTCTCCAGCAGCCATCCCATGAGAATCTCACAGTATAAATAAAATAGTTCCAGACTGAAAAGACAGAATCATTTGGAGTATTATTTCCTATACCATATTCAGGCTGCCATTGATACCTTCCATGTATCCTATACCAATCCAAGGATTTAGCAGGTATGTTTTTTTCAAGACATATAAAGATATTTAATGGTTCTAGCCAATCAGCAGCATGGAAGCAGTAGTCAGTGCTCCTAACAGATATACTAATATCTTGCCTCTCTTGAGTTAATTGAAGATTTTAAGACCTCAAAAGCCAGTGCCAAAGGGAAAATATATTCTCCAAAAAGGAATTAACATATATATATCCATTAAAGACCTTAATATACTAGTGCACTGATCAGATTAACTACTTAGTTGTCACCCTTACAAACATGGTATCTCCTGGTACCGAGAGACTGGAACTCAGGACTTAGTTTTGTTGGCTGAGCTAGGTGTGCAAATGTGTGTGTGTGTGCGCGCACGTGGTATGTGTGTGTGTGTGCACAAGCACGCATGCATACTGATATTGGGGTTTGAATTCAGGGCTTCACACAATTGCTTAGATTTTTTTACTCACATCTAGTGCTGTACCACTTGAACCCCACCTCCACTTCAAGCTTTGTGCTGCTTAATCAGAGATGAGTCTCTTAGATCTATCTTCCCAGGCTGGCTTCAAACCAGGATTCTCAGAACTTAGCTTCCTGAGTAACTAGGATAATAGGTATAAACCACTGGCACCTGGCTAGAATGCTATATGTAAAAGGTTAATGTTTATATAATCAATACTGGGACCAGTATGACATAACCTTTTGCCATCCAATTCGCTCTAAGACAAAAAATGTGGCTCTCTAATGTGGCATTTTAAAAACTAGACTCCAGTCTGTCTATATATCCCACTGTGGAAACAGAAAAGTGGCTGATATTCCTATGATAGAAGACAAACAGAGAAACTTAAGAAATCTATTAATAAAACCTGGGAGCCATACAACATATGAAAATTTACAGAAAGGGCCACATTGCTGAAGCTTATCTACTTTCCTCGTAGAGGGGAGGGAAATGGGAGGATAGTAATAAGTTAGGGAAAGGTAAGGAATTGAACATCACTACAAATGGTGTCTTATTATGTGGGATAAAGTCTCTAGGTACTCTCTGGGAGCTGACTCAAGAGACTAGATAAAAAGCCTGTTAGGGTGTGGTGACACTTTTACTCTTCTTAGGGTGTGGTGACACTTTTACTCTTCTGTCTTCTCTGGTCGTTAATATTTCCTGGTTATTTGGTGAGATTTCCTGAGGAGGGAGTAGAAGACAATTGCAGGGATTTTTTGAAGTTGTTTTCTCAGTCAGATAAGCAAAAGTCAGAAAGAGAGTCCCTCCCAGCACTTCAGGAGACAAGAGAAATTTCCAGAGATCTTGACTGTGGAATTTTCTTCCTCTCAGCATGTTCAGTCTTACTCTTGGGGATATCCTTTTATGTGCCCTCCCCAAACCACTGTAATTGTTCTACCTGATAGAGAAAAGCTAAACTTAATTAAGACAGAAGCCATTTTCATATGAAAAGGAGGAAAAATACAATGAAAATGTCTCTGATATTCACCCAGTACGAGGCCACTATGTCTCCTGTTACTAGATAATTGAGACAGATACATTATTTGAATGGATCTTTTGGGAATAGGTTGAGATGAAGGCAAAGGGATTATTTATTTTGTTACCTTATCTTTATTTTTCCTATATCCATGTGCTACATGTTGATTCAGCCATTGGAGACTCTGAAGATACAGATAAGCTCAGGGAAAGCCCACAGCAGTGGTGGGGGTGCTTTCCATTCTCTGCTTAGTGTAAGTGTAGTTTGCTACAGGTAGTGCTGGATGATTGGTACTCTGGGCCCAAATCATGATATGCTTTGCTATAGGCAGTGCTGAGAAGTTGGTTCTCTGGACCCAACTCCTGATACCCAGAAATTGCCAGAGAACACCCCTCATCATACACACACCTGGTCTTTGTGTGGAAAATTTGCTTTGGATCATTCTAAGGGCATCTAAGAATGGCAATTAGGTTTTTTTGGGGTGGGGGTAGTTCCCAGAGGATTTGATAATCAGTGAGAATAACAATTCTGTGACTAGAGCTGCAAGCAAATGATTCACCTCTTTAATCCTATCTACTCTGGAGGTTGAGATCTGAAGGTCACAATTCGAAGCAAACCTGGGAAGGAAAGTCTGAGACTCTTATCTTCAATTAACCAGCAAAAGCTGTAAATAGAGGTGTGTTGCTCAAGTGGTAGAATGCCAGCCTTGAGCAGAAAAAGCTAAGGGACAGTGCCCAGGCCCTGAGTTTACGCCCCAGTACTAATCATATGCACATATGCATGTGCACACACACATTCACACACAGACACACACACACACACACGCACACGCACACACACGAAAACAATACTGTAACTAACTAACAGGTTCACAAGGGCACTATTCCTTCATTGCCTTCTATAACTTCTACTATTTCCTGCTAACCCCTGGTCACTTTCCTGCATCCCTGCCTGCAATAAAAGAGATGCCATTTTATCTGCTTTACATACAGTATCTTATTTATTCCTATAGTAACCTTATTAGATAAATGATTTTTCATGACCTTTTTTACAGAACAAGAAAGTAAAAGAGGTAAAATAAAATGCCTCAGGTCACAGACTGGATGAGAAGTAATATACTCAGAATTCACAGTCTTGCCTGCAAACTGTAATTTGGTTTGTTTTGGAAGAGGAGGAACCCTCATTCCTCCATTTCATTTTCTATTTCTTCAACCCTACAGAACTGAGCTTCCTTGGGAAGATCTGGGCTGTAAGAAAGAACTCACTGGCCTCTGCTTACAAAAGCTATTAGAGGTAAAGGCCCAGGCTTTTGCATGGGCAATGCCCTTCTCTGGGCCCAAGGCGCCGAGTCTGACTGTCTGCTTTAGTTTCCATTCCCAAGGGATGATTGCCTAGGAGAGATGGCCATCTGGGAACAACCTTCCTGATGTTCCTTTGGCTACACATTTTGTTGATTTCCTTAAGTGTGTTTTCTTATGGGGTTTCTGTTTCTTTTCTGGCTTGATTTTGTGACTTTACTTCATTTCTGTTTATTTCTTATTATTTGGCCCAACATAGTTGTTTTCATTTGAGTTTTTTTCCCCTCTCTGACTCCTGGCCTACATGACCCATGGCTCATTTTGCCATACAATATGCCATCCTGTCTGTATTTTCTCTGCAGCCCTTGAAAGACAAAACTTAAACACCATGATAATGGGATGGGGAAGATATGTTAAGTCTTTCAACTTAGGCAAAGAGTGTCTTGTGAATGAGATACCCAGATACAATTGAAATCACATCACTTCTCACCTTGATTACTCACTACTTTCATAAGCAATGAAAGCTTCCATTGTAAATGCAGCATCAATAGCTTTAAAAAATGAAGTCTTACTTCACTTACTATAATATTTTTTAAGTCTTTCCATTTCCTTACAAATGGGGCAGTGTCATTCTTTCTGATGGAAGCATAGAATTCCATTGTAGGTATATACACCAGGTTTTCTTGATCCATTCATCTACTGAGGGGCATCTGGGTTGGTTCCATATCTTAGCTATGGTGAATGTTGCAGTGATAAACATAGTTGTGCTGGTAGCTTTAGTATGGCCTTGTTTGTGATCATTTGGGTAAATGCCCAGAAGTGAGATTGTTTGGTCATAAGGGAGCTCTATGTGTAGTTTTTAGAGGAACCTCCATACTGCTTTCCAGTGTGGTTGAACAAGTTTACACTACTACCAACAGTGCTTTGAAAAAAATCATATTAAGAGAAGTAAGCCAGACCCAAAGAAACATAGGTCCCATGGTTTCCCTTATTTGCAATAAATAGTATACATCTAGGATAATCTTAGCAGATCAGCAGAACAGCTCAATAGTTATGTATATGTGAACATATAAGATGATGCTAAGTGAAATGAACTCCAAGACATGAACACAAGAGGTTTTTCTTTGTTGTTGTGATTTCTTGTTTCTTTTGTACATTCTTCCCCCCTGTGGTATATCCCCTGTTGTAACTGTATTTTATTTTGGTACTTAATATACATTTATTTGAATTAGGGAAAGGAAGGAGAACAACAGAATGGTGAGACAAAGGACAAGGGGGAACCAATGCAACAGCAATATTCACAAACAATATGTTGCAAATAATCTGTACAACTGGGGGGTCTGGGGGAACGTGGGAGAAAAATGAGGGAAAGGGTAACACATTTGATAGGAAATGTACTTATTACCTTACTTATATAACTGCAACCTCTCTGCACATCACCTTGACAATAAAAAGAAAAATGTCTAATTTTGGAAGGAGGAAGGAAAGAAGGAAGGAAGGAAGGAAGGAAGGAAGGAAGGAAGGAAGAGAAAGAGAGAAAGAGAGAAAGAAAGAAAGAAAGAAAGAAAGAAAGAAAGAAAGAAAGAAAGAAAGAAAGAAAGAAAGAAAGAAAGAAAGAAAGAAAGAAAGAGAGGGAGGGAGGGAGGGAGGGAGGGAGAGAGGGAAGGAGGGAGAGAGGGAAGGAGGGAAAAAAGAAAGGGAAGAAAGAAAAGGAAAAAAGAAAGAGGAAGAAAGAAAGAAAAAGAAAGAAAGAAAGGAAGGAAGGAAGGAAGGAAGGAAGAAAGGAAGGAAGGAAGGAAGGAAGGGAGGGAGGAAGGAAGGAATGAAGGAAGGAAGGGAAAAAGAAAGGGAATAAAGAAAAGGAAGAGGCTGGGATGTAGCTCAGTGGCAAAGCGCTTGCCTAGCAAGTGCAACGTCCTGGGTTCGATCCCCAGTACCAAAAAAGAAAAGACAAAAAAAATACAGTTAAAAAACCCAAACAAAGAAAAGGAAGAAAGAAAGGGAATAAAGAAAAGGAAGAAAGAAAGAGGAAGAAAGAGAAGAAAGAAAAGAAAAGAAAAGAAAGCGACAAAGCATTTGGAGCCCCTTTTCTTCTGATATCCAGGGATGTAGCAGAGATGTCTAGGTGGTTACCCACTCAGAACCTTGGGGAAAGGGGAGAAAAGTCTGTGTTATAAAGTGAAACACAGCCATCTAGGATGAGATACACACAAGGTAAGACTTCATGCAATCCTTTCCCACAGTAAACAATCTGTCTTGCTGCATATAGCATATTGCATCTATGTGGCCAATCTCTAATTCAAGATAATTTTCTGAGATTTTTTTAAACCCCAGCTGGTTTGTAGTCTGTCTGGACCTAATCACTTTTCTCAAATATCCAAGAATACATCTTGGAGATGTCCCACAGAAGAAAATTGGGATATTAAAAAATATAACAATAGACTGGTTTTACTGCTACTAAGAGAACAGAAAAGGCTCATATAATAGACTTCTTGGGTTATAGTAGGAAAGATCTTCCAAATACCACAAAATCCACAAAGAAGGTCCAGACAAGTAGATCCCAAATGTAACTAAATATATAAGATAGTGAAGAGTTTTACAATTGCACTGCACTGTTTTTAAATTTTTTAGGAGTTTGAATAGTTTTTATATGATAAAGTTTCAGAATCCAAGAGGTCTGAATTTCAATCCTGTTGTGGAATTTACTAGCTGTAGGGTGCTAGGCATTTACCTTGTCTGTAAAATGGAAATAAGGATGTGTATCATTTAGATTCAATGGTGAGGCTCAATCAAGATGGCACATATGACATGTTTTGTACAGGTTGGGACATGGCTTAATTTGTAGAGTGCTTGACTAGCAAGCACAAGGCCCTGACCTCAAACCCCAGTAATATAAATAAATGAATAAACAAAGAAATTAACAAACTGTTGAATACATTGCTGGCATATGGTAATATTTCAATAAGTGATTATTCTTCTATACCACTCTACCATTCATGTGTATTTTTATTTTAGCATTTGTTGAGCCTCTTATGTATTCAGCCTATCACTGTATGAATTCACAAGTATTATTTCATGTATACTTAGAACAAACCTTGGAGAAAAATTGGCTTAATAGTCACTTAATTTTATAATTATAGAAATTGAGTAAAAGCTGATTTGGCCAAAGGCAAATGGAAAAACACATTGGAAAAACACATGGAAAAAAACAGTTTTGCATTAAAACACAAATGGAAAGATCTAGCAGTTCCTGTCCAATCACCTTCTCTAGTATCCCCATCAATACCAGAAGTACAGTGGAAAGCAGTGGAAAGGGGCTAAACCAGGACCAGAGTGTTCAGGAGGTTTTTCCAGAGGCAGTGTAACAATGTAAAATTGTTCACTAGATGTGAGAACAGGATAAGAAAGGCAGAGAAAACTTTAGATGTGGAAAACAATGACAGGCAGAGTTTCCCACATTGGGACCTTCCCACTATCCTCTACTTTCTTTGTCAAAAAAGTGTCATTACCAAATGTCTCATCACAAAAATCCTATTGCCACTTTAACTGAAAAGATGACTCGGAGGGCCTGTGTAACCCTCCAATCATCAAGGACTGAAGAATGTGCACAACAACAAAGTAAGTCCATCCATACCTTGTATCAATAATATTGGATGTTGTTTTGTTTACAGAGGTCATGGAACAAAACTGTTCTCTACTTATTTATAATAGCTCAACTTTAGGATGGTGTGAAAACCATGCAATTCATTAAAAAAACTATACACTATGAGTTTGGATCTCCTCCTGGGAGATCCATTATCTTGAATTAGAGATTGGCCATATAGATGCAGTATGCTATGTGGCAAGACAGATCATTTTCTATGGGAAATGGCTGAATGCAATCTTATGCTGTCTGTATCTCATCCTATATGGCTGCATTACTCTTTTCAAGACTGAAAATGTTCTCCCTTTTCCCCAAGGTTTTGAGGGGATGATCATCAAGCCTTCTTTGCCCCATTCCTGTATCTCTAATCTTTTCTCCAATCCTCTCTGGGGATACTCAACAGTGGCAGAAACAAGTTTTTACTCATCCCTGTGAACAAATTACATCATGCTCCACTGTGTGCTCCACATCATGCTACCCAAATTACATCATGCTCCACTCTGTGCTGTGTTGTTCATTTGTGATGTGACTTGGTTAGGTGTATTCAGTGTATTTTAACCATGTTGTATTTTTAACTTATTTCAATTCATCAGAAGTCAAAGAGCATCTGTAATTAATAACTGCACTGTTGGACTACTAAAATAAACCACTAAAATTTATGAATGTCAATCAACAATTCGGAAACTTTAGGAGCCAGAGCCAACTTGGAATTTAATTCTAAGTCCAAGATTTTGCTGAACACCCAGCTTTGTTGTCTTCTTTTCTGAAGCAGGAGGAGAAAAGGTCTGACTCTGGTGGTTGATGTTATTGCCATGGTAGATCCTCAATGTGTTAGGGGGGCCCTCTCTTCTTTCCTCTTTTTCTGAAATAGCACAATTTTCCTTTGTGAAGGGCATCCAGGTGATCTTGGGAGGGTACCCTTCATAATATCCTACCCATGTAGGACAGAGACAAAAGTATGGAGCCAGAACATTGCAATGGTGATGACACAAAGGATAGGTGCATGCTCCCAATTGTTCTGATGAATTATTTCCTTAGAATTTTCTGAACAGAGCTGACAGGGAAGAGTTCTCATCTTTTTTCTTGCCCCAAGATCGTGAAGACATAAACTTAAAAGAGTTATGGCTAGGCTACCACAAGATGGAAAAAACTATGAAGACAATGAAATAGACACAAAGAAAATAGATATACTAGCCAGCATGTAATCCCAGCTAAGTGAACGGCAAAGGATCATGGTTCAAGACTTACCCTGAGCAAAGCTGTGAGACCCTATCTGAAAAATAGCTAAATCAAAAAGAACCAGAGGTGTAGCTTAAGTAGGAGAACATCCAGTGTGTGTGTGTGTGTAAGAGAGAAAGTGAGAGAGAGAGAGAGATGGGGGGTGAAGGGAGGGAGCAGATGAAGCAAAAAAAAAAAAAAAAGATGAACAAAGCAACTAAAGTTGAATTCTCCAGTTTCCTGGGACTAAATCCACCCCTTCCCTCTCCTTCTCATGATCTGTTGTAACCTGTGTTTCTGTCACTTGCAACCAAGAATCTTGACTAATGCAGGGGAAAACTTCAAGTAGATATACCTAGGATGAAACAATTGGTAAAACTAAAGGGGCAATAGAAATTTTACAGGAAGATTAAGAACCAAACAATGAAAACCAAAAGGGTAGAGAGTAGATTAGTGGCACTTTGACTGTGCTATATAATTATAATTCCCTACATTACAGAGCAGAGCTGAACTTCTCAATGAAATAGCAAATTTCAGCCTGTCATCTCTATACTTATAAATATACTTTTAAAAAATTCCATAGTATTTCAGAAGGTTCACAAATCCCTAGAAACTAATTAGGAGCTTTCTTCTAAGGGCCATATGATGCAACTAGTGCTAATGATGACGTTACTGATTTGTATTCTCCCTTGGTCTCTTGCAGCTGAAATGTTATTTAACCTCGGTAAGTCATATTTGTATTATTCAAATAAAAATATTCAGCATGACAACCAGTTGAGGATATTCATATCAGTTGGTAGAATGATGGCACATGTATTCTACTCAAGATATGTAGCTATCATCACCATTATCATCATTTGGTTAATCAGAAGATATTTATGGATTGATTTGCTGAAGATGAATACATGTCATGTTTTACCTTTCATAATCAAGTTTGTTTTGCAGTGCTGAGGATTGAACGAGGATCATGCACATGCTAGGGAAGCTCTCCACTACTGAACTACACAACAAACCCTCAATATCAACTTTATATTTAATTTTCAACATTTATGTTTTACTGCATTAATACAAGAGCCCTCTGGTGGTCAAACCATTTCTACAACACTCGTAAAATTTACCTTCATTTAAGTGTAACAAGGATTCCTATAAGATTATTATGGTCTTCATTTCTTAAAAATAAATAAGAAGCAATGGGCTTCTATGGGCTTAGTTGTGTCTCCCTAAAATTCATATATTGCTCTAACCCCTAGTACTTCAGAATGTGACTATGTGAGCATAGGTTCTTTAAGAGGTAATTGAGTTAGAATGAGGTTGTTAACATAGACCCTAGTCTGATATGACTGGTATTCTTATAAAAGGAGAAAATCTCAACATAGACACATACAAAGGATGACTATATAAGGTCACAAGGAGAAGATGCTCAATCGCAAGCTAAGAAGAGAGGCCTCCAAAGGAAACAACCATGTTAATAGCTTGATTTTAGACTTTAGCCACCAGAACTGTGGGAACATTCTATTGTTTACTATAAACTTTTGTGTTACTTTGTTATAGCAGCCTGAGTAAGCAAATACATATGCTTGTATAAGTTTTTATTCTAGTGTAAGTTGTCAACTGATGTAACTTATCACCTTCTCTAGAATCTGTTTACATACAACCTGGGAAGATTTATGCCATAAAGCATGATATTAACAAGGTTAGGGTGAAGGATTTTTTTCTGGATGTAGACTACAGGAGGTTTACCTTGTTTTGCTAACACTAGCCTTTAAAAATGAAATCAGAGGCATTATATTCATGAACTATTTTATATGGCAATTCCTGTGTACAACTGCTTAATAATAAAAACATAACAAATGAAACTAGAACACCTAGTTAAATATGGTAAATAGCCAGTCCAAAACTATAAATAAAAAATAGTAGAGGCATCATTTTCATTGACAAGGTTTAATACATGCAGTCAGTATAATTGGTCTCCCATAGCCACAGGCCCTACATCCAAGATTTCAACCAACCATAATTTGAAAATATAGTTAGGCCTACAATGGGTGCATACGAACTGAGCATGTACAGACTTTTATCTTATCATGATTCCATAAGAAATACAACTATCTATAATAACAATAGAAATATAACAACTATTTATACATTTATAATATATACATATATTATATATTTATATATAACATTATTGTAGTATGTTAGATATAATGTTATATATTGTTATTTATTATTTATATAGTTATGTATCTATATATTTATAAATATATATTTATATATAAACAACTATTTATGTTTATAATACAAATTAACAACTATTCATATATTATTATGTATTATAAGTTGCATACAAATTACTTAAACCATACAGTAGGATTTGTGTAAGTTCTATGTTTAATACAATGGCATTTTATATAAGGAATTTGAGGATGTTGTATATTTTGGTATCCACAGTAGGGGGGCTGGAATTAATCTCCCATGGACAAAGAATTACTGGATTCAATGAGAATTGGATCTCCCATGGTCATGGAAGTATACTTTTACTTGAGTAAGAAGTCCAAACTGGCTACTTTTTAGTTTGAAATTAACTTTTGGAACAAAATACTTTGTCAGCTTTTCATTGCTATGATAAACACTTGTGAGAAATAACTTAAAGGAGGAATGATTTATTTTGGCTCATAGTTTCAAAGGTTTCAATTCAAGGCCAGCTGAGTCCATTGCTTTAGTCCTGTGATAAGGCAGTCGAGCATGTGGCAGTCTGCTCACCTTATAGCATCCAGGAAGCAAAGATAGGACAGGGGACTGTATCTGCCTTCCTGGGCACACCCCAAAGACCTATTTTCTCCCAGAGGCCCTACCTCTCCTAAACACCATCATATTATCAATCCATCAAGGAATTAAAGCATTCATTAGGTCAGAGCCCTCAGCATCCAATCACTTCCCCCAAACCCATAGTTGGCAACTTAGCCTCCAACACATGAATCTGTGGTGGAACATTTCATATTAAAATCCCATCAAGACTTTTAGTTGCATCTTAATACAATACATCTGAATAAATACAGACTGATGGGAAAATTATTTCACTAGTAGAATTCAGCACCAGTAAGGTGCTTCCATACCTGATCATTCAAGTGAATGAAACCACTGCATTAAATGCAGTAGAATCTAACTGGAATCCATTCACATTCATTCCTCATGATTTAATGTAGGCCAAGCTGCAGCTTACATCTGCATGTTCTCTGAACAGAAAATGTACTGGGGAGAATACTATTGAGTAAACAGGAACAGAGAAAAGCATTTTCAGCTTGCGTATGCAAAAAATAATTGTTTTAAGAAACCTTGGCACATTTGTTGTAAACCAAACATAGCCAACCAATTATGCGGGTACAGAAGGTTGTGTGCTCAGTTTGTTGAATCCATCAGTGAATATATGAATACAAAGTAGGAAGCTTTTCTACTTCCCAGAGGAGCACCCAGAGTGTGTCAGCCCACCAGTATGGTGGTTCTCAATTTTGGCCTCAAACCAGAGGCATCCAAATCACCTGAGAAGGTGTTAGAATCTCGAATTCTCAGGCTCCACCTCACACTTACTGAATCAGACACCTGTGGTGGGACTCAGCTGTCAGTGTTTTAATAAGCCCCCCAGGGGGTTCTAATGAATGTTCAAGTGTAAGAACACTACACAGGGAAACAGTTGTTTGTTAGATGTGCGAGTGCTCTTAATGACTCTCAAAAGAAACCCAATTGTCTTTGTGAGAATTCAGAATCCTTTCACATCTCATAGAGACCAGCTCTAAATTAAGGGAGAGAAACCTTAACTGGGTGTTTACTTACAGTGATGCTAAGAGGCCAACCTGATGCCCATTGTCCTGACTGAGGAATCACATTCAGCTGCTGGACCTGGCAGGCCTCCTGCTGGTAACGAATATGGAAATTGACTAGGATCTGGAGCTCTCCGATGATTGCAATAATTTCCAAAGCTATTTTTTCCTTTCTCTTATTTAAGTTGTGTTGCAAATGAAATCCAATCCATATTTTCCCTAATTTACATTTAAAATGGTTCAAATGTTATGTTGGGAGGAGATGAGTGAGTCCCCAGGAGACCTTTTGAACCTACTAAACTTTTTCTTCAAAACAGGAAGTTGCACTTTGCCCAGTGCAAACAAAGTTTAGCACGAAAAGGTCTGATTTGTATTTAACTTTCTTACCCTGAAATTTGGAATATATTTTAATTTTCAAAACATATTTTCTCCAATCATCCATGACTTATGCTTTCCTTCTCTCATAAACAAGTTTGTGAGAGCTCTAGCCTTGTTTCTGTAATTGTATTCAATTGCATTCTTGTCCTTTATGGTTATAGAACCACAGAACTTTCTAGACATACTAGTTACACCTCAGTTTAATTCAGTTCAACAATAATTTGTTATTGACTGTGCAAGAAAATAAGACTGCCTATGGGGAAAGAAGAGGGAAAATATTTCAGAAATGAGTCAGATCTTAGCTGAGAATGATGATTTGTTGCACTAAATGTAATTGTTTTTCACTCGCGCCAAATTGAGAATTAGACACAGACTCTATATTAGATTTTGGACATTTATTGAAAGAGGATCTCCATCAAGCAATTTAATTAGTACACTGAAGTAGAAAAAGAGACTCAGGAGCATAAAGAGGAGGAAGAAGAGGAGGTTGAGGAAGGAAGGAAGGAGGGAAGAAAGGAAGGAAGGAAGGAAGGAAGGGAGGAAGGAAGCAAGGAAGCAAGGAAGGAAGGAAGGAAGAAGAGAAGAGAAGAGAAGAGAAGAGAAGAGAAGAGAAGAGAAGAGAAGAGAAGAGAAGAGAAGAGAAGAGAAGAGAGAAGGGAAAAGAAAAGAGAAAAGAAAAGAAAAGAGAATTGTAGCTGCTGAGGCTGGGATGGAATACAGTCACCTATCCTCTATCCAACTCCTCTGTGCCCTACAGTAACTGTTGGTTTCCCTGTCCATTTCTCTTACTAGCACTGTGAGCCTTCTGAAGGCAGGAGCTGCTCCTTTTTCCAGCATGTGGTACAGAGGGGGTCCTGTTGCTGTACAAAGCACATGGTATTAAACTTTCTTAGCTAGACTGATACTTGAAGCCTCATGGGAGATTACAGAGAAATTGACACTGTAATGCTTAGTGCTGAATGTCAACTTGATGGTATTGAGAATAATCATCTAGGAGATTAATATGTACAGAACACTTCTGGATTTGTCTATGAAGGCATTTCCAGAGACAGAACATGAGGATTTGACCTAATGAATGTTCTAATCCTACAATGGATTCACAGTGTGATGGCTTTTTTGGGAGGTGGGGGGAAAAAAGAGGAAGTGGAATCTAGATGGAGGAATTGGAGTATGTCCTTGAAGGGCTATATTTTATGTTCTAGTCCCTTTGTGTATTGTCTGTCTCTTTCCAGTTTGCCAAGGTGGTGAATTGTTCTACTCCATCCACAGTGCTTTCCCTACCATGTTGGATGGAATCCTCTAAAATTATGAGCCCAGGAAAATTCTTCCTCCCTTAAGTTGTTTCTGTCAGGTATTTGGTCATACTCATGAGAAAATAATACAGTTACGGCTAGGAGTAGAGTCACCTAGCCAATGTAGGGCAGGTCTTTTTTCATTAAGAAGGCCAGAGTTCGGGCTGGGAAGGTGGCTCAGTGGTAAAGCGCTTGCCTTGTATTCATGAGGCCCTGAGTTCAATTCCTCAGCACCATATAAGCAGAAAAAGCCAGAAGTGGCACTGTGGCTCAAGTGGTAGAGCACTCCCCTTGAGCTGAACAGCTGAGGGACAGCACCCAAGGCCCAGAGTTCAAGCCCCACGACTGACAAAAAAGGGGGCAGGGCAGAATTGAAGAATAAAGGGGTACACTGCTTGGTAACCAGATGAGTATGAAAAACCCTCAGGAAACATGGTGAAAATAGAGAAGATAGAGAGATAAAACTCCCTTATCTCTACCTCTATCCCCCTCCCATTCAGGTGACCAGTAGTGCCAATGTTCAAATTACTATTGCTACATAGAAAATTCATTCAAAAACTCTAACTTAAAACAAAAACACTCATTACCCTGCCTGTTTCTTCAAATTCAAGGAATTTGTGAAGGACCGTGCTGAACAGTTTTGGTATGAAATCCTGAGTGTAGTTTTCAGTAGTGGTGGCATTGGGGTTGAACTCAGGGCTTCAGCACTCTCCCACTTGAGTCACATCTCTAGCCCTTCAGCACAGTTTTCATCAGATAGCAGGTAGAGCTGAAACAGTGGGGTGCTGGAGCAGCCAGGGCCCGGTTCAGGGCCTTTCCATGTAGTCTTTTTATATGGGCTAACTTGGGCTTCTTGAAGCCTTCAGACTACAGGGTCTTCAAGACTAGACTGATTACAGAGAGACTTGGAACACCAAGCATTAGTGTTGCAATTGAATGGCCTTTTCTGACCTTGTCTTCGAAATCTCATACTGTTATTTCTGTCATGTGTTACTGGTTGAATGGTTCCAAACACGCACCCAGTTTCAAAGGGAGGAAGCATGAGGATGAAGGAAACTTCCCTCTGCCTTGTGATGGTTTAGTAATTGAGTCTGCTGAAATAAACTGACACACAGATGAACCTGAGGAAAGGCAGAGAGTAGTACATGCTGGAGGCCATCACAGGAAAGTACGTTCCCCATAACCCAATGGGACTTAGAAGTTTATATACTTTTGGCATAAGGGATAAGAAAGGAAGGAATACAGGCAATTTAGAAAGATACTAAACGACTTGCAGAGGAAGGGGAGATAAATCAGCCCAAAGAACAGATAGCATGTGACAAAATTCTGAGCTCTGAGTATGGGATCAGTTTTAGTCTTTCCTGTGAGTCACTTCTCTGGTTGATACAGTTTTTGGATAATGATTAGAATTTCAACAAAAGCTCTTTCTGCCTTTCAGGAAGGCCAGAAGCTAGAGACAAGAGGTAAGAGAATGTCAGCAAGCAGAAGGTGCCACATTTTGAGCTTTCATTTTCTGAGCTACAACATTCCCCACTTGATAATGGGAGATGTGTCTGAACTACACTATGGGAAGAATATGTGAGACTGGGTACCATTTTGGCCATTTTAAGGAAACATGGATATGGAGGTGGGAGTGAGGGAGTTTCACCTTCTGTCTTCCCTATTCTCATCATGTTTTCTGAGACTCAGAAGAGAGCTAACAACTGTGATATCTTTTTCCATCCTGCCCAAATTGTTACCCTGTAACCTTCTAAACACACCTCCCACCATACTTTTTAGTCCAGTTATGTTTCACTTTTTGTTTTACACGAAGGGAATCTGGCATAATATTGCCCTGAAATACTTTAAGGTTTCTGTCTACTGTGTATAAATTCAAGTTTCATAAAACTTAAAAATACAGACTTGATTGTTCACACACATACCCAAGTGAATTTCCCAAGGAAATACAATTTCAGATTTTCTGTTAGGGGAAGAAAAAGCTAAATGAAAATCAATATTGATGAGTAGTACTGAACAAAAAAATGTGTGTTGCTAGTTATTTTACCACAGAGGTAGTTTCCTGTGGAAATTGTGACTAGTGGTAAAGCTCATTTTGAAAATAGTTTTGAGATACCGGCCAAAACCTTGGTTGGGGAAATATCATTTGCTGTTACCCAGAGAAAAGTCAATTACTTACTAGTAACATTTTTAAAGGTGTGATGAAAGTTTGTATCTTTGCTGAAGGTAGTTTATAGTATGGTGTACAGTATCTAACATGTATTAGCAAACTGATGTATTAATAAACTGACACAGGAAGGGATGGTAGGGGAAAAACAAAGGAGAGGGTAACAACACTCGATAGGAAATGTACTCATTACCTTACTCGTGTAACTGTAACCCCTCTGTACAGTGTCTTTACAATAAAAATATATTAAAAAATAAACTGACCCACTAATTGTGGACAATTTTATCCTTCTAGAAATTTTGTTTTTTAATAAAATATTAAAGATTTACAAATTTTACTTGCTTAATCAAGCAGCAAATAGTGATTGAGTTTGGTGAAATAATTCCTCTCATTTTATTACCTCCCTATAAAAACCAGCACTTTGGGCTGGGAAGTTGGCTCAGTGGTAGAGCGCTTGCCTTGCATGCCTGAGGCCCTGGGTTCGATTCCTCAGCACCACATAAGCAAAAAGAAAAAAGCCGGAAGTGGTGCTGTGGCTCAAGTGGTAGAGCACTGGCCTTGAGCTGAAGAGCTGAGGGACAGTGCTCAGGCCCAGAGTTCAGGCCCCACAACCGGACCAAAAAAAAAAAAAAAACCAGCACTTTTCAATATATTTTACACAAGAATTATTGCAGAAGCAAGATTAAAGCCATCACAGATATATATTTCAAAAAGAAATGCAAATTACCTTTGTCTCTGCTTTCCACATTGATGATCTGTATAATGAACTAAAGAGGTAAGACTCAAAAAAATTCATGTCATAGTAAACTTAAAAAATTAATAACATTTTTAAAAGAAAGAAATAATTACCCAGGACTAGGTAATTGAATTGTATGAACTTGAAGAAGCTTCATTATGATTCTTAATGTATCTGCAAGTAATTAACACCCACAGCATAAATAACTTTATAATACTCTACCTGAGTCAACATTAGTCGATTTGTAAAGCACCAAGGAAAATAAGTAATTTGTTGATTCCTCATCCAAGAAAAGCATGCTACTTAGTTACAAGTAATTTAAAAATTACCTAAAGAATGAGTAGGTGGAGGCTGTTTCTGTCCAGTCCGTGACCCAATTCCATGAGATGTGGCAGGAGACCTACCCACAGAAAGACCACCTTCTGATAAACTGAAGCTCAATCGTTCTCTACTTTTCTAAATAAAATGGAATTGGAAACAGTGGAAGCCTGAGGGTTACTGAGTGGAAGCCTGAGATTATGTTGAGAACTTTCCCATGAACAGTACATAATATACATCTCTTGAATAAACCTCAGAATCAAGTTTTCAAAAGACCTCTGCTAAAAGCTTCAAGTCTATGAGGGAGTAAAAAAACTTTATCATTCATAAAAGCTGACATAATCATGTGAAATTTCTGAGCTAGATATTCACTTTAGAACAACAAGGTAGACCTCAGAAACCTGAAGTCAACTATAAACTAAATATCATTCCTTGATTTTTACTACCAATGCATTGATCTTTTCTCTCTAGCAAAACTTGGAGGTGTTTTGTTGGATCTTATTAAATAACTATTGGGATTCATTTTTCTAGAATGAACAGAGGGCAGGAGCAATATTTCTAAAAATAAAGTTCAAAAGAATATCAGTATTAGTCTTACTTGGTTATTTTGTTTATTTGTTTTTGTCATTGTCTGTTGTTGTGTTTTCTTTTTGTGCCAGTACCGGGGCTTGAACTCAGGGCTTGGGTACTGTACTTGAACTTTTTTTGCTTAAGGTTGGCACTCTGCCGCTTGAGTCACAACTCCACTTCTGGAAATACGAGTTTCATAAAATTTCTTGCCCAGACTGGCTTCAAACCTTGCTCATTCAGTCATCATATTACCCATAATTCATGTGGACAAGGAACCAATTGATTATGTTGGAATGATTAAGGTCTGTAGCCTTTACCCCAGATTGGTAAATTCTGGGCACTGATTCCTCACAGAAAGCTTTCAGCCCAGTCTAGTCTTAATTGTCTTAGCTGCTTTTCTGTGGTAGGTATGAGATGTATTGCCCTAGTTCCTCCTAGGAATGCGCTCCTCTGAATGAAGAAAATATGTTATCTGCTTCCTATCTGAGTCTATGTTTACAAATGCATACCTACCTCTAACCTTGTCCACATGCCAGTGCTGGATCACCCAAGGCACTCATTTGTTGTCTTAACTTTAGAAACTCTCTCCCAATAATTTAAGAAAGCCTAATCAGTAAAAACCATCAAGTTTCCAGGGATTATTTTCATAATACACAAGGTGTTGTTAAGTAGAATAACTTAGTTTTGCACTTCTTCCCTTTCCTTTCACATCCAATATGCATTGCTTGTGACCTCTCCTCATTTCATATGTTGAAGCCCCATTGCAGTGATAACAGGAGTGGAGTCTTTGGGAGGTAGTTAGGTCATGCAAGTGAAATTCTCATGATTGGGATTAGTGCCCTTATAAAGGAGACTCCAGAAAACTTCACTCACCTTTCTACCATGTGAGGATACAAAAAGATGACTGTCTCCAACCAGAAGAGAGTGCTCACTAAGACTGGACTTTCCAAAGCTATGAGAAATCAATGTCTGTTATCTAAGCCACCTAGTCTAGAGTAATTTGTTATAACAGACTAAATGAATTAAGATACAGTCAAACATTTCTCATGCACAACTGCAAATGTAGGGTAGTAACACAAATATTATTACTTATATGCAAGGTATACCCATCATGTCGTTTCTCCCTACATTCTGTGTGTAACCATCCTCTGGGAGACTAAGTACTTTTCCTTCCTAATTACCAATAAAGATGTCCTGTGATCTTAAGAGCTGTGACATTTGAGGAGAGTGATCACTGGACAACAGAAAGACCACCATGTATAGTAAAACACTCTGCTCATAGATCTGGGATGTTTATTTGCTGAATATCATTTTATATTCCAAACTGAAGTAAAAGCCAAGAGACAAAATTCATCAATGTCATATACAAAAGGCAATTATATTGTTCTTTAAATGTCAATTTTTACTTAAAATTTTATACCTATTAAAGCAATAAATATAAACATTAGTCATCTATTTTCAACTTTCAAATTATACAGTAGTAGCTAGGTGCTGGTGGTTCATGCCTGTAATGCTAGCTACTCAGGAGGCTGAGATCTTAGGATTGTGATTTGAAGCCAGCTTAGGCAGGAAAGTCCGTGAGACTCTTATCTCCAATTAATCACCAAAAAAACTGCAAGTAGGGATGTGGCTCAAAGTGGTAGAGTGCTAGCCTTGAGCAAATAAGCTCAAGGACAGTACCCCTGAGTTCAAGCCCTAGGACTGACCAAAAAAAAAACACCAAACCATATAATAATATTGTCATTTGCATCAATTGTTTGAGTTAAATGACTCTTTTACACTTGCTTCAGAGCCCAATCAACAATACATTAAAGAAGCTGAAGGTCTTGTGAGCTGCTTAGCTCCAGACCTGGAATGTCACTAATATTCTCAAAGTAACATCTGCACTTGCTCTTCTATAAAAATAGCATACAGAGGAAAATCCGATTCAGGAATTTGTGGTTGGCATATAAAGGGAGGTGGTGTTGAGTAAATGTTTCTTTGGCTTGCATGAAGGAAAGAATATGGCTATCCAGAACCTTGGGGGGAAAACCTCTTGGGTTTCCTGTTATACTCAATTTTCTTTTGTATGAAGTAGTGTAGAACCAATACTATTTGAAACAATGAGGTACTAGAAGCAACTACAACTGGGAAATGGAAAAAAGAAGGGGGGAGGAAGAGAAGGAAGAAGGGGAGCATGAGGAGGTATAAAAACAAGAGCAAGAAGAAGGAAAGAAAGACTTTCTATTAGTTACTGGACTTTTCATTAATAATATGAATAATGACACATACACACACAAAATTCCCATCACTGTTTCCTATCCATGTACGTCATGTTCACCAATATGCACTGTCCCCCAAATTTTTGCTTGGCTTAGTTCTCTCAGACTGCCTGTATGTCTGAGGCAAGAGTAATTTAATCCTTTACATGTATTTCTGCCCTCAGTCTGTCTTTTTTTACAGTATATTTTATGAACACGAGCCTTACCCATGTCACCTTAGGGTGAACATTGAGTCTACTATTACTAGATAGCATGACTCTGGAGATATCGTACTCAATACATGCCTAGAGACCAACTGACAATTGACACATTATTTGTCATCAATAGTCTGATTTTGACTGTCCTAGAATTTGATAGTCCTAGGAGACGTGTGACATTTATAAGTGTCACAACTTCAGAGAAAGCCTTTAGACTCTTTGTTAACTATACTGAGATTTTTCACATTTTAATCTTCATTGTGTTTAATCCTACTCCAACTCCAATTATAAATACAGCATTTGATTTTTTCCATTGAATTTGTCTGTTGAGTTGAAGTCATAACTCCTTGTGGCAGTATACTTGTCACTACAGATGATATTAACTCAGCGGAATTTGCCTATTTTATTATCTGTTGGATTTTCTGGGAGTCATTCATAGGTATTATCTTGTTTAAGAAAGTAAAGCACAGCAACCTTAGGTGTCTGCCTTGTATCATCTCCTTGTCTCCAATAAGAATGGGAGCTCTTATTATCTTCTTTGTTACGGAACTGGAGATAAGAGTTTCACACACTTTCCTGCCTGGGCTGGCTTTGAACTGTGATCTTCAGATCTCAGCCTCTTGAGTACCTAAAATTACAGGCAGGAGCCACCGGCTCCTGACTGCCCTGATATTCTTAAAGGACAGTTTAAGTGTCCTATCTTTACATGTATTGGCCCATTATTGAAAGCAGTATATATAAGTGAATATATTTCACTGTCATGTGTAGGCACTATTGACTTTCAGAAACAAAATATAAAATCAAAATTGAAGAATCTTATGCAAATTTTTGCCTAGCTACTGAAAGATTCAGAAGCACAAACATGCATCCCCAGCAGTGTCAGAGAACATTTTAACACATCTAAGAGTTCAATGCAGGTCCCTGCACTTTCCACCAGAGAACTACAGTGTGGTCCTGGCCAGGACCCATTAACACATAGTCTTCACCTCCTCTCAATAGTAAAGTATCTGGGGACAAGTAAGGAGATTAATAAAAAAAATATTCAAAAGAGCTATGGAATTATTCATGTGATTTGCAATAGCATTAGTCATTCAACAATGAAAAGCCTTACTACTAGGCGTCAATTATACTGAGAAGCATAGAAGCACTTTGTGTACTCCATGTCTCTGGGGATCTGTGGGTGGTCAGGATGCCTCAATGAATGTGCTAGTCAGATATCTTTACTCTGTCCCCTCTTGCTCCACTCTCAGTCCTTCTCTTCCTTGCTCTCTGCCAGGACACTGCGGGTCTGGACTATATCATGGAGGCTTCAATGGCCTCTTGCTTCCAGTTGTAACTGATCCACAGAGAGCAGCTGCAGAAGATCAGAGACAAAACAGAGTGAGCTATGTATGCCTCTGGCTGACTCTCCACAGTTTTGCATCAGGCCAGAGACATCATTCCACCAACTTTTCTATGTACAGAACTCTGTGGCAACTCAGTTTTGCTAGCTGCTTCCTAATTCCAGGAACCTTTCTCCCCTCAGTCCTTCAGGCTTAGGAGAGATAATGACTTTTTGCTGTGAGTTTACTGCACTATGCTCTGGCCTTCATCTATGCCATTTTGTAAATAAATCTTCCCCAAATTATCCTTTGAATGTATCAACTGTTTCCTGTTACAACTCCTATTAATACATCTATATACCAGAAAGTCCTTGAAGGTAGACAATATAGGAAACCACTTTCAAGATCAATGTGGAATTTGAGGCTGAGTTCCAGACAGGGGATACAATGGAAAGGAGTAATTTATAATTTACCTTCATCATAGTGCCATTTTCAACTTCCACAGGCAAGTTGAAGATAATCTATGACACTTGCTGCCAAGAAAAAAGGACTTAGTTTCCCATCTCATGACCCTTCTAGGGTAACTGTAACTATGGCCTGAGCTAGTGAAGCCTCTCATTGACAGAGCCTTGGGAAGGTTAGCTGAAGCTAGCTTTATAATTAGGAAATGAATGTTCTTTGGAACCATTTTCCCCAAATCTTAAAAATCTGTAAGAAAAACATAAGCAATGGAAAGTTACAGGATCAATTGATGGTAAAGAGATAGTATTTAAACAATCTTAGGAATTTTGTCCATGTACTTAGGCAAATGAAGAAATATCAAGTGTTCTAATAGGACCAGATGTTTTCTTAGTGATACAGTGGTAAAGAGCTGCAGAGGACAATTTGAGTCATCTATGCTACCTCCAGGAAGGTGGCACCAATGCTTATTTCATGAAATTGTACCCACTCCTTAGGGCAATGGTACTATAATAGTCTTTAAAACTTCTTCTGGAGGTTTGCATTAAATAGGAAATGAAGAGTTAACAGTTATTTTTGTAACTGAGGCTGTGTAAGTGGTGACTATGGGATAGGCCAGATCAACATTTAATCTTTAATAGAATGTTTTTCTTCCTGTCTCGCCCATCCAGCATTGGAATTCAGGAACTAGACACCTGCCCCATGTTTAAAAATATATAATGTGTCTAGGCTGATGAGAAAATATCCTGGGAAGAATTTCTGCAATGAGTACACAATCATTATGTGACCTGTTTGCTTGATCTGTCCATAGATTATGTTGGTTAGGTTTTAATGCACTATATAGCCAGTATTTAGGAAGATACAGTACGATTGCTGGGCTGGAAAAAGTTTTCTAAGCAAAAATAAGGATTTTGTTTCATCATGATACAGAATCTGATGCCAGGCCTTGATACTACCACAAAACAGTTATACATCAAAGGTTTTTCACCTCAATGTCATCGGCTTATCACCTCACTATCAGGAATTTCATTCTGTCATGAGGCATCGAGGTAGACAATACCTACTGTTCATTACAACTAGAATGAAAAAATATTGTTTGGACATAGGATGATGGAAAGCCTCAGGTAAATTACTCAGGATTCTACTGAAATAAACAATAGTATAGACATGCATAAGTGCATAATTAATTAAGATTTGCAGGATAGGAGCTGGAGGTTTTGGAGGTAGCGCATCTCCCCAGTATATACAAGACCCTAGGTTTGAACCACAGTGCCACAAAATAAAAATACAAGAAAAATGATTCTGCATAATAAATCATTTTTAGAAGTGGTAGTTTCTAAGAATTAGCATTTATTTCTAGCTCAGGGATCTTGTAATTCATTGTGGCTCAGTTGGGCTCAGCTGGTCCCAGTGCTAAGCTTAACTTTAGGATCACGTTTACTCCACATTTCTTTTCATTCTGGGACTAGCCCCTACCTAAGTAAGTTCTTTTCATAGCAGATGGTAGAAATAAAAAGGAAAGGAATGAGTAGGAATACACAATATTTTTTTTAATTTAATTTAATTTTATTTGAGAACATACTGTACAGAGGGGCTACAATTACATGGGCAGGATAATGCATACATTTCTTACCAAGCATTGCAGCCTCCTCCTTTGTTTACCCTTCACCTCCCTTCCCAGCCTCCCCCCTCCCCCCCACCCAATCATACCCCCCTCCCCCCCACACCGACATTGTAAAGCTGGTTTTGACATGACATTTTGTACTTCTCATTGTTGCAACAGGCCCACCTGAATCCTTAAACGACTTGTTTGTCCCCATCTCCTCCACATGTTATACTGACATCAAATATAGTGAAAGTGGGGGTTACATTGTGGGGGAGGGGCATACAAAGCAACAAAGAAATAATCTTATAAATGCGTTAGAAACACATGCATGAAAGAAACGAAAACATTAAAATACATATTTAAGGGTTCATTTTCCTAACATCACATTATCTGACCTTTTCCGCTTGACTCATACCTATACTAGATATTGCAAATAAGGGAAACCATGGGACCTATGTTTCTTTGGGCCTGGCTTACTTCACTTAATATATTTTTTTCCAAGCCTTTCCATTTCCTAACAAATGGGGAAATGTCATTCTTTCTGATGGAGGCATAGAATTCCATTGTGTATATATACCACATTTTCTTGATCCATTCATCTACTGAGGGGCATCTGGGTTGGTTCCACATCTTAGCTATGGTAAATAATGCTGCAATAAACATAGTTGTGCTGGTAGCTTTAGTGTGGTCTTGTTTGTAAACATTTGGGTAAATGCCCAAAAGTGGGATTGCTGGATCATAGGGGAGCTCTATGTGAAGTCTTTTGAGGAACCTCCATACTGCTTTCCAAAGTGGTTGAACAAGTTTACATTCCCACCAACAATGAAGTAAGGTTCCTTTCTGTCCACATCCCCTCCAGCATCTGTTGTTGTTCAAGAGTTCTTGATTTTTGCTGTTCTAACTGGAGTGAGGTGATATCTCAATGTTGTTTTGATTTGCATTTCTTTTATGGCTAGGGATGTTGAACATTTCTTCATGTGTCTATTGGCCATCCTTCTTTCTTCTTCAGAGAAGCTTCTCTTTAAGTCTTTCGCCCACTTATTTATTGGGCAGTTGTTTCTTTGAGGATTTGTTGTTGGGTGGTTTAATTTTTTGAGTTCCAAGTATATTTTAGATATGAGACCCTTGTCCGTTGTATGGCTAGTAAAGATCTTCTCCCAATCGGTGGGCTTTCTATTGATCTTGCTAGCTATGTCATTTGCCCTGCAGAAGCTCTGCAACCTTATGCAATCCCATTTGTCCAACCTTTCTTTGATTTGTTGTGCTTCCGGGTCTCTATTCAGAAAATTTCGGCTTGCGCCAAGGAGACCTAGGGTTTCTCCTATTCCATCCTGTAATGTTTTCAGAGTGTCTGCTTTGAGTTCAAGGTCTTTGATCCATTTGGAGTTGATTCTGGTGCAGGGTGATATATAAGGATCTAGCTTTAGTTTTCTACATGTAGTTAACCAATTTTACCAGCACCATTTACTGAAGAGGCTGTCTTTCTTCCATTCTATTGTTTTAGCTTCCTTATCGAAGATTAGATGGCTATAGGTCTGTAGGTTCATTTCTGGGTTTTCAATTCTATTCCATTGGTCCTGAGGTCTGTTCTTATGCCAATACCAAGCTGTTTTGATTACTATGGCTTTATAGTAGAGTTTGAAATTTGGCATTGATATAAAATACCTAGGAATTAACTAAAGAAGTGAAGGACCTCTATGATGAAAACTTTAAAATCTTGAAAAAGGAAATCAACACAGAACTTAAAAAATGGCAAAACTTCCCATGCTCCTGGACTGGCAAGATTAACATCGTGAAAATGGCAATACTTCCCAAGGCTATCTACAAATTCAACGCGATACCTATTCAAAATTCCACCCTCATTCTTCAAGGAAATAGAAGAGGCAATCCAAAAATTCATATGGAACAATAAAAGACCCCGAATAGCAAAAACGCTCCTCAACGGAAAGAACACAATATTTTTTAAGAAGAGCTCAACTGAAAATGGACATTTTTTAACTTCTACATATATGTTTTTAGCTGAAACGTCATGTGGCCAAGACCAAAGTCAATGCATCAGTAGCATATCACCTACTTATCCCTTGAGAGGCACAGCAAGTCACATGACAAAGAGTATTGATGAATAAATTCACTAAGAATTAAGAATTAGAGACATAAACCCAATCAACTATCCCACTGGCCATTGGTCCTAGTCTTTACTTTGCTCTCAACATATTCAGCTCTGATTGACATGCTCCCTTTTTACCCTCATATGCAACAAACCCACATATCAGTGAACTCTATACTCCAAGTATAGTCAGCTCTTTAACAAGAGGATACTGGTTGTTTGATAGGGGGCCATTCTGCTATTTGCCAGTCAATCGAAGACAAAACTGAGTTGGGCATAGTGGTCTGAGTCATGTGGGCTCCCATGAAGAGCCCAGATTCATAAACCTTCAAAACAGCTAGAGAGCTGTCTTCAAGCCACTGAGGTATTTCCTTTATTCACCCTGACTCAGCCCCAAATGATTGACAATGAATCTTTAGGTCCTTCAGTAAAATAGATTTCTCAGCTCTTCTCACAAGTTCTCATGTAATCGAGTCAATAAAAAACTGGAAGTTTCCCACAACGGCAGGTCCAGAAGGTCTGGCAGAGTTGTTGATAACTGCCAGAAATGCAAACGACTAGACTTACAGACTTCAACAGAAATCAGGAGTTTCATCTCTCGCTCAAAAGCCAGAGTCCTCTTGAAACCTGATCTCCATTTACTTGTTTGAAGATACTCATCCAAAGCTGAGTCAGGAAAAATTACCAAGCTACCCTTGTCAGAGGTGGCCAGACTCCTGAAGACTACTTTCTTCCTCATTCTCATTTTGACCCTTAGAATTATGGGTTGTAAATGGAAATGTTGGCACAATCTGAGCTTTAGCTGTGGGCTGTACAAAGGGGCTTCATGTCTGTAATTTTATTTTATTTTTTACTTGTAATCTGCCAACACATATACCCATAATGTAAACTTACTTGGTTTCGGTTTATAAATTGGGTGTTTTTGGCAACTCTGAGACCTGCAGGGAAATCACTCTGTCATTAGCAACTCCATTTATTTAATGAGCCATTAGTGAACGAAAGGATGAGAAGGAAGAAACCAGTCAACTTCTCTCTCCAAAACTTCAACCCAAGAAAGATACCGCCTTCAGATGGTGAGACCTCCCTTCTGTGGGCAGTCACTCACCATGACTGTGAGAAAATCACCATGGACTGAATGGCAGATATGACTTCATCTGGCTGCCTCACTGTCAGGCCAGACAGCTTCAGTCAGATGACCCTGCTAGCCAGGAAGGAAAAGAAAGGGTCTCACAAACAGACTACTGGCTGTAGGCCAACCTGGTCATCTCTCAAGAGTGATGCAGGCTTAGAGCTACTCTTGGAAAAGAGGCTGTCTCCAAATGATATGAAATGAGCTCGAGCATGAAATAAAACTTGTACATAGACGTGATTCTGTTTATATGTGATTGCTTTAATTAATATCCTTTCTGGAAGCCATTCTGGTAAATTCTGCTGATGAAAATCAATTTTTTAATGTTAAGAGATGAAGTAAGTGAAAAACAACTTTTCCTTTCAAAAAGGAAGTGGAGATTTTAAAAAGGGAAATATACAATCCAAGTCAGCCTTTGCTCCAAAGATGAATTTTAACATTCTATGAAACTAACAAAAGACATTGTGGGTGATCATCATAAAACATTTTCCACAAACTGTCCTGGAAGGATTATTCCTATTGATTAGTTAATCCTTTCAATCCACATTTTAGAATATTTACCTACATAAAATCTTATTTTGAGTTTTATATCGATATGTTGGAATGATGTTCTTTGCAAACAGAAAACAGTAGAAAGAAATGTTTCCTTCCTTGACCATACTGTACTAGTGATTTTACACTAATTATCTTCTAATGTATAACAATAGCCTCCAAGTTTAGTAACTTAAAACAACACTCATAAGTCAGGTGCTGATAACTCACATCTGTAATCCTAGCTCCTCAGGGGCTGAGATCTAAGGATTGAGATTTAAAGCCAGCCTGGGTAGGAAAGTCTGTAAGATTCTCTTTTTGTAATATATATTTTTACTGTAAAGATACTGTACAGAGGAGTTACAGTTATGTGAACAAGGTAATGAGCCCATTTTCTATCTAGCATTGTTACACCCCCTCCTTTATATTTCCCCTACCATCCCTTTCCTCCCCACCTCCCCAACTCTTCCCTCCCCTCTCCCCCACTCCTGCAAAGTTGTAACGTTTAAATAAACATAGCTCCCATGGGTTGCCTTTTCTTCAATAACTAGGATATGTCTAGGACAAGAAGAAGAGGTCAAAAGCTATGTACATATAACCATATAACCTGATGCTAAGTGAAATGAACCCCAAGATAGGGACACAAGACGTTTTATCTTTGTTGCTGTTCTTCTTAATGTACTTATAATGTACTATGTGATTTTTTTGTTTCTTTTGTATGTTCTTCCCCCATAAGATTCTTATCTCCAATTAACCGCCAGAAGCTGGAAGTAGAGCTGTTTCAAGTGATAGAATGCTAATCTTAAGCAAAAAAGTTCAAGGACAAGCTGATGGCTCACACCTGTAATCCTAGCTACTCAGGGAGGCTGAAATCTGCCGATTGTGGTTGGAAGCCAGCCTGGGCAAAAAAGTCCCCATGAGATTCTTATCTCTAATAAACTACTCAAAATAGCCAGAAGTGGTTGAGCACTAGTTTTAAGCACAAAGAGGCTCAGGGACAGTGCTCAGGCCCCAAGTTCAAGCCCCAGGGAGAGTACCCATGTAATTGGACTTCTGGTTATTTTCTTACTTTGCTCTTCCAAATGACTGTTTTCCTTCCTCCTTCCTTCTCTGTGCCCTGAGGTTGACCTCTAAATGGTCCACAGGACCTGGGCTCAACAGAACTCTGCCTTTTACTTGGACTGGGCCATTGTGTAGCAGTGACAGTAGATCAGGGTTGTCGGATGGGAGTTAGGAAATGTATTTACCCTCACACTACCTCGCTGGAAGCCAACAGGTTGCCTCTCTCCCCTAGCCATGTGTCTCTCTGAGTTCTAGTAACAGCACCTTGCCCCTTAAAACCACGGGGAGTAATATTACCTACTTGTGTTAGTCTCTAGGGTGTTTCACCAACACTCTTGACTCCATTAGTCTTGTCCACGATTCTAGGTATAGTCCTTTCAATATTATTAATGAAAGACATGCATAACTGTCAATATCTTCTCACCAACACAAAGCAAAGGAACAGTAGGAGATAGAAAGACTACAGTTATGTTTGCATTTCAATGAGTAAAGAGCATATGCTTCTGTCTCTGAGATGGAGCCCCCAGAACTAGAAAATTGACTAGCACTTGTAGCTCTGCAGAATGGAGATGAACACCATCTGGCTAGAGAAGTGTGCTCTCCCAAAGGACTGCTATGGACTGGGAACAGAAGAATTCAATCTAGCTCAGACAGCAACAGCAGGCAGATGGAAGGGACCTGAGTTCTCAGGGGAGGATCTGAGGAATCCAGAAGTAATGGCAGCCATATAGCAGCAGTAGGGCTGACACCAGAAGAGGACTTCAGGTGTCCAAGAGGACAGACCATCAGCCACTGACAGAGTGGATAAGACAGATGATCTAAATAGAAGACATTAGGCTCCTTGCCAGTCTGGCACTTAAGTCACTTTAAATTTGATTTTTTTTTTTTTTAGAAAGAAGATATGGTGAGACCGAGTCCTCCAAGGGTTACACAGTGAATTTGGGAGAATTATTTTGGACTCACAATGTTTCCAGTTATGGAAATGGTTATGGTTTTATTTTAAAATCTTTTATACATGAAATAAGATTCCACAAACACATAGCAAATCACCTAGAATTTCTTCTACAAGTCACAAGCCAATCTTGACAAAGAGGGTAAAAATTATAAACTCAATTGAGATCAATGATGTAATCAGGTCCAGCTGTGGGTGGTTAATAGGGGTAAAAAGACAAATTCGATTCTGGTTTTATTTACTTAGTTATGCTTTTCATTTATAACACACGTGGAGAATTTGAAAGGATTTGGTTAAATATTGGGATAACTAAGAGAATAATACTGCTGATATATTCTTTCTTACTTTTTCAAAAGAAGAGAGCAAAGAGAAAGAAGAGAGCAGCTGTTGAGTACAAAATAGAGTGATTTTTTAATGTCTTTTTTGACGACATACTTCTAATATGACCACATCATACATCGTGCATCATAACAAGAGAAGATGAGTTTGACTATCTGTTTTAAGGATTCATTTCTCACTGCTGTCCTCATCCCCACAATCATTTCTATAAAGTCTAGAATCATGATTTAAGAGAAAAAAATTCTATACTACAAATTAGAACTCCAGGCCTGGTCATAGGAAACCTAACTTAAAATCTGTGGCATGGATCAGACACTATATACGTTCTGTGATTTCCTGAATCCTTACAGCAATTCTAGACAACAGTTATCATTTCATCACTTCTGCCAGTGAAAGAAGGACCTGTGATACAGAGACATTCGGTGAGATCTCCAATGCTTTATGATCAGAAAGCAATGAGGTAGGGCTTCTAACCCCATTTCATGCTTTTCAACTAAAGTAGAAATGAAAAAAAAGTATGGGGCAGGCAATCAAGTAATTAGCACATTTAGAAAGTTGATTTGTGTAAACCTTTAAACATTTTGATTTTAAGCTTATATTTTGTTTACTGATACTAACACCAATTATATATTAGTTTTTTGTTGCTGTTGTTTTATTTTGATTTTTTTTAGTGGTACTAGGGGTTTAGCTCAAGGCCTTGCACTTACTGGCATTCTACCACTTGAGCCATGCCTCCAGCTCAGCTTTTTGCTGGCTATTTTGGAGATGTGGTCCAGGGAACCTTTCTGTCCAGATTGGCCTTGAATGGTGAGCCTCTGTCTCAGCCTCCTGAGTAGCTTGGATTACAGGTGTGAGCTATAGGCACCTGGTATTTATATGAATTTTAATATTGATTTATTGGCTATATTTTTGCAGTGCTGGAGAGAAAACTCAGGGCCTCACATACAGCAAGCATGAGCTCTGTCACTGAACTACATTCCCCTCACCCTCAACAGTTTAACTAGAAATAAAAAGAATAAACTTGCGGGGAGAAAGTGTTGCTCCTCCAGGTTAGTTGAGTAATGAAACCACTCTCCTTTCTTTGGTCATCCTCTTATGATTCAGCTTTGCTTCAATTCCATTAGTTTTGAGAAACAATTTTGTTGCCTCTGTACCAAGGAATTAACAGTTAAGTCTACAGGAAAAAATGGTTTATATATTCATGCAATTCTCCAAAAACATTTGGTGTTGAGTTCCAGAACAAAAAAACTCCTCTTCATGCTACAAAAGCATATGGATAAAATTTGAAGATGCTAATTGGCACTGAATGTGAAAAATAAGCTCCCAGCATGCTGTAAGCTAGTTTGAATGTTCTCATCTCCTGCCTCTCCAATGGAATCAGTTCCATTCTAACCTGGTCCACCCACCTCATGGCTTCAAGGTCATCTATCTTATCTGTCTTTCTTTCTAGGAACACAAAGCAATACCATCTACAGGACAAAAAACAATAAGCCCAGTCTGCTCTGGGTATAAATCTATACCAGATCAATAAAATGAGAGGTGGACCAAAAGGAGGCCAGATGACTGAAAATGACAAAGTATCAGATGCTTAAACCTAGTTCACCCCTGCTCCATTTCTTATTTCCTATGATCATAGCCCACGACCTTTGCCGTGGAAATTGGGTCATTGGGACAAGGAGGATTTTGAATGTGTTATTCATCTTTCATGCTCTTTTTTTGGTGCTGGGGTGTAGAACCCAGGGTTTCTTCCCCAGTACTAAGAAAACTCTTTACCACTGATCTATATCTTCAGCCCACATCTGATATTTTGAGCAGACTGATGAAGTCTTTGCGGCAGAAATCTGCTTCTGAAAAAAAAAGTTAAGGAAGTGGCGCTGTGACTCAAGTTGTAGAGTGCTAGCCTTGAGCTGAAGAGCTGAGGGACAGTGCCCAGGCCCAGGGTTCAAGCCCCACGATTGACAAAAAAAAAGTCCAGTTTCTTCCAAATCATCGATTTCTACTTCAAGTAGACATCAGCAAAGATTTAGTTATTCATGTAAATGAAATAAGTGTGAAAATGAAGCTGTTGGAGTCAAGGTGTGTGTTTAATGAGCATTAAAGTCTGAAGGAAACAGTGTTAGTTGATTTCTTAACATATTTTGTCTTGAAAAGCTGCCAATGTGGGAAAACTCACAGGATGTTGGCATGTGTGAAAATGGCAGAATTCACAGTCAAAGGAATCTAAGGGGTTGAGCCTCTTGCAATGGTGTCCCCATTCCTCATCTCCATCCCACTTTCAGCTCAAAAGCAATTGCCTGTGGGCAATATAAAAAGATCAAGGAAAATATGCTCAGTTCTACCAGAGAAGCAGAATTTGAACCATAGCATAGGTATTTATTTGTAATTGTCTCTGAGATCAGTGTCCAGTTTGTAGTACTGTGTTATTGGTAACAAAAATAGACTAATATACTCTCCAAATAACAGTCTGTTTACAGCTATGGAGACTTGAGAACAGGGTGTGGGTCTTCTTTACCATTTTTTTTAATATTATTTTATTTTATTTGAGAACATACTGTACAGAAGGGCTACAATTACATGGGCAGGATAATGCATACATTTCTTACCAAGCATTGCAGCCTCCTCCTTTGTTTACCCTTCACCTCCCTTCCCAGCCTCCCCCCTCCCCCCACCCAATTATACCCCCCTCCCCCCCCACCGACATTGTAAAGCTGGTTTTGACATGACATTTTGTACTTCTTCTTTACCATTTTATCTTTGGTACTTAACACAGTGTTCAGAATGGATTCGAGGCTAATAAACACTCCTACACTGATTGAAGCAGGGAGGGAGGGAAAGAAAGAGTGACTGACGTACACACCTCAAATTACCATCGTCAAGCTGCCTCCACCAAGAAATGGAATGAAAGAGTGAATAAAATCACAAGTACACTGCTGCAGTTTGCGAAGTGTTCATTTATTTTATCCCTTTAATTACAATGCACAGTGTTGAGGATCACAATGCCAAACCCACAGAACTGGAAATGATCTGGGTTCAGCACTTAGCTGAGTGTTTGGCTGTTTCTCAGAATTTAGTAAATGCTCCCTAATATTGATGGATTGCTTTTCTAGAATTTTCTGTCAATTGATTCGTTTAACTAGGAAGCAAAATAATTCAAGAACATTATGTAGACATGAACAATGAATGACTTCTTACTGGACAGACCCTGGTAGCTGGTCTAGTTAGTCATGGCTATGACTTGACGTGAAGGAGTTGTGTGGTGTAACTCATGCCTCAGAAATTAAACTGTACCTTTCTATTAATTTTCCCTTTAGCCATCTCCTGCTTCATCTTCTTTCCTCTTTGGCTTGTGATTTCAAATCATCTCTACCCTACATTTCTCCCTCTTCTATCTGTGAGTTCCCCACACCAGTCCCCATTGACCCAAGGGAGACAGAGGGTGAAATAAAGCAAACTAGAAAATCATTCTAATTAATCCCTAGAGTCTTTTAAACAAATCTGGAAGACCTCCAATCACCCCTTACCTTTTCAAAGTATGCTTCCCCCCAAAAAAAACCCGATGCTCTAACTCACTAAAAAAATAAAAAAGCATGTAATTTCAAGTGTCTTTTTCCTTAATAAACTCATTTTTCAAAATCTTCATTTCCAATAATATATGTGTATATATATATATATATATATATATATATTTCATGCTAGTAATATCCCCACCAAAGTTTCTGTGCTACAAACTATTCCAGCATAGTTCCACCTAAAACACATATCATTTGGGGATGGAGGAAGATGTAGAATACTGTAACCTGGACATCTGAGTAGTATTGTTTTTATAGGAAAATAGCTAACAGCCCAGACTGTTTGGTAAATTTAGCTCTCCTTATCTATGCTGTTGATCAAGTCTTTAATGCGAGCTTCTTTTATCACTGTGTGTTTTTACCCCAGGGGATTCTGGACAAGGAGAGATTTCCTCCAGCACCACCTACATACCAACAAATGCACTCCAGGCTCAACTTGTCTGAGCTTGTGTGTGTGTGTGTGTGTGTGTGTGTGTGTGTGTGTGTGTGTGTGTGTGTGTGTGTGTGTGTGTGTGTGTGTGTGTGTGTGTGCGCGCGCGCGCGCGCAAAGGCTTCATCCTCTTGCTTGGCTTGTTTGCTTATAGTTGGTGCACTACCACATGAATCACACCTCCATTCCTGCTTTTGCTGGTTATTTTGGAGACAGACTCTCTCAGACTTTTCTTCCTTAGCTGGCTTTAAACCATGATTCTCCAGGTCTCAGCCTCCCTAGGAGCTAGGATTACAGGTATGAACCAACAGCAGACAAGATGGCTCTTAGAAACATGTGCATACAGCCAGATGTGGTGGGATGTGTGTTTTGCTGAAAATCAGCATGTTGATCCTAGATGCAAAGCCTATGTGCTTTGTTAAAAAATATTTAAAAGGTCAGATAAGGTGATGTTAGGGAAAGGAACCCTAGGATATGTATTCAAATGTTTTTTTTTCTTTCATGCGATTGTTTCTAACGCATTTATAAGATTATTTCTTTGTTGCTTTGTATGTCCCTCCCCCACAGTATAACCCCTGCTTTCACTGTATTTGATGTTGGTATAATTTGTGGAGGGGAAGGGGAAAAACAAATCGTTTAAATAAGGATACAGGTGGACCCGTTGCAACAATGAGAAGTACAAGTTGTTATGTCGAAAACGAACTTTACAACTTTGGTGGGGGCGGGGCAGGAGGGTTAGGTGGGGGGGCAGAGGGAGGATGGGAAGGGATGGGAAGGGGAAACAAAGGAGGAGGCTACAATGCGTGATAAGAAATGTACTCATTATCTTGCCCATGTAATTGTAACCCCTCTGTACAGTATTTTCACAATAAAAAATAAATAAAAATAAAAAATAAAAAAATATTTATAAATTTTTGTAGACTTGGATGGCAATTAACATTAGAATACTGTACCAAGTCACCATGTATTTTGTCTAGCTGATGAACCAGGCTGTTAGGAGACCTGTCCTTTTGAAATCTAAGTTAAGTTCAGGTATATTTCTTACCTGTATCTCTTAAGTTTGTCTTCAGAAACTCTTCTTAATGCAGGAATTGCCTCTGTATGACTCCAAATGCATAGTTGCTGTATAAATGTCACAGTTACTATATTAAATAAAGACATATTTGTAGGCTGTCAGGAAAGTCTGTAGAAGGGGTAGCATCCTGAGATGTCATTCTTAGGCAGTTACTTGGAGAAGAAGCATTTCTTTAGACCAGATGCCAGACCTAAAAGCTAAGGTCTTAAGTAGATTGAGAAGCTCCATGTGTGAAGTCTGGGTTATCTAAACATCAAGTTATATTTAAAAAGCTGTGAGTGCTGGGCAGGGCCAGAAAATATAGTTATGCAGGTTGTTAACTGCAAAAGAGTGGCTCATTGAAGCAGTAAGTAAAAGCTAAAATCCAAGCTGCTGTCTGATCTTCAAGACTAGACTCTGCAGGACTACAATGCCAGGAGATAGCACCCTTCCTTGTCCAGTTCATGTGTCTTGGATTTGCCAAGGGCCTGGATGGCGAGATTTGTGAATGGTACATCCACATGGCAATGGGAACACAGAAACAAAGGGACATAGATCCCAACATTGAGCTAAAAGCTCTAGAAACATGCTGCCCAAACCTGAATTAAACAAAAAATCCTCTGTGAACTTTGTACCACTATCTGTGTTTATTTCCTTTAGTTTTTTTCTTAGAATTATATAAGGCTTTTCTGAACGTTCCAGCCTGTCTTGAATGTGTTTAGAGGAACCATGGGAAAAGTTTTATTTCATGTTTGGATCACACTGTTACAAAGCCATCTGACCTCAGGGCCCAGAAAAGGTGGCAATAGAAGAAACTAGAACTTCCTAGCTTCATTTCACACCCCTCCTGGAGGGCCATAAGGAGTTCACTTATTTGGGAACCCTTTGGTTTAAAAATCTCTTGAAGCTGAGCACCTGATGAGGCTCATGCCTGTAGTCCTAGCTACTTACGAGGCTGAGATTTAAGGCTTGCAGTTTGAAGCCAGCCTGTGCAGAAAAGTCTCTGAGATTCTTATTTCTAATTAAACACCAAAAATAAAGGTCAGAAATTGAGATGTGACTTGAGAGGTAGAGCACTAAGCCAGGAGCAAGAAAGTGCAGAGATCATGAGTGCCCAAGCCCTAAGTTCAAGCCCCAGGACTGGCAACTAATACAACTAATACACACACACACACACACACACACACACACACACACACACACACATCAATTCTTTGAAAGTTAGTAGTCTTTTTTTTTGGGGGGGGGTGCTAAAGACCCTCCAACCAGCTCAATAATCAATCCTTTCTTGGAGGAGTGGGATAAAAGAAGTCATCCAGAAAGAAAGTAATAAAAATACTTCTTTCAGGGTTTTGTTTTCTGAGAATCTTCAAAGAATTCCGCAGCATGACAACTCTCATCTCAGCCTTTTGAAATGAAAGTGAGGAGCTTACTGCAGCAACAAGTTCAGTAGGAAGCCATCTGTTTAGGTGCCTTTCCCTCATGAAGTTGTGGCACCTAAGAATGTTCAAGAATCTCAGAGATGAAGCTGGCCTGCCTGTCTTGTCAAAAACACTTTCTATAGCCAAGGTACAAATTCCCTGGAGTCAGCCAGAACTGCCTTTAACTCTCAGGATGTTGCTCTGAGACCAGGCAAAGAATAATGCTTTGTGCACTGCTGGATATATGCCCCATGTACACTGTGCCCTGGGAAAATGCCAGAGTTCTCTGGGTACCATTACTTCTCAGTTATTTTTTTAATTTTTAAAATTAAAATAATTCCTTGTGGAGATGCACACAATATAAACCTTTACCATGTTAGCTATAGATAAGTGTATGATTCAGTGACACTAAATACATTCATATTGTGGTACAATCAATCCCCAGAACTCCTTTCACGTTGCAAAATGGAATCACCATTCCCATTAGATGATGGCTTGATTCCCAGTGCCTCTGACCTCTGGGTATCTTGGTTGGTGCAATAATCCAGCATTAATTTTTTGAATGCTTTATTTCATTTTGCAGTCTCTACTGTTCATCCGGGCTGCAACATGTGTCAAAGTTTCCTTCCTTTCTAAGGATGAATAATACTCCATTATGTATATATACCACGTTCTGTCTATCCATTCATCTATCAAATGATATTTGTGTTGCTTCCACATTTTCAGCTGTTCTAAACAATGTGTTTGTGAACAGAGTATGGATATCTCTTCAGCACTCTGCTTTCACTTCCTTCCATTACATAGCTCAAAGTGATGTTGCTAAGTCATATGATAATTCTATTTTTAAATTTATTCGAGGAACTCCAATACTTTTTCCCATAGTAGCTACACAGAATCTCTTTTTTATTTTGACCTGAGTACTTTTTTAAGGATTTTCACTCCTGAAGATGGACAGGATCATTGCAGTCAGTTACAATAACCCTTCCTGCCATCAGAAGCAGAGCACCAGGGTAGAACAGACAATGAAGCTGGGCAGTGGTGGCTCATGCTGGTAATCCTTGCTACGCAGGAGACTAAGAGCTGAAGATTGTAGTTCAAAGCTAGACTAGACAGGAAAGTCCATGAGATTTTTATCTCGAATTCCCCACCTAAAAAGCAGAAGTGGAGCTATGGCTCAAGTGGTAGAGCACCAGCCTTGATTTAAAAAGTAAAGCAAGAGCACAAAGCCCTTAGTTCAAGCCCTAGTACCTGCACCAAAAATAAAAGAGAGTGACAGATAGAGAAAAGGATTTGCTTGTTAGTGTTTGTGATGCTAGGGCTGGAACCAGGGCCTGACAAGTACTCTACCAGCAAACAAGTTTTGTTTCTTAAACTTGGAAAAAAAAAGATTTTATTAAGTCCTCCTAATGGCATAAGTCAATCTGTTTTCTTTTCTGGGAGGTATTTTGCCTGAGACCATTCATTGACAATAAAAATCACTGACTTCTTGGTGACTTTATATGTTTTGCACTTACAATGATTGATTTCATTGAAGTCACAGAAGATTTCTCTCCCATGTAACTATGATGGTTATCATTTTATGACAGTGGAGGGACTGAGGGACAGAACATTTAAATGTCTTGCCCAGGAAGATCCTGGAATGTGATGGCTGAGCCAAGAAAGAATGCCAAGAGTGTGTGGTCCCCTGGGATCCCCTGTCTTAACCCTTAACCTAAACTTGTTCTAAGCAGCACAGCCAATGGGATTCAGAAGCTGCCCTGAGAGGAACTGACATATTTTCATCAAGATGTAGCTGAAAAGAGCTAGCAGCATTTGGCACTGGGGCTCACCCAACCAAAGACAGGAGAGTCGGACCTTGGACAGTGGAAAAAAGCTCAAGGGAGGCCCTTTTCTAGGGAGAGGAGTAAGGAAGCTATTATAAACAAACAGGAAAGCCAGCCAACTTTAGATCAGCTTCAAAAGTCCTGCTTCCTCAGTTAAAATGCGCATGGTAAGCTCCACAGGCTCCCCTCAACCAATGAGAAGCTGTGGGCGCATCTTGGCATATAGATGCATTCCAGGATAACAGAAGTAAACATGGGTGATATGGATCAGCCAAGCAGCCAAACAAGCTCCAGGGCTCACAATCACAGACCCTGGATCTAATAAAACAGTCTTCATCCTGTTGTTTGGGGGGGGGGAGGGGATATGCACTACTCCCTGAAGGATTCTGTCAAATTCTTTTCCCTTGTCTGCCACATCCTTATATTTCAGTGTTTCGCATTTTCTAGATTATGTAACAAGGGGAGGGGGAGAATCTTTGACCAACAACATCAACATTTGCTTATTTTCTGTGACGTGATGGTAATTTAGTGATGCAGTAAGGCAAACACACTCCTTTCTCACAGAAACACTGCATAAACAGAGCTGTTAATCTTCCCCATGAAACAACATATCGTTCTTTCTATTGTATGTCTGGAAAATGTTCAACCCAGTTGAGGTCACATGGGCTCTATAAAAGTTTGAGTGGTCATGCCCAAGTTGGAGATGGAGGAGAACAGATTAGGCTCTTTTAGGTTTTGTTTCTCCTCTTACGTATTCTCTACTCATGCAAACAAGAGACTATTTCTAGTGATTCCTTTCTATAAGGGCTATATAAGCCTAAGTCTGGGACATAAATTATCCATTCAAGACAAGCTCTAATAGAAGTTCATGTTGTTGTTGTTGTTGTTGTTGATTTAAATAGTTTAGCAAAAATAAAAATAAAAAAAAATAGTTTAGGGCAAAGTTTTCTGATCATGAGAGAAACTTGGATAGAGCCAGTCCTAGAGCATCGGGGACAGAGGCTTGGGACCACTGTCTGGCTAGGGTGACTCAAGGACATGTGCAGAGAGCAGAAGAAGATGATTCTATCAACTAGAGCTTAAAATAGCTGGAGACAACTCCCCATGCCTGATCTTCAAGGCCAGGTTAGTAGCACTGTTGCATCTCTCTGGGCAGAGCCTTTCAGGCTACAGCCTGTTTTTGTGGTTTTAATCTACTTCAAGGCTGTCTGGGACTTAGTTTAACCTTATTTTATGCTAATAAAAATGATGTGATTTTAAAGCAGGGGAGGAACGGCTTGTATATTTTGTCCTAGGGTTTAAACACACAACTCCCACATTTTCTTTGCTGTTATTTTTCAGGTTGAATTCTGTCAGGTGTTGCAAATCACATCCTATGAGAGTATCCATGCAGCTTCCAATCTTTCTCTCTGAAAATTTTGCATGAGCATTTACCTGACAGACCATAAAATAGTAAATCTGGAGTCATAAATTGGCTAAATTAGAATGTCTCACTCTTTAAAAGCCTTAAACCAAAATGCACAGCTATATGAATGATGGTGGCCTTGTCTAGAACGTGTCATAATCCTACCATATATTATTGATTGCTTACTAGCTTGGAGTAGATCATGCTTTTTATATTTTTCATTTATTTATTTTATCAAAGCCAAAAGAAAAAGGCATCCAGGGAAATATATATCACATATGTCACTAAATGCACCTGTATTCAAGAGTTGGGGTAGAGCTCAGTTGTAAAGTACTTGCTTAACATGTACAGAGCCCTGACTTCTATCCCCAACACTGAAAAAGAAAATGAAGTGCACCTAAACTTCTTTCTTTTCTCTCTTGTTTTGGAAGAAGTTTCCCTACTTTGGGCTGGCTGCATTTGATACATGTTCAAGAATGTTCAAAAAGAAAGCACCTGTATTCTTCAAATTGCAGACATACATGCAATTTGGTTATACTGACACTCTATCTAGGTCACCTTGCTTGCTCACAGCTGGCACTCTACCACTTGAGTCACACTTCTGACCTGGCTTTTTTGCTATTTTTTGGACCTAGAGATCCACAGACATTTTCCTGCTCCAGTTGGCTTTGAACATAGAGCTTCCAGATCTTAACCTCCTAACTAACTGGGATTACAAGCATAAGCCACCAGCACTCAGTATGCATATTGTTTTGTAAACACTTACCAGACTGCAAACTATACTACAAACATAGCTTTCACAAGTAGTGAGAAAACCTCATATGATTGTGAAGTATGCTTTGTTGTGGCAGTCTAGAATTGAACCTGCAGTATCTCCAAGGCACACCTATGGTTTTCTACTCTTAATTTCCACAAAAGCATTTTCATGTGTCTTTGTTTTCATAAAATTCCTATAACTGTGAGTAGATGGAGAATTAGAAGTAACTCTACTTGGCAGGTAGTTTGGGCATGCCACTCCTGATGCTCTCTACAGTCCTGTGGAAGCCAAGAATTGGATTCTCCAGAGGGTAGAAGACAGGGAATCCTGTAGGATTTCCATACTAGAACTGCTCAGTTCCTGCTCAAAGGCCATATGCCGCCATCTTCTCTTACTCTCTCTTCTTACCAACTCTGTTCTTATTGGCCCACACAGTCCAATAAAGACAAGAGTAACTTTTATTGAGCCAGTCCAAATGACTTTCCAAAAAGAAAATAGCATAGAAGAAGTTTGGGTGCCTTCTCCTTCCTTTAGTTACTTTAGGACATCAAAAAAGCTATTAGTGGCATAAACTGTCCCCAAATGGGAATCAAAATAACGGACTTATCAGGAAAGAGAGCCTGACTGGGGTCAACAAAATGCTCTTATTCTTTGCTTCTAAGTGCTCTGTGTTTCTTTCTATCCTGTGCCAATTAGTTCATGATGATATGTATCTCATATGAAGCATACACTTTAAAATCTATTGGGAAACTAGAACATGGCCTGACAACTTGACTAGGGGGAACAAAATCAACTTGATTTATGAGCTATCATAACCCAAGGAGCTGTATTCTATTTTCTTCTCTGCTGCCTGGCTTAAGTGGGCTGACCATGAGGACAAACTACTGGGGCTCACAACTGCAGAATTCATAGCTTTTCTCTAGAAGTAGATGGGACAATGAGGAAGGGGTGAAGAGCAGGAGGAAGAGTTTCTTTTTAATTACTGCTTATTTGAATATTCAATTATTCCTCATGCAAACTGCTTGATTCAGCAGTCTGTGGTTTCAGCTACATTTTTCTATTAATGTGACCTGGAGTCCTGCCTCTGAGAAAGCCCACACTCATGTACATGTTCTGAGAAATCTTGTAAATCAGAGACAGGATGCTATTTCCAAAAGATACACCATTACCAAGGCCTCACAATTTAACTACTTGAGGAAAATTTGGTTTACAGAGCACATGGAGTGAATTAGGATTTCTTTGAGAACATTTTCCATGTTGATATTTCTGGCATTTTGGTAGAGGCTGGCAAGTTCCTTTGCTATGGCTTTTGGGGCAAAAATTTTCTTTGTATCAACTTGTATGGCTAGTGTGGGTTAACCTGAGATGTGGGGAATTTCTCCTCCCACTCAGGTTCTAAGTGGCCAGTTGTCAGTATGGCTTATCAGGAACATTGGTCCCTATCTAAGTGATTGGTGCTTTTGCCATGGCCACAGAAAGATCCATCCCTAGAGTATTCTGAGAAGTCCTGGTGTTAAGGTTAGTTAAGTTAGCAAAGAAAAGTGAAAGTGGGAGCAACCCTCACACACAGATACACACAGAGAGAGAGAGAGAGAGAGAGAGAGAGAGAGAGAGAGAGAGAGAGAGAGAGAGAGAGAGAGAGAGAGAGAGAGAGAGAGAGAGAGAGAGAGAGAGAGAGAGATTCATTCCTATTGTCTCTTCAAGGAAGGTACATCAGAGAAAATTTCTAAATCTAAATGGGCACTGCAAATGTAGATCTGTCCAAAAATAGGGCAAGGAGTCAATGAAGCCCTAGATGTAGGGTTAAATATTTCTATTTGAACAGATACAAATGAGCTTGAAAGATGGGGCTAGGCTTGGGAAGGAGGCTGGCTGAAATTTCCCTTCATTGTAAGCTCCATGACAAGAAGCTCCATTTATCTGATTTCCACACTCCTCAGCTGCCTGTCAGGGACTCAGTAACATTGGGTGGAATAAATAAGATGATTGAGGCTCTCCAGCAGGCAAAGTAAGAATACCAATGTATAGAATAATAGTTGTTTAGGTAGGACACCAATCGGCATATGTACACTATGCTCCTCTTATCCATGGTTCAACTTTTCACAACTTTAGTTACTCACAATCAAGCATGATTTGAATCTTTTAATTGAAAATTCCAGAAATAAACAATTTATAGGTCTTAATTAACTTTCTTACAATGTTTAACATATTTAGCAATATAGGAAATGCAAATAAAAACTATATTATTATTCTATCTTACCCAAGTCAAAATAACATCCATCAAGAAAACAAACAACAAATGCTGATGAGGAGTTTTGGGGGAAAAAGAATGCTCATGTTCTGTTAATGAGGATGTCAACTAGTAGAAGCACTATGGAAATCAGTATGGAGATTCCACAAAAGACTAAAAGTATACCTTCCTTATGATGATGACATGTCACTCTTGTTAATCTATCCCAAGGAGAATAATATAACAGAAATACACCAATACACCTGCATACTCAGATTTATTGTGATACTGTTCACTATAACCAAAATCGAGTTAGCCAAGGTGTCCAACAACACACACACACACACACACACACACACACACACACACACACACACACACACACACATATAATCCAAAGGCAATTAAGGTCATGTCATTTCCAAAAGATGGATGGAATTGGAGAACATTATCTTGAGCAAAAGAAACCAAGCTCAACAGGCAAATACCATGTATTTGCTCATATGTAGAAGGTAGACCTAAAAGATATACATATTTATGCCACATACATATATACATATAAAGATACATACATGTACATGTGAATACAGATGACATGATTTTTTAAATAAGTTTTTTATTGTGAGAATACTGTACAGAGGAGAGGTTACAGTTACATGAGCAAGGTAATGAGTACATTTCTTATCAAGCATTGTTGTCACCTCCTTTGTTTTTCCCCTACCATCCCTTCCCTCCCATCTCCACAACTACACTCCCCCCCAACCCCCACCCCCACCCTGCCTAAATTGTAAAGTTCATTTTTCGACATAGCATTTTATACATCTCATTGTTGCAATGGGTCAACCTGTATCTCTGTTTAAACAATTTGTTTTTTCCCTTCCCCTCCCCAAATTATACCAACCTCAAATACAGTGAAAACAGGGGTCATACCGCGGGGGAGGAACATATAAAGCAACAAAAAAATCATCTGGTACCTTATAAATATGTTAGAAACAATAGCAAGCAAGAAAAAAAAACACTTATATCCTTATCTTGGGGTTCATTTTGCTTAACATCACCTTATCTGACCTTTTCTGCTTGTCTCAGACATATACTAGTTATTAGAAATAAGGGAAACCTTGGGACCTATGTTTCTTTGAGCCTGGCTTACTTCACTGAATATAATTTTTCCAAGTATAAGACATGATTTTTAACTGTAGGATTAGTTAAAAGGGGGAAGGGAAAGGGAGAGGGAAAGTGATACATTACAAATACATAGACATAAAGAATCTCAATGAGAGTTCCGGGAAGATGGCGGAGGAGAAGCTGGAATCTGAACAAGCTCTCGCATAGAAAGCAGTTTTAGAGTTCCAGTGAACAGTCCTAAGCCAGAGAATCACACCAAGTGTGCCATCACAGGACAGAGAGTTAGACAAGAGAGGGGAAGCCAAGGCAAAAAGACACATCTGAGCGCCTGCCAGCAGCTGCCGCTGCGGCGGCAGGGACGCGGTGGCGACCACCGCCGAGGGGGTCATACCTGAGACACAGAGAGTCCGGGACGAAGGAGCCAGATGCAGCGGACGAGCAGATTCTACTCAACACCAACAAGAACCGACAAGGAGCGGACATCTTCATCCTGCAGTTCGCAGACCAGAGACGACCCAGGATCCAAGACTCGGCGTGAGTACAAGCCCGACGTCCTCACTCCTTCTCAGGGAGCAGAGGAGGGAAGGCCACCCCTCCCCCCCCAGCACCGGTGATCTCCATCTTGGATACCGACAAAGCTCGGAGGAGCTGCTAGCTCCAGCTCAGGCCTTGGAATAAAACGAGTCATTTAGCAGGTCACAAGAACTTAACGGCAAAGTGACCTGCCAGACTCAGCTCCATCCAGGGAAAAGTCACTCAGCTCAGGCGCCAGCCATTGGAGTGGCTTGCCTCACTGGGTAACCAGAGCCAGAGGCTGCCCCTCCCTCTAGCAGCCACCACAATCAATTGAAAAACAGAAACCCTGAGAATGGCTCCAGGCTGGGCGCTGTGAGCTTTATCACAAAATAGCCCCAGGGAAAAGCTACTGTTTGTTGAAAGGCCTCAACTCTACCCAGAACCTAGCCTCACCACTGCATCCCCCTCTTTTGTGATTCTCAAAGCAGATCACCCTCCCAGAAAACTAACCTGGGAGGGGGATCTCAAAATCTTGGGTAAAGCAGAGCATTTTTCTGCCTCTTCCAACAAACCGACTTAAGAAACCAATCAAGCCACAGGACCTCAAGCTGTCCAGAGACTCCAACAAGAGACTGGTTGCAGACAAAAGGGAGATACAAGATTCTTCCCACCCCTCCCCCCCAAAAAAAACATCAAAAGACTTTTTTTTTCTTCTTTTCTTTTTTTTGTTTTTTGTTACCTTATATATATATAAAATTTTTTTTCTCTTCTAAAACTTTTCTTAATCTTTAATTTTTGCCTCTTCTGAAAAAACAATTGTTTTCCAGTAACTTTATTTTTTCTCCTCTTATAATTTTTATTTTAGGAATATGTGAATGAGCGTTTTCCTTTCTTTTCTTGTCTTCTTTCTCTTTTTCTTTCTTTCTTAATTATCTTTTTATTTTTTGTCTAGCTCTACTGAACTTCTGATCTTTTCTTCTCCCTTTCCCATCCTTAAAGTTTTTCACACCTCCTCTATGTCCCTCCCTTTCTCTCAACATATTCACATTCCTCTCTAAATAGACGGGCTTTAATCTCTACAATAACATTAATCTTTACGTTTCTATTTTTTTCTGATCTCTTTTCATTCCCCTCTCCCTCTCTTCTCTTTCTCTCTCTCTCTACTTGCATCCTACCCAACCCATTTCCTGCATTGTGACTAGGACATAGTTAACTCTCCCTGTGCCTCCCCACACCAATCTATTCCTATTTTTTACCCACATCTCTCCCTAATCCTAATAATTTCTGGTTTTCCAAATTCTTTTCTGCGGTTCGAAGTCCTTTAACATATAGTTGTTTGATGTTGAATAGATGTATCTGTTGAACTAGATTGTGTCTGTAGACTATTGACTGTACAAATGCAAACTTTGGTTGATGGTTGCCTTAAGATAGTGTTCTAGCACAAAACTGGTGCTATCCTCATCTCAAATGGGCAGAGTAAGCCAGAAAAACACAAGAAAAATGGCAAATTCGGGTATCTCAATCCCCAATCTTGATAATCAGGGATTAGAACAGATAATGAATAATCCAGAGGAGAGTTCCCAAATAGCTCTACAAACACTACTAGCAAACATGATAAATGAGAAGTTTGACAATGTACAAAGGACTCTGTATGAGTGTGATAGGGAGAGAGAGGAGGCATCCCAGAAGTTTATACAGGAATATCATAAGCGTGAGGAAGCTACTCAAAAACTAATACAGGATTTGCGTGAACAACTTGAGAATACTCAAAGAGAAAGGGAGGAATGGCGTGAGCAGGCTGAGAACACTCAAAGAGAACTGCAGGAATCCCACGAACGTGAGGAATCTAATCAAAGAGTAATACAGGAATTGAGAGACCAGGTAGAGAACATACAAAGATCACTAAAGGCATCCATAGAATCCATTAACAAAGATCTGAAGGAAGTCAGGGAGACCACAAAGGGAAAGCTGAATGGAACCCAACAGAAGGAATGGGAGTCCAAAGAAACCATATCCAATCAACTAAGTGATTTGAGGACAAACACTGAACACCAAATTAAGGAAGTAAAGAGATTCATACAAGACCTAAAACAGAGCTTCAACAAAGAACTTGAAGCCATCAAAGCTGACCAATTAGAAGGAAAAGAGATAAAAAACAAAGTAGAGAGTCTTGACAGCAGGTTAGACCATGCAGAAGATCGAATCTCAGGGATTGAAGACAGCCTAGATATCATAGAGAAAGAACATACAACCATCCAAGACAAGTCCAAGAAATATGATAGATCTATTCAACACCTGGAAGACACCATCAGAAGGCCTAACTTAAGGATAATGGGTGTAGAGGAGCACCTAGAAACAGAAGTTAATGGTCTAGGAAATTTGTTTAACAGGATCCTAGCAGAGAACTTCCCAAACATGCAAAAAGATAGGCCTATTCAGATACAAGAAGCCTTTAGAACCCCAAATAGACCAGACCAGAATAGGACATCCCACCGTCACATTATAATCCACACAGGATCAACTCAGAACAAGGAAAAGATCCTTAAAGCTGTCAGGGAGAAAAGGGTAATCACCTATAAAGGGAAACCAATTAGAATCACCTCAGATTTCTCAGCAGAGACAATCAAAGCAAGAAGAGCCTGGAATGATGTATGCCATGCCCTAAAAACAAACAACTATCAACCAAGAATACTGTACCCAGCTAAACCCTCCTTCATAACTGAAGGCCAAATAAAAACCTTCCATAGCAAAGAAAAATTGAAACAATACATCTCCACCAAACCAGCCCTACAAAAGATTCTTAAAGATGTCCTACACATAGAAAACCAACAAGACCACAATAAAGGCCAACAAACTGCACCCAAACTGAGAATCCAAGAACCTTAGGAAGAACCCAGTTTTCGCAGCCCCCAAGAAGGTGGATAACATGGCAGGAACTCCCAAATACCTCTCAGTCCTATCTCTTAACGTTAACGGACTGAACTCTCCAATTAAGCAACATAGACTGTCTAGTTGGATTAAAAAAACAAGACCCTTCTCTTTGCTGCCTGCAGGAGTCACATCTTGCCCGTAAAAACAAACACATTTTCAATGTTAAAGGCTGGAACAAAATCTACCAAGCAAACGGCCCTCATAAACAGGCGGGAGTTGCAATCCTAATATCAGATAAAATAGACTTCAAATTAAAATTCGTGAGAAGAGATAAAGAAGGTCGCTACATACTAATTAAAGGATCTCTCCTTCAGGAGGATATTACAATTCTAAATATCTATTCGCCAAACAATGGAGCACCCAAATTTATCAAAGAAACACTACTTTCCCTCAAATCCCAGATAGATCCAATGACATTAATTGTTGGGGATTTTAACACACCACTGTCCCCACTAGATAGATCAACTCGGCAAAAACTCAACAGAGAAACCGCAGATCTAAACAGCTGCATAGATCAACTAGACTTAACAGACATTTACCGAATATTTCACCCAGCAGCATCAGAATACACGTTCTTCTCAGCAGTACATGGAACGTTTTCTAAAATAGACCACATTTTAGGCCACAAAGCAAACTTGTCTAAATTCAGAAACATTGAAGTTATACCTTGCATTCTCTCTGACCACAAGGGAATAAAATTAGAACTCAACACCAAAAGCCACCAAAGAAAGTCTGGTATCACATGGAGGCTGAACAACACACTGCTGAATCATGAGTGGGTCATGGAAGAGATTAGAAAGGAAATTCAAATGTTCATGCTATTCAACAAAAATGAACACACAAATTACCAGCTCCTCTGGGACACAGCAAAAGCAGTACTCAGAGGCAAGTTTATAGCTCTGTGCTCCTACATCAACAAATTGGAGAGATCTGAAACTAACAATTTAATGACACATCTAAACCTCCTTGAAAAAGAGCAGCAAGATAAACCCCAATCCAGTAGAAGGAAAGAAATAATCAAAATTAAATCAGAATTAAATGAATTAGAATCCAAAAAAACTATAGAAAGAATCAACAAAACAAAGAGTTGGTTCTTTGAAAAACTTAACAAAATTGACAGACCCTTAGCAAATCTTATCAGAAAAAGAAGAGAACACACCCAAATTAATAAACTCAGAGATGAGAATGGAAACATCACCACGGAAACAACCAAGATTCAGAACATTATAAGGGAATACTTCTCAAAACTTTATACTAATAAGTTTGAGAACTTGACAGAAATGCACCTTTTCCTAGCAAATATTGACATGCCAAAACTAAACCAAGATGAGTTAAACTATCTTAACAGGCCCATATCAAGCATTGAAATAGAAACAGCAATAAGAGACCTCCCAGCTAAGAAAAGTCGAGGACCAGATGGTTTTACAGCGGAATTTTACAAGGCCTTCAAAGCAGAGCTCACACCAGTTCTCCTCCAACTCTTCAATGAAATTGAAAGAGAAAGCTCACTACTGAACACATTCTATGAAGCCATCATAACCCTCATCCCAAAACCAGGCAGGTACTCATCAAAGAAAGAGAACTATAGACCCATTTCTTTGATGAACATTGATGCAAAACTTCTCAACAAAATTTTGGCCAATCGACTTCAACAATTCATCCAAAAAATCATACACCACGATCAAACAGGATTCATTTCAGGGATGCAAAGCTGGTTCAATATATGCAAATCAATTAATATTATTCATCACATCAACAGGAGCAAGAACAAGAACCACATGGTTATCTCAATAGATGCAGAAACAGCATTTGACAAGATCCAACACCCCTTTATGATGAAGGTTTTGGAAAAATTAGGAATCCATGGAACATTCCTCAATACAATAAAGGCTGTATATGACAAACCTACAGCCAGCATTATACTCAATGGTGAAAAACTAAAGCCATTTCCTCTTAACTCAGGAACAAGACAAGGATGTCCACTCTCTCCACTTCTCTTCAATCTAGTATTAGAATGCCTAGCTACAGCAATAAGACAAGATGCAGACATAAAGGGGATCCAAATAGGGAAAGAAGAAATAAAACTCTCCCTCTTTGCAGATGACATGATCTTGTATTTAAAGAATCCCATAGACTCCACTCCCAAATTACTCAAGCTGATTCAAAACTTTGGCAAAGTAGCAGGCTATAAAATTAACCCCCAAAAATCAATGGCTTTTCTGTATGCCAATAATGAGAAAAGTGTGGCTGAAATTAGGAAAGCAACTCCATTTGTAATAGCCCCACAAAAAATAAAATACCTAGGAATTAACTTAACTAAAGAAGTGAAGGACCTCTACGATGAAAACTTTAAAATCTTGAAAAAGGAAATCAACACAGAACTTAAAAAATGGCAAAACCTCCCATGCTCCTGGATTGGCAAGATTAACATCGTGAAAATGGCAATACTTCCCAAGGCTATCTACAAATTCAACACGATACCTATCAAAATTCCACCCTCATTCTTCAAGGAAATAGAAGAGGCAATCCAAAAATTCATATGGAACAATAAAAGACCCCGAATAGCAAAAACGCTCCTCAACGGAAAGAACACCCCTGGAGGAATATCAATACCAAATTTCAAACTCTACTATAAAGCCATAGTAATCAAAACAGCTTGGTATTGGCATAAGAACAGACCTCAGGACCAATGGAATAGAATTGAAAACCCAGAAATGAACCTACAGACCTATAGCCATCTAATCTTCGATAAGGAAGCTAAAACAATAGAATGGAAGAAAGACAGCCTCTTCAGTAAATGGTGCTGGTAAAATTGGTTAACTACATGTAGAAAACTAAAGCTAGATCCTTATATATCACCCTGCACCAGAATCAACTCCAAATGGATCAAAGACCTTGAACTCAAAGCAGACACTCTGAAAACATTTCGGCGCAGGCCGAAATTTTCTGAACAGAGACCCGGAAACACAACAAATCAAAGAAAGGTTGGACAAATGGGATTGCATAAGGTTGCAGAGCTTCTGCAGGGCAAATGACATAGCTAGCAAGATCAATAGAAAGCCCACCGATTGGGAGAAGATCTTTACTAGCCATACAACGGACAAGGGTCTCATATCTAAAATATACTTGGAACTCAAAAAATTAAACCACTCAACAACAAATCCTCAAAGAAACAACTGCCCAATAAATAAGTGGGTGAAAGACTTAAAGAGAAGCTTCTCTGAAGAAGAAAGAAGGATGGCCAATAGACACATGAAGAAATGTTCAACATCCCTAGCCATAAAAGAAATGCAAATTAAAACAACATTGAGATATCACCTCACTCCAGTTAGAACAGCAAAAATCAAGAACTCTTGAACAACAACAGATGCTGGAGGGGATGTGGACAGAAAGGAACCTTACTTCATTGTTGGTGGGAATGTAAACTTGTTCAACCACTTTGGAAAGCAGTATGGAGGTTCCTCAAAAGACTTCACATAGATCTCCCCTATGATCCAGCAATCCCACTTTTGGGCATTTACCCAAATGTTTACAAACAAGACCACACTAAAGCTACCAGCACAACTATGTTTATTGCAGCATTATTTACCATAGCTAAGATGTGGAACCAACCCAGATGCCCCTCAGTAGATGAATGGATCAAGAAAATGTGGTATATATACACAATGGAATTCTATGCCTCCATCAGAAAGAATGACATTTCCCCATTTGTTAGGAAATGGAAAGGCTTGGAAAAAATTATATTAAGTGAAGTAAGCCAGGCCCAAAGAAACATAGGTCCCATGGTTTCCCTTATTTGCAATATCTAGTATAGGTATGAGTCAAGCGGAAAAGGTCAGATAATGTGATGTTAGGAAAATGAACCCTTAAATATGTATTTTAATGTTTTCGTTTCTTTCATGCATGTGTTTCTAACGCATTTATAAGATTATTTCTTTGTTGCTTTGTATGTCCCTCCCCCACAGTGTAACCCCCGCTTTCACTATATTTGATGTCAGTATAACATGTGGAGGGGATGGGGACAAACAAGTCATTTAAGGATTCAGGTGGACCTGTTGCAACAATGAGAAGTACAAAATGTCATGTCAAAACCAGCTTTACAATGTCGGTGTTGGGGGGGAGGGGGGTATGATTGGGTGGGGGGAGGGGGGAGGCTGGGAAGGGAGGTGAAGGGTAAACAAAGGAGGAGGCTGCAATGCTTGGTAAGAAATGTATGCATTATCCTGCCCATGTAATTGTAACCCCTCTGTACAGTATGTTCTCAAATAAAATAAAATAAAATTAAAAAAAAAAAAGAATCTCAATGAAAGCTGTTGATCAATAGAGAAACTGGGATAGAAAGGAAAGAGAAAGCAAGAGTGTTGTTCTGAACAAAAGAGAATATCTGACATGGTGAAACTCTTTGGTATAATTTGAATATACCTAAAAAATGAACAACAGTGAATTGAACTGGGCTCTGTTGGTGGAGGTGATAGTTACAGGACATGGTTGGGCTAGCAAGGGTGAATGAGGATGAATACGGCTGAAGTAGTTTGTATGTAGAAAAATAGAATGATAAAACCTGTTGGAATTGAATTAAGAGGGGGGAGGGATAAGACAGCGTATTGGGAGGATGAGATGGGTTGGAGTGCAGTTTTACATTTGTGGAAATGTTACAATGAAACCCCTTTGTACAAGTAATGTATGTTAATACAAATAATTTTAAAACTGTATTTCAGTGTAGTGTTATCATTTTTCCATTCTGTAATTAGTTATGGTGCTTAATTTTTATTCTGTCTAATTAAACCTTATAGGTATGTAGGTATAGGAATGAAAATGGTGTATACCACAGACAAAAGGGGACTGTTATAGATTGCTTAAGAGCTCCTGGTAAGTACTGATCTCTCCTGGCATGTTCACTCATAGAAGTCCTTCACACTGTTGGTAAAGAGGCTCCATCCACATCAGGCCAAGCCTCTATTGATTCCAAGGCTGGATGAGGCCCAGGTCACAGACAAGTGGGAGTGTAAGTTGGCAGGAATTACTAGACACATTTAGGCCTGGGCACAGTCCCACATCTCTGTAGGCAAGTAGTTAAAAGTGAAGGCTTTAGAGGCAGAGATAATAGATTTCTTCTTGTGTTTTCTGCAATTCTTGCAAATCACAAAATTCTCTGGGCTATAAAATGGGGATGATGAAAATCTTTACTGAAAAGTGGTCATGAGGACAAAAATGCCCATTTTTGCCACAGAGACTGGCACACAGGAAATAATTGGTAGTGTGCTATCAAGTGCTACAGTTTCATTCTTTTATTTTATTTTATTTTATTTTTTATTTTTTACTTTTTATTGTAAAGATGATGTAAGAGGCATTACAGTTACATGAGTAAGGTAATGAGTACATTACTTGTCGATCATTGTTACCCCTTCTCTTGTTGTTGTCCCACTATCCCTTCTCTCCCTACCTCCCACACTCCTTCATCCCATCCCATTTCCCCCACTCCCTTTCCTGCTGTCCTGGGCCAGAAGTTGTAAAGTTCATTTCCAATACACTGTCCTGTGGGTATCCTTGTTGCAATGGGTCACTGTATCCTTGTTTCACTGTTTTGTCATTTCCCTCCCCTCCCCAGATTAGACAAATGTATGTACAAGATGCAGGGTACCAAAATCAAGTACAGTGACAACATAGGATATGCCACAGGGGAAAGAATATACAAAGGAAACAGCAACAACAACAAAAATAAAATCACATGGTACATTTAAAACACTAACAATCTTTTATTTTTATTTTATTTTATTTTTTGGTCTGGGTTTGAACTCAGGGCCTGCGCTTTGTCTCTGAGCTTTTTTGCTCAAGGCTAGCACTCTACCACTTGAGCCACAGTGCCACTTCCAGTTTCCTGGTGGTTAATTGGAGATAAGAGTCTCTTGGACTTTCCTTCCCAAGCTGGCTTCAAACCATGAACCTCAGATCTCAGCCTCCTAAGGAGCTAGGCTTATAGGTGTGAGCCACCAGCACCCAGCAGTTTCATTCTTGAATGGTACCCAAAGATCCATGTAGTGAAGGTTTGATCCTCAGCCTGTGACACTATTAGCAGGTAAAAAAATCTTTCATTAGGTTGAGTTCATTAAAAGGAAGTTAGATTGGGTTAGGGAGTAGGGGATAGGGAAAGAAGGTGAGAATGCCCTTAAAAAGAATCTCTAAGATTGGGATCCTTAAGACTGGGATACAGTTGGGCACTGGTGGCTCATGCCTATAATCCTAGCTACCTAGGAGGCTGAGATCTGAGGATCATGGTTCAAAACCAGCCCAGGTAGGAAAGTCCAAGAGACTCTTATCTCCAATAAACCACTCACACAGTGGTATGAGCTGAAGAGCTGAGGGACAGCGTTTAGGCCCAGAGTTCAAGCCCCATGACCAACAAAAAATAAAATAAAATAAAAAGATTGGGATACCAATCTTCCTTCTTTCTCTTGCTTTCTGGCCTCCATGAGATGAGCAGGACTCCTCTGCCACACACTGCTACCTTGATGTGCTGTGCTGCTGCCCTGATGTGCTGTGCTGCCACAGACCCAAAGCAGCAGGGCCTGATCATGAACTGAAACCTTTGAGACTGTGAGCCCAAATAAACTTTTCTTCCCTGTAAGTTGTTTCTCTTGTGTATTTTGTCACAGTAATGGAAAGCTAACTCATACAAGCTAGTATTGTTGTTAGTCAGACTTTTATCTGTCATCTAATTCTTATTCTTCTCATGTTTAAGACCCTGAGACAATGCTTTACACACTAATACTAGTACATGCTTAAGTCTTCCTCCCTCTCTTCATCCCTACTACACTTGTTCATGTGTCTATTGGGTGGTAGAGGATATGAGGAATGGAAATGAGCCGTATGGAAATGAGCTTCACTTCAAGCTTCAGGTCTAGCTGGTTCAAGGGAGCTACAGGGGTGTCTCACCTTTTGCCTGAGATCAGCATCTAGTTGAAGTACGATCTTTTCATGCTGGTATCTGAAGCACTTGTCTTGCCATGCAACCACATTTCAAGGCCCTTGCCCAAGCTATATTTATCTACATCTAGTTGGGAAAACACGTCTAAAGTAAGAGTGAGAAAAACAAGAGTCCTATGACAAAAATCATAGTTATTAGGAATAGTGGAGTATCAGGGCCAGTAATCAAAGAGCCTTCCCCGCTAATGTCCCAAGGTACTGAATACTACTTCTGAGTATTGTAAGATTACTCTGGAATATGCTTCTCTATCAACATTTTCCATGCTAGCTTCTATACATTAATTTTCTGAGCTCCCTAGTTCAATTGGAAGCTTTCCCAAAAATATTATTATTATAAGGCAGGTAAAGTGTGTATTTCTTTTAGTCAATGTTATCCCTTCCATCACTCTCTCCCAGTGTTTCTTTTTTTTTTATAGTGGGGGGTGTCTGGTCGTGGGGCCTGAACTCTGGGCCTGGGCGCTATCCCTCAGCTCTTCAGCTCAAGGCTACCGCTCTACCACTTGAGCCACAGCGCCACTTCTGGCTTTTTATTTTTTTCTGCTTATGTGGTGCTGAGGAATTGAACCCAGGGCCTCATGCACGCAAGACAAGCACTCTACCACTGAGCCACCTTCCCAGCCCTCTCCCAGAATTTCCCTCCCATCCCTTCCCACAAGTTGGAACTATTTTCAACATAGTGTCTAGTGAGTACTACTACTACATTTGTTTACTTAACCCTTTGTCCCTCCATTTCTGTGCCTCCCCTTACCCTCTCAAAGACAGATAAATGAACAAACAAGACAAAAAGAAAAGAAAACAAAATCAGCAATGAAGGGGGAAAAACCTATTGTTTCCATTTCCTGGAGTAACTGGAAACTTTTAAAAGGCAAAAATGTTCCTTGCTTTTTTCTCTGTCTCTAGCATCTAACACAGTGCTTGGCAAATAGCATATATCTAATGATTGATGAATGTGTGTTTGTTTTCATGAATGAATTTGTATCATTACCCTTGCTTTATATTCTAGGCAAAGCTTGGGTAGACTGAGGCCATGGAATCATATGATGAGCCCACAATCACCATTAGAGACCTATGCCCTGAAAGCACCCTTCCTCTTCCATAAATAGGCATGGACTTCCTAATTCACTGCTTTTGTCTTTCTTCCAAGACTCCAGCTTGCAATCTCATCTATGTTCAGGATCACCCTTAGGAGTAGGCCTTCTTTGTACTCACAGAAAAGGAAGTATTTTCCTTTCAACTAATCAGAGGTTTTAGCCAGTCTCAGTGGTTTAACTACAACTCATTCTAGTTCTTTAGAAGTCACCCTTATCTTTATGCCATCAAGCTCTCCTTTGTCAAGGAGCTATAAGAAAGTTCTTGGCTCCGATCCACAGAGCATTTCTGTGATGACCAACAAATAATAGAAAGCCACATCTCTAAGGGAGTTCCCAGTGACCACTCAAACATGATCCAAAGAGATTTATGCAGCTTCTGCTGGATATTTCTTAGTCCTTCATCCCCCTTCTCCCAGGAGGCCACAAGGCATTCATACAACTGGAACTAATGCCTTTCCCCCAAAATCTTACATTTCTGAAGATAGAGCGCAAATATGGTTCTTTGCATGATTGCATTTGATACATACTGCCAGCAGCTCCACCAAGGAAGTTGAGAGCTGTTGGCTTTATTATTAAAAGAAACATTTGAAGGGCTCAGTTTACTTTTTCTTCTTCATTAGATTTCATAATAGTGGACAGCTCTACGTTCTGTCATAGATTCTTTGCTTTCCCAAATACACTTTTTATAGTAAACTAAGAAGTATTTTCTTCAATAAGATACTTTCTCGATTTCCAATGGGAGTATTTTTGCCCTCGGGGAAACTAGCATTGTCAAAGTTGTCTTCATGAATTGCACTTGAGGTCAAATTAAAAACAGCCTTTGGAGCTCAATTACAGAATTATAGAAATCATAGGCCTTGAAGGAAAAATAGCTCTTTTACTTCCTGGAAAAAAAAGTCAAACCTGAACTTGTAATGGTTGAGTCCCAGTGAGAACTGTGAAAGGAATATTTCCTCTGCTTTCTTTTACTCGGAGGTTGAAATGAAGTCAATGAAAAGATAGACCTATCTTGCAACAAAAGGGCCTCTCACACTTTTTGTGCCCAGCTAAGTGTTTTGGGGGAGACAAAAGAATCAGAAATCCTTCAAGTCACACACAAGAAGCAACTCAATAGAATCCCAGACTGCAAAGTATAATCTAGTCCAGAGCATCTTAAATCTTTAAGGAAGGAGCCCAAGATTTAGCATTTCTAACAAACTCATGAGTTCTAATAGTACTAATGCCACTAATGTGTATATCCTATACTTTTGAATAGAAAAACTCTATTTGTGGAACATGCCTGGAATCTCATATAGCTGAGGGAGAGAATAGAGGTAAGTAGGTCAAGAAGTATGCCAATCTGGAACAACTAGCAGAGCCAAAGCCAACAAAGGATTCTTTGGTGTAAAAGTATCATGGAGAGCCAGGAAGAAACCTGTAGAAAATTAAAAACATTGTGTCCCTTAACATGGGTTTGCCCAAGCACATTCTGACTAAATTAGAGAGAAATAAAATGATTCTGTTCCCACCTAACAAGACAATGTCCTAGTAAGTATACATCATAATTAAGTATGACACTAAGTAATATAATCCTTGGAGCCAGCAGGGAATTTGTTCCAGGCACCTGCTAAAACACCAACTTCTGTATATGTGTGTGTACTTTATGAATAGGTGTAGTCATGATGTGATATTTGCATATAACCTATGTCTATCTTCCTAAATACTTTAAATCATATCCAGATTAGTCATAATGCCTAATATAATGTAAAAACTATGCAAACAGTTGTTATGCTATACAGTTGAGGGAATAATAACAAGAAAAAATATATGTACATTCAGTCCAGATTCAATCATCTTAGGTCTCACTACACAGTACATGTTATTAGTAATACCAGCTTGCTTGCTTTCCTTCTTTGTTGTTGTTGTTTATTGTAGTTCTGATAATTAAACCCAAAACCTCATGCATGGTAAACAAATATTCCACCACTGAGCTACATCCTCATCCCCAAATTTTGTTATATGAATATTTGATTTTGGGTATGTATACTGGACCTGGGGCTTAAACTTGGGGCCTAAGTGCTATCCCTGAATGCTCTACCACTTGATCCATAGTTCTATTTCTGTTTTCTGGTGGTTAATTGGAGATGAGTATCATAGACCTTCCTGTCCCAGCTGATTTCAAACTGTATATGACCATAAATATTCATATTCAATCCACAGTTGATTGAATCCATAGACATAAGCCTGAAACTGTATAGGGTCAAGAGTGTTTGTGTGAGTGTGTGTGTGTGTGTGTGTGTGTGTGTGTGTGTGTGTGTGTGTGTGTGTGTGTGTGTATCTTGCTCATCTGTTTCCACTGAATGTTTAGTTTCCCAAATGTGGAAGGATGGCCACCACAGGCCTCATTACACCCAGTGGAGACTAGTAATCAAATGAACATCTGAAACCAAATACTATTTGGTGGGGATTATCTACCAGGAAGAAATAGTTTTAGTAGGTTGCATTTTCAGCTTCATAAAATCATTCCATAAAGGTTATGTGATTTGGGAAATTATAAAAGAAAATCAGAAAGAGAACAGAAACTACTTAAAAGACGAGGTTTAGTTGAGTGTTCAGCCTTTGGAAAGAAGTTAGAAAGTGAATCTGTAGCTTTATATTATTTTTCTTAACAAGACAACTAGCTTTGTCTTCCATCACACATACTAAGAAATGCTGAGTAAATATTTAAAGAATACTGGTGTGAATAAACACCAAATTATTAGCCTGTGGTCTTCCCCAAGCAACTCACTCTGAAGAAAAACAGTTTAGACTGGCTGAAAGGAAGAGCATTTTAGGTAGGAAGAGAGTTCAGGCAACGGCCATGGTACTATTTGCTTAGAGCTGGAAAAGAATTGTGGAAAATAAGGTTGCCAAGACAGGTTGTGGCCAGATGGTTAGAGAACCAGCTGAATACCTAGCTGAGAGTGTAGATGAACGTCTTTAGGTAAGCACATTTTCACCCAGAGATGAAATAAAATATGAAAAGGGCCGTATTGAAGTAATTGGTAGTTGGCACTTGGCAGTGCTTGCTGTGAGCCACTCACCCAGTTGACAGCTTCTCAAAGCAGTTCTGAGGGTGGTTCCAGTGGGGAAAGCTATCCAAGTTCAAGGTAAATGCTACAGCAGATCATTGAAAAGAAAGACAAGTTTGTTCCTTAGGAGCAGACCCAAACCAGAGATTGCTCAGAGAGCCCAAAAGACTTAGAGAATAAGTGGTCCTCAGAGGGCAAAATGCCTAGTAGGTCCCTCAGAGACTGGGGGAACCTCCATATTTTTCTCATTAACTTATTCATGACATGAAGTATTTTGTCTTGCTGAGGATGGTGGAAAATATTTCACTGAAGTCTTAAGTTGGAAAAAAATTAAGAGTTTTTTTTTCTTTTTTATGACCCCAAGCCAAAGAAAAAGTTTGTCACTCAGAATGTTTATGAGAGGGGTAAGCCAGAAGAGTAGACACAGCCAAACCCCTCTGACTCATTATTGAGCTGTAGGAGCAGCATGCTCAATTAGTAGGCGAAATAATTTACCCAGCCCCAGGGTAGGGACAGAGAAACATGGTGGAGGGAGGAATATGGGGTGGAAATTACAATTTTCAATGTTATAAATTTACTTAAGAGAGTAAGATGACCCCTGTGAATGAACCAGGTCTACATGGCTGTGACAGTCACTCTGAGCTCTAATAGGTCACTTGTTTGACCCTGCTGTCTATACAGCTAACATGAGTAATGTATTAGCAATGTGGGAAGCCTCAGATCATAAAACCAAAAGGGAATAAATCAGCCATGATTGTCAAGATATGGAAGAGGCAGAGATTTAGAGCTAGGTCTCCGCTAGACTGGGCACTGTGCCTCTCCTTTTGAAGATGCTCAGTTTTTTTTTTGCTTTCCTGGACTTAGGAACCACTGTAGTGTTGCCCATAATTGGTACCAGCCTTGGGCCAACTTTTCTTCTGTTTCTGCTGTGGGATGGCTGTAGCCTCCCTAGGGATATTGAGATGATCTAAACTGTTGTGTTCTTTGTTTAGAATAATAGTCTTTCGATTTTTAGAATATTAGGTTATGGCAAAATTCAGCCACAAGTACAGACACCCTAATCCATGCACCACCTCCATTACCAATATTCTGTGCCAGAGAGGGTCATTGTTACTATCATTCATCATCCATTGGCACATCATTGGATCCAAGATCCATAGTTTGCACAAAGGTTCATTCATGGTATTGTACATTCTATAAGATAGGACAAATATATATTGACATGTAACCACTATTGTGGCATTGGGTAGAATAGTTTCACCATCCTAAAAATACTGTTGTGGCCTTTGTGCATGGGTATACATGTGTGAGGAGGATAGGTTTGAAATTAGGATCCTCTACCACTTGATCTATGCTATCAGCCTAACTTCCTTTCTTTCTTTCCTTTTTTCTTTCTTTCCTTTCTTCTCCCTTCCTTTCTTTCTTCCTCTTCCTACTTCTTCTCCACCCCCATCCTCCACTTCCCTCCTCCTTCTATTGCATTTTAGCCCCACCTCATAGAGTCTCACAGTTTTTCCTGGAGCCAGCTGGGACTTCAATTCTCCTATCTATACCTCTTTGATAGCTTGGAGTGTAGATGTGAACCACTACACCTGGCTTTATTTACTGAGAAGTCTCACTAACATTTTACCTGAACTACTCTTGAGCTACAATCCTCCTAATCTTTGCCTCTCTGATAGCTAGGATTTTAAGTGAAAGCCAGCATACCTAGCCATAAAGAAACATTGTTTGTTTTAAGTACAATGGGATTGCTGGATACCAGTGGCTAATGCCTATAATAATAGCTATTCAGGAGGCTGAGATCTGAGGATCATGATTTGAAGCTAGCTGGGCAGAAAAGTTCATGACATTCCTATCTCCAATTAGCCCAACCAAAATGCCAGAAGTAGAACTGTGCCTCAAGTGGTAGCTCACTAGCCTTAAGGAAAAAAAAACCCTCAGAGACAGTGCTTCATTCAAGGACTAGGACCAACATCAAAAACAGCAATTACAATGGGATGGCCTGAGCATACTTGCTTATTGACTTGCTACCTGTACATTGTAAAGAATTATGCATTTCTTTTACTTAACATAAGGATTTAGAATGTTCTGACCTTTTCTGAGTGATCATTGATGAAAAATAACTTAAATTGAAAGCACTCACCATCCCCTCTGATAGACATATTTTACAACTATTCTTGCTGCCCACTCCATTGAACATCTCCCCTCCACTTGCCTCTGAAAAAAAAATGTACTGTTTGCACCATACACAACAGTGAGACACAGAAGCTTTTTTACATGTGCCCCCTCATCATTCCTCTTCAACATCATTCTGGAAGTTCTGGCCAGTACAATACCATAAAGAAAATAAACTAAAAACACACAGAAATGGAAGGAAAAAAATGAAACTTTTTGTTTGCAGATGACAGATTTCTACATAAAAAATATAAAAAAATGGACAAAAAAAATTTCCTGGAAGCCAGGCACAAGTGGCTCACACCTATAATCCTGGCTACTCATGAGGCTGAGATCTGAGGATTATGGTTCAAAGCCAGCCCAGGCAGGAAAGTCTGTGAGACTCTTATCTCTAAATAATCACTAAAACAATTGGAAGTGGAGATATGACTTAAGTGGTAGAGTGCTATCCCTGAGCAAAATACTTCAGGGACAGCACCAAGGCCCTGAGTGCAAGCCCCAGGACCTGCACACATATACAAAAATAATCTTCCTGGAACTAAAAAATGATATTGGTAGGGTTTCAGGATATAAGATTAGCATACAAAAGTGTGTTCCTTTACATCAGCAGTTAACAAGTATCATAACATTTACATTTGCACCTGAATAAATGAAATATTTGGGTACAAACCTAATAAAATATGTGTAAGCTCTATATAAGGAAAGCTATTAAACTCCAGTGAAAGCAATTCAAGACAGAGAGGGGGCTGGGACTGTGGCTTAGTGGTAGAGTGCTTACCTAGCATTCATGAGGCCCTGGGTTTGATTCCTTGGTACCACATAAAAAAAGAAATCATTAAATAAATCATAATTACAAAAACAAGTGCAGAGAGATTCCATGTTTATGGATAGGAAGATTCTGTACAGTCATAATGTCAGTTCTTTCCAAGATGATCTACACATGCAACCTAAAGCAAACCAAAATCATTGCACATTATTCTGTGGGTAGTGACAAGATATTCTAAATGTTCTTTAAAAAGTGGCTGGGGGCATGACTTAAATAGTAGGGCATCTGCCTAGGCAGTATGAGGTCCTGCATTCAAACAAGTACTGGAAAAAAGAGTAAAGTTTTATATGGAGAAATGAAAGACTCAAAATAGCTAACACAATACTGAGGAGAAAAACAAAGTCAGATGGCTGATATGATCCAAATTCAAGATTTACTATAAAGCTACAGCAATGAAGACAGTGTATTTTGATGCAAAATATAAAAATAAGTCAACTGAACAGAATAGAGACCTAGAAATATATCCACAAAAAGATAGAAATAGAGCCACAAATGATCTTTTGACAAAGAAAAAATAAAAGGGGAAACAAGATAGTCTTTTTTATTAAATGATGCTGGAAAAAATGGACATCCACATATGAAAAAAATGGAGCTAGGCAAAGACTCCATCTTCTTTACAAATTACTCAAAATGGATGGTAGACTTAAATATAAAATGTAAAACTATAAAACCTCTAGAATATAACAGGAGAAAGTTAAAGGACCTTGAATTTAGTGATAATTTTTAGGTACAACATCAAAAGCAAGATCTCTGAAATAAATCATCAGCAAATTGCACTTGGCTATAATTTAAAAATGTTGCTCTGCAAAAGATACTGATAAGAAAATGAAATGACAAGCCACAGACTGCGGGAAAATATTTATAAAACACATATCCAGTATATAATTGTTGTTAAAGTATACAAAGATCATTTAAAATGTAACGTTGTTGCTCGGGAACAATGACGATGCCTATAATTTTGTCTACTCATCTGGTTCATCCCTATAATCCTAGCTATTTGGGAGGCTGAGATCTGAAAGTTGTGTTTAGAGTCAGCCTGTATATTAGATTTGTACAAATATTCCAGATCCTTTACTGGCTATGTGCCACTGAGCAAGTTGGTGCCTTTTTCTCATTCTCAGTTCATCACCTGTTCACTAAAGATAATGAGATGATAGGTATGTAACGTGGCTGGCACTTTGCCTCTCCTACACTGGGACACAGTACATACACAGTGTAGGCCTTCACAGGTCAAATCTTAAAGAAGAAAAATGAGCTCAGAGCCAAACTCTGGTGACTATTAGTTTCAAAACCTTGAGTGAAATCTTCAAATCTTGCTGAAACTAGAGAATGAACCAACATCTGATTCTAAGCATATATAAAAGAGTGAATATTGTTTAAATAGTGCCTATCACAGTACTTAATACTTACACATGTATTTATGGATTTCAAATGATCTTTTGCAATATAGATCGCACAGTGCCTTTGTTTACCTTTCTACTGTCAAGGTGATGAACAGAGGAGTTACAGTTACATAAGTAAGGTAATAAGTACATTTCTTATCAAACTTGTTACTCCTTCCCTCATTTTTCTCCAACTTTGCCTCTCCCAAGCCCAAGTTGTACAGATAATTTCCAATATATTGTCTTGTGAGTATGGCTGTTGCATTGGTTTCCCTCTTGCTCTAATTCAAATCAATGTAGCTATAATATCAGGGTACCAAAATCAAATACAGTGACAACAGGGGATATACCATAGGAGGAAAAACATATTAAAGAAACAAAAGAGTCATCTAGCACATTAAACACAACAAAAAGAAAGAAAAACTTCTTGTGTCCATGTCCTGGAGCTCATTTCACTTAGCATCATCTTATGTAGTCATATGTACATAGGTATGGATCTATTCCGTTCATGTGCTAAGATTATCCTAGATGTATGCTAGTTATTACCACCACAAACTCATTCTTTAATGAAATAGAAGAAGCATTCCAAAAATTCATATGGAACAATAAAAGACCCCAAATACCAAAAACAATCCCTAGCAGAAAGAACAGTGCTGGAGGAATATCAATACCAAACTTCAAACTCTATTACAAAGCCATAGTAATCAAAATAGCTTGGTACTGGCACAAGAACAGACCTGAGGACCATGGGAACAAAACTGAAGGCACAGACCTATAGCCACCTAATCTTCCATAAGGGAGCTAAAAAATGGAATGGAAGAAAGACAGCCTCTTCAGTAAATGGTGCTGGCAAAATTGGTTGAACACCTGTAGAAAACTAAAGCTAGATCCTTATACATCACCCTGCACCAGAATCAACTCCAAATTGATCAAAGACCTCAGAGTCTAAGCAGACACCCTGAAAACAGTACAGGAAAGAATAGGAGCAACTCTAGGGCTCCTTGGCACAGACTGAAATTTTCTTAATAAAGACCCAGAAACACAACAAATCAAAGTTTGGACAAATGGGATTGCATGAAACTGCAGAGCTTCTGCATGGCAAAGGACATAGCTAGCAAGATGAATAGAAAGCCCACAGACTGGGAGAAGATCTTCACTAGCCATAAAATGGACAAGGGTCTCATATCTAACATATAATAAGTGGCCTAAAGACTTAAAGACAGACTTCTCTGAAGAGGAAATGAGGATGGTCAATAGGCACATGAAGAAATGCTCATCTTCTCTAGCCATATAAGAAATGCAAATCAAACCAACATTGAGATACCACCTCACCCCCATTAGAGTGGCTATAATCAAGAAATGTAATAACAACAGATGCTGGAGGGGATGTGGCCAAAAGGGAACCCTACTGCATTGTTGATGGGAGTATAAACTTGTTCAACCACTTTTGAAAGCAGTGTGGAGTTCCTCAAAAACTACACATAAAGCTCCCTATGACCTAGCAATCCCACTTTTAGGCATTTACCCAAATGATCACAAACAAGGCTATACTAAAGCTATCAGCACAACTATGTTTGTTGCAGCATTATTCTCTATTATCTAAGATATGGAACCAATTCAGATGCCCCTCAGTAGATGAATGGATCAAAAAACTGTGATATATACAAATTCTATGCCTCCATCAGAAAGAATGATGCTGCCCCATTTGTTAGGAAATGTAAAGACTTGGGAAAAATTATATTAAGTGAAATAAGCCAGGCCCAAAGAAACATAGATCCTATGGTTTCCATTATTTGCAATAACTAGTATATGTCTAGGACAAGCAGAAAAGCTCAAAAGCTATGTACATGTGACTGTATAAGATGATAATAAGCAAAATGAACCCCAAGATAGAGACACATGTGGTTTTATCTTTATTGCTGTTGTTTCTTGCTGTTGTTTCTTTCTCCTTTTTATGTTTTTTTTTTTATTGTAAAAGTAGTGTACAGAGGGGTTACAGTAACATGAGTAAGGTAATGAGTACATTTCCTATCAAGCATTGTTACCTCCTCCTTTTTTTGATCTCCTCTTGCTGTTGTTTTTAATGTACTTACAATGTACCATGTGGTATTTTTATTTCTTTTGTATGTTCTTCCCCATGGTATAACCACTATATTTCATTCCCGTGCCTGAATCTTGTATATTCATTTTTCTAGTTTGGGGAGGGGACGGAAAATAACAAAATGCTGAAATAAGGATACAGGTTGACCCAATTGTAACAATGAGATGGATAAGACACTATGTTGAAAACAAACTTTACAACTTGGAGAGGGGGAGTAGGGAGGAGTTGGGGATGTGGGCAGGAAAGGGATAGTAGGGGAAAAACAAAGGAGGAGGTAACAAAGCTTGATAGGAAATGTATTCATTACCTTACTCATGTAACTGTAACTCCTCTGTACAGTATTTTTACAATAAAAATATGTACAAAAAATTAAAAAAGAAATGCAAATCAAAACAATATTGATATTCCACCTCACCCCAGCTATAATGGTTATAATCAAGAAATTTAATAACGACAGATGTTTACCTTTTTAATACAAAAAAAAAATTTGGGGGGGGGGTCCAGTCGTGGGGCCTGAACTCTGGGCCTGGGCACTGTCCCTCAGCTCTTCAGCTCAAGGATAGCACTCTACCACTTGAGCCACAGCGCCACTTCTGGATTTTTTCTTTTGCTTATGTGGTGCTGAGGAATCGAACCCAGGAGCTCATGCATGCAAGGCAAGAGTGCTACCACTGAGCCACCTTCCCAGCCCCCCCCAAAACTTTTAAACAGATACAAAAGTGAGAAGATTAGTACAACGGGCCCATATCACGCAATTTTAGCAACTAGAAATCGTTTCTCACTTCGTTTTTCCTTTTTTATACTATTTGTCACAAACAACAAAAGTCAGATCATCTTTTATAAATATTTCAGGCTGCATCTCAAAATGATAGATTCTTTTTAAAAACATAAATAACAATAATAGAAGGGCAAGATTGATTGGAATAAAGTGTAAAAATATGTGGAGATGAAACCCCATCCCCCAGTGTAACTGATATAAGCTAATTTTAAAAATTATAAACATACAAAGCAGCAAAAAAAATCGCATGGTTTCTAATAAATACGTTAGTATTATTAACTTATTTTAAAAAATTAATTCTAGTCATGCACCTATAGCTTATGCCTGTAACCCTAGCTACTCAGGAGGCTGAGATCTGCAGATCTTGGGTCAAAGCCAGCCTGACAGGAAAGTATATGAGATTCTTTTTTTGGGGGGTCCAGTCGTGGGCCTGAACTCTGGGCCTGGGCGCTGTCCCTCAGCTCTTCAGCTCAAGGCTAGCGCTCTACCTCTTATGCCACAGAGCCACTTCCGGCTTTTTTCTTTTTGCTTATGTGTGCTGAGGAATCGAAGCCAGGGCCTCAGGCATGCAAGGCAAGCGCTCTACCACTGAGCCACCTTCCCAGCCCAGTATATGAGACTCTTATCTCCAATTAACCACCAAAAATCCAGAAGTGGAACTATGAATTAAGTGGTAGAGTACTAACCTTGGGTAGAAAAAGCTAAGGGACAGCAACCAGGCCCTGAGTTCAAGCCCCAGTACAGGCACACACACACACACACACACACACACACACACACACACACACACACACACACACACACACACACACACACACACACACACACACACACACACACACACACAATTCTATTCAAGTGTGGTGGCTCATAGCTGTAATCCCAACACTCAGGAAGACCAGGCAAGAAAATGATGAGTTTAAAGCTAGCTTGATCTACATAGCAAAACCCCAGGTCAAAAGAGAATACAAAAAATAAAAAAAGTTAATTTCTTAATATCAAATAGAGTTCAACTTTCCATTTATCTCATAAGTCTTTTTAACTGTTTGAACTAGTATGCAAAGTATCAATATACAATGTTTGAATAATTTCTACTTTTTATAGCTCTTTAATTCTGTAGGAACCAGCCTATACTTTTCTCTTTTAATTTGTAAAGACATGAGATGTTTATTCTGTATTTTGCTAAGCACACCTCTGTGGTACCATTTTAATATGTTCTCTACCATCTTGTTTCCTATAAAGTGATAGTGAAATCTAGCTGTTTTCTCAGATGTGAGGTTGTTCTTTTTGCTCAAACTACTTTATACATAGTGGGATGTTCTTCCATCAAGAAAAACATAGTAATCTGGTTTTCTTTGTGATGTTACCAGCTATTGATAATCACTGCCTAGTTTTATTAATTTCTTGTTGTACTTTGACACTTTGGAAAGTGACTTTAGTGACTATTAGATGTCTCTTTCACATGACTTTTCAATCTGCTTGAATGTATTGGAACAATCTCCAAGTTCAAATTCAAAGCAAATTTAGTTTGTTGCATACAAACATTCTATTGAGCTCTGGAACAAATCAATCATTAAAGACTTAAATGTGCGACATGTTCCACACTCTCTGGACTCACCATTCATTCGTATTATTCACTGAAAGGAAATAGTTTGTTGTGGAAACACAAAGTATCCTTTTTCCCCCATTACAGACTTTCTAACTTTCTTACATAAGCCATCGTTTCATATATTTAGTAATGCCCTCTGGTAGGTTAACTTACCTACCGGTGAGTATCAGTGAACTGAAAACAAGGACATCATGGCCAAAATGAAGAAGGTATTAGCAACATGTTAAAGTGGGTAAGCTTATGTAGAATGGTTTAGTAAGATGGGAATGGGCTAGGTCTCTATGACATATTAAAATGTGATTGGCTCATCACTTGCAAAGAGAACCACACTGAAAAAGATACATAATAAATCTTTCAGAACAAAAAAGCTGAAAAGAAATTGCCCCAGAAATTACAAAGCTATACATGCCTATTTCTGCTTTGAGGATAATATAAAAGGATCAAATTGGTATAAAATAAACTGGTAAGTTCTGAAAATAGCTCAATAGAGTTTCCCATGTAAAACCACTGCATGGACAATGTGTATGATTGCTCTTGACTTGAAGGAGCTTTTTAGGGAGAAGGATAGATTCATTGTAAACTGGAAAAATCCATGCACTCCAAACCACATTGATTCTGGGAAGGGCACAAGCTTAAAATCCGTACCAAGAGATGAATTAAGAACAGAATAGTCACCAAACAGTGGTCAATTTGCTATGTCAGGCTCTTCACAAACTCCATTAATTGTGACAACTTGGTGAAGTTGTCATTTTTATCTCCATTTTATTGGTTAAACAGAAGTTTAGAAAAGCTAAATGACTTCCCCAAGGTCTTTTCACTAGTAAAGAGCAGAGTTTGCTTTTAAGCCATCAGTCTGTCCATCCAAGCATTTACATTATCCCGCTCATGGTGTTTTGGAAGTAGCCCCAGGGTATGACATTTATAGAATATCTTCATCTACCATGCCCATCATGAGCCACCATGGAGTTTTCCCAAAGCTCAACAAATAGACACATTGTTCTTAACAGTCATCTTCCACTATCAATAACATAGTATGAACCTCACCCTTAAATGATACCCTTTTGAGATCTTTGGGATATATTACATTTTAGCTTTTCCATCTGGGGCTCTGAATAATAAGCTTCCTCTATATGTTAAGTAACATTATAGACATGGGAGAAGGCAGGGAAGAAGCTGCCACTGAGGCTAAAGATGACACTACTAAAAATTTCCTAATAAAATTAAGTAAGCCATAAAGCAAGAGGTAAGAGATCAGCAAAGATAACTGCTTAAACTCTATACAACAAAATAAATTTAGTACAATAAAACTGTATGAGACAGCAATGCCCTTAGTTGCCTATAACACCTGCAGACTTAACTCCCACACATGTTAGCTAGGAAGGTCTGTCTTTTCATTGTAGTACAACAGAGGCCATAGAAGTTAGATATTACACACAGGGTTTAAAAGCATCCTTTTCCCAGTATAATATCCTCTTTTGGATTCTACTATTTAAAAATTTCAGAAAGGCCACATGAGGAGCGACTGAGAGATGAGTGAATAGTCTGACTATAAAATGTATGACGGAGACTAAAAGAAACTGAAATTTATACAATAGACAGAAAGAAAAATAGAAATAATGTAATAATGGTTTCTAAGGAAACTAAGTTTAATCTTATTGGAGATGATCAACTACTGTGAGCTAGAGAAATCTGCCAAGCATGCTCCTATATTAATCCATTCTAATGGAATGATTAGCTCTGTCAGGAAAGCTTTTCTTCTCAGCCCAAATTCCAAATTGTTCTTATTCTTTCTCTGCCTGGAATGGTGTGGGAAAGCACTTGTTTTGCATATCTGGCTCTTTGATAATTTTTTAAATGATTAAGCACTGCTATTTCATGTTAAAGCTGCAAAATGCTAAATGGAAACAAACTGGTCAACTATTTTGCCAGAAACTGGTTGGCTATCTTGGGAGAAAATGCTCATAGAAGTTGTAACTAATAAAATGGAATATATTTATATTCATAAAAAAGTCCCAAGAAAAAAGAAAAATCACAAAGCACCAACATTGTAGTCAAATTGTTCTTTCCAGATGTGGGATTGAAAATTTATCCTCTTGGCTAAAGTTTCACATTGAAGCAACCCAGAACCCAAGAGTGTAGAACTGGAACAAGAGCTTAAGTTTTATAGAACACTTTACAGTTTACAAATTATTTTTCCCTCTGTACCCATTTGTTCTGCCTTGTGAAGTTAGTGAAAGATATAGCATGGGAATTTGGTTCTCTTCTGATATATCAAGACTCTTACTTCTCAGGAAATACTGATGAAATGACTGGGACATTATTAATAAACAGACATTCAAATGTCTTCAGTTTTCAAGAGAAGCAATAATATATGCATGTAAGAGAGAGAGGGAAAAAGAGAAAGGAAGAGAGAGAGAGAGAGAACAAGAGAAAAAATATAAGGAATTGAATTGGCTCATGCAATTATGGCAGCTGAGAAGTACCTTGACTGCCATTTGCAAACTAGAGACTCAAGAAACCAACATTGCATTTCTGATCTACATCCAAAGGCTGAGAACCAGGAGAGCTGATAGTGTTTCAGTTCAATAGCAGGAGAAAACTAATGTCTCAGATCACACAGTCAAGTAGAGTCCATCTTTTGTTCCTCTGTACATTGAATGGTACCTATCCACACTGGAGAAGACCATCTGTTTTTACTAATTCTATAATTTAAGTGCTAATTTCATCTACAAACATTCTCACAGACACACTTAGAAATGCTTAGCCCAATATTTAGACACCAATAATTCAGTCAAATTGATACCAAAACTTTAAATTAATTATTGCATACTCAAGGGAGAAGTTTCTATCTCTAATAGACTCCAGGAAGTGACCCCATCTTCTCTCTATCATAGACTTTACTTGGGTGTTTATGACAAGATACTCATTTTGTTTGTTTATTTTGTAGTCCTGAGAATTGAAACATTGAATCCAGGGCCTTGTACTTGCAAGATAAGTACTCTACCACTAGAATCATATCCCTAGCCTGTTGCTTTAGTTTGTTTCTCAGGCAGGGCCTCAAGTTTCTTGCCTGGGACTATCCTCAGACCATAATCCTCCATCCTCAGTACCCCCTCATAGCTGTGATTGCAGCTTGCTTTTTGAAAACAGGTCTTGCTAACATTTTTGTCTTAGCGGTCTTTAAAACTGCAATCATTTCATCTCAATTTCCCAAGTATCTAGAATTATAGTCATGCACTACTATGCCCAGCCATCCCTGGATTAAATCATCTTTGAAGATTTCACTGAACTCAAAACACCACAAACTCATCTAAGTGGAAACAGAAATTCATCCCCAAAAGCCAGGACAGAGAAGCCAGCACAGAGAACAAAAGAAGACAGTGTGGGATCCATTTAGAAAAACACTTGGTATGATGCAACTCAAAAGGGGATGAGATACTCATTGAGTCTGACTGGCTTAAATTCTAATATGAACCTTTCTCCTATGACTAGGGCAAGATAGCTAATCTTTCCAGTCTTGCACTTGCAAGATTAAAATATTTCATTGAGAACTACTGATACACATAACATGGATGCCTCTCACAGTTCTCATGTCAACTGAAAGAAGCCAGATACAAAAGAGTATCAAGCCATACAATTCCATTTATATGCACTTCCAGACGAGTCATATTGAATATAGGGGGTGATCAGAATAGTAGTGCCCTCTGGGATTGAAGGACTAGATTGAAGGAGAGCATAGAGGAACTGTGATGATAAAAATGGATTATCCAGATGTACATGCATCAACATTTATCTAATTGGACCCTTATGATGTGTGCATGTTACTGGATAATATAGCCCAATATACAGAGTACACTATATATATTGAGAAAATACATCTCAAGAACAATTTCAAAAACATTTATCTCATAAGGAATTAATGACATAATATAGGGCAAGTGTCTAGTGGAGAACCTAAACACACAGTAGATGTGTTTAACCATTGTGGTTGAGAAAATTAGCTATCACACAAGTGACAGCTCAAACTTCTTTATTTTAAATAACCAACTACAATCCCAGCATGTTAACTCACACCTGTAATTCCAGTATGCAGGAGCTTGAAGCAGGAGGATTGTGAATTCCAGGCCAATCTAGGCTACACAGTGAGACTTTATATATATACAAAAGCAAAACAAACCACCAACAACAAATTCACCACCAACAACAAAAATCAAAACTTAACAAAAGTAATTAACTTCAGAAATCTGTTAAATCTGAACCATCCGGAAATCCAAAAGGATTCCAGGTAGAAAAAATAATAGGTTCCCTCCTTCAGCAGCTTGTTTGTGGGTTCTGAGCCCAGTAGACCCCTGCCTGGCTTCACCAGGCAGGCAGGTGAGAATTGTCCAAAGAAGATGACAACATGCACCCATAGGTGCACAGGCATGAGATAGTCTGGAGAAGGACTGGGCCTGGATTCACACTCTAGAGGAAATGGGCCCAGGACTAGGGACCCAGAGATGTACTGAAATGGAGAGCAGGAGTGATGGGGCAGAACAAGCACCTGGTTTCTGGAACTCAGTGTCAATGCAAGGCCTGGGCAAGAGATAAGAGGCCAGTTCTTAGGACAAGACAAATTGAAAATGAAGGTCTTTTTGAGTTCACAGTGTGATCATCAATTTATCTCAATGCTTGGGATAAAAGCAATCCTGAATGATCATGTTGGCTGTTATCACTCAACTTATCTATAGTTTTGCTGGGTGAAGCACTGGAGAAACACTTTTTTCTTACCAATGCCAGGGCTTGAACTCAGACCTTTGCATATTTGCTCAGCTTTTTCACTCACAGTTAGCATGCTATCACTTGAGCCATGCATCTAGTCTGGTATTTTGCTGGTTAGCTGTAGATAAGAGTCTTCTGGACCTTTCTGCCTGGGCTGTCTTTAAACTGCTATCCTATTTCAGCCTCCTGAATAGTCAGGTGTGAGCCAATGGCTCCCTGCAGAGTAACACTTCTTAAAGGTAAATGGGCACAAGTATCCCCAGAGGATCCTGCAAAAATGGGAATTTGGAAGCAGAAGGTGTGAGATGAGGCACCAGATTCTGCATCTCTAATAAGCTCCCAGGTGATATCCAGGCCTTTTCAGGTTAAGGATCACACTGGGGTTAGCAAATACTTTCTAGAAGATATACTTTGGGAAGCAATCAGGTGCCTGGGGTGATTGACAGGATCTCTTCTAGTACCTGTTTCCTCTGACTTTGAGTTCAGATAGAGAGATGGAAATAATACCCTCTATGCCTCCTGCAGAACACTAAAGCCATGGAAGTCAATATTCTATAAGAGATTCTAAGAACCCTCCTCTTATTTATTCTAGATTTAAAATACTGCCAGAGATGGTGTTGCAAGGAGATTTATAGCTTTTAATCTTCTCATATAGCACAAGTGCTAAATAGAGTATAATATATGTGACAGGAATTAGTCCAAAATTTATTTAAGACTTTCCCCCCTCAGTTCATATGTCAAAAAATTGCCATTTCCAATTATTTATTAGAAGTATGATGTTTTTCAAGGTGGATGCATTACTCTTGTTATCTGCTTTCAATTAGCTAAGAATTTACTATGCTCAGCCAAATGTCCATTCATCAGCAAATTCCACATTCCTGGCAGTCTGATTAACTTCCCAGGGCTCTTCCTTTAGAGTTAAAATAAATGAGACTGTCTATGTCTCCTGCTTGCTTGCTTATAGAATGAAACAGAGTAGGGTTTGGATGAAAAAGAAGAAAGAGGAGGGATGGAGGAGGAATAAGAGGAGCAGAGTGAAGAGAAGGAAGGGTTGGAGGAGGAGGAAGATGGTGAGGGGAGGATAAAAAGATTCAAGAGAGAAATTAAACATGGAGTTAAGCATCTGTCTATAAATGATCTTCCCTACAGTGTATTCAACCATACCAAAATCCAACAGCTAGGAAGTTCAGTGCCTTCAGCGAAGAGGTGAAAGACTTAAACTCAGTCCTTCATCCTTGCTGTGGGGCCTGGTGAAAAGAGAGAACATGAGCCTTGGGACTAATGTGTCCTGGCTCCAGAATGCAGCTGAGTCTCTGTAAGCTTGAGCAACTTAGGTAAGTTATTCAACCTGATATAATTTTAAACTGTCCTACATTTCCTTTTCTGGGAAAAAAACACTCATGTTAGTAATAACTAACTTGCATATTGGTCATGAATTTAAGTGAAACTGTATTTGTGTAATGATGACACCAGTTGAGATAACCCTGCCCTTGAGTTTCAAACCAAATTTGCTCAAACATCATCTAATAAGAGCAAAGGCTCTCAAATGACTTCCAGTCACTCTGGGGACTTACAGGAGTGGGATGACAGTGATGGAATGTGAGCGTTTCTCCTTGCTGTGGCTGGACACAGCTCTTCTCAATTACTTCTGTATTCTTCTGCTGGACAACACAGGACATCTTTGTCCTTCCCTCCCTACTTATGCATATCCTGAAATCAACCCAGTAGTCAGGTATAGTGACTCCTACATGTAGTCCTAGCTACTAAGGATGTTGAGGCAGGAAGATCACTTAAGCCTGGAAGTTTGAGACCAGCTTGGGTAATACAGAGTGGCTTTATCTCAAAACAACAACAATAAACAAACAAAACCCAGACAAAGTCACAGGGAGGAAGAGGAAGTCTGACTTGTAGAAATTCATATACTTACAATGGAATATTCACCACCCCTGTACTAACATACTTCCATAGCCATTTTTGGAAATTGTAACTCCAACTGTCAAATATGTGAATTAGCTTTCTCTTGGTCTGTCTTATTCTCTTTCCTTTTCTCTTGGGTGCTTTCTCACTTGGATTGCCTTATTTAGATCCATTTTGTTCCTTGTTCCTCTGATCTCTTTAGAGGACCCACCTTGAACTTGAGTCTTGACATCCCAGTGGTACTTCAGTGTGCTCTTCTATAGAAATACAGCCCTCAAGGGCCTCTGCCTAGTGGCTCAGACCTTGCATTAGAGCCTATGACAGTGCAATAGACATGGTATACAAGGCACAAGACTCCATGCATAACTTTCAGGTAACCAAAGAAACAAGCACTAACCTTAATATTTTCTGAAAACCAGAACTGCTGTGAGGTAAGGTGAAATAAGGAGAGTGGGTCTAAGCAATATGTCTTGTCCTTACAGCCATCCTGGTGCCTTGCTGGCTGGAAGGGGCTTCCCACCCAACTCTGAAAAGCCTGGAGGTGAGAGAGGCCATTCATTGAATTGCAGATGTCATGTTGTTTAGCTACACTGGCCTTTGGTTTCCCCTAAATGGTTTGATTCACTCACCTATGAGTAGTCTCTGAGTGTACACCTATATGGAAAAATTGAGGAGTAACCCCCTAATGTGGAAAGTTTAAGCTGACCCCTACTTCCTTAGATGGAAAGTTCTATTTGCACCTGCGTATTCCCATGTAAAGTCTGCTTTTGTTAAGGCTTGGTCTCCACCCCAAACCTGTGGTTTTTGTCTTCAAAAGCTTTGTTCAAGCTAAATTCTGGGCTGCAGATCTTTGAGACAGGAGTCCACCTGCAGACAACAGCTCTCCAATTAAGACTCCCACTTTAACCTCTCAAAATACGACTTCTCTGTTTTCTCGCAGCTGGATTCCCTTATAACAAAGGGATGAGAAGGGGAAACAAAGGAGGAGGCAACAATAAGAATATACTCATTACCTTGCTCATGTAATTCTAACCCCTCTGTACGGTATTTTCACAATAAAAAAAAAGAAAGAAAGAAACAAAGGGAGCTGGAGAGACAGGTGAATTGTATCTTCCATCTAATTTTCTTTGAGAGTTTGAGGCCCTGAGTTTAAGTCCCACTATCATCACTTGATTTTCTTATTTTTATCCTTTGTGTTTCATTCCTTGGTAATTTTGTTGTATTTTCTTGGGTGATTATTTTCAACTTTACCTGGCATCCATTTTTTTGTACTGATTCTAGGGCTTAAACTCAAGGCTTGGACTGTCCCTGAGATTTTGTGCTCAAGATTAGTACTCTACTACTTGAGCCACAGTTCCACTTGCAGATTTTTGGTGGTTAATTGGAGATAAAAGTTTCAAGGATTCTCCTGCCTGGGCTGACTTTGAACTGCAATCCTCAGATCTCAGCCTCCTGAGTCACTAGAATTATAGATATAAGCCAATGGCACCTAGCCCTTGCAACCCTTTTCAAGAGTGTTAGTGATTTAACCCAGGGCATTTTGCATGCTAAGCATGTGTTCAACATTGGGCTATACCCCTAGCTCTCTACTGGAATTTTCAAGCACCCTATTCTAATTTCAGATATCTTGTATGTCTCCATTTGGTGTTCTATTTTATCATGTAGTGTTCTTGATTTTATAAATCTACTGTCTCATATATTAAGAACAGTTTTATGTCGCTGTTAGATTGTTAATTTTCTTGTATCCTGAACGATCCATTTCCTCCACATCCCTGCATTCTGTGAAATTACTTGTTTGATGTTTGGGATGGTTTTTCATAAGTGTCTGCTGATCTATATCTCCTCATATTTAGAAGAGAGACACTGATTGGAAGTGCTATATTGAAGAGCAGCTCTCCTCAGTTGGTGGCCTTGGTTATAGAGAAATCTGGAAAAATCCAAGCTTTTCATTCAAAGAGCAGAGGGAAGATCTGCTGAAGAGAGGAGGGGAGATCTTCTAACCAAAGAATAGTCTGGAAGTGGAGCTCAGTGATGAAAGCATTTGCTCACCATATGTGAGGCCCTGCCTTAGATCATCAGCTCCAAACAAAACCTAACACAGAAGACAGAAAAAAATTTCAAGGCAGGAACCATCTGACATTCTCTCCTAAAAGGTAGGGAGAAGTATGGAGGACTGTAGGGATCTCCCAATTCAGCATGGAGTCCTTAATTCCTCAGCCTTTCTTGGTTCTAGTCTATAGAATATAATGTGTTCCTCAAACTTTAGCTAGTATACAAATTACCAAGATGACTTAACTAAAATATAGCTAGCTGAATCCCATTCCTAGAGTTTTAGTGCACTGAAGGAATGAAATATTTTCCCAGCCCCTCACCCCTCAAACCAACTGGCCAATTAAAAGTGACCAATGGGTATGACATTATACTATATATATTTATCTATCCATCAGCAACCATAGCAAATAAAGTTATCCTACTTTTTTTTTTTTGGTGCTAGTCCTGGGGCTTGAACTCAGGGTCTAAGTGCTATCCTTGAGCTGTTTTTTTTTTCCTCAAGGCTAGTGCTCTACCACTTTGAGCCACAACTCCAAATCTGGCTTTTTTTTTAGGAAGGGGACAGTTTATTGGAGATAAGAGCATCCTCTGGGTGGCTTTGAACCATGATCTTCAGATCTCAGCCTTCTGTGTAGCTAGGATTATAGGCCTGAGCCACTGGTGTCTGGCTAGTTATCCTATTTTTAACCTATAAATGTTCGTGGGTCAAACTCATCAGTGGCCTTTGTCACCTCCCCTTGATCTTGGGCATGCTGATCAATGGAGTAGGTCAACTTGCAACTCTGGGCCCCAAAAAGCCACATGGCTTGTGCTTAGTTCTCCTGGAACATTTACTTTGATGAATCTGTTGATGACCTTGTTGAAGTGTGCCCTCTTGGAATTCAGCTGACCTACTGTGAAAAGCTCAAGTGACATTGAGAGATCACATGTACAGGCTTTAGTTCACAAAGCCTTGTGAGCCCAGCTAAAGCCCCAAGCTTCAGGAAGCCAACTCCATAACCTGTCCAAGTCAGACTCCTGCTTCCTACATGCTTAGAGCAGCACTAAGCCAAGATGCAAGTAAGTGATGATGTGGTTTATGGCTCCTTAAGGACTAGGGAGCTCCTTGAGGTCAGAGGCATGATGCTTTCTTCATTTGCATATGCTCAGAGACTAAATCAGTGCCTGACAGATATTAGAAGCCTGATGATCTCCCAATATGCATTTGTCAATGGACCACTTGAAGTAATAAGTTTCATTTACTGTTTTGATAAGTCCAGAGTCTATTTATTATTCATTCTCTCAGAAGAATAAATCATGTCTGGCACAAGGCTCAGGATTATGTTTTCAGGCTAACTGCCCTGAGTTTCAAGACCCAGCTCTACGTCTTTATGGCTGTATGATCTTAGAGAAGCTAATTGCCTTTCTGTGCCTTTGTTTTCTCATCTGTAAAATGGATATGATCATTGTAGCTGCTTTTGAGAGCTTTGGTAGGCTTGTCTACCTGTCCAATAATATGCACAGGACATTGTGTCACATCAAGTTATCATTCATCATTGTGGTTGCTGTTATTCTATTATTATTACAAGGCAATGCATCCAGGAATCAAACTCCAAATACCCCCTTCTCATAAAAGCAACCCCCAAAGGATGTTCTTGGTCCTGCGCCAGCTGTTTCCTCCACTTCACTGTTTTATTTGTTGGGCTTAGAGACTAGAGGACTTATTGAATTTGCCACTCACCACACATCTGCATGGGTCATGAAGTGGCATTGGGGACTTATAAAATTGAAGTTACTTTAACACAGTGAACCTTGGGTGCACACCAATCACCAAGGGAATGTGATTAAAACATAGATTCTAAAACTTTGCTTTAGCCAGTCTGGAGTAGAGCCCAGAAATGTATCCTTTTAATACGGGTCTCCAGGTCACTCCAATGCAAGGATCCTTGGGAACTCTGTCTCAGCAGATGGTCTCCTTAAATCAAGAGCCACCCAAATCTTGATGTTGTCACCAATCACTCAAACAGTCTCCATAAGTCAAGAACAGGATATGCAAATTATCTGTTTAAACAATATCATAATTCTAATTCCAAGAATATGCTCACTATATTTTGCTTCAAACTCTAGAAATCATCCAAGGCTAAGTACTCTGAAATTAGAAGTAATGGGTTCAATAGCTAATTGGGTATATATAACATATTACATGTGTGAAAATAGCATATTATTGTAAGCATACAGACTGTCTCTAATGTCCAGAAATACGAGGACAAGACTACACTTATAAGTAGATATTCATCAATGCACTTATAAATTTATAAATAAAGATACAAATAAATACATTCCACTGTGCCCAAGAAGTCTAAAACTACAGAGAAAAGATTATAATTACTATAAGTTGAGGGGAAACAACATTAAGTATGTTATTTGAAAATGCAGATACCATACTGCTTGATAAGAAATTGATCCTGTTTCCTGTATTCATAGCCCTATAGAATGTCATGACATCATGGCTAATTGTATTACATCACTCAGCTATACCAGGGCCCACATCATGATTCCTTCCCTCCTACCTTTTCTTCCTTGCTTGCTTCCTCTGTTTGTTTTTCATATCACTATAATTTTCTGAGTAAGTTTCAAATGAGAATGGATTTTTTTTTGGGGGGTGGTCTGGTCATGGGGCCTGAACTCTGGGCCTGGGCGCTGTCCCTCAGCTCTTTAGCTAGCGCTCTACCACTTGAGCCACAGCGCCACTTCTGGCTTTTTTCTTTTTGCTTATGTGGTGCTGAGGAATAGAACCCAGGGCCTCGAGCATGCAAGGCAAGCGCTCTACGACTGAGCCACCTTCCCAGCCCCCTGGATTTTTGATTCAAGATGGTTGTACTTAATTCTTCACACCATAGGACTTGGCCCCAACTCAGTGATGAGGACAATATGTCACCCAGTTTCTGACATAGCCTGAATATTTTTTTTATTTTTTTAAATATATAGTGTTTATTGTAAAGATACTGTACAGAGTGGTTACTGTTACATGAGCAAGGTAATGAGTCCATTTCCTATGGAGCATTGTTACCCTCTCCTTTGTTTTTCTCCTACCTCCCCTTTCCTCTCCACCTCCCCACCTCCTCCATCCCCACCCCAAAGTTGTAAAGTTCACTTTCAGCATAGTGCCTTGTATATCTCATTGTTACAATGGGTCAACTTTATTTCAGCTTTTTGTTATTTCCCTTCCCCTCCCTAAATTAGAAAAATGTATATACAAGATGCAGGACAATGGAATCAAATACAGTGACAACAGGGGTTATACCATGGAGGAAGAACATACAAAAGAAACAAAAAAATCACATAGTACATTATAAGTATATTAAAAACAACAGCGAGAAAGATAAAACCTCTTGTGTCCCTATCTTGGGGTTCATTTTACTTAGCATCATCTTATATGGTCATATGTACATAACTTTCGACCTTTTCTGCTTGTCTTAAACATCTACTAGTTATTGCAAATAAGGGAAACCATAGGATGTATGGTGCTTTGGGCCTGGCTTACTTCACTTAATATAATTTTTTCCAAGTGTTTACATTTCCTTACAAATAGGGCTGTATCATTCTTTCTGATGGAGGCATAGAATTCCATTGTGCATATATACCACATTTTCTTGATCCGTTCATCTACTCAGGGGCATCTGGGTTGGTTCCATATCTTAGCTATGGAGAATGATGCTGTGATTAACAGTTGTGCTGGTAGCTTTAGTATAGCTTTGTTTGTGATCGTTTGGGTAAATGCCCAAAAGTGGAATTGCTGGGTCATAGGGGAGCTCTATGTGGAGTCTTTTGAGGAACCTCCATACTGCTTTCCAAAGTGGTTGAACAAGTTTACACTCCCACCAAAAATGCAGTAAGATTCCCTCTGTCCACATCCCCTCCAGCATCTGTTGTTATTATATTTCTTGATTATAGCAATTCTAACTGAGATGAGGTTGAAATTTCAATGTTGTTTTGATTTGCATTTTAATATATTTTTATTGTAAAAATACTGTACAGAAGAGTTACAGTTACATGAGTAAGGTAATGAGTACCTTTCCTATTGAGCATTATTATCTCCTCCTTTGTTTTTTCTCTACCATCCCTTTCTTCCCCACCTCCCCATCTCTCCCTCCCCCCGCAAAGTTGTGAAGTTCATTTTCAACATAGTGTCTTGTACAGCTCATTGTTACAATTGGTCATCCTATATCCTTATTTCAGCATTTTGTTATTTCTCTTCCCCTCCACAAATTAGAAAAATGTATATACAAGATGAAGTGCACTGACATCAAATTCAGTGAAAACAGGGTTTATACCATGGGGGAAGAACATACATTTTAAATACGTTAAAAACAATAGCAAGAAAGAAAAAAACAGTTGTGTCCCTATCTTGGGGTTCATTTCACTTAAAATCATTTTATAAGGTCATATGTACATAGCTTTTGACTTTTTATGCTTGTCCTAGACTTATACTAGTTATTTGCATTTCTTTTATGGCTACAGAAGATGAGCATTTCTTCATGTGTCTATTGGCCATCCTCATTTCCTCTTCAGAGAAGTCTCTCTTTACGTCTTTAGGCCACTTATTATATGTTAGATATGAGACAAGGGTCTAGTGAAGATCTTCTCCCAGTCTGTGGGCTTTCTATTGATCTTGCTAGCTATGTCCATTGCCATACAGAAGCTCTGCAGTTTCATGCAATCCCATTTGTCCAAACAGATTTGTTGTGTTTCTGGGTCTTTATTAAGAAAATTTCAGTCTGTGCCAAGGAGCCCTAGAGTTGCTCCTATTCTTTCCTGTACTGTTTTCAGGGTGTCTGCTTAGACTCTGAGGTCTTTGATCAATTTGGAGTTGATTCTGGTGCAGGGTGATGTATAAGGATCTAGCTTTAGTTTTCTACAGGTGTTCAACCAATTTTGCCAGCACCATTTACTGAAGAGGCTGTCTTTCTTCCATTCCATTTTTTGGCTGCCTTATGGAAGATTAAGTGGCTATAGGTCTGTGTGTTCATTTCTGGGTCTTCAGTTCTATTCCAATGGTCCTCAGGTCTGTTCTTGTGCCAGTACCAAGCTGTTTTGATTACTATTAGCCTCATTATTGCCACATACAGGGAAGTAAAAATTTCCACCTTGCTTCTCCTGGTTCCTTTGTGAAATATTTCTCTCTTTAGACATTAAAGAGAGAGAGAGAGGGAGATGGAGAAGAAGGAGAAGGAAGGAGTGGGAAGAAGGAGGAGGAGAAAGAGAGAAGAGAGAGAGAGAGAGAGAGAGAGAGAGAGAGAGAGAGAGAGAGAGAGAGAGAGAGAGAATGGGAAAGGGAAAGAAAAAGGAAAAGGAAAAGGAAAAGGAAAAGGAAAAGGAAAAGGAAAAGGAAAAGGAAAAGGAAAAGGAAAAGGAAAAGGAAAAGGAGTAGTTAACTTCAACCTCCAGAAGACAGAGAAGAGGAGAAATTGCTTTGTTCAGAACTGTAACTCATGGGACTGGATATACAACTGAGTGACAGAGCATTTACCTAGCATGCACAAGGCTCTGGGTTCAATCTCAGCAGAAAACAATTATAATTCACCATCCAATTCAAGGGAACCTGATGAAACAAAGCCTTGGATTTTGTAAAGAACCCATGCCCAAACCAAACATGGTAGTTCACACCTGTATTACCACCACTCAGCAGGTTCAGGTAGGAGGATCACCAGACAAGGCCAGCTAAAGCTATATAGCAAGACTGTCTCAATAAAAGAAAGAAAAACAAAACTAAAACCCTAATACTGGAAGAAAAAAATAAACACATCTATTCCCATTCTCCATGAGAATTTGTCTAGAGTATGTTTCCTCTAGGCTATTGTCATTTGGGGCTGGTTTGCTTTATTCTTCAGTGGGCAGGGGACTATCATGTACACTGTAGGACATGTTCCAACATCCCTAGCCTTGACTCAGTATATCCCAGTGTGATCACCAAAATATGTCAAGACATCATCAAATAACCTCTTGTAGTCAAAATCACCCCTAGCTAAACACTGGAATCACTGGAATTTTAAGAAATACCGATAACAGGAATTTGCCTCTGTATGTGGCCTGATCTTCAGGATCTTCATATGAGTTGATCTCAGATTTGCCTACTAATTCTGACTCTGATAGGCACCTCCACTCAGATTTAATGTTCAAAGCTATATTAACTTGGATAATTGCCCCAACTGCAACCCACCTGGCTTATATGGCTTGGCCCATGTACCAGCACTAGGTCTCAAATAAGCCTACTTGTCTTTCAGGTCACAACTCATTGATTCTACAATGATTTGTTAATCATTTACCATATCTTTCCAAGAAAGTTCAGATATCAACTTCAGAGCATGGGGGACATATTGGGCAAAGGGTCCTCATATTAGACCCTCAAAACACCTCAAGAAGGAAATGCTATGGTTTTCACATGATTTGTTCCCTAATGTGAAATTCATGTGTTGGAAAGCTAATCCACAATGTGACCATGTTAAAAGGTGGTGAGACCTTTAAGAGGTGAAGCCTAGTAAGAGTTTTTAGGTTATTGAGGTGTGCCCTTGAAAAGGACAAACCTAGTTTTTGTAGTATCTCAGTCTCTCTGACTTCTTGTCTTGCCATATCATCTCTTTATCAAATGCACTGCTGCCATTGTGATGCTATCTGTCATGTCCTAACCAGGGGGACCCAATGCCAGTGTCTTGCTCATGAATCTCCAGAACTGGAGTACCACATTTTTTGGTGGTACTAGTGTTTGAACTCACAGCCTCACATTTACCCTCCCACTGAGCCACATATTCAACCCATGTTGCTTCCTGCCTGGATGAATGCCTGAGACTGCAGCCTATTTTAGGTTTCCCATCATAGCTGGGATGATATGTGCATGCCACCATGCCCAGCTTCTTCTACTGAGAAACTGCCTCTCAAACTTTTCCCCCTTGAACTGTGATATTCCCAAGTAGCTAAGATTGCAGGTGTGAGCCACCAGATCCCAGCAACTTCTTTCCTTTGCGTCTCACTTTGTAGTATAGTATAATATAGTATAGTATAGTATAGTATAGTATAGTATAGTATAGTATAGTATAGTATAGTATAGTATAGTATAATATAGTATAATGTAATAGGCGTCTCATTGTAGTCCTTCCTGTGAGAGTAAGGACCATCTATGCATGTGGTGTATGTGTGTGTGTGTGTGTGTGTGTGTGTGTGTGTGTATGTGTGTGTGTGTGTGTGTGTGTGTGTGTGTGTTCAAGAGCAAAGTAAAGCCAAGTAGAAAAGCCTACACCTCTTCTCTTTATTTCTGGGATAGAAACATGCCAAGATAATGGACACTCATGTTACCACTTCTTTTGGGTGTGTGCTTATACTGGGTCTTGAACTCAGAGCCTGGGTGCTATCCTTGAGCTTTCTTGCTAAAGGCTCATGCTCTATCACTTGAGCCACAGTTCCACTTCTGATGGTTAATTAGAGATAAGACTCTCACAGACTTTCCTTTCTAGGCTGGCTTCAAACCTCAATTCTCAGATCTCAGCCTCTTGAGTAGCTAGGATTACAGGCATGAGCCACCCATACCCAGCACTACAACTTCTTTTTAATGAAACTTACAAATGAATTACAATAACCACAATCTACTGCTTAGGCCTTCTATTCCAATCTACTTCTAGCAGAAATGTTTGCTCATATTTATTGCCCAAAGGTAAATACTAAAATGTTTATAGCAGCATTGCCTAAAGCAGACAATACTAGCAATTATCCAAATGCTCCTCCACTGAAGAATGGATAAATACAGTTGTGCTGCAGTCTCACAGAGAAATACTATACGGCTATGAGAGTAAATACACAGACAATATTAGTGAATTTCACTAATATTATCTCACAGATTACAGGCAAAACATATAGGTACTATTAGAGGTCAGGTTAGAGGTAATCCTGGGGAATGAAAATGATGACTTAGGAACATGAGATTTCAGTGATTCTGTCAGTAATGTTTGGTTACTTGATCTAGGTACTGTTTATAGGGGATGTTTACTTTGGAGAAATTGAACTGTACATTTGTAATCAATATTCTTTTCATATGCTATGCATCAATAAAACATTTAAAACTTAAAAATGAGTGTCTCTTTCTCACCTGCTGCTTACTCACTGCCAAGATAGAAATTGAGGGGCCTCGGCCTGACAAAACTGCCAAGACACAGGCAAACCCAGAAGGCCCGCTTGTCCTTGTCATCATTCCCACCCTACTGTGGCAGCTCTCTGTTCAGGTGCACAGATAGAAAGCCATCAAGGCTTGGAGTCCCACAGCTTTGTCTGTTGAGACTAGAGTAGAGTAACCCTACTCACTTCTGACCTTCCAAGACTCTAACTGCAAAATGGGCAGAGAGCTAGGAGGATTTAGGGGCTTTTCATCTAGATTGTCTTGCAACTATGGCAGAAGCAGGGTGTGATCCATTGGCCTTTACCCCCCCTCACATGCCTCACTCCAAGCTATACATTGTCTCTACCACTGGCCTCCGCTCATCACAGCTCATCATGATAGTTTTTCCCATTGTATTTCTCCCAGCAGCTGGGCAGTATTGTGGAGATCACACACAAGTAAATCAGCATGTTTATTTTACTAGCAGAGTGCACCTGCAGCCTAAATAGTGTATGTTGAGCAGCTGTTGATGACTATAAATTGAGATCTGGGTGAGGAGCTGGAAACCCTGGAGGTTCATCCTTAGCAAGAAGGATCCAAGACTTTCAAACTCAATAAATCTGGACCCGATTGAGAAAAGAGAAACATCGTTACAGACAGATAATGGTTTGAAATCTCAACCAGCGATGATTGGGGAAACAGATGTAAAGCAGGATGATTTTTATATGTTTTGATAGCCCCTGCCAGGTGGGAGACCAAATAAGCAAAAGGTCTGATTGGGAACCACATTTGGGCCACTGGGCGATTGAAGAGAGGTAGAAGTAATCTTCCCGCCTGTGCTTGCTAGAGGAAAGGAATGGGCTAGGCTGCTGAAGGCAATTTGTTGTCCCAGCTTCATGCATTCGCATACTAAACTCCCAGTATATAATTCATCTATGATGCTACCCATTTGGGACAGTCATTGTCCCTTCCTCTTTGTAGACAGTTGTTTGGCCATTCTGACATTTTGTAAAATTCTTTTGATCTGTGTGTCTTCTGTGTTTGAATCTCTTATTAGGACACCAGCCATACTGGATTAGAGTTTAAACTAATTTTAAACTTAATTATCTTTGCAAAATCCCTACCTCCCCAAACTGTCACACTTTGAAGTACTGTGGCTCACAATTTCGACATTTGATTTGAGGAGGGAAGGGCACACATTCACAGTTTGGCCCATAACACTGTTCTGGTTTGGCTGGCCAAGAAGGGATTCCTGGGAAATGGCACTTAGGGTGCTAAAACAGCAGAAGGTCTAGGCAAACCAAGAGACCTTGGTCACCCTACAAACAACATTTATTTTGCTCACTTATCTGTAACATGGGAAGGGTTTAGGAAAATCAATTTTTAAAAATATTTTATTAACATATATAAACTATACAAGGAGCTATTTCCATACATGCATATAATGTATTTTGATCAAATTAGTCTCCAGTATTTCTTTCTCATATTCTCTATTGCCTTTTAAAAATAATTTTAACATGTTTCATTATCCTATTTCCATATATATTCATAAAGTACTTCAAGCCTATTCACAATCTCCCTTCACAACCTCCCCCTCTTTTCACCCTCCTTTCCACTGGGCTCTATCTTTGATCTCTGTTTTCCATTCATGTGATTCTTTTTATGTGTGGAAGTCCTAGAGCTTGAATTCAGGGCACAGGCTCTGTCCCTTAGCTTTTTCACTCAAAACTTGAGCCACAGTTCCACTTCCAGAATTTTGTTGGTTAATTGGAGATAAGTATCTCAAGAACTTTCCTGCCTGGACTGGCTTTGAACCACAATCCTCAGATCTCAGACTCCTGTAAAGCTCGGATTATAGTCATGAGCCACCAGCACCTGACCATGTGATATCTTTATTAAGGACACATGATATTTTTCTCTCTCAATCTGGTTTGTTTTGCTTAGTATGATGATTTCTAGTTCCATCTATTTCCATGCAATTGACACCACTTTATTTTGCTTCATTCATCACTTTATGACTAAAGAATACTCCATTGTGTATCTATAGTACATTTGCTTTATCTACTCATTGGTTAATTGGGCACCTAAGCTGATTTTATATTTTGGCTGCAGAAGAGACAGTGTATTCCTTCTGTACTCATTGGTGGAGACATCTCAAAGGCAAAGAACTGGAATCAGCCAAGACATTCACTCACTCACTCATGACTAGTATTTGGTGCTGATTAGACTCAAACCCATAGGACTAGACAGCAGGGACTCCTTAGGTAAGTCTCTGAGCTCTATGTGGTCTCCATGTGGCCTCCAGACATCCAGACTAAAATGAAGGCTGCAGAATCTCAAGAGAATGAGAGCCTTGAAGAAGCTCGTCACAGAGTACTGCATGGTGTTCTCTTGTAGACAATATTCTGCCAACAAGAAGTAATGGACCCCCAAATAATATTGTAGTAAATTTTAAAGTTTTAATCATGACTCAAATATATGTAAAATAAATTTTACCATCTTAATCATTTTTAAGTATAGATATTCTGGACAACAAACCTCCAGTACTCCTCATCTTGCAAAAGTGAAATTCTGTACCTATGAAATATTCATTCTCTATCCCTTTCAACCTGGCCTCTGGCAACTACCACTCCATTGCTGTCTCTGTGACTGCTGCTACTCCAGGCTCCCATTTAAGTGGAACCCTGTGACCTTGTCCTTATCTGATTGGCTTATATCACTGACCACAATGCCATCCAGTTCCATTCATGTTGCATGTGTCAGATTTTCCTGCCTTTTTAAGGAAGGCTCAGGAATATTCCATTTTGTACAGACTGACCACATGTGGCATCCATTTTGGAAAAATCTACCACACTAGAGAAGAAAAACAAAGCAATTCAATTATAACAACAAGTGAGCACTGTGACCAGAATACAGTAGGATACTGTGAGGGCATAAGTGGGAGGTAGACTTTCAGAGGAGGTGATTGCTTTTAGATAGGTAGCTATCATGAACTCAGCCTTCTAGGCAGATTGACGGCAGTGGGGGCGGGGAGGGACTGTGGGTGAAGGATGATTGCTGCTGAGGTACCCTATGCTGCCCACACATGTGCAACTCAGAAGAACAAAGATTTAATGTCTCATGGGCCGGACTTTTTGTTTTTGAGACAGGATTCTATTACATAGGACAGGCTTGCCTCAAACTCACTCTTCCTGACTCAGTCTTCTAAGTATTGTGATTATAGTTGCCCACCACCAGGCCTGACCTGGGATGAATTTTAGATCCACAGGAGATAGGAGTTGGTAGATAGATAGGAGTTGTTCCTCTGCCTTTCACTAAAGACAATTCAAGAATGTGTTACTTCCCAGGTTTCTTTGAAACCATCTGTTGCTAGTCAGATTTTCATTGCTATGACAAAATACCTGAGAAAATCAACTGAAAGGCAAAAAGATATACTTTACTTCATGACTTCAGAGCCTGAGGTGGGATTAATCATCATGGTTGTAGTGGGAGAGTGTTGGGTCGAGTCTGTTCATCTCATGGTAGCCAGGAAAGAGAAAGAGGCAGAGACAGAGACCAGGGACAAGATCTACCCTCCCAGATCATACTCCCAGTGAGCCACTTCTCCAACCTGGCTTTGCCTACTACTTTAATCCATCTCCCAGTAATGTCATCAAGTTATGAATCCATTAATAGATCAATCTAACAATGACATTAGAAACTTCACAATCCATTCACTTCCCCAAATGAAAGCAGCTAGGAACTAAGCCTTTAAGACATGGTCTCTGGTGAACATTTTACATCCAAATCATAGTACACCCTCCACTGGTTTGCCATTCTTGCCTGCCTCACTTCTTTTTTCTCTCACTCCAACTTCCTGAGATGGTACATTCTCAGGTAGTAGTAGGTTTTACCCCAACTCTGGTGGAATCTGGGTCTTAAAGCAGACATGTTTGTATCCATCAGCTGATGGATTGGATGTGGTGCAAGAATGAAGTCAAGGCCTACTCTGAGGTTGATGGCATGGGGTATAATGGTACCTTTTCTCAAGAGGGAGAATTCTGGAATAAGAGAAGGTTTTGTATACTTTATATGTTACTAAATGTTTTTAAAGCAGATATTATGTGTAAGTGAGGGGGGTCCAGAATTGGTTAGTCGTATAAAGATTATTTGGAGTTTAAAGACATTTGAGAATCACCAGCTGCACCAAGTAGCCTTTTCTTCTATCTTTCTAAAAGCAGACCCTCCCCCAAGAATTCAACTGTCATAAATCTCCTCCATTAGAGTTTTCCAACCAGCAAAGAGTGACTCATCACCAAAGAGAAGTCAGTCCAAGTCAGGATAAGAAATAGTCTAAAATAGACATTATCATAAAACTCTCACGTCTCGCATTTATTCTCCTGAGGGATAGTTTAAAATCATTTGTTCTCTCAGAAGTGCTCCTTTTTTCCTCATCCCCTATTAAGATGGTAAATAAGTCTCCAATTTTAACACCACTAAAATGCCAGTTGTTTGTGAACTCCTAGGATGAATGTATATAATTTCATCTGTTTGCTTCTCTTGTTAGTCTTTCTTAGTTCTTGGTCAGTTAACTTGGTAGACTCGAACAATTGAATAAAATGAGGATTGAGGAAAAGATTTTTCCTCCCCAAACTGGTTACTTCGTTGGGTACTTTAGGAACTGAGTTGTGAGTCCCTAGCTCATCAAATAGAGTTCAGCAAAGGCAGTAGAGGACCATGAAAATACCTCAAAGAGGCATTAAATGTTGCCTCTTGGAGGACAGAGTCAGAAAGAGATGCTTAGAAAGGACCTCTGTCCTACCATTCAAGCTGGAGCTCCACTAGAGCCCTACTGCTATGGCTTCAGCCTCTCCCTTGTCCTCCAGACTCTGAAATCCTTAAAACATTAGACTGTCAACTTTCACATGAAAGCCAGTGCCAGTGCCTGATGAAGCTAGATTCTGCTCAGTAACTGGCTGAACTGAATGCCTTTGAAATGTATAAGGAGAGAAAAGACACCTTCCGACTAGTCCAGGGAAGAAAACCTGTCCCTATAGCTAAGTAAAAGAAAGCATCCAGCTGGGGAACTTTTGAAATCCAACAATCGCTAGCTTTTGTGTCTGAGCTGAATGTTGGACTCAAGCTAGTGATACAGACAGTTGTTCCTATACAGTCAGTGGCACAAAACCACCAAACCAAGATGGCCAGTTTGTTTTTTACAGTACAGGAAATGGCAGCCACCCACAGGCTAAGCTGATACATTCTGCCGTGAAGACTAAGGCTGGCTCTGGACCAATGGCTGCAAGGGGAAGGTGAAAATTTCCATGTTCCCTTTCTGCTTCTCGAATTCCTTTTTGCATATGTGGGATTTATTCTTTACAGGGGTTTTTTGTTATTGTTGTTGTTGCTTTAAAAAAGTGAAAATAAACTGCAATGACCAAAACGTTTCATTGAATAATCCATAATACAGATAAAAGCCACCTGTACTGGAGGGGGGGGAGGGACAGAGCACAACAGCCAACTCTAAATTGCTCTATTTTTACAACTTCCTGCATGGAATTCTCAAGCACTCTCCCCACAATTTTGAAAGCTCATCTGCCCAGGGTTGATTAGAAACTGTCCCCAAATGGGGTCACCATATTTCAATCAAACAAGAAAAAATGAAGGGAAGCAAAACTGCCTGGAATGACAGAAACAACATGAAATAAAATCAACTCACAAATGTACCCAATGAATTTGAATAACATGCAATTTCTTTATAGAATGTAGTATATGTGTATACATATACTCATATATATGTATATATATATATGTATACATACACATAGGCATAACCATTTAACTTCCCATTTAGTCCATTATGGAATCTCAGTCAAAGATTATGACTCCTTCAAAAGAACAGCAATGTGACTGACAGCGGGACTTTTATGGTCATCTCTACAGTTACATTGACCTCATAAAATATTGCGAGTTCTATACATGCATGTATGCATAGGCCAGATTCTCATCTTACGTAATTCTATGGGAATTCACAGAGTTATATTCGTTGAGAATTTGGCTTAAGTTTCTATTGTAGAAATTCCCATCAACGAGCATGAGATGAGGCTCCACACAGTCCCACCAAGCTTCATGGGCTGAGAATCTGGCCCATAGAGCACTAAACAATGCCCTTGCAAACATCAGCTTGGATTTTTAACTAGTCTTGCTCTCCACTTACCACACAATAGAATGAACAAGAACCTCTGACCTCTGTAGTTCTAGGAATCAGTGTGAATTACTATGGCAATTCCCTGGCTGGCTGTCACTCTGGGAGAGACTCAATCCCTTTATACCTCAGGCTCTCTGTCTGAGAAGTGGGAGGGCTTTTACCTGCCTTTCCCCTCTCTCCTGAGCATTCTCTGCTTTGGGGATAGGTGCAGCTTGTGACCAGTATGTCCTGAATACAAGCACTAAGAGCTGGAGTCAGGCAATAGTCACCAGGGAAAATGCATTTATTTGCTAGGTTAGCAAGTGCCAACACCACTCATTGAATTTGTGCCAAAGCATGCATTTTAAAAAATGTTGTTCTGTTCCATTCATTATTTATAGAATATCACCTAAGGGCAGTGCATGCTACAAGCCAAAAAAATCTCATCCTGTATTTTAGCAGAAACCCCATTTTGGGGAAGGGGAGACAGGAGAAGGAGGGAGACAGTGAAACAAAACTTCTGGATAAAAGTGCAAGAACTTGTCTGGTGTTTTGACTGGACCAGTAATGCCCACAGGGCAGCCTGATAATAATCTCCAAATGCAAGGGATTTGGATAGCAGCCCTTCTATCTTGCTACTCCAGACAGAAGAAGGCAAAAGGCTATTGCAGCATGAAAGACATAGGCTTGTTCTAAGGCAAACTTCTTTAAACAATAAAAAATCCCTAGCCATACTGGGGTTTGAATTCAGGACCCTGAGCTTGCTAAAGAGGTATTCTACCACTTGAGTCATACTCCTACCCTCCTTGTTTTCATTGTTTTACAGGAAGACTCAACATTTTTCTTTGGGCTGGCCTCAGACCTTGTAGGTGGGATCATAAGCATGTGCCACCATGCCTGGCTTTTTTGTTGAGATAAGTTCTCACTAACGTTTTGCCTCAAATACTCCCTATCTCTCCCTCCCAAGTATCTGGGACAACAGCATGAGCCACCATGCCCAGCAATGAGGGAAACTTTTTTTTTGGTATGTATACTTGTCCTGGGGCCTGAACTCAGGGCCTGCGCACTGTCTTTGAGCTTTGTTTTTGTTCAAAATTAGTGCCCTACTATTTCAGCCATAGTTCCACTTCTGGATTTTTTGGTAATTAATTGAAGATAAGGGTCTCACAGACTTTACTGCCTAGGCTTATTTTGAACCATGATTCTGAGATCTCAGCCTCCTGAGTAGCTAGGATTATAGGTGGGAGCCACTGATACCCTGCTGAGGTAAACTTCTTGAACAGGGAATATAACCCAGTAAAATTAAGAACAAGAGATGACCTTGAGATGAAGCAAAGTTCTTGTGACCCTAGATAGGGCAATGGTAAGAAGGCTATCCTGTGTTTCCTCAATGCTGAGACAACAGATAACCCAAGAGGATCTGGGTTAGAAAAGGTATGGTACACGGAGCAGAAAGATTCACTATCACCTTAGTAGCATGTGTCTCTATGAGGAAGACCTTGCTTTCAATGTCACACTTAGCAATTAACCTCTCTGTGTAAACATCTGTAAAATGTGAACACTCATTCAGCACTGCCACTTCACCAGGTTTTGTGATGAGGGTGGGATGGGACATGGAAGTGAACAAAACAAGCTAAAGACTATGAAGTTTCTAATGGGAGAAGTGGACTTCTTGCAATAATAAAGACTGAATCAGTAATGTGTGTAGCATGTCAGTAAGTATCAGGGTGATAAATCAAGCAGGGACAGGGCAGTTTTTACATGGGGTAGAGGGCATGGGTCACATGTCCACAAGGGCAGCTTCTGAGGAAAGATCAGAAGGCATCAGAGATGTAAGCGAAGAAGTTGTGGTTAAATATATTCCCAAAGGATATGTCTGCACCCTGACACATACAATCTATTGATGTGACTTAAGAGTCTTTTTCACTCTGGATATTCTACATGAGCTCTAAATCCAATGGCAAGTGTCCATGTAAGATAGAGTAGAAGAGGAGACAGACACAGAGGAGAAGGTCATGTGAAGATGGAGGAAGAGATTGGAGGGATATGGCCATAAGCCAAGGAATGCCTGGAGCCATCAAAATCTGGAAGAGTCAAGAAAGGATTCTCTCCTAGAGCCTTCTGAGGAAGCATGGCCTTGTGATACCTAGATTTCAGACTTCTGGCTCCCAGAACATTGAGGAAATTAATTTCTCTTATTTGAAGCCACCAAGCTTGTCATTTATTTTGATGACCCTACAAACAGAGAGTATCTAAGGGAAGAATAATTAAACAGAAAGACTGGCAGGTACAGAGGCCCTGAGATAAGCCTCTTGCCTGCCTGCCTGCCTGGGGAAAAGAAAGAAAGTTTGTATGTTTGGGATAGACAGAGATGTGGGTTTTCTGCAGCTGAAGCTATCTTGGCAGAGTTATGAGCTGGGAGACTCTCTGCAGACAGCACTTTTCATAGCCAAGTCCTTCCTGGAAAGGGTAGCTGTAGGGGATAGGTTGCATTTCCTGTCTAATGCAAGCCTTGAGCCTAAATAATGGCTTGGATCAAGTTGAGTACCAGTATTGACATCTTGATTAAGATTCAGAGATAAAGATGACTGGCTTCTGACAAAACAACGGTGGGCTAGCAGATAAAGAAGGAGGTCAAGGATGACTTCAGGCAAAATAAGCAACCAGAAAAATGAGATAGGGAAGGCTGGCCATGGGGTGGGGTTGTCAGGGAAGCACAAACACTTGGTTTCAGGTGGCTGGTTAGGTTTAAGATGTGTATTAAAGGGCTGGGAATGTGGTTTAGTGATAGAGTACTTAACTAGCATGCGTGAAACCCAGGGTTTGAGTCCTCAGTACCACTTAAACAGAAAAAGCCAGACGTCGTGCTGTGGCACAAGTGGTAGAGTGCTAACTTTGAGCAAAAGAAGTTCAGTGACAGTGCCTAGGCCCTGAGTTCAAGCCCCAGGACTGGCAAAAAATATGTATTAAATAGCCAAGGGCAGATATTTTAATGCACGGGGCAATATCAAATCTGGAGTTGTAAATTGGAAAGCACTTATTTAAAATGTATCATTAAACTTGCAGCAAATTTCTCTTTTTGTGATCCAATTTTATGACTTTTGAGAAAGGCAGAGAGAGACATATAACCACCACTACAATTAAGAATCATAGTTTTTCAATGATTTAAAATTTTACCTCCCCTTAGAAATTAAACTATGTCCCTGCCCTTAGTAACCACTAACCTGTCCTCTGTCCTTACTTTTCCCTTTCCAAAATGCTTCAAACATAAAAACCATCCAGTCAATAGCATTTCAAACCTGACATTTTTCACTCAGCAAAATGCACTTGGGATTCAATCATGCTGTTGTGTTGAACAATGCTTCATTCCTTTTTGCTGGGTTAACATTTTAACATTCCTGGCTGTGGAGGACCATGTTCTGTTCAGCCACCCACACCCACTGAGGGACATCTGGGTCACCAGTTGCTAGCAATTATGATCAAGCTGGTATAAATATTCACGTGCAAGTGTCCACATGAAGGGAAGTTTTCTATTTCCTTGGGTCTGTAAGTATGAGTGGATGAGTTTTCTGGTAAGTACGTGTTAACTTTAGAAGACACTTACTACAAGGATTTTTTTTCCAAACTATCTCTCTGCTCCATTTCATATTTGTAACAGCAAAACTGGATATCGTGCACATATATATATACATATGTATATTCATTTATTGACCATTCAAATATGTAGGTATATTTCCTTGTGTTTTCAATCTATTCTTTCCTAATGACTATTAATGTTGAATATCTTTTTAGGAACTTTCTTTCCATCCAAATATCTGTTTTGGTGAAGCATTCATTCAAGCCCTTGCACATTATTAACTGAGTTATGTGCTTTTATATGGCTGAGAATGGAAAATTCTTTATACAGTCTGCTTAAAAGTCTTTTGTCAGATATGTGATTTGTAAATATATTAGCCAAGCCTGCAGTTTGTCTTATTCTTTTAAAAATGTTTTTGGCAAAGCAAAAGCTTTAAATTTTGATGAAGCCCTGTTTATCTTTTTTTTGTTGTATTTTTTCTCTTTTATAGATTGTTTTTGGTGTTGTAGCCAAGAACTCATCGCCTAATTCAAGGTCATGGAGATTACCTCCTTTATTTTACTTTTGAAAGTTTTAGAGATTTAGGTTTTACATTTAGGTCAATGAGCTAAAAGTGTACTTTACCCATATACATATATGTATATGGGTTATGTATTGACTTTGTCCATTTAGTCAATAGTAGCAAAACATTATATAGTAGGTGGCTTATTAACAATAGAAATACATTTCTCAGTCCTGGAGACTGCTGAGGTTTTGTTTCTCATTGGTGGCACCTTCTCACTATGTCCTCACATGGAGGAAAGGACAAGATAACTCTGCAGGGCCTCTTTTATAGGAGCATTAATCCCATTAGAACCAAGGTCTCACCACATCTATTAGAGGGGACATTTTGTTATCTTACCAGGTATTCTCTCCTCTGCCTATCCAAACTGTGACCCAACTTGGATCTCAGCTGCTCTCTAAAACCTTTTCTGGGAATTCAAAATCCCTTCTGGGTTCCCCTGACTCACATTGTCTGTGTTATGTGGAGCTACAGAAGGCATATGAAAGCTCGCTCAGAACCCAGCCAGAGGCTACTTGCCTCAGAATTCTAGCTCTGATATTTGATTCTGTTTTTCTAGTCAGGACCAAGATAACTACCTTACCAGGCTCTCAATAGAAGAACAAGGAAAATCTGGAGACAGTTTCTCCCATATACTGGCTGGGGAGGGAAACAACAGTTATATCATGATAGGTACCAAACACACTAGTATCCTTATAAAACAAAAGGCTGGATATGCAGGAGGAAATTATAAAGCTTCTGGGCTGGGGTGTGTGTGTGTGTGTGTGTGTGTGTGTGTGTGTGTGTGTGTGTGTGTGTGTGTGTGTGTGTGTGTGTGTGTGTGTGTGTGTGTGTGTGTGTGTGTGTGTGTGTGTGTGTGTGTGTGTGCTGGTTCTGGGGCTTGAGTGTGTGTGTGTGTGTGTATGTGTGTGTGTGTGTGTGTGTGTGTGTGTGTGTGTGTGTGTGTGCTGGTTCTGGGGCTTGAGATCAGGGCCTGGATGCTGTCCCTGAGCTTTTTTGCCCAAAACTAGCACTCTACCACTTGAGCTACACCTCCACTTTCAACTACTTAGTAGTAATCAGAAGTAAGAGTTTCAGGGACTTTCTTGCATGGGCTGGATTTGAACCACAATCCTTATATCTCAGCCTCCTGAGTAACAAGGATTATAAGCATAACCCTGAAGCCACAAAAGCCCAACTTTTTATAAAAGCGATGGCCTTATAGCCAGGCACAAAAATGCTAAGCAACAGCCCAAGGTCTTGAGTTCAAGCCCAAGAAATGCATGCATGTGTGCATGCACATACACACATACACACACACACCCGACACACACACACACACATACAAACTTCATCATCTGCATTGTTGTGAGGAATGAGGAAACACTTGAGAAACTCTTTGGGTTCAACAAATGGTTTAATTATGACCTGTGATAATCACTTGGCTAATTTTCTCTTCTTTCCTGCTAACCACCTTACTTGTGTTTTTTGTTTGTGCCAGTTCTGTCTTACCAATAAACTCCTGGAGGGTAAGGCTGTAGAAAGTTAAATTTTCCTTCTGATGGTCTGATAATTCAATCAGCTGAAATAAATTGGCAACAGGCAGATTCACAGGAGACTAAGTATGCAAATTTATTTGATCACCATTTTATATGACATGGGCGCCTTCAGGTTAAAGACTGAAAGATCCTGTCTAATTGCCTATTTTTTATGTGTGCCAGTCTTTGTGTTCAAGTCTGGTGCTCTGCCACATGAGCCACAGCTCCACTTCTGACTTCTTGGTGGTTAATAGGAGATAATAATCTCATGGACTTTCTTACCTGGGCTGGCTTCAAACCACAATCCTCAGCTTCTTGAGTAACTAGGATTACAGGTGTGAGCTACTAGCACCTGATGGAACTATCCTTTTTTATGCTTAGGTTTGGTGAAGCCCAGAGAGCTGTGTAGGAAAGTAATTGACAAAAGAATTCTGAGCTAATGGCACAGCCCAAGAAGGCTCTTCAAGGCCTCTGAGTAGCATGCCTTCTTCCTGGGAAAGGAACAGTACTTCTCCTGAACTAGGCAGATTTTATGATCTACAACCAAGTAAGATAAGTCAGAAATTTTCTTTGTGGGCAAACCTTACACAGAAAGGCAGAGGAAATTTAGAGTCATATATTTAGGTCTTATGGCTAGCTTTGGAGAAAAGTGCTTCTAGTTTCTGTGAGCCAGCCTGGAGAAGGGAATTCTAGTTTCTATAGCTTTTCTTTGTAGAAAAAAGGGGCAGGAGATAGAAGGGTGAAAAAAGGCCAAAGAAATTTTGCTTCTGTAATTGTCATTTTGGGTTATCATTTTAGTGTTATGCCTCTGTGTTACACATTCTTTTATGTTGCATTTAATATGTGAGTGGATTCAAGAAATCTTTGGTTGCCATCAGAAATATCTTATAAGCTAGAGTATGAAATATGACCTGTCATAGTTACACAGGCATAGTTACAGTGGCATGTGATTTTCAGGTAACAAATTATCAGGGATGTCTAGCTCATCAGACTAGTTCACAGAGAATTTCAGAAGTTATTTCTTCTTAGGGAGACATATGTCCAAGGAAAGATCCAATCTACTCTGGATGGTGACAGTTACGAACTATGAACTTTGAGACAGAAAGTGGAAGACATAAAGAAGGTAAGTAATAGAAACTCAACTCATTTCAACAAAGAAGTCGGTTGGGAAAGAGTGCCAGAACTTGATGCCTGAGCATTATGAGGTGACAGAAAGAACACTGGGCAACAGTCAGAGGAACCGGTTTCAGTTTTGTTCCTCACCACTTAGGTGATGCTGTGACTTGGATATGGTTTAATTATATTCCCTAAAAGTTTGGCCCAGAAGCCTGGCCCTAGGGTCACACTATAGGACTAGGAGTTGAAGTTCAAGAGGTGAAGCATTAACTAGGTACCATGGCTCACATCTGTAATCCTAGCTACTCATGGGGCTGAGATATAAGGACAGCAGTTCAAAGCCAGCCCAGGCTTTGAGTCCCTGAGACTCTTATCTCCAATTAATCACCAAAACACTAAGAGTGGAGCTATTGCTCAAGTGGTAGAGTGCTAGACTTGGTCAAAAAAGCTCCCAGGTCCTGAGTTCAAGCCCCAGGGCTGGCACAACAACAACAACAACATAAAAGGTATAACTTAGTGGGAAGTTCTCAAGTCATTGAGGATGTAAGATAGTTCTTTTGCAATTTCTTGGTAGTCCTCACTAGATGGCGGTCATGAGAAGGGCAAACTTGGCCGTATACATTTCTCTCTGCTTCCTGGCTTAATATGTGACCAATTGCCTCAGCATCCTCTCCACCATTGCTATCTACCACATTGTAATGCAACCAACGGGTGGCCTTTACCAAAGAGCCATTTGGACTTTTCTATCAGTCTTGATGTCAACTTCATTGGAGAATACCTAGGAATTAGTAAAGCACATTTCTGATTGTGTCTGTGATGACCTTTTCAGAGACAATGACATCCTGAGGGTACTAACATAATGAATGTATGAATCCCTTGATGGAATCATAATATGATGGCATTCATGGAAGGAATTATGTCTAGATGGGCACCTCATGGAGGAAGTAGGCCCCTGGGGATGTGTCCCAGTAGGAGGCTACCTACTTTACTTCCTTCCTGTTATTCTTCCTCTCTGTATCCTGGCTGCCATGAGCTAAAGAGCTCTCCTCTACCACACATGCCCACATTCTCACTAGCCCTATAAAATGTATGGGACTAAATGATCATAGACTTGTTTCTGAAAAAATGTGGGCAAAATAAATCTGTTCTCTTTTAAATTTATCTCTCAGGTATTTTCTTTCAGGCCCAGGAATTAAATCCAGGGCCTCAAACTCATAAACTAGTGTTCTCCTACTTGAGCCATTTCCCTAGAACCTTCTTTATTATTTAGTTTTTGAGGTGGAGTTTTGTTAACTTTACCAAGACTGGCTTTGTCCTCTAGATCTTCCTGAGTAGCTGGGATTACATATATAAGCTACCACACAAAACCTCTCATGTGTATTTTAGTCATAGAGACTAAAAGGTAACAAATCCAGCCTTTGAACTGCCAGAACCTCCAAAATCTCTTTTTACTAGCCATCAGGCTTTCCATTATAGCGATGGAAAGTTGATGAACACATGTTGTTTTAACTGAATTGATAAGCCACCACCTCTTTCCTCCCTCCCACTATACATATACCTTGGTCTTTTCTGAGACAAGAAACATAAGCTTAAGTGAGTGATCTTTCAACTCCCTGTAAACTCAAGAACCAATTCATTCAACACAAATTTATTAAAGTTTCCTATATGTGTGATACATGAAAGGCTGCTAAGCATACAGAAAAAAACAATGACTTTGGTAGTCATTTTTCTAAGGGTAGGCCATGAGCATATTAAATTCTTTATAGTATATCTTCACAATTAATATAAGGAAATCACCAACTAGTCTAGGTTGCAACCATTGTTCCTACCATAGCTGATTTCCTGCATAATAAAATGCAAAAACGCAGCAATGGATTTAAAGGAACAGGCTCTTCTTTCACCTTTTCTTCCTCAAACTATACTCCATATTGAATTGTTCCCACAAGACATGAAACCTGTCTTTGTGTGGAGTTGCAATTGGGTGACTTGCCAGCTTCCTTATAACCTAATCTCATTTTCAAACACACGCAATTGTTCTGATAAAAGGGAAATTCCTTCAGGGAGCCATTTTTTTAAGGAAAAAAATTAATTTATGGTAAATCAATTTTATGCTTTGTTTCTGGTCTGCATCAGCATCGGCCTATGAATTGTACTGCGTTTAGGTACACGGGGCCATTATTGTGATTTATTGTGAGTGGATTCCCTGGCCTACTGTTCTCTTACTGAAATAAAGGGAGAAAAAGCAAACTAACCTTCCATTCAGTGGATGGTATTCCAAATGGTCATTCTTTCCTGGTCACATGGTGACTGAGAAAGTTGATGATTGCCCCATCATAGTGCTGTTCTCCAAGAACTCCACTTCCAATCACTTATCGCTTATCTTCAGCAGTGTTGTGTTTGGGGAGAGGTAAAGGTGGTATGTTCAGGATCCTGGAGATGCTGCTGTAAATCAGAATCTCTAATGCCAGATGCACATTCATCCTTCTGCAAGAATTTATCATGAGGTTTGATTTTTATTATTCACATAAGGATAGGCTACATTCTTTTTCCTAGGATAGGGGAAGAGTTGGACACTTAAACCTTTTGAATCAAGATCCTAGTGACACTGAGGTTCACTTTAGTGGGTGAAGAGGAGGAAGAGGGCTCTGAAACCAACAGCTCACCCAGGTACGACTTGCTCTCAAAAAGATGCTTCTGTAGACAATAAGCAGAGGTCTTCAGTTCACAGAGTCAAAGCCTTGGTGATCTAATTCAGATGGTTATTGGAAGTCTAAGACATAGCCTTCTTCTTTTTAAAGTTTCCAAGTTGCTACATTTCAGGGTGACAGTCATGTCTCAGTAGTAAAAAGTGCCTGCCTAGCAAGCCAGAGACTAAGTTCAAGTCCCAATATCCCCATTAAAAAAAACACATCCATACTTGGCTGTATTTCTAGCCAGAAATCTACTGAGCACAAGGTCTGTCTTTTATCTCTAGCATCCTCCAGTAAATTACTGTACTATGCATCTTCAAGCCTCTTTATGAAAAGGAAATAGCCCCATCTGATATATTGTTTCATCTAATCCCTGCTTTTCCTAAAGCTGCCTATATTTAACTTGGTTACACTGGGAATTAGCAGGACTCTGAGATTTGCTTTTGTTTCTGAAAAAGATTGTGGCTAACCAGCCTGCAAATACATTAGCTTTTCTCCTCACAAGCACATAATCTCTACTGTGCACTTAGACTTTCTAGGAGAAAAGAAAAGTCAAGTGTATGCATAGGACATTCATGTAGACTGGCTTAAAATCTATCATAGCTCCTTGATGTACATCTGTCTATCTATCATCTATCTTTATCATCTGTCTCAAAATGCCTCCAAGTAAAGAATTATAGTACACAGTTGGAGAGACAGGAAAAAAATATGCAACTGGGTTCATTAGAAATTAATATGCCTCTTTGGGGACTAGTTTTGTGACAAGTTGTATCATTTGTAGAGCTGGTTGGGGGTCTGTACACCACAGTCGTTCATTTTCTCAGGTGCTGTATATTCCCCATGAGAAAGTCTTCATCCACCATTAGCCTCATCCCTTATGGCCTATATTAATTTATAACAGAAGGGAATTGCAAAAATGCACTGTTTCACAGAATCAAGGCAAGCTGTAGCAACCCTTTTTAAAGTCATAATAAATTAAGCTGCAAAGAATGCCTGTATTTATCTTGCATCATTTTTATAGTTATTGCTGCTATTTTTCTTATGCTGGCTTAATTAAGATATGTCTCTGGGGAATTACTTCTGGTGGAAAAAGAGTGGAATTCTTTTAAATAGTTTTGTTTTATTTCTGTGAATAGAGAGTAGGTGCTGTGGGTCGAACAGATGGTAGAGAGAGATAAAAACTCTGATGTGGGAGTTTCATCTGGGTTCTAAGTGATTTAAATGTTACAGCCCTCCTTCCTATCCCCAGTCCTCAGATCTGGAGAAAGAGGTCATAGAAGCCAACCCCAGAGGCCCTTTCCCTTATGCTTTGACCGTTCTTAGGTAGACAGCTGAGCAGTCAAAACAATCTCTGCCAGATTCTCCCCTGTCAATCTCAAAACTCACCGAAGCCACTAAAATCCATGTTACTTTTTAACAACTGAACTGGGTGGGCTGTACTTTATCCACATTGATCATTCCACAGCTGGTTGTCATGACAACAGGAAACACTGCTGCAAAAGCCAAGAACTCAGTGGAGAAAAATGGACAGGACCAGAGGCCCTCTGCTATGGGAGCTTTAAAGGGATCTGTTTGGCCCTGTGGATTTGTTCTCTCCAGCCCAGGGCCACCACTGGTCTCATTAGGCTTTCTAGTGACATGAAGTTTTGATTACTCATACCAGCATTTTTTATATGTTTTTATTGTAAAAATACTGTACAGAGAGGCTACAGTTACATGAGCAAGGTAATGAGTCCATTTCCTATCAAGCATATAACAGCATTGTATTTAATCTATAAAGCAACCATGGAATATCCCTTTGGTGTAACCAACCACAGCTTATTCTTCAACCTAAGCTGTTTATTTCCTTGTTTGTGAAAAATATCCATATGTCTAATAAATTCTTGTGTCTGTACATCTTTATTTTCATATTCATTTCTTATGACACACCTCATATAGTGGGCCAAGATGGAAACATAATGCCTCCCTTTTGTGTCAGTACTAGGGCTTGGACTCAGGGCCTAGCCACTGTCTTTTAGCTTTTTTTGACCACATTTGGTGTTCTACCACTTGAGCCACAGCTCTACTTCTAGGTTTGGGGTGGTTAATTGGAGACAAGAGTCTCACAGACTTCTCTACCTTGGCTAGCTTACAACTGAGATCCTCAGATCTTAGCTTCCTGAGTAGCTAAGATTACATGTGTGAGCCATGGACACCTGGCCACAATATTCTTTTAAGATTCTGTGATCACAAAATATTTACCTTCTTAAGTTCCTCTTGAGATAAGACCTACTTTTATCCTCTCTGGTGAATAATAAATAAAATAACAATTATTCCAGCCAGGATCTCCTTCAATAGGCTGCATTCTACTAGGCAGAATACTGGCAACTATTGATTGGTGGTAGGTTTGTGTTCTTTCTGACTCAGGAAGAACCTTTCCCTTCTCTGTCAGGCTTCTTTCAGACTTACTACAGCCTAATTTCAACTCTGGCTCAGAAACCAACTCACACAATTACCTTTCTCATGGCTTCTTTTGGCCTATAGAATATTGTTGTTTCCTCTGAAGGCCTCATAGGCCTTATTGTAGCTGAAGCTGGTGCTCCACGATGGGGAGGCCATTGTGAATCACATATCTCCCCAACCATCTTAGCCCTGTGTACTATAAGTTCCCACAGGCCCACAGGCAGGCACTGAGAAACTGATGGCACTGGATAAGGTTGCAAGGCATCATTATGGGGCTCTGAACCTTAGGACTTAAACTAGATTCTGATGAAGTCTGAAGACCAAATGAAACCAAAAGACTGTCAAACTAATATAAACTCATTTAAAATTTTAGGCCACTGAAGCAGAAGACTGCCCTCTACTTTTCCAAAGTCTATCTCTCCTACATCCATATACACAAATATTCCCTTTCCTCTGGGAGTAACTTCTGTATAAAAGCTTTTACTTCTGGATATGGTGGTCCATGCATTCAATTTTAGCTACTCACGAGGCTAAGAAGTGAATATCAAAGTTCACAGCTAATCCAGGCAAGAAAATCAATGAGACTCTTATGTTCAGTTAACCAGCAAAAAGTCAGATGTTGAGTGCTAACTTTGAGCAAAAAAGCTAAAGGACAGCATCCAGGCCCTGAGTTCAAGTCCCAGGGCTGGCACAGAACAAAGAAACAAACATCAAACAAGCTTTTACTGCCTACTTTACATACAGAGTCCAATATCAAATTTATAATACTTGTCAACCTCTATGCATATAAGACATGGATCTTGGCTTTGGAACTGAGAATCATTGCTGCTTATTGAAAAGAAGATAACATATCTAGCCAATACTCCAATTACTTTAGAAGACTTTGTCCCTAGTACTGAGAAAGGAACAAGGCTTTCAGTGCCATGTGATCAGCATTTGTTGGAGCTCATATGAACACAGTCACCTCAGTAGGCAGGCAAGGTCTTCCTTATACCACTGTTCCTTGTCCCTGTCTCTCTCATCACTAGACAATAATACTGTGTGTGTGTGTGTGTGTGTGTGTGTGTGTGTGTGTGTGTGTGTGTGTGTGTGTCCTTGGACTTGCACTCAGGGCCTGGGCACTGTCCTTGAGCTTTTGTGCTTACGGCTGCCACTTGAGTCACAGCTCACTTCTACCTCTTTTGGTGGTTGGCTAATTGGAGATAAGAGTCTCATTGACTTTCCTGTCTGGGCTGGCTTCAGACTATGATCTCAACCTCTTGAGTAGCTAGGATTACAGGTTTAAGCCACTGGCTTGCAGCTCCAAAAAATTCCCATTTATGTTAAAGGGTAACTTAAATGCACACACACACAGAGAGCTCTCACTTGTAATCTCAGCTACTTGGGAGGCAGAAATAGGTGGATTGTGGTCCAAGACTGACCCTGGACAAAAGCACAGGACTCTCTCTGAAAAAAAAAACCAAAAGCAAAAGGACTGGATTATCACTTAAGTGGGAGTGTATTTTCCTAACAAGCAGGAAGCCCTGAGTTTAATCCCCTATAACACCAAAGAAAAAATAAAATGTCTTCCCTGAAAATATAGTTTTTTCTAAGGAATTTCTGGACAAAACAATCTTATGCTCATAAAATGTTAGTAACTGGTTTATATCCATTTCTTCAAAAAATGCCTTATTCTTTTAAACCATGGTTGAACTGATATATGCATGAACTTTGCAAGGCATAAGAAAATGTAATTTACTTGACATGATTTGGGGAGAGAAAAACTGAAATGTATTAAACAACCTTCAACCACATTATTTAGAAAGAAGAAAATCAGAGACACTAATTGCCCATGATAGCTATTTATACAATGTACCACTGGAGTGAAAGGATGCTGGCTGCTCTTGAAATAGGCAGTTTAAATTTGATCCAGAAGGCAGCCAGTGGAGCCAGTAAAGACATAATCTGGGAGGTGACATACTTTCTCTGTTAAAGCTTAGCTATTGAGGATAAAGAAGCAGCCAGAATAGGCCCCAAGTCTAGTTTAGAAACCTCGAGCAAATCTACAGAATTGGAAACATCTATCCCCATCCTAGCTCATTCTCTCATTTGAGGGGCTTCCTTCAGAAGCCTGCCAATCTGAGGTTGGTCCCTAAATATCCCAAATTCAAGAGGCCAAAGAGTCTGGCACCCAAACCATCATTCTTTCCTCCACACAAACTAACACATACCTACCTACCTGTCTGTCTGAACCATCAAATGTTTGCCGTGTGCCAGGCGCCACTGGCTCTCACCTGTAATCCTAGCTACTCAGGAGGCTGAGATCTGAGGATTGTGGTTTGATGCAAGCCCAGGCAGGAAAGTCCATGAGACTCATCTCCAATTAACCACCAGAAAACCAGAAGTGGCACTGTGGCTCAAAGTGGTAGAGCGCTCTTGAGCAGAAAAGTTCAGGGACTCAGGTCCGGGTTCAAGCCCCATGACTAACAAAAAAAAAAAAAACACAACCCTGCTGTGTGGTTAATTAGCTACGAGCTATGATCTAAAACAAACTTGTGCCAAGCACTAGTGACACATGCCTATAATCTTAGCTACTCAGGAGGCTGGTATCTAAGGACCACAGTTTGAAGCCAACCTGGAAAAAAAGCCTGTGAGACTCAATCTCCAATTAACCAGCAAAAAAAACAGAAGTGGAGCTGTGGTTCAAGTGATAGAGCACCAGCCTTAAGCCAAAAAGCTAAAGAACAGTGTCCAGGCCCTGAGTTCAAGCCCCAACACAAGAAAAAAGAGTTAGAAATATATATATATATATATATATATATGTATATATACATATATACATATATATTACATTATCCAAGGTAAATGAGAGTTTCACTCTTCCTATCTCAAACCATTCTTTTAGGCAGTATACTTGGAATGGCACTGGTTTCTCTCTGTGCCTTTCAGTGTGTTTATTTGACTCAGTGCCAAGCCATATAAATTGTTATCAGAGGAAATGATGGTCCAACACAGCCACTCCTACAAAGACATTATCTGCTATGTGTCATTAGTATAGAAAGTTCACCCCCTGTACTCCACAAAAGGCCCTGTGCCCACTCCCAAGCGACCTTCATAGAAAACCACTTTTTCTTCATTCCTGATCATATAGCAGTGAATACTGCTAAGTAGACCTATTTGGGAATGGAAGGCTTGGAATTGAAGTTGAACCATGAAGCACTGGCAATGTACCAGACAGTGTACTAAGGGAATTTGCAAAAACTTGAAAGGTAGCTATTAACATTCCCATTTTTCCAAGAAGAAAAATCCTTAAGAAGAGAAAAGTTCTTGCCACGTAAAAGTGGTAGAATCAAACTGGCTGTAAGACCTATTTGATTTCCTCCAAAACCCACTGGTTCTCCAAGTGTGATTCCCTGACCAACAGCATTAGCATAATCTTGGAACTCTAGAAAAAGTATATCCTTGGAACTCACAGAAGAGTCACTGGACCAAAAAGTTCAGAAAATGTCAAGGTCCCAGTTGTTCATGCCTGTAATCCCAGCTACTCAGAAGCTGAAATATCCTGGACAGACAAAGCTAAATGACTCCTGTATCCAATTAACCAGCAAAAAGCCAGAAGTGGAGGCATGGTTCAAGCAATAAAGCATCAGCTGTGAACACAAAAATGTGAGGCCTGAACCATCTGTTCTTTCTTCCACACAAACCTACCTACCTACCAGTCCTAGTACTGGCACATGCTCACACACACATGAACGTACACACACAAATACACACACACACACACACACACACACACACACACACATACACACACACACACAAACCACCACCACCACCAACAACAACAACAAAAACACCTCAGAAAAATGTCATGGACCTGGAAAGCCCTACTTTAACAAGCCCTCCCAGTGATGTCAACATTCTTTTAGTTTTGGGAACTTCTATTTCTGACCACATTGTCCCTCACACCCAACCACCACCATATCTAGGAGTGACTTGGCTACAGCTGTGCCCCTACCCTGCACATTAAATCCTTACAAGCTTAGAGAGAAGCCTACTCTTCTTTATAAACATCCTGCCCCCAGATGTGCTTTTCCTCCAAACCTCCCCGTAATCATTGTCTACACAATCATTTTGCCAATTATCATTTATGTCTTAGGACAACTCTTCCACTGGGCCCAAAGCTTATAGATCTTGGTATTGATTTAATTTTTCATATGTCTCTCATCAACAGTGTCTGCTAACAACGTTCTGCAGAGAGCGAGTAACTCCATTAACTATTAGTTCCCATGGTGAATGACTAGATCTGAAATTTTAATAATTGTTTTACGTACTACAGAAACAGCGGAACATTTTTCAATCTAAAGAATTCCTATTAATTGACATGCTGAAAAATGAGAATGTGCCAGCTGGCTCATGCCTGTAATCCTAGCTACTAAGGAGGCTGAGGTCTGAGGATTGCAGTTCGAAGCCACCCTGGACAGGAGAGCCTGTGAGATTCTTACCTCCAACTAATCACCAAAATAAAACCTGCAAGTGGAGTTGTGGCATAAGCGGTAAAGCACAAGCCCTAAACAGCAACAATAAGCTCAATGACAGTGTCCAGGCAGAGTTCAAGCTCCAGGACTGGCACAAACAGAAAGGAATGTGCCTGCCTTGGGACCAGGACTTCCAAAATTCTAATGAGCACAGGAACCATCTGAGAATCTTGTTAAATACAAACTCCAATCAGGAACGCTGGCCTGGAGCCCGAGAGACTAAATTCCTCCTGCTTTTCAAGTGGTAGCAATGTGGCTGGACCACAATCTATACTTGGAGTACCATGGCTGAAGTGACCAAGATCATGGAAGAGTTGAAAAACTGGGTAACAGAAAGAACAGTTAAGGTGGGGACTCAGGTGATGATTCTGGATATTTGGAGGTAAGGAATACATTCACAGCTTAGTGGTCTAAGAGCTGTGATCTTAAGCTTTGTGCCTTGAGAAGATTGGACTTATCTAAGGAAAAACAGCTAAGTAATCACAATTGTGTCTAGAGTAATTATTAGAATAGCTGTGCATCATCCCCTGTCTTGACTTCCCCAGCCCTAGAAATGTGGTTGTGATGAGGGTCCACCAGACAGAAGGGCTATGAGAGGGTCAAGTTGGATGAAATGGTCCCAGGTCCAATGAAGCTGAAGGGTGGGGCTGGGGTCCGGCTCTACTTAGAATATGCAAGGCCCTGGGTTCTATCTCCAGCACCATAAAAAAAGAAAAAAAATTCTACTATTCTTTGCAAACACTTGTAAACATGTCCTCCTATAGTTTTATATAAAGCTTCTTTCTATACTCTCTATTCTATACCAAGATGTATGTTTTGCAACTTTTCTAGAAACAACTTGAACGTTCTCGCAAAATTCTATTATTATTTCTGACTTTAAACTTGTGATTTTTCCCCACTAATTTTTCATAGACTTTTGGTCTTTATGTAAATTATTGATTACAAATATATTATACGCTATAAATAATCTAAGGCTATAACCTTATCTCAAAACATAACTTTATTCGTATTCCATAAATTTTGTAGTTTAATTTCTTGTTTTTCAGAAAGAGGAACTCACTGTTAGAAAGACTCCAGGCCTCAAGGAATATGCCAGCCTCTTTCTCCCAAGTGCTGGGACTACATACATGTGCTACGGAGGAGGATTATTGGTTTTTTATCATCAAGGTGATGTATAGAGAGGTTACAGTTATGTAAGGTAGTAAGTACATTTCTTGTCAACCTTGTGACTCATTGTTTTTTACCCACAACTTTATGAAGTAGAATTGATACAGAGTAAATAGTCCTAATCTATTTTCTTTGAAAATTGATGTAAATGAAAAAATATAGGATGTTATACTTTACGTCTGGCTTTTTTTTCACTCAATAGTATATTTTTGGGGTGTATTGCAATTTATTTCATTCTTTACCTGCAAATGGAGATTTAAGTTGCTGCTACTTTTTAGCTTTTATGAACAAATTTACTATGATATGGGTAGACAGACCTTTGTAAGGAAATGTGCTTTTATTTGTTTTTGGTAAATAAACACCTTAGAATAGAATGGCTATGAGGATGGATATTGTTGAAGTTTGGAAAAAACAAACTACCAAATGATTTCCCAAGGTGGTTGGACCAGTTTGAATTCCCATGAGCAGCATACCAGTTGCTCTATATCCTAGCCAACACTTGCTATGATTAAATTCTAGAAGTTCTATTAGGCATCTTATTATGATTTTGTTTATTTTTCTTTTATTCATTAAGTTTTTGGCAGATTGGGGTTTGAACTCATGGTTGTTAGGCAGTACACTACCACTTGAACTATGATCCCAGACTTTTTTTGGCTTTATGTATTTTTCAGGTAGGGTCTCAAGGTTTTGCCTGAAGCTGGGTTTGCACCTCATTTTTCTTGATTGCTATCACCCAAGTAGCTGAGATTACAGGCATGAGCTGCTGGTCTCAGCCTTCTTATAATTGTATAGTTTTACTTTTTGTCTCCCCACACTGTTTGTGTTAAGCTTATTTGCCATTTGTATACTGTGCAGTACAATGCAGAACAGAAGTGAGAGCATATCACCAGTCTTTCCTTAATCTTACAAGAAAAGCATTCATCTCTGATTTTTAACCTAGTTTACTTTTCCTTTTTTGGTACTTATGGAAGTTCTCTTCTACTTTTCCATGCTTTTATAAATCAAGAGACTTGGGTACTATCAAGTTCATTTATAAATCTATTTAAATGAGTATATGACTTTTCTAATCTGCTGTGACAATAATTTTTACATGCTAAACCTACTTTATACCTCTGAGCTGAATGCATCATGATCATAATTATCTTCTTTAAAGATTACTGGATTTATTTTCCTAAAGTTTCATGTGAGATATTAATCCATGGTTTCTTTTCCTCTCTGTATCTTTTTCTGGCTTTTTATATCAGAGGAGTATTCAATTCATAGAATGAATTGAGAAGTATTCCTTTCTTCTCAATTTTCTGGAAGAGTTATATAGAACTAGTATTATTTCTTTGTTAAAGTTTTGGTACAATCCCCAGTGAAGTTATTGGCATTTGCCTGAAGGACTAATAGAGGTAGTTATAGAATCAGCTTGTCAAGTTCCCCAAAGCTGCTCTGCATTGTAATTGTGATTACATCAAAAATGTGGATTGATTTGAAGAGAATTTCTTTTGATGAACACATTTTTTTCTGAATCACATTTTTTGAAATGTAACATTCTATTTTGATATAATAGATTTATATGCAACTAAGGGAAATATAACAAAGAAATCATTTGGGCTTGGTGTGGTAGCTCACATATGCAATCCTAATTATTCAAGAAGAAGAAATAGGGAGGATTATAGTTGGAGGCCAGCCTTGGCTAAAAGTTAGTAAGCTGAGGTGTGTTGGTGTATCTCTGTACAGGTAGCAGGATCATGGTTCAAGATCAGCCATAGGCAAAAGTGGGAAATCCTATCAGAAAACAGTTAAAGCAAAAGGGCTCAGAGTATGGTTCAAGTGGTAGAGATCTTGCCTAGCAAGCACAAGGTCCTGAAGTCAAACCCCCATTACATGATCATAAAATAAAACACAATTCTGGAATCCTCCACTGAGTACCATCAATGGTACTGCCTTGAAAATGTGTAATACTTATCATGATCAGGATACTACTGACATTGATAATTATGAAATAAGATTCTTCACACTGCCCTTTTGTAACCAGAACCATTTCCACTTCTCTCTCCCTCATTTGCCTCAGTATCCTCTGGCAACTACTGATCTCTTCATGTCTATAATTTTCTGATTTCAGGCCTCATATAAATGGAAAAATGCAGTACATAACCTCTGGGATTGGCTTTTTCCAACACTGCTTAATTTCTCACACAACTTAATTCTTTTCAAACTCATCCAAGTTCTCATATTATATCAGTAATTTATTCCTTTTAATTGCTGAATAATATTCCACAGCATAGAGGTGCCACAGTTTAACCATTAACCTATTGAAGGCCAGCTGGATTGTTTGGACTACTATGAATAAAGCTGCTAGAAACATTTTCATATCTTAGAATGAAATTGCTACCATGAAACTGTCCTTTGGCCCATCCATTTTCATAAGAACCAATTTATCTTTGCAAAAAGTCATCTGTTTTTCATAAATCATCTTCCTTTCTCCTTTTTATTAAGTATTGTGTTCTCCTCCAAATGTTCTCTCTTTTTCTTCTCTCTCTTAATGGTATTAGGGTTTGAACTCAGGACTACATGATTGTGAAACAGATTCTCTATCGCTTGAGCTACATCCACAGCCTGATTTTCTTGTTTTAATTTTTCAGAATGGGTCTTTTTTGCCTGGGGCCAATCTTGAATCTTGATCTGCCTACCAGTACTCTCCCACCATGCCCAGTGCTTGTCTCCTAAAAAGGTGGTATATAAGCACCAAATTCTAATTGCCTCCTGAGTCACATTTCATTGTGAACTCTCAAATAGATATGCATAATTAAATATGGTTTTTCTCTTGCTAATTGGTTTCAGTTTAATTTGCAGACCCCAAGAAATATAGTTAATATTAATAATAAAGTTTTCCTCAACAATAATGACTATGCAACAAAGATAAACTGGAAATTATACAAAAATTTTGATTGATTCAAAAGTAGGAGAAAAGGGAAGCAGAAAAAGGTAGACAAAAAGAAAAAAGTTAAGATTCTAGATTTAATGGCAATACTTCCCAAGGCTATCTACAAATTCAATGCGATACCTATCAAAATTCCAACCTCATTCTTCAAGGAAATAGAAGAGGCAATCCAAAAATTCATATGGAACAATAAAAGACCCCGAATAGCAAAAACGCTCCTCAATGGAAAGAACACTGCTGGAGGAATATCAATACCAAATTTCAAACTCTACTATAAAGCCATAGTAATCAAAACAGCTTGGTACTGGCAAAAGAACAGACTTCAGGACCAATGGAATAGAATTGAAAACCCAGAAATGAACCTACAGACCTATAGCCACCTAATCTTCGATAAGGGAGCTAAAATAATAGAGTGGAAGAAAGACAGCCTCTTCAGTAAATGGTGCTGGCAAAATTGGTTAACTACTTGTAGAAAACTAAAGCTAGATCCTTATATATCACCCTGCACCAGAATCAACTCCAAATGGATCAAAGAACCTTGGAGTCAAAGCAGACACTCTGAAAACAGTACAGGATGGAATAGGAGACACCCTAGGTCTCCTTGGCGAAGGCCGAAATTTTCTTAATAGAGACCCGGAAACACAACAAATCAAAGAAAGGTTGGACAAATGGGATTGCATGAAGCTGCAGAGCTTCTGCATGGCAAAGGACATAGCTAGCAAAATCAATAGAAAGCCCACAGATTGGGAGAAGATCTTTACTAGCCATACAACGGACAAGGGTCTCATATCTAAAATATACTTGGAACTCAAAAAATTAAATCCCCCAACAACAAATCCTCAAAGAAACAACTGCCCAATAAATACGTGGGCTAAAGACTTAAAGAGAAACTTCTCTGAAGAAGAAAGAAGGATGGCCAATAGACACATGAAGAAATGCTCAACCTCCCTAGCCATAAAAGAAATGCAAATCAAAACAACATTGAGATACCACCTCACCCCAGTTAGAATGGCAAAAATCAAGAACTCTAACAACAACAGATGCTGGAGGGGATGTGGACACAAGGGAACCTTACTTCATTGTTGGTGGGAGTGTAAACTTGTTCAACCACTTTGGAAAGCAGTATGGAGGTTCCTCAAAAGACTTCACATAGAACTCCCCTATGACCCAGCAATCCCACTTTTGGGCATTTACCCAAATGTCTACAAACAAGACCACACTAAAGCTACCAGCACAACTATGTTTATTGTAGCATTATTTACCATAGCTAAGATGTGGAACCAACCCAGATGCCCCTCAGTAGATGAATGGATCAAGAAAATGTGGTATATATACACAATGGAATTCTATGCCTCCATCAGAAAGAATGACATTGCCCCATTTGTTAGGAAATGGAAAGGCTTGGAAAAAATTATATTAAGTGAAGTAAGCCAAGCCCAAAGAAACATAGGTCCCATGGTTTCCCTTATTTGCAATATCTAGTATATGTCTGAGTCAAGCAGAAAAGGTCAGATAAGGTGATGTTAGGAAAATGAACCCTTAGATATGTATTTAAATGTTTTTTTCTTTCATGCATTTGTTTCTAACGCATTTATAAGATTATTTCTTTGTTGCTTTGTATGTCCCTCCCCCACAGTATAACCCCTGCTTTCACTATATTTGATGTCGGTATAACTTGTGGAGGAGATGGGGAAAAACAAGTCGTTTAAGGATACAGGTGGACCCGTTGCAACAATGAGAAGTACAAGTTGTCAATGTCGAAAACGAACTTTACAACTTTGGTGTGGGGGGGTGGAATTCGGTGGGGGGAGCGGGGGGAGGTTGGGAAGGGATGTGACAGGTAAACAAAGGAGGAGGCTACAATGCTTGATAAGAAATGTACTCATTATCTTGCCCATGCAATTGTAACCCCTCTGTACAGTATGTTCACAAAAAATTAAAATTAAAAAAAAAACTTAAAAAAAGATTCTAGATTTAAGTCTAATCATATATTAATTGCCTTAAATCCAAGTAATCTAAATATACCAATTAAAAGGAAACAGTTGGCAAACTGAGTAAAAAAGCAAAGCCAAACTAAAAGTGGAGAATAAGAAAATGATAAGTAAAGTTTCTTACACACATACACACACACGCACACACACATATATATATATATATTTTATATATATATATATATATATATATATATATATATATATATATAGAGAGAGAGAGAGAGAGAGAGAGAGAGAGAAACAGATAGACAGAGATAGACAGGTACCAGTGGCTCACACTTATAAACATAGCTATTCAGGAGGCTGAGACCTAGAAGAAGCCAGTTCAGGTAGAAATAGTCTTGTGAGATCCCATCTCCAATTAACCTGTAAAATGCTGAATTTGGAGACTGAGTGAGAGAAGAGGCTTTGAATTAAAGAAGGAATCAGAAGCAGGTGCAGTGGTGCCTATCTGTAATCCCAGCACCTTGAAGGCTACAAATTCAAGCTGAAGCTGAGCTATGAAGAAAAATCTTAGCTAATATGGGTTATAATAGTGACATCTCTCTCTCTCTCTCTCAAAAAAAGACAGGACAGATTAGCCTGCGGGGGTGGGTGGTGGGGGATAGATAGCTCACTGGTAGAGCACTTGCTTAGTGTACAAGAGATCCTAGGTCCCTTTTTCAGCGCAAGACGGAAAAAATATTTTATCATGGTAACACTAATGAAGAGAAAGCTTGAATGGCTTTATTGACAGGTAATATAGTTGTTTTCTCATTTCCTGGTGTTCAATTTTTAGCAATTTTTTATTGTGATTAAGTGATTACATAAATTTCACAAATTTCACAGTATTGTGGGATAGTGATACTTAAAGTCACAAACACATTCTCACCTTCATGGGGCAAATTGTCTTTATCGTAGTCTATAAAGTTTATGAGTTCTATGAACTTTGACAATATAGTTATTTTTTCCACATCGGGTGGTATGTACATTTCTTTCCTTTTGCTTAGTGTTAGATAATATGGTTTTAAAAGCAAAAATTAAGGATAAGAAAATTCATTACGTATTGATAAAAATGGGAATTAATCAAGAGGACATAGTCCTAAATGGTTATGTAGCTATTAGCAGTTTCTAAATACATAAAGCAAAAAGTGAAAACTACAATTATAGTTAGAAATTTTAATACTCTTATCTTAATAATTATTACAACATGCAGGAAACATACAGAAGATTTGAACACCTTGACTGAACTGATTTATTTAACACTCCACCAAAGTCTAGAATTCACATTCTTTTCAAGTGCACATGGTACACTTACCATGTTAGGCTATCTTTGTGCTATAAAATTAGGTTCAAAGGATTAAGAAATACACAAGTCATACAAGTATGTTCTCTGCCCAGAGAGAGTTAAATTAGAAGCCATCAGGAAGATATATGAAAAGTCCCCAAACATTTGAAAGTAAATAACATATTTCTAAATATCCTGTGGATGACAGGAGAAATCAAAGGTAAAATAGAAAGTATCAGAATGAGCAACTGAATGAAAATAAAAGCACAATATATAAAAAAATATATGGGGCACCAATAAAGCAGTATTTAGGAAGGTTTTATAACGATCAAAGTTGACATTTTAAAAAGACCTCAAATCAATTATTTCCGTTTCCAACCTTAAAAAACTATAAAAAGAAGTAGAAATACTAATGATCAAAGCATAACTCAGTAAAATAAAAAACAGAAAATTAATATTTTAATAAGCTATTTTTACATCAATGAAACTGATTAATATCTAGCCAGACTGACCAAGGAAGAGAATAGAGACATGAGTAATATCAGCAAAGAAGTATCATTAGAGATTTTTCAGCTACTTAAAGGGTAAGAATTAAATATTAGTGAGCAATTGAAATAAATCAATATAAAATGGATAGATTCCTTCAAAGACACAAACTACAAACTCATTGCAGATGAAATAGCCTGAAAGGCCCCATACTTATGAAGGAGATTGAGTTGTTACTTTAAATTATCTTCCCACAAAGCAAACCACAGTTCCAGATAGCTTGGATGGTTTTCTCTATCAACTATTTAAGGAAAGAACACCAGTTCTACACAAACTCTTCGATATACTTCCCAACTCATTCTGAGGCAATATTGTCAAGAAACCCACATAAGACAATGATATAACAAAAGAAAACCATATATCAGTATCTTTCATGAACACGAGACACATTTTTTAAATTTAATAAATTGAATCCAGCAATATATAAGGAGGATAATACATCATGATTTAGTAGGCTTAACTTTAGTGATGCACAGTTTCAGTTTGGCATTCAAAAATCAGTCGTTTTTAGTGTAAAAGACCTCAGTAAACATTTGTCCAAAGGATATATACAAACAAAATAATAGAATGATGTCCAACATCATTCAGTTATTAGAAATACAAACTGAAACCATGAGTTCCTAGTCCCTAGTCATTAGCAGTGTTATAATTTAAAGAAAAAGGAAAGAATTACAAATGTTGGCAAGGATGTGGAGACACTAGAACCCCCATACATTGCTAAGGAGAATATGAAGTCCTTTGGTCAATGTAAAAAATGTTTTGGAGAAGTGGCGCTGTGGCTCAAGTGGTAGAGCCCTAAGAGTTGAGGGATGGCACCCAGGCCCAGAGTTCAAGCCCCACGACTGACAAGAAAAAAAAATTAAAAAGGCTCAGGCTGGGAAGGTGGCTCAGTGGTAGAGTGCTTGCCTTGCATGCATTAGGCCCTAGGTTCAATTCCTCAGCACCACATAAGCAGAAAAAGCTGGAAGTGATGCTGTGGCTCAAGTGGTAGAGAACTAGCCTTGAGCTGAAGAGCTGAGGGACAGTGCCCAGGCCCAGAGTTCAGGCCCCATGACCGCCAAAAAAATAATTGTTTTGACAATTTCTCTCAAGGTGATATGTAGAAAAATCACATAGCATAGAAATTATACTCCTAGGAACATATTGAAATAGAACTGAAAACTAATATTCCAATAAATTCACATAGTGCATGTTCACAGTAACACTATTCACAATTGGATAACGGTGGAAACAACCCCAATGGGTGAAAAACACCCAAAAGCCCAAATGTCCACAAATAAATTATGGTATAGTCATAAAATTAAATATTATTCAGTCACAAAAGAAGGAATAAAGTACCAATGAATAGTACAACATGGAGGAACATCAAAATCATTGCTGGCAGAATGCTTACATAGCAGGCACTGAATATCATCCCCAATATTACAATAAAACAAACCCAAACAATGTTAAGTGAAGCAGCCAGATTAAAAGATCACATATTATGTAATTCACTTACATAGAATGTTTACAATATGCAAATTCATAGAGACAAATCAAACTAGTTTGCTTGGCTGAGGATGAGGAATGGGTTATTGATAGGAATTAGGATGAAAGGCAGAAATCAGGGAACTGTGGACTATACAGCTTGCAGATGGCAGGGTAAGCTGCTAAACCAAACTACATCTGACAACAAAATGGGAGCAGAGAGCTACAAAGTAAGACAAGTGTTAAGTAAGCATGAACAATGAGGAAATAAGTACAGGGCATTAAGTCTTTGGCACCATGACCTTATAGAGAACAGAAAAGATACCCACCAAATCAGAAAGCTGTCTTCAAGGACTCCAGTTCTCCCTATTTAACCTAAGTGCTGACTTTCAGGGCATGTCTATACCACATGTTCTCCTTGTCTTGACACTTCCTAATAACCTTTCCTAAAACCTTTACTATGATTGCATCTTGCATGAATTCTTCTCTTGCCAGACATAAGGATGGAGGTCAACTTGCTTGCTCTAAATGTCTGGTAACATATTTGATATGTTGGCCAGGAATTTAAGGATTATGTCTTTTTCTAACTTTGTAGCACTCTGCTTGACAGGCATAGAGTTTCCTTTCTGGGATGATGAAAATATTTTGGAACTAGAGGTAATAACTGTACAATACCAGTGAATTGTACTAATGATTGTACTAATGCCAATGAATTTTACAAGTTCAATGGTTGAATTTTCTGTGATACAAATTTTATCTTAATAAAACTTTTTAAATCAATACCATATTAACCAATATATGATCATTTGAATAGCTGCAAAATGCAACATTCCTTAAAAAAGGGTCCACTTTTGTTTTGTTTTGAGACAAAATCTCATTATGTAGCTCAGACACTTCAACCTCCCAAGTGTTGAGCTTATAGGCATATGTCACCACACCTGGTTTCTTGCTTTCTCCTTTATTTACCTATTTTTCTCTAGTGCATCCCAGAACAGTGACCAGCAATACCATCTACTCAGCTGCCAAAATGTCCCCAAGATGATGGTGCTTTCCTCTCTCTCATCTCCACCATCCCAAATGTGTCATGAATGTCTCCACTTCTCAGAAACTTACCAGCATTACCATAACCCCAACCATCCACCACTTCTCTGGTCTCCTAATCAACTTTCTCATGACCAACCTTGGCTCTTCAAAGTTTACATACACAAAGCAGCCAGATATTTTGAAATACAGACATGAGATTTTGAGACTTAAGATTCAAATCTCCCCCTCCCCCCCTGCCCTGCCCCATTGGTAACTGCTCATTTCCCAGAGGATAAGTTCCAACTGAAGGTGAGTTATACACAATAGGTGGTCCCACTTTCCTTCTGACTGCCTTGTTCAGTTGTCCTCTTGTCACTTCCCTTCCTTCCTCTGCTGGCTCTGGTTATAGTTAAAACCAGGGCTATGTTCAGCTCCTGCTCTCTATTCCATGGGTGGTCTCACAGCAATAATGAAGAGCAGTGGCAACATAGCACAGGAGGAAAAGAGGCCGCCAAACTAATTTCTGTCAAGTTCCTGAGGCTGTCAGATGTTCTTCTATAGGCAAAGTAGGAAAAAAGAAACACAAAGATGACTTTGGTGGCCCAGTTTCTAAAGACAAATCCATCGTTATGTTTTATCAAGCTATGGGCTCCTCTGGATTTTAATATTGTAATGAGCTCATAACAAGAATTTTCTCTGTTGTTGGCTTTACAGATATAAAGCTGTTAGATTGATGAATATTGAACCATTCACCACTTTTGAGTTGAATGTGAAGATTCTGTTCAAACTTGACAATAGGAAAGGGTGGTCCCCTCCCCTTCTTTCTCTAACTTGCATAACATCAAGCCTGGCTGCTTTAACTAATGAGTATTTAGAAGTAAAGGCTCCTACTGTTTCCAGCAAGCCATTAATTTTCTGCTTACAGTGCCACTGCTGAGTTTTTCATCAGTCACAATTCTTAGCTGTTAGCAGTTGCTTCTGAGTAGGGATGCTGACCCTTGGGTTCCTCTGTGTGTCACACGCCAGACATAATGGCTTCACAAGCCCCCTTGAAGGGATTTTTACTGAAGAACAGATGCAAATAAAAAGCTGCACATTCTGATTGGTCTGTTTGCTCTCTCAAATCTGTTTAGGGGAACTTAATTGTGTGTTAAAACCAACCTGGTTGAAGGCTGGTGGAGGTGAGTTGCATGATTCTCTTAAACTAATTGCACAGTCAGAACTATCCTTTGTAATAATGATGTTTGCTTCATTGTTGCCCCAGGTTTATTATTTGCTCAAGAGCCTCATTGATCTTGCCTCAGTGAGCTTTCCATTTTCATGCATTACATTTTCTTGGCAATTGAAAAGCACTATATCTTAAAAGATGCTCAATAACTTGAAAAAAATCATTTTCAGAAAGGCCTTAACCTGCTTTCATCTTCAAGCCTTTCTGACTTTGCCCAAGCAAAGCTAAAAGCAGAGTTGCATCACTGGAGTATATGCTTCTACCAAGATTTGGAAGCTGCAAGGTCATTTACAGACTTGTTTTGATAGATAGTAAAACTAAATCAAGAAATTTATACTCATAACTAAAAGAATACACATGCATATACTTGGGAAGAGGACAATATGTTATCCAATGGATTCTGCATTGTTCAATATCACAAATATTTTGGGAAAAGCCCTACTATTTCACAAAGACTCAAACTACTGGACTTATAATTGGCAAAATTATAAGGTTTGGAGGAAGGAAAAGGTGAAAGAAGCTAGAGGGAAATGCTATGAAGCAACTCCCACTCAAATGAAGATAAATTCAAGTTGGAAAGACAAGAGCTTTGTATTATTTTTAACTTTAGATCTCATTTCATCATCTCATCCCACAATTCCTTGCTATTTGTGAGAAGGAAGGGAAATTTAAATATCCTAAACTTGTGTCTGAGGAGTCAAGACAATACAGAAGCTTTACTATTCCCATAACTAAACACTAAATAGCACAGTATTTTTTAAATGCCACAATATGGTATAATATAGCATTAGTTGAATCAAAGGCAATGCATAGAACAATGGATGCCCAATGTTTCAACTATTATAAAGTTACAGTACTTTGCATCTCCCTCTATTGTATAAACTTTTAACCATTTTAGCAAGTGCTAAGTCTATTGGTTGACTTTTAAAACATTGGATTGTCGTATGGGAATGCAGTTGGAAGGAAACAGAGAAGCCACATTTTGAGAGGTGGAACTAGGAGTCTTTATTGGTGAGCCAGCATTTGCAGATGGACTCCTGTCTCAAAGACCTGTAGCCCAGAATTGAGTTTGGAGTGTGTGTGTGTGTGTGTGTGTGTGTGTGTGTGTGTGTGTGTGTGTGTGTGTGTGTGTGTGTGTATGTGTGTGTGTGTGTATATATATATATATAATATATATATATACATATATATAATTGTAAAGATGCTGTATAGAGGGGTTACAGTTACATGAGTAAGGCAATGAGTACATATCTTGTTGAGCATTGTTACCCCTTCCCTTCCTTTTTGCTCACCATAGCTAAGATATGGGACCAACCCAGATGCCACTCGGTAGATGAATGGATCATTTAAAATGTGGTATATATGTACAATGGAACTTTATGCTTCCATCAGAAAGAAGGACACAGCCCCATTTGTTAGGAAATAGAAAGACTTGGAAAAAATCATGTTAAGTAAAGTAACCCAGTCCCAAAGAAGTTCAGGTCCAATGGTTTCCCTTATTTGCAATAATTAGTATATATAGGATAATCTTATCAGATGAGCTGAAAAGCTCAAAAGCCATGTACATATGACCATATAAGATGATGCTAAGTGAAATGAACCCCAAGATATGGACACAGAGGTCTGTCTTTATTGTTATTGTTTTAAATGTACAATGTGATTTTGGTTTCTTCTGTTGTTTCCTTTGTATGTTCTTTCCCCTATGGTATATCCCCTGTTGTCACTGTACTTGATTTTGTACCCTGCATCTTGTATATACATATGTCTAATCTGGGGAGGGAATGGGAAATAACAAAACACTGAAACAGGACACAGGATGACCCACTGAAACAAGGATACACACAGGACAGTATATTGGAAATGAACTTTACAACTTCGGCAGGGGGACTGGGGGGGGGGGGGGCGGGAAATGAAGTGGGAAACCAAGCTTTAAAGACAAAAACCACATCCTTGGGTGGAGGCCCATTCCTAACAGAAGCAGACCAAACCATATAGGGAAGTAATTTAGGAGGTCAGCTTAAACTTTCCATATTAGGGGGTACACCTCAAATTTTCCATATAGGGAGATATTTAGAGGTTACTCAGAGGCGAGTGAATCAAACCATTTAGGGGAAATGGAAGGCCAGTTTTCTTTGTAGTAAAAGCTCTCAGGCTAAACAACATGACATCTGCAATTCAATGAATGGTCTCTCTCACCTCTAGGGTGTTCAGAGGTGGGTGTAAATCCCAGTCCACCCAGCAAGGCACCAGGATGGCTGTTAACTCAAGGCATATTGCTTAGATCCAATCTCCTTATTTCAAGGCAGTACATTACTTTTTTTATGACAGTTGTAGGGTTTGAACTCAGAGCCTGTGCACTGTCCCTGAGCCTCTTTGTGCCCAAGGCTAGTGCTCTACAGCACCACTTCCAGTTTTTGAGTGGTTAATTGAAGATAAGAGTCTCCTGGGGGACTTTTCTGCCTGGGCTGGATTCCAACCACAATCCTCAGATCTCAGCCTCCTGAGTAGCTAGGATTATAGGTTTGAGTCACTGGCACCCAGTTTACACTGCTTTTTTTCCCCAGTCCTGGGGTTTGAACTCAGGGCCTGTGCACTCTCCCTGAGCTGCTTTTGCTCAAGGATAGCACTCTACCACTTGAGCCACAGAGTTACTTCTGGCTTTTTCTGTTCATGTGGTACTGAGGAATCAAACCCAGGACTTTATGAATTCTAGGCAAGCATTCTACCACTAAGCTACATTTAAAAATTAGATAATCATTTAAAAGGGGAAATAAAATGAACACTGTGAATTAGTAATCTTTTGACAAGAGCCATACTTCAAAATAGTGACTCAGCAAACCATTTAATGTGAATTTTAATGGCTTTTCCTGAATTTTACATAGAAAACTTGATTTGGGCTATCAAAGGACTTTATCAATCAATCATTCCCCAGGCTCCAAGGATATTAATCAACAATGAGTTCTTAGGACAAGAGCTTTGCCAATATTACCCTTCAACTCACCTTGACATACACAGGCAGCACTTTTCCATCAAATAAGAAAATGTGAGGAGATAAAAATATGTTTATGAAAGGTTGTGAAACTTCTTTCAAAATGAGTACCCTGGAACTATGACAGAGGAAGAAAGAGGCAGAAATCCTAGCCTTTCTCCCCACCTCCCCCAAAGATTGAGTCATAGGGTTTATTTGTGCTGAAAATCAGAGTTATCTACTTCTTAGCATTTGGGGACCACCTGGGACTAAGGGGACTGAAGGGACTTCCAGATGGATTGTAAGACAATTCACAGATATTTACATAAGGAGAATAAATGTTTTTCCTAAGATATCGTTTCCCTTCAGTGTCTTCAGACCACCAGCAAAAAGAGGGAGGTACAGAAATTCTATTACATTAATAGTCTTTGTTTTTTTATGGCTTTGGCATTTATTAACTAGTGGGAGCTGTTTATTGGGTCATAAACTTTACTAATGGGGATATTATCTCTAAATTATAAATCTCCTACAGTATACGGCTTAGTTATAAAAGAATAATTATTTTGTATGGCTACAATGTATCATGTTTATCATTATGATTCCTATAATGGCCATTTCATTGTTAATGGTGGCTTGAACCCAGACCCAAGGCAGCAACATGTATCTACTTAAGAGCATTATCATTGTTTAACTTCTTTTTCTCCTCTGGCTTCTTAAATGAACTACAGTACAATCCTGCACGAAAGCAAAATTATCTATATATTTAAACTTTTGAGGGAAAGACAACTGAGTGAAGAGCTGAATAGGTGACAAGATGTGTTATCTCGAAAACTTGCAGGCAAGTGTCAGCCTTCTCTCTCAAAAATAAAAAATCTTAGTGACAAAATGGCTTGACAATGTCAGTTGCCTTTATAAGAAAGAAAAGTGGTGAGGGAGGGCAGGAGCTACTGGGGGCAAAAATCAAACAGTCAAAATCAGGTTTGTGAATAGGTGGTTCTAATATCTAAATTGTGTATATTCGTATGTTAAAAAGTCAGGTTGAGTCTATTCTATCAATGGTGAGTGTGAATTATCCTAGGTTTATAGAGAGGTAATTTATTGATTAGTTTCAATTTGAAAAACAGGGGTCAGCACTGTCAAGCAAGATGAGTTGCTACTGCAACCCCTCTGTACAGTATGTTCTCAAATAAAATAAAATAAAAAAAGATGAGTTGCTACTGCAAATGTGGAGTGAAAAAATAAGAGCCTGGAGGTGGAGGCAAGATATCATCAGCTCCTATTTCTCTCTTCAGAGAAGAGGTGATTGGCACAATCTCTTCCTGACAGGTTTTCAACTATCTCTGAGAACACAGGGCAGATGGACCTGGGGTAGATTGGAGAAGTTTCTCCAACTGAATTCCCACAGGTCTGTGATTATGGGTTTTAATCAAATATACATTACATGAATTCTGCTGAGGAAAAATAAAATTAAAATTGAAGCTGGGAAGTGCTGGGGGAAACTGTTGGAAGTTTCAGAATATTTAAGACTCTGGGGTTGGGCAGGCTGGTAGTATGCGAGTACAATGAACCAAAATGAATCCTCAAAATCTTCTACATTTACATCTCTAAATATTTCAAACATAATACATGTTTAGTCACACTGAAATTATGTATATATATACGTGCATATAGTCCTAAGCTAATAAGATGACTTTAGACTCAAAAAGTGTATTAAAAATATAAACACTGCATGTTTTAATTTCTCTTCCAGATGTGTGTGTGTGTGTGTGTGTGTGTGTTGGCAAAGAGGAGGTTCGTTTTCTTCCCATAACTTCACTGACTTCAGAAAATAAACACATTCACTCTAGGGAGGTTTAAGGATTATTTTGATGAGGTGGGTTGCTATAAAACTTAATTATGCAAGTAATAAACATGTGTCAAAAAGATTTCAAAAAATGTTTAAAAGAATCACAACTTATTGCTCAGATATAATTTCATTTTATGCTGTCATGTATAGCTGTCAAAAGTCATTTTCTTTTCATATTGTAATGAATCAAATGATGTTAAATGGGAAATTATGAGATTCTTTGGAATTCATAGATCACACATACAATAAAAATGTTCCACATTATTTTAAATGCCATTTTTAATAGTGTCAGCATATCAGCAATCTAAAATAATGTTCTGAAGAATTATGATGACAAAAGTAGATTTATCGTGGTTTACAAATTTTCATTCAATATAAATTTGTTTCTTTTTTTGTTTGAATGAAATGGCATCTACTAAAATAAACTTGGAAATATTAAGAGCAGTGAATCAAAGGTATGTGATGAATAATGTGAGGTTCATTGGTCTAAGCCATACACATCCTCCAACAAGGCTAAGTATCGAATGTATTTCGCAGGAATAGGTGATGGCATTCCAAGCCAAATATCCTCACATTTCTGGAAAAAAAAAACAGATGGAGATAATTAGAGCTACATTTCCAAATGCACATTGTTTCATGTTTTGAAATAAGCTTTGGTAAACAGTTTATTTTCAAAGTAGAGGTTTCTAGTTCATCATCATAAGGACAATAAGGAAGATTAGATTCTTGTATTTTATTCTTTGCTCACTCCTTCTATTGCAATTACATGCCTGTACTCTTATGGCTGCCATCCCTCCCATGAAGAAGGAACTTTACTTTCCTGTCCCTCTGATACAGGGTTGACCACCTGAGTGGCTATAACCTGTTAGCAAATGTAATATGAATACAGGCTGTAATATGTGAGAAGAGCATGGACTTAGATGCTGCTGATCCTAGAATGACAGAGATGGTGAAGACCAGGCCCATTTGTACTGTGAAGGCAAGCCCAGCTATATTCAACCCTGGCGATCAGTGGGGTGACAGATGTCACAGCCAGATCGCCCTCACATCCAAGCCCAGCTATATTCAATCAAGCTTGGCTGACCCACAGGCCCACAGATCAGAAAAATATATGTATGAAATATTCAGAGTTGTTTGGCAGCATTATCATAGTAATAGCTCCTCCTAGATGCTATTAAGAATTTCCCCATCCAAATTTGTTGCTTTGTTACTGTTTCTTTAATAGACAACTAAAAGATCACTGGACTGCTTATGCTACACTCTTTGAGATAAGCTACTTTATTCACACAGTTAGGCGCTATAGAACAAAGGCCTTCATCACAGTTATACTTCACATGACAGTAGCCCCATGAGATTATAATAGAGATGAAAAATCTCTACTGTCTCATGGGAATAGGGCACAATATATTATTCACATATCTATGTAGTGAAACTAGTGTAAACTATCTTACCTCACTGCAGTAACAGTATACTTGCATACACAATTATGTACTGTACATAATACTGGATAATGATAACAAACAACCATTTACTATGATTGTATCTACTAGTCCATTCATCATTAGTTGTGTGTTCTCCTATTTATTCAAAAAAGGATTTATCAAAACAACGTGGTAGGTTATGTTGGCAGCAACCTCAAACATCTTGTGTTTACCATCTCTTGACTCCACCATTTTCTCTTGTAAATCTCATGTTGTTTTGTTTATTGTGACCTTAGAGCAATAAGTTCTAATCTCATATATATACATGCACAGACATACCATAGAGCCTAAGTGTATGCATGAAAGTTTGTATGATGCATACTCTATTATGTCACACAGCAATGAATTTACCTAAGGATGCATTACTCAGAACATAACCCCATTATTAAGTGACACATGATAATATATTAGTGAATACATGTACACACATATACACATATATACACACATAACCTTTTGTATATATTATAATCAATTAATATTACCAACAGGAGGGAGAGTTCATGACTGTGGTTCTCTTGTCAAGGTTAACTGTTTAACTGTTTTCTTTAAAGGGATTTTTTCTTTTTTCCTGTTTTTATAATAAGACAGTTCAGCTGTATAGATGCCAGATAAGTGTTCTATCACTGAGCTATACCCACAACCTATTTAAAGTGTTCATTCATACACAGAGTAATTAGAAGTTACATAAACACAAGAAAGATTCAATACTTCTATGTGATGAAATTCTGGCAGCCATTAATATTTAGTTGGGCTTTATATGATGAGAAGCAGTTCAGCAGGGGCCTAAAGCCCCTTCATTGAAAGGTTCCAAGCTTCAGGAACAGCATAAGCAAAGGCTTGGAGACTTCAAGAGCTATTTTCAAGAAAGGACAAGTAGCCCAATATGGTTGGCAGCATGTGGTACAAAGTCACAAAAGTTGTTGGAAGGAGAATCTTCTATATTATTCACAGTTAAGATGGTGGCAAATGGAAACCACTGGTGAGTCACAGCCAGAACAATAACCTGCTTGATTAGATAGCATGGTGGATGTATGAAGAATGAAATGAAATTTTGTGGTTACTGCACCAGTCATGGAGTGATGACAATGTCATAACTAGGGTGGCTGAAGCTGGGCTAGAGAAAGGAGTTATTTCCGAAACTGTTGCAGAAGAACATAAATTGTCTAGAAATCATAAGGTTTAAAGTGGGAAAGAAAAAAGAGTAGCATTATAGGTTTTGGATAATTATTGTAATTCCTTGGTTTATGGAGATGACATGGTAATATCTGTTCCTGCCTTCACAAAGTATTCTATGTGAGTGTGTCTTGTCTTCTCGTGACTATCTTAAAAGGATATGAAGCAACGGATAGAGGTTCATCCTAATCCATTATAATCTTATTTTACTAATTATATCTGTGAAGACTCTATTTCCAAGAAGGGTCATATTCTGAGGTCTCAGTAGACATGTCTTTGCAGGGTGACAATATTTAACCCAGTGCAATTTAGGAAAGCAAGGTTAAAAAAAGGAATTTTGATTTTTTTTTAGTGGGTAAAAACTGTGATGAAATTCTGGTAGTTACAAATTACTAAGTTCGAATATGGACTTGTTGTGTTTCAAGTGCCCATGAGACATTAAGGTACAGATTCTGGTACATCCTTGAAAATGCTGCTGTATAAAGAATAGTGCAAAGTTGGAATCTGAAAGTATGACAATTGATAACACTGATGTAGAATCAGAAGGATACCAAGTGCTGGCCACAAGGCACAAAATTGTCATATAGGAGATGATGCATGATTATGAACTAGTTGCAGTTCTGTAGGGTTATAATAAGCCTGTAAGTACCTAGTATTGATAATAGTGTAATAAGACATTTATTGGATTTTTACTATATGACAGGTACATTTTTACATACCTTAAGTGTACTATGTTAAATTTACTCATTACAGAAATCTCAAGAGGTAGGTGTTACTATGGTAATTATTTACAAGAAAGGAAACTGAGGCATAGAAGGATTAAGTGGCTTGCCTAAAATGAAATAGTCAGTGGAGAAGCTTGGCTCCTCATCCCAGCAGGGAGGCTCCAGAGCTATGCTTCTTTGCTGGGCTTCTCTCCAAAACCAAGCAATGTAGTGGGCTTACTCAGAAGCAGCTGGCTCACATCCTACATAGCGACATTTGGTCCTATTGGTTTCAACAAGAAAAGTTAAGTGGAAAACAATGGGGTTCTTGAACTGATACTTCTCTCTCAAAAATGCCGCCTGCCAGAGGTTGAGCCCAAACCACCAACTGGCAATATGAAGAAGGAAATGACCTTTCAGATGGATGATGACAAAACTGATCCTTAAAGGGAGAGTTTTGTGAAATGACCCTCTTCACATCAACAGACAGGAAACTAGTGCGCATACATTAAGCAATAGATTTTAGTCAATGAAGGTTGAGATCAATGGTCATTCAACTCTGTTATTTAAACACATTCTCAAAAATTTCATTATAAAACCTTAAACAATTTTTGCTCTTAAGTGGTATTTTTTAATTTGATCTCATTGGAGAGAAATGGTACAAACATGCACATTCAGAACTACTATTTCCTGATGGTTTTTTTTTTAAAGTTTTAATACAAAAAGAATAAAAAACCATTATGCAACTCATAATTATGACAGACTTATTTGAAGAATACATTCTCTTTAGAAACAGTACTAGAGTATCTTAGCTCATAGCTTATTAGGCAGCAAAAGTAGTGTTTTATGAGGCTTTTTTGAGCACTGCATCATGGCTTAAATCCTAACAAGAGGGACAAAAATTGAAGAACCTATACTAGTACAATAACTCAAAGATCTGGAGATTAGAATCAAATTTATCAGCAACAAGCCAGACTTGGGCAAAATGAAACTCCTGTAAATATTCCAAAGACTTAACATTCAGAATAATTTAAGATGAAAAGATCATAGTCTTTTCCTTTAAAATCCAACCAGCTTTAAACCCCAGGAGTCCTGCAAAGCTTTCCTGACTACTCCAGCCCCACTGTGCTCATTATTTAGAATCAATACCACTTCACTCCAGCAGTTTTCTCTTTGTCACTATTCTCTAGGCTCCAGGTGGGAGTGGCTATTAATGGCTTTCCTGCCCCCAAATTTGATACATGTCATGACATACATGTAATGTTGGGGAACCAAAACCTATCCCTCCAATTTGAGTGTGATTTTCTCAGGTACTACTTGAAAATTGACTATGGAATCAAATTTGGAATCTAAAAGAAGGTAGAAAGCAGGAGAGGTTTAAGAGGCTCAGGCACTGTTAGTGCAGATCAAGAAAATAGGAAATATCTCCTTCATAATTCTACCCATAATTAGACCTATCTAAAGGAATCATCTGTCTGGTCCCTTTATTATAGGAAGAGGGTTTTGATGACATAAGAAATCCCCCATACCACCACTAATTGTTCTCTCTATTAAATCTCCAAGTATTCTTAATACTTGAGAATCTTAATGAAAATCTGGGCGGTAAGTTAAAATACTGCTCTTTTATTCATCCTCCAGGAGCAAATGCAAACAAAACTCCAGATCAGATAGCTTTCTGTATAATGTGTTCTGTTGATGTTTTTTTTCTTGTTTTTTTTTTTTTTTCTTTTTCAATGCTATGGTGGAATCTGGGCCTTATACACACTAAAGTGCAAGTTGCCCCTTCAAATGGGAATTACTCCAAGTGCCTGGTAATTGTACAACAAGGGGGGGTCTCATCCACCATGATTCTTCCCAATCCAAGTGAGGGCAGCTTGCTTGTGTCTCTGTAAAACAAATCCCTGGCAGTGCCGTGTTCGGAATTTTAACTATCTGCCAGTGCACCTTATTCTCTCACCCCTTCCACTCTGGCACACACCAGTCTGACTTTCAACTGTCTGCACCTGTGTCCTTTGCCCTCAACCCTATTCCACCTCTGAGGCCCCTTTGTTTTCCCTTATGGTAAGCAACAAATGCTAGGAATTGCTTCTCTCCACTTCATGGATGACTACTGCAGCTTCCTTGCACTTTGGGTGAGACAATTCTGAGTTAGATGTCCTCCATCTAATGTTATAGCCCAGCAGCATTAAGCTTCAGTCAGACCCATTTACCCATTTGTGACTCATTGATAACCACCCTTTAATAATGCCCTCTCTCTCTCTCTGCCTAATCTTTCTAATTTTCTACTAGTATTCTTTCACTTTCTCCCTCAAACTACTTCCAATCCAATCCTTATCTCCAAGTTTCCTAGAGGTGATCAGATGAAGACATGAAGCAGTATTGCATTTATCAATAGTTTTTTTTAAAAAGTGACTCCAAAAGCCACAGCTGGCACAGCTTAGAAGAAAGGAACTTCTGGCAAACTGTGGATGAAGGTAGTCTCAAGAATGACTTCCAGATAACTCAAGAGGCAGTGCTCAACTCTCAGAACAAACTTTAATGTAACATGGAGTATTAAATAATATGTCTACATAGCATTTTCTGAAATAAGGGATAACTATAAAATACAGAGTGGGATTCAATGATATAAAATAATGATTCTAAAATAGCTAAGAGTCCTTGTTTCCAATGAGAATCTATGACATATTCCAAGCTAGCTGTCACTATAGCCATTTAAGATGTCCAAGAAGTGGGCAATAATTTACTCATTCATCAATGGTGAGAAATTGTAGCTGCCTATCTGTTTAAACAACAACAGCAGCAAAAATACCTCACACAGCCCTGCTTGAAATGAAAAGCAAAGATGGCACTGGATGAAAACCCAGTAAACAGCAGCTGTCCAGTAAGAACAGAGCTGTATGTGAGCTAATAGGCTCTGGATTTATTTGCTTTGACATTTTTAAAAGAAAATTTAATTGGATTATGTCTTCTTCTAGTTTAAAATTTTTCTACTGTAGTACTGGCCACCAGATGCATGAGGGGGAAAGATCGGGAGCCAATTAAATTCCATGCTTCATTGCAACAAGGTTATTTTTATTCTTCCCAAATGCAAGGCTGATAGTCATGTAAGTGATTTCACCACATTACTCCCTTCTACTTGCGTAGAAAAGATAATTCCATAGGAAATAACTATGAATCTTCAGAAAGTCTAGCAACATAAACAGAATCAAAATTGTTTTCTTGGACTTTCTTCCTTGTAATAAGTGTGACATGACCTTAGACATAATCAGATTAGGTATAAAATCATAAAAAGCAATTTAATTTTAGCAAATCAAATTGAAATTCATTTAGAGAAGAGGATTTTATAAATACTTCTTGGGCTAATCAACAGCATTCTAACAACATAAGGAAAAGCTCATCTATAAAATCAGCTTCACTAATATTCCTACCCATTTGCCTCTTTGCAGCAATAGCAGTATTTCACAGTCACTTTCATTTGCCCTGGACAAAGATTCAAGAGTTGTCTGTGTCCCAATGTAACTAAGATGACTGTAACTTTTAACAGGAAACTTTTCCTTGGAACTATATTACAGAAAAAGTAAAGTTTTTAAGGAAACATCTATTTTTGGAGTTTTGTGAGAGGCTTATATACAATTTAAGTAGATGTCATCCAATATTTTAGGTTATATTATACTCTAGAAATATTTTTTCCTAAGTTATTGTTTTGTGTTAGGTAATCAGTGTTCTTACCAATTATTTTTTAAACTTAATGAGAGTGAATATTAACCTTTTATTCCAACTGTTACATTTAGCCACAAATATTAGAAATAACTGCCTCTGACTATAAGCTTCCAATCTACAAGTTGGTAATGATATTCTGTCAAGGTTATTAGGACAATAAAATGTCACCAGGTTTTCTGTGCCCTAAATGATAAAAGATCTTCAACAAGTAGGTATCCAAAGATGTATCTCAAGGTGTACTCAACCTCCTCCAACTTCCCACTGCCAAGACCATATATAATCCTGTGGGGGTGGGGGAGAGTGCTCTAGAGTCAACTGTAATGCTTCTGCAGTTACAGTGCTCATAAAACAAGCCACGTCCGATTTTTCTCAGAAATGTCAATAGATAAGACACCAACCAATCATATAGTGCAAGCTATAAAGTTTGTATGAGCACCAATTCAGTGTTATTTTATAAAACATGACCTCTGAGATTAATCAGACAGGCTCTGAAACAGTGGGACCTATTTTGCCAGTTTTACAACTACCATCTGTGAACAAGCACAGTGCAATGGAAACAGGGGTCTCTAGGTGACAATAGTACCAGGACAACATGGTAAGACCACAAGCAGTCACAGAATGGAGGTAGAAGAAACAGACTCAATAGTTCATCATATGCCAGGGGGTATGAGTTCAGGAGTCTCCATTGCCCCCTCCACAAAAATCCATGCTATACACCATAGCCAATAGACCACAGCTAGCACTCATGGGTGATAGTTGGCTTATAGCTTATATCTCCATGCAGGAAAATCCTCTCACTAAAAGCAGCCAAACTAAGTAAAGCTAGACCTCCTCTAGCTTTAAACCATTTAAGAAGACTGCAGTCTTCTTTAAATTTTGTTTGATTGTTTGGAACCACTTCTTGGTTGTTTGGGACCACTTCTATCAGCTAAGGCCACTTACTATCACATGAAGGAAAGCTACATCTGAATCTAGGGAATTGGTCTTGCCATCCAAGAGCAGAACCAGCTCCAGGATGTATTATCTGGACCTGGCTTTATACTCTGGTTGTGGGGCTTGTTTTCCTGAGCTAAGGCCTTTAATCCTGGCAACAGATTGGTTTGTATCATTATTCTCCATTTGTTCCTCAAGATCCTTCACCATACTCTCTGCGCTTAGAGGCCAACCTATGTGAGTCACTTCACTAAACTTCCTGGCTCTCTGGAAGCCTGTTAACTGACTCCTTTTGAGGATCGAATGGTGCTTACTTCTTAGATTCCCTGCCACTGTGTTCTCTGTTTGAGGATACCTTGCTTTTTGACATCTTGCCCTTCCAATCCAATGGCTTATATACCAGACAAAGCCAACTCAGTCTCTGACTAGCTAAAACCAATGGTCTTGTTCCTAGCTTTTGTCCCCTCTCTACACATCCTATATGCATTGCAAGTTAATCCATCAGACTAGGCTGAGGAGGTGTCCCAAATTCAAACCTAAACTTTCATCCTCTCCATTAACACTGATATACATGGAATTTAAGCTGAATACAGCACTACAGCTTATTCAGTTTTCATCAGCCAAGAAGTCTCTTTCTAATTTCTCAATATAATCTCAAGTATGGGAAAGAGACCATGCTGAGGAGAAAAATGGGCCCCAAAGTAAAGAAATACAGTTTCTGAATAAGAGTAGTACTGGTAGCTTCTAAAGAATTGTCCATGTCATCAGTAAAGCTTCTGCCAGAGACAGACTGTCCAGCTCACATGCTGGAGGAAATAAGTATCTTCCCAAACCAGGCCTTCATCTGGGCCATATTTCCACACAGCTCAGCCAGATATTCTTTATTTTCAAAAGACTTTCAACCCCATGATATCACACTTAGGACTGCAGCACTTCCACCACTTGATTGATCTTGCCTTGAGGTACCACAAGTGATTTGGGCTATGGCAACCCCCAAATTATGGTAATTCCTAAAGCTGAAGTTTTTGTACCCAACTGGGTCCAGGGCCCTCCATATCTGGTTTAACTCCTGCACAGCCTTTTCTGGCATAACCAGTCTCTTATCATTTCCCAGCATGAAAGATAAGACAAGAATGCAAGAAAAGCACAGGAAGAGACTATACTATATGAAAAGGCTCTCAGCTAACACTAAGAAAATTCAACCAGGCCTGGGTGCCCAGCTGTGATGTACCACCCAGAATCTCCTTGAGGAGAAGCATGGGTTGCTACACCTAGAGAGATGTCTTGGGGGCTGGGAATATGGCTTAGTGGTAGAGTGCTTGCCTAGCATGCATGAAACCCTGGGTTCAAGTCCTCAGTACCACATAAACAGAAAAAGCTGGAAGTGGCACTGTGGCTCAAGTGGTAGAGTGCTAGCCTTGAGCAAAAGAAGCTCAGTGACAGTGCCCTAAGTTCAAACCCCAGGATTGGCAAAAATAAAAAAGAGATGTCTTATTTACACATTTCCTGAAGTCATATCACTTCCTATAATAACCCATAGGAATAGAAAGGTCCAGGCTATTTTAGCTGAACTGTGAAAGATTATTCTAACTTCAAAACTCCTGTGGGTTAGTCAAAGCTGTTTGGGGAATGCCTTCAACATTCTCTCTCTCTCTCCTCTCTCTCTCTCTCTCTCTCTCTCTCTCCTCTCTCTCTCTCTCTCTCTCTCTCTCTCTCTCTCTCTCTCTCTCTCTCTCTCTCTCTCTCTCTGTCTCTGTCTCTCTGTCTGTCTCTGTCTGTCTCTGTCTCTGTCTCTGTCTCTCGCTCTCTCCTCTATTTCTTTCTCTCACCTTCCAGTAATTCCAGCATACCAACAAATAAACATGCTGTATGTTAGACTTCATCTGATTTTTAGAGAACCCAACCTGGAACATGATCTGATCCAAGTGTCTCCAGTCATTACTAGCTATTAACATGTTACTGATTTTATCATATGGATTATACCATATCATGTTCCACCTGTTCCTACTAAATAGTCCCTTTCAAAGGTTTGTGGTAGACAGAACTATTTATAAGTGTAAGAACTGAGGAGACTGTGAGTAACGTTCTTGCCATAATTGAATAACAGCAGCTACTGCTTAATTGCCACCGAATAACAAGAGCCTACTGCTTTTCTTGATGTAACATTCTGGTCTATAATGATTCTATTGTTTCCCAGTGAGGAGAAAATCATCCATCTTAGCCTTGTAAAGGATGGCTCAGGGCCTGGCCCATTGACTTGAGGAAGGCAAGGCATCTCCACTTTATAAACAATAAAAGCACCTAACATTTAAACCCTCAGGGACAGGAGTTGTTGTAAGATCTGTGAGTTTACTGACTCACTGAGTCCTCACAGTAACCTTAATGGAAGAATTATTTTAATTTTCATATTAGACATGGAAAAACCTGAAAGATCAAATAATTTGTACAAATCACTTGGTAAGTTAATGTCCTTGGGTTGAATACAAGTCTCTTTCTCATTCTAGACCTTGTGCTCTACATTGCTTCTCTGAAAAGCACCTGAAGTCTGAGGCTCAGGAAATGTCCCAGGACACAGAGTGGTAACTGATGAAATGGGGGAAGGGTGCACACAAGGAAAGTGAATCCATGGCTTTCCCAGACTAGGTCTACGCTAGTGTGAGTGTTGATGCTTCTAATCAATGTAATGGGTCAGAAAAAACATTCAAAATAAGGAAAGAAACAGACAGGGGAAGGAGTAGGGAGTAGGAAAGTAAAAGAAGGAAAGAAGAAAAAATTATATTGCACTCTGCAGTTAGAAAGGTATTCTTTTATGAAACACTTGTTCCATTACATATGTACATTCTGTGTTATTGTGGAAGAAATGTCTTCATTACTGTAGGTTGTAGTATAAAAGCTGATATTTTACTCAAATTCAATAGTCATCCAAAAACAAAAAATACAATACTGCATTTTAGGAGGGAAGAAGTATAGAAACAACCTGAATGCTTATCAATAGAGAATGGTGGAGTAAATTGCTGTATATCTATACTACATCTATTAAATAATGCCTTAGATCTTCACATATTAAACTAGAGGAACTTCCCATACAAGCCACACTGGAGATAAATGCATGGGGTATGACCATACTTTTATGTAATAATGACATCTCCAACATAGAACTGGGTGAAATGGAAAAGGAAAATACAAAGCAATGAGAAGATGTGTTTCTATCACATGGTACCCCATAAATGGGTACAATTAAAAGAAATATTAATTTTAAAATCAAATAAATGGATGTACGTCAATGATCTCTCTCCCTGCCAGGGCAACACTGAAAGCTCACCCTCCCTTGTAGGCATCTCTAGCCTCTCATCCTTTTCTAGCCACAGCAATTCCTCTTGCTTCTGTTAAAGAACCATGATGTCCTGTGTCCCAGACAGCTCTGTTAGCAATGCCTTTTCTATACCAGGCCACTTTCCTACTTTGCTAACTCTTAGTACTCCACTGAGATGTCAAGTGTCACCTCCCCAAGAGTACTTCTTATTCCTCTGATTTAGAAGCAACTTTTTCATCATTTCATGGTATTTCAATATCTTCTCTATCAAGCCACACTCCAAATCATTAGTGTACTGCTGCATCTTCATCAGAAGTGGTTCTCTCAACGGTAGCCTTGATATCCTTTATCTTTGGATACCAACACCAAGCAGAAGATCTACTCAGGATATTTAATTTTGACTTAACTGAAGATTAAATCTATGAATGAACAAGGTAAATTGACTGACCTGAAGTTATTATGCTAAATAAGCAGCAGAGCCAGAATTCAGCCCTACCGCTGTTCAACTCCACAAAGGCCACCATGGTCTCCCAGCCATCTGCTAGTGCTAAGGCTGTCCGCTGCACTCCTGCATGCCTGAGAAACTTCCCAGAGGCATCAGACAATCTCTGGCCAAAATGAGTTGGTCAGCAGAGACTAGGAGGAATAAACGCCTCCTTTCTGGGAGTATCAACCACATGACATTTACTTTATCAAGGGACTTTCCCAAGAAAATCAATTTCTGGAGCATGTAAAAACACAAACAAACCACCACCCACCCACCCACTCCTTAAAGACAATTGGACCAAAGAGATCTTAGAGAATTCCAAGCAATTCCACAATGTTGACAGCACCATCTAATCACATAAACTTTATTTTCCCTAAGTAAGCATTTTCCTACTGAATTTTTATTTTAAATTTGGCTCAACCATGAAATGTGTGTCCCCATACTCAATTGTTTCACCCATGGTAAACCTGTGTACACAGCCAGAGATACACTGAGTATTCCTGACACAGGCACAATTCAAGATTTGCTGTTGTAGCTTATGATGATGTTACCGGAATCCCTTGATAACAGTGTTTATATCTATTTATAACTGTAACCTATTATCCTCGTTTCCATATAATTGGATGCGAGTGAGGTTTAAAAAAATTCAGCTGCCTAAGACAAGTCATGCTCTTACAGAACAGATGTTTGCTCAGCATGGAAAGTGAATTCGCTTTTAACAGGAATATTCAGAAATATATACACACTCTTCTCCCAAGCGTATGAGTATTTTATATTGAAAATAATTTAAAGACACAGGGTGTTGAATACAGGGGACATAGTCACAACTATTTTTTTAAAGTAGGTATTAAATAAATTAATAAAAATAAGTAGTTTACCTCTTTAAGGTACGATGGTGACACATATTCAGGCATTGGATTCAGTCTCCAGTTCAGGGCAGAGAAAAACGCTTCATAATTTATTTGTTTTTCACTATCTTCAAACCTGAAATTACATGATTTGACTTAATGTGTAAAATTCATGAGCAAAACACCAGCCTAAATTTTACCTTAAAAGTATATTATCACCAGGCGTCAGTGGCTCATGCCTGTAATCCTAGCTACTCAGGAGACTGAGATCTGAGGATCACAGTCCAAAGCCAGCCCAGGCAGAAAACTCCATGAGACTCTTATCTCCAATAAACCAGTCAGAAAGCTGGAAGTGGTGTTCTGGCTCAAGTGGTAGAGCACTCACCTTGAGCTGAAGAGCTGAGGGACAGCTCCCAGGCCCAGAGTTCAAGCCCCATGACTGACAAAATAAAAGTATATTATCATCAATGCTTTAATATCTGATTTTTATTGTTATCTACTTCAGATTGCCCAGAATACAAATTATTGGAGAGTGAGGATCTAATTTACCGAATCCACGAGAGTAGGCCCAATCTCTAGCAATTGGTATGTATTCAATAAATATTTGTTGCATTTGCTGTAGAGCCAACTTTGCTAATTTATTAACTAAGACAGCACTGTATTTTCTTAAGAATATTTAAGGACTGTTAAGGTTAGTGGTTGAAATATGTCAGTAAAATAGAATGTCCTTATATTCCTTAAATTGCATACTTTTTAAATCTTTAAGATAAGTTTTGATTAACTTTAAGAAAAAGAAAAGCATATTGTCATTTATTACATAGTCATTAAATATGGATTATTTGCATATATATCTTTGCTGTCATGGAAATATGCTGTTGATGTATTACAGAATGGAAAGTGAGTTATAAAATAATATCTACAGATAGATAAACAGCACAGATTTTAAAAACCTGATAATAATAATACCCTTATATAATAAGGAGACCTTTTTCTGAAAAGAGAAATGATTTTTGACTTTTTCTTTAGACTTCTCTGTATCATATGATTTATTTTAAATTATTAATAAAAAGCCAGTTTTCATTCTGAAAAAATTAGCAAATTATTATCCTGTACCACAAGAGGTGAAAACAGAATATTTTTGGCTATTGATTTTTACTTAAGGACATTGGATTGATCTTTAACCAAAATAGAGTTTTAGCTACTAAAATACAATGATTTCAGCACAATTTTTATGGTGGTGTAAATAATGTCCAAGGATTTCTTAATGTAACATCTCAGTGCTATGTATTTTAAATTTGATTATATTCATGCATCAGTGGTACTCACTAAGCACTGTGCTGAAAATGAACTATACAATTTATGGGTGAGAATGGGAGAGAAAAAAACTCGGAGAGAGCAAGGAAAGGGTAACATTGTCCAAAAAGGAATGTGTTCTTTACCTGACTTAATGTAACTGTAACCCCTCTGTACATCACCTTTATAATAACAATTTTAAAACACATGAAAAAGGGTGACATGCAGGAAGGATGGACAACAAAAGAATTTGATCACATTCTACCAATTATTTAAGAAAAATTATCTACTGATTATGTAATACCACTTTTTGAAGGAAATGACAAAAGTAGTTATTAAGGCATTGTTCCCAGCCTCTTGCTCTGGGCCTTTGCCATTAAAATAACATGTCCACAATCAGTCAGATATTTTTTTCTAATCTCTTCACAAAGGATTGAAAAAATAACTCATTATTTACAAACCAATAAAAATTAGCAGCAACAACTTAAATCCTTCAAGCTGAAGTCACATAGCCTCATCAATGTAAACAAAGTAGAATTAAACTGGGACCAGAAGAGAGAAAAGGGAATTCTGTAACTCTTCTGTGTACATTTTCTTTGGCCGAGGATTTTTAGATACAACTCTTAACATGCTACCCCCTACCACTGTTTACTCTATGAATTTTGGCTACACTCATTATGTCAATTCCTTTGGAGGAAATGTTCTGTTTAAGGAAATACTTGTAGCAAAAATGCTTGACCATTATTACTTTTATTCGTGTATGTTTCACAAACTAAAACTCAATTAAGTATGCCTTGTGAGAAGCTTCTCCAGAAGGTCCTTAAAGAAATCATTTCCTATTTCTCTGAGTAGTAACTGAGATCAAGGAGATTCTGTACCGTCTTTGACTCTAAAGAAAACTAAGTCACTGGACATACTATCAGAAAAGTTATAGGACCATCAATGTTCTATAAGATTGTACCTCAAGTTCATATGCTGAAGTCTGATCATGGATGTGTCATTATTAGAGTGGAAGCTCTGGAAGAGCTATTTAGGTCACTATGGTCAGGTCCCTCATGATTGAGACTCATGTCCTATAGCCAGATATTGTAGTACCTGGCTATAATCTGAGTACTTGGGAGGCAGTGGCAGGAGTATTTAGAATCTGAGGCCAGCCTGAACTACAGAGAAAGATCCTGTTTAAAAAAAAATACCCTTGTGCTAGTGGCTCGCCTATAATCCTAGCTACTCAGGAGGCTGAGATCTGAGGATCATGGTTTGAAGCCAGCCCTATTAGGCAAATCAGATATTCTTATTTCCAATTAAACAGCAAAAAGCCAGAAGTGGATGAGTGGCTCAAGTGGTAGAGTGGCAGCCATGAGCAAAAAAGCTAAACAAAGCAAAAGGCCCAGAGTTCAAGCTTCAGTCCTAACACATACATACAAATAATAAATCCGAAAACAAATAAAGGAATAAAATGGGTAAAGGTTTGAAGCCTTAGAGAATCTCTTGCCTATGCTCCCATGTGGAAACACACTAAGAAGGATATTAGGTATTAGACTTCACCATCTACCGTGATCTTAGACTTTTCAGCTTCCAGAATTCATAGTATACTGTTGCAGCAGCTTGAGCAGACTAAAACAGGCTTTAATATATTGTTAAGATTAATCTAAACTGGTATATTGAAAGTAGAATAGAGGAGCCAAGACAGAAGTGGCAGGGGCAGCTAGCAGTTCCTTGCAGTAACCTAAATGAGGAATAATGATGGATTCAATGAGGGTGGTAAGAAGGGATTAGTGCTGAATGCATTTTCAATGGAATTCCTATAATATATGATATTGTCTGTAAGGAAAAAAGGGGAATATTGAAGATGACTTGAGGCTTCTTATTGAGCAATTAGGAAGAAGAAACTGACCTGAGATAAGAAAGACTGTAGAACTTGTAGGTTGTGTGGCAAGTCCTAGAATTTAGTTTTAGATTTGTTACATTTTTTGGTCAGTCCTGGGGCTTGAACTCATGGCCAGTGTTCTGTCCCTGGGCCTCTCTGTGCTCAAGGCTAGCATTCTACCACTTGAGCCACATCACTGCTTCTGGCTTTTTCTGAGTAGTTTATTGGAGAGAAGAGTCTAACAGATTTTCCTGCTGCGATGGTTTTGAAGCACAATCATCAGATCTGAGCCCCTTGAGTAGCTAGGATTATAGGCGTGAGTAACCAGTGCTTAGCTAGATTTGTTATATTTTAATGAGAAATTGAGGCTATGAGTCTAAAATTCAAGAGAGAGGTCCATTTGGAGATTAAGTGTGGGACCCACTTGCTGCATAGATATTATCTGTAGGTGCCAGACTGGGAAACTGGATGGGATCACCAATGAAATACTTGTCTCAGTTCTTACAGTATAGAATGTAATTCTCCTAGGGTTCAGAATTAAGTATTTCAGTACTGTTAGAACCAGTCAATTGAGTATAAAAGTTCAATTTCCCCTTCATACATTGTCCACTAAATGGTCCTGGGGACTACTTACTATCACTGTATATTATAAACCTATCTACTACTCTCCATTTTTTACTATTCCCTACTCCCAAACCAATATCATCTGGATTCTAGCAATAGCTCTATATACTGGTCTTGCTTCTTCTATGTACTTTCAGGTTGCAACAAACCACCCTCCACTAGAGTGATCCTTTTAAAATATAGATCTGTTTAATCACTTCCTTGTTCAAAATCTTCCTGTGGCTTTCTCACTTAGAATCCAAGCTAAACTACTTATTACCAGGGTTTAAAGACCCAACTTAGTCTGGCTCCTTCCTGCTTACCGATCCTGCTTACCTCACCTCAAAACTCTCTCCTTGCCATAATACTCCAGATCTACTGAGGGTCTGCTCATGTCTAGATTGTTCCTAGACATGCAAGGCATTTGAACTTTCTGTCTTGTTATCTATAAAGTCTCAATTCAAATATAGTTTCCTTAAGAAGGTCTTCCTTAAATTTCTCTATTCTGAGTCCCATTACCTGAATTAGTATTTTCTCTAGATGAAAGCATTGTAACTCATAGGAAAATTTCCAGAAGTCACCATAAGTAGTCCTATTTGGTTTAGTTACCACTAACTCTGATACTTGGCCATGTTCCCTGTTATCTTCTAAACCCCAAGCTCTCTTCTCATACCAGTTCATGATTCATCACATGCAACATTTTTATTTGCCCATTTAGAAGGTATTTGGGAAAGATGGTCTGAATCAAATAATACTTGATAAGGGATCAACAGCTGTAAATGAAAGTGTACATAGCTCTAAAATATATAAATTCTTTTTAGAACAAATGAAATATTTCATCTTTCCCAAATCCCAGAGCCAGACTAACAGGAAGACTTTGCTAATATAATAAAATACTCCAAGATTTTCTTTTCAATTCTCTCTTAGAAGACCTCAGTGTATATAAATAGGTACTGTACTTCCTCCCCCATTCACCCAAGGGGAGCAGAGGAGAAAAGAACAAACACATCTTTTAATTAAAAGGGAAAAACTAGCTGATGCTTCCTGGAAGAATTTTTTGCTTTTGAGAAGTGGACAGAATTGCAGTAAATTATGATAGATGGACCACAAATATTTCTCTCACCTACAAAAGAATAAAGAATGATGCATACAATGACAAGGAAGTTTAAAATGTTTTGCGGGATGAAAAGCATCGGTGATGAACTTAGCAGAACCAAGGAAAGGAATGAACCATCAACATGGTCCATAAAACTTCTAAGAGACTCAGCAATTTCAGACTGGAAGTACCACCAGAGGCCGAGACAAGGTATGGCATTGAAAACAAGAATAATTAGAAAACCTAGACAAAGTAAGGACAGCTAGATCTCCAAATACCTTCCTTTAGGGTGTGCTTTCTCTCCCAGGAGGGAATAGAGACTTGTTCTTGAAACAAGTTCAAATAAAAAAGCTCCAGTCTAGAGGTGATGAAGGATAAAGGAGGCAGAAAAAGATTACACTTTGAATTTGAGGGCATTCAATCCTCCCTTTCCCCTTCTAGCTTTTAGGATGTGACTAATGTTTAAACTCTTTTCCCTCTCAATGCTATGAATGGTTCTACAGAAAGCTCTAGATTTCAGCTTCTGGGGATTCCCTAATGAAGATGAATACCCAGGAACTTACTGCATAGTAAAATATGATCAAGAAGACACTCCTACATCTACCAAAGCATCTAATATTAAGGACAACAATCAAGAGAGCAACAAGGAAGGGGGAAAAAAGAAATCAGTTAAACTTCATTCAGGGAACAGAGGGTAAGAAGCAAGATAAGAAAATATGTTATGCCCCTGAAAAGATAAACAGAAGTCTAAAAAAAGGAACACAAGACCTAAAAAACATGTTCTTAGAATTTAAAAAAATTATGATGGTAGTAAAAGAATTCAGTAGAAGGGTTAGAATATAAAACAGGAAATTTCAGCAAATACAAGAAACTTGAAAAAACTGGAGAGAGTAAATATCCAAATTTGCAATATCTAATTTCTTAATAGTTCTCATAAGCTAAAAGTAAGAACAGAAGGGAGAAAATTATTTAATAACTAAAAGAAAGTTTCTGAAAAACAAAAGGAAGACTCTGCAACACACACACACACACACACACACACACACACACACACACACACACACACACACACACACACACACACACACACACACACACACACACACACACACACACACACACACACACACACACACACACACCATACCTCCCCATCATAGACTTATAGAACTCCAGGGATACAGAGAAGACTCAGATCATTCAAATAGAATATACTGTAATGAGAACCAAAGTAAGCTAATTTCTCAGTCATCATCATAATAGGAAGTTAGTAGAAAGCATTTACAAATGATAAATAAAAAATTAACAGAATGCCCATGCTATTTAAAAGCCTATAAAAAGCAATCAGAAAGGTTGAACGTAGCTGCTGATGTGGCCAGAGACTGCTGTTGTTGAAATAAACTTTTCAGAATTATTGGATTATTCTTGACTATGAACATCTACCACTTTGATACAAAAGAAAAAACTTAGTTTGACAAGCAGACAAACAATCCTGAAACATGCCTTTCTAAATAGTAAACCAATAGTTTTGGAGAAAAAAAGAGTAGGAGATTGTTTAACTGGAATTAGCCCCTTTAATCTTCCTTCCTGCTCCCAAGTTCTTTTTTTATATTATTGTGAAAATATCTCACGGAGGGGTTACAATTACATGAGCAAGGTAATGAGTACATTTCTTACCAAGATTTGTTGCCTCCTCCTTTGTTTCCCCTTCCCATCCCTTCCCATCTCCCCCCACCACTGCTCTCCCCATTCCCCTCCTTCCCCCACTCCCGGGCCAAAGTTGTAAAGTTCATTTTTCGACATAACATCTTGTACATCTCATTGTTGCAATGGGTCCATCTGTATCCCTATTTAAAGAATTTGTTTTTTTCCCTTCCCCTCCCCAAATTATACCAACATCAAATATAGTCAAAACAGGGGTTATACCGTGGGTGAGAGACATACAAACCAACAAAGAAATATCTTATAAATATGTTAGAAACAATCCTGCTCCCAAGTTCTAAACACAGTTTTCTCCCTGGACCACTGATGCAATGAGATATTTTATGCCATCATTTGCTATTATAGCATATTCTTTTCAATGTACACTATGCTTGAAAATGAGCTTGTAAGAGAGGGAAGTAGGACACAAAGGAGATTTTCAAGTCTAAAATCAAAACAGATTCTTGGAGAAGGAAGCAGAGGAAACCGTTCAGAGATGGGCAAAGGTTTGAATATCAAGGGAATAAAATCAACTATGCCAGTTACCCCTGAAGGCTACTGACCCTGTTATCCGTCACGGAGACTTTGTTCTATGACTAAAGACATCACTTGCTAAATCCCAGTCATCCTTTAAAAATAGTTTAGAAAAGCCTATATATTGATAAATATATATATATATACTTTCTTATTTCATAGCCACATTGGACTTTCAATCAAAAATATGATCCAGATCCTCCACCTAAGTTCCCTACTTCATTCTTCTCCAAAAGACATTTGGATTGAGCTCCAACTCTGATGTATAGTCAAAGGACAGAGATTTGCCACTTTGGAAGAAATTCTTTTAAGAAGACTTTGAAAGCAGGTCCAAAGAAGAACTTTCTATGGCAACATGGTTAAAATCAGTGCACAGCCTTCCAGGGGGACTGCCCTAAAGGGCAACACTAATTCTGGCTTTTAAGTGTTTCAATGCTTGTTAAAAAATTCCGCCTCTTAACTTTCAAGTTTCAGCTCACAGTGCTAAAAGTGTTTTCCTAAAGCTTCCATAAATTCTTCTTTCCCTTTGATACTCCTGCAATCCACCATTTCCTTCCCTATACAAACTAAGAGACATGTTTGTGGAAGAAAGGGGAAGAAAGGCAAGTTCTCTGGTTCTTCCCTAAATAATAATGGCCCCCAAACATGCTTCCCAGGGCCTTGATGGGTGGGAGTTCTTAGAAGTGAATCTAACCAGACATTTGACTGATGTTTTTGCTCCCCCACCCAGCAATGATGAATAGTTTGAAAACTGCAGAAGCCAGGCATCTCCTTGGCACAGGGAATAATGCTGAGCAGCTTTATTTCCACCCTCCAAAGAGGTAAATGGCTTAGTGATAGCTGGATTTTGCTGACGAGGAAACTACTTATTCTCAATTGCAAAAGTCACCTTATTCTTAGAGGAATGACTGGAAAGGAAAGTGGTGAAGACATAGTGTTTTTGTGCTGGTCTTGGGGCTTGAACTCAGGGTTTGGGCAATGTCCCTGATCTTTTGTACCCAAGGCTACACTAACATTGAGCCACAGCTTCACTTCTGACTTTTTGGTGGTTAACTGGAAATCAGAGTCTCACAGACTTCCCTGCCCAGTCTTCAAACCTTGAAGCACAGATCTCAGCCTCCTAAGTAGCTGGGTGGCTCAAGCTGAGCTGGCACCCAGCTAAAGACACATTTTGGATTCACTTAGTTGGATTTGGTTTCAGTTCACTACTTGCAAATCCATCTTAAAAGACCTGTTGAAAGTCTTCAACATTAAACTCTTGAGAAAGTGTAGAGCTCTGAGATGCTGCATTAGCTGAACAGGAAAACCTATAATAGGCAAGATGGCACTGCCGAAATTGTCAATGAGTAACTGGTTATGTGTCAATGGCCAGACCTCTCAATTTCAATTCAGATTCCATAGAGATATACTTGGTGAGGTGGTTCACAACTACCAAGTACAGACTCTATGGAGAGTTACTGCTCTATTGGCCCACATGGTTTGATTTTTTTTAATTCCTCAGCTATATATCTCTTTATATTTGAAAGTGTAGAAAGCGCTATGTGACAGAGAAGATGAAGGAAAGGAATAATAGAGGGACTAACAGAAAAGGAGAGGAGGAAGAAGAAGGGGAGAAAAGGAGAATGAAGAGGGAAAAAGAGAAAGAGAGCTCTTCTGAAAACTTCCATAGTATACCAAACATTCTGTAACAAAAGCCACATGGCTCAATGCTTCCCATCAGCCTCACTGCAAGGTAAGTAGAATCCTATGAGCTCAAACTCTGCCTGAGAGGGGCTGGGGTTGGGTAGAACATAATGAGATGCTTTTAAAGCCCTGCTAACTTTTTCCATTTTAACTGATCTTTCTGGATGAGGCACCAGCTCTCTTGGGAGGTCAGTTCTAAGGCATTCCATGGAACCCAAAGTCAGCTATAAAACACTAGCTTAGGGCCAGGCTGCCTGGGGGCAGAGCTGCACTTGTGTTTATACTTGCTTCAAGTTCAGGCTCAGAATGCCACAACTAAGAGAAGAGGCCACCTTTATATTCCTACAAGGATGCAATGATCTCAGAATCCTCTCTATCTCTTATACTTGAGAATCACAATTTCTTCATCATTAGTACTGAAAGACAATTACATCTAAGTGAAGTCTCAGAGGGTTTGAGTAAAGATACATGGAGCGGGGGCTGGGAAGGTAGCTCAGCGGTAGAGTGCATGCCTTGCAAGCATGAGGCCCTGGGTTCTATTCCTCAGCACCACATAAACAGAAAAAGCCAGAAGTGGCGCTGTGGCTCCAGTGGTAGAGCACTAGCCTTGAGCTGAAGAGCTGAGGGACAGCGCCCAGACCCAGAGTTCAGGCCCCATGACCAGCAAAAAAAAAAAAAAAAAAGATACATGGAGCACATAGCCAGGTGGCAGCAAAGCTTGCATTATAGTCAGGTGTGGTAGATCCCAAGCCCAAGGTTTCCCTTCTATACACAGTGTGTACCAGCACAGAACAAGTCTCTGAGGTTGTGAAGGCAAATTAGATATAATTCCTACCCTTGGGAGCTCAAATAGAAAGCAAAGGTTTGGGGTATCTTAGGAAGTTTTGGGTATCAAATAGAAGTAATTCCATTTGAGTCACCTTGTCTTGGAGCATGTTCTTTCAGTGAGACTCTCCTTATATCTCAATGCTTATGTTTAGGAAATGAGGACACATATCTACTCTCAATTAAAATGTATCTTTAAAAATGCCCAAAGATTTATAAAACTATTCTTAGGTTCTCAAGACTATGTCAACACAGTGCATTCTTGCTATTATTAATGGATAATAGCTGCCATGACATAGAACATAGAAATATGATAGTCTGCATTAGTGAAGTGAGTTTGGGTGGTAAGAAAGATGACCTCATACCAACTCTCATGGCATATATTGGTAGGGCTGGAGCAAATGAGGGTAAAAACAAAATGTTGAAGTCCAAATGTCAACTTTGGCTATGCTAACACTACAAAAGGCTTAGTTGAATTACAAGAATGATGAGAGTGAAATAGAAGGAGAATCTTAGTATAAGATCTTAGTTCTCTGTATCAGATGCAGAGAGAACTGGGTAATAATCACTAGGTGAAAGAAAGCACCCACTCTATTGTTTATCATCTAATGATCTGAATTCATATAGCAGTGTTACAGAGCTGCCCAGAAGTGGCCCAAGCTCATCCTAAAGCAGGTACATCTATCCTGGGCAGTGTACACTGAGCAAAATGAAACTCTATCCCTGCTTCCCATGGGAGACTGCAGACGTGAGAGGGGGCTGTGGATTAGCGTGCCATGAAGAAGACTATGCAGAAAGAGATTCTCTTCAAGGTTCTATAAAGGCCTGTGGAGTCTGTGGGGAACAATAAGAATGCAGAATACAAATGTAAGCTGAAAGCTGATGGGTCCATTAGGAATTAGGGCAGTCTTTGAAAGGAATCTGTGGAGATGATGCAAAACATCAAGCATGTGACCCAAATCATGGCAGGGCATATTGGAGAGAGAGGGGAATGGGAATGAGACAGTTTCTAATCTGATTAGTCTGAAGTTTCCCCCTGAGTGTGGAGAAGGGTCAGTGCACAATTAGAGGCAAAGTTAGACTGAACATGGTCTGCTCAGTGGCAGGGAGGGATGACCTCCTCAAAGCTAAACTGGGCTTGGAGGAGGATGTATTCACAGACTGAGACAGTGCCAATGCAAGTTGCAGAACAGTCCTTTCACATTTAATGTCTAATTGTAAATGTAAAGACAAAAACAGTCTGCTGAGAGAATAGGAGGATGGTGACTTGGTGGCCTGTGCTCTGGAGAAGAAACCCCTAGGTCCTCCAGAGGCCAGGTTCCTACATTACTGAACTTTCCAGGACAACTTGTCCTCAAGCCTAAGAAGAGATAATCTAATAAAGATCCACAGCTTCCTGACTAGAAGACAGCTTAATGTGTGAAAAGCATTCAGACCCAATTACTGGAAAACAAGGCTTCCTCCATAAACAAGTTAACAGGTTTCTTCCATTTCATTTCTAAGTCAGTCTGTGTGTGGGCTATGGTCCCTGACTTGAATTATCTCTTAGTCCCCAGTCAATACTTATTACCAGGTGCTGTACAAGGTACTTTATACATGTTATTTCCATTAGTCCTCAGAACTTCTCCGAAGCTAAATGCTGTTATTTCCGTCCAGAGGTAAGAAATTGGAGACCCAGACAGGTCAGAACTCTTGCACAAAATCACATAGCTAATAAGTGGGCTTAAAGAATATCAGAGACAAAGTAGGCAGATAAAATTGCTGTGACATGCAATGCGCTGGCTCTTTATAGGTAGTAAATCAAATAGGTGAGGAGAAAGTGTATGTATCTGAATGGCTCTAAAGGTCAAAACACAACTCTTCATTACAAGAAAAGGAACAGAAAGAGAAACGCAGTGTTGTGTGAATCCTTATAAGATAAACCCTGTGATCATTAGCCAAGCAAACACTACGTGGAGGGTTTCATGGATGTAGTACCACTTGGAGAGGACCTTGAAGAAAGAGCTGGCTCTCAGCAGGTAACAAAATTTGGATGCTGTTTTCTACTAAAGAAATAACCAGAGAAAAGCCAAAAATATGGGGAGTACATACACAAGAAGTACATGTATGACATGCTGGATAGTCCATTTCATTATGGGGGAAAAAGCAAGGGTGAAGATGCAATTACTATAGAGAATCTTCACTCCTGGGTCAGCCTACTTCATCTCAGATCCATTACGTAAGATGGCTTACTTATCTTTCCCATTGCTACCAGAAAACAGAGCTAAAAACAAAACAACAAAAAATAAGCAAACAAGTAGAGCTGAGAATCTAAAAAAATCACTTCAGGTTAATCCCATGCATATACATACACAACTGTATTTTCCCTCCTCTCGATTCCCTTCTCAACACCTTGAACTCTAGTTCCCTATTTGGAATTTGTTTGGCTTAAGATAAAAAAATTCACAAATCCTATGCCTGCTTATGAAGAATACTTCAACTGGAACCCCTGAGCCCCATGATGGAGAAGAAAGAGTAATTCAAAGCTACAGAGTCTGGTTTTTCTTTTTTCTTTCAAGACCAAAGAGATACCACAGAAAGTATGTGACTAACAAATAACTAACAAAATGACATTTTTTGCTCTTAGTGGGTATTTAGCTGCTATAGGTAAAGTTAGATTTAAGACAAGAGACTAATGGAAGAAAGACCATCGTGGAAGTTCTTTGATAGTCAAGAAGTATAGGTCAGAAGAGAAGTAACAACAGTGAGAAGGGAGACAGAATAGAGGGAGGCCGGCAGTAGGAAAGAAGCAGAACTGCCAATTCACCCTAATATCCTGACTGTTTTCAGACAATGATTCAAAATTAGAAGCAAGGATATACATTTGAAAGGTTCAGGGGTCAAGTCAGAGCTTTTACTAGCTAACATGACTTTGAGCAAAACATCTTTTTTTTCAAAATATCTTCTTAACATCCTCATGTGCAAGACAGAAATGATAGTACTTCTGACTATATAAAGTTGTCTTTAAAAATAAATGAGATAATGCATCTGAAGAAATGATTACGATGTCTAGCACAAAGCAAAACTATCAAAGTTATCAAGACATGTAAGACAGATGAGAAGTTAGAGTGATATATGGGAAAACATTAACGATCACCAGAATCTATGTGACAAAGAAGGTATTACCCAAAAGTGAGGACTAACAGAAGTGTTTCAGAAAGCAGTTTCCTGTGCTTTCCTTTTGTAGAACTATAGCTCTATGTTTTATATCTAGTGCTCTAGCAGAAGGATCTTGGGGTCTTCTTACTGCAAGTCGTTAGCAATCAGGATGTACTGCTTTCAAAAATCTGCTCTGAGTTTTATTATGTAATATCCTTACAACCAATGAAAAGTCATGCATTTCATTTTCATCCAGAACCTGTATATACCTATGTATTAATGTCAAAAAACATGAAATAATAATTCATGATAGGCTTTGTAACAGGTAAGATCATGGTAACTTTTTCTTTTATAAGACTTCAGGAAAAACTGGGAGAGAATGAGGGAGGGAGTGACACTGTTCAAAAGAAAATGTACTCATTACCTGGCAGTAACCCCTCTGTATATCACCTTTACAATAAACTTTAAACAATTTTTTAAAAAGACTTAAAAGGACATATCATCACTGATATAATCAAAACAATCAAGGGTAAATCAATGGTAAATAAAAGTATATTAGATTCAATTAAAAGTAAATTCAAGCAGAAACAGTCCCCAAAACAAAATGTATGCAACAATTCTCATCAAGAAGGGATCTTTTGCTTACCTGGATAGTAACTCTACAAGAAGTTCATCACTCAAAGGGAGCCTGGAAGACTTACATATCCTTTTGACATCTATGGTAGGTAATACATGTTTTCTGCATTAAAACAAAGTAAAGTGGCTTTTATACATCTTGTGTTCCATGAGCAACAATTATATGATATAGGAAAGAAAACAGAAACATAACATATCCTGAAAATGTACACATGAAGGTATGCATGAAAACTGATATTGGAATGTTCCACAAGGAAAAACAGTAGTATTATATTTCACCAACTTTTTCCAATTCAGAGGTCACTAGATTTCTCTCTTTACTATGGGCTTTCTATCAAGATCCAGATTCAGATATTTGGTTGGTGATAATGCAGGCCTATTTAGGCTGTATCCATGAGTGTTGCTCTCAGTAATCGATATGCATTCTTGACCACTAGTCAAAAATGGTGCTGATATTTGAAAACATCTTTTAAATTTGACAGGCATTTAGAGCATCCAACACAAGTATAATATGACTTGGGGGTGTTTTTAGGTCTTTTTCTTGGACCCCAACCCAACTGGGGCCTTAACATTCCCTTCAATTTTGTGAGATGCAAATCATTTTCTCTAGAGGAGGCCCAACATTCATTTTCCCCAGCCTGTTGGCAGCCTAGAAATGCTTGTCAAATACTCAGCCAATGTTCTTTGAGATACTACACAAAATTGTAACCCAAAGGAAACAAATTGGCCTCTTTTCTTTGCAATGAGAATGTTGTTTACAATCAAAGCTTATTAGATCTAGATGAGCCCCAGGCTGTCTTATCAAGCAGCCCTAATACTCTCCAGAAGTATTTCTTTAGTGAGGGAGGATCATATCTCTCACCCTGGTAGAAGACACAGCCAAGGTTATGCAAAGCTCAGGCCACATATTCTCCAGTAGGCAACAAGGAAGTTTAAAGAGTCAAAGAAAAATTCAAATGTCATAATAACTCAATAAAGATGTATTATGAATTCGAAAAATAATCACGTGCCCTTTTAAGGTAAACTATGATTTGTTAAAGATATTTAAGGCATGACCTGGCCACCTGGATACAGATGTAAAGTCTAAGGATAAGCAAAGGAATCACAGGGAAGAAAGGGGCAATGGTATACAGTAATAAGGTTAAAAGCTAGAGTTGACACTGATTAAGATGCACTGTACTCAGAAACTGACACGTTGAATTCAAACCCCTTAGTACAACTATTTCATGATAATAAAAATTAAATTAAAATTAAGAAAATAGAAGCTGGTGTGAGAACTAAAATTTCCAACAGCAAAAGAAATCAATAAATTCCTATTGAATTGATGGATTTTCCTTACATTCTATTAGGTGGCATATACCAAAACCACTGTATCAAGCTGTATGTAACTATTATCTAATAAGACTTTATACAAACTAACCATGTGTTACAAATAATTATATTTTCATTCATTACTTTTGTGTGTGTGTGCCAGTCCTGGGGCTTGATCTTAGGGGTTTGGCACTGTCCCTGAGCTTCTTTTGCTCAAGGCTAGCACTCTACCACTTGAATCACAGCACCACTTCCAGCTTTTTCTGTTTATATGGTACTGAGAAATCGAACCCAGGGTTTCATGCATGCTAGGCAAACACTCTACCACTAAGCCACATTCCTAGCTCACCACTTTATTACTTTTAAGAAACAATTTCTAAGAATTTCTGTGGATTGTTTGTTTCCAAGTTTCTTGTTCTGTGTATTATCAAAATCACATTTATAAGTCCCAGGTAGTACTGAAATAATGTGAGATGGCATCTCAGTATTAAAATTCCCTAACCTCTTGTTTCACTGCATGTTTCAGTTGAAAGCTAATCGAAGCAAATTCACATGCCAGGAGCAGCCTATTCTTTTTTTTTTAATATTATTTTATTTTATTTGAGAACATACTGTACAGAGGGGCTACAATTACATGGGCAGGATAATGCATACATTTCTTACCAAGCATTGCAGCCTCCTCCTTTGTTTACCCTTCACCTCCCAGCCTATTCTTTTAAAGATATAGGGCCTGTTCTATTCCTCTCTTATTTCCTAATGTGTTTGCTGAATAGTTGAGTATCATAAGATATGCCAGTTTACTTTTAGACCTTTTGGATGATATGCATTCCTTTCATTACTCAGGCTCACATCAACTTAAATGATCTATTAAAATAAAAAAAAAAGCTTACTTTGCTCGATCTTCATACAAACAGGTAGCTAAGAGCCTGTCAAAATTCTCAAACATACTTTTCTTGAACTTTTCATGGACCTGGGACATTAACGTAGTCAAATCTGTATCATCAGCAGAAGCCAAACGGTAGTGACGAGCAACAGTTATGATCTCCTGGTCTACAAGCTTCCCAGTAGTTATATCTATCAATATGTCTCTGCAAAGAAAATGGAAAAACACAGTAACATCTAAGAATATTTTACTCTTTCTTCTACTAAAATATGTCCAAATTCCATTTTATAGAACTTTTGCCAACTGTATAGAGGATACATGGTTACTATTCTTTAAAGAGCAGCAGGAAGGCACTAATGCCATTTTATAAATGAAATGCTTTTCTCCCACTTTGATAGCAGCATGCCACCAGGAAGTAAACTGTTAAAGTCCTTGAGTAATCAAAATACTTGTCACTAAGTACATGGCTTTATTCAATATCTATTAGACTTCCTTACAGGAAATAATAGCTGACATGGATTTCCATTTTCCAAGGACCCCAAATTTGTAAGTCAATAATCTACAAAGGTGTTTTGCAGATAGGAAAATAATCTGATCTCTTTTGTAATCAAAAGTAAAAACTGATGCCTGCATCAGAAAGAATGGCATCGCCCCATTTGTTAGGAAATGGAAAGACTTGGGAAAAAATTATATTAAGTGAAGAAAGCCAGGCCCAAAGAAACATAGGTCCCATGGTTTCCCTTATTTGCAATAACTAGTATATGTCTAGGACAAGCAGAAAAGGTCAAGAGCTATGTACATATGACCAGATAAGATGATGTCAAGTGAAATGAACCCCAAGATAGGGACACAAGTTTTTTTTCTTTCTTGCTATTGTTTCTAATGTATTTATAATGTACCATGTGATCTTTGTGTTTCTTTGTATGTTCCTCCCCCATGGTATAACCCCTGTTTTCACTGTATTTGATGTGGGTGCCCTGCATCTTGTATATACACTTCTCTAATTTGGGAAGAGAAGGGGAAGAGAAAAAACAAAATGCTTAAATAGGGATACAGATTGACCCATTGTAACAATGACACTATGTTGAAAAATGAAGTTTACAATTTAGGGGTGGGGAATGAAGTTGTGGAGATAGGAGGGAAGGAACGGTAGGGGTAAAACAAAGGAGGAGGTAACAATGCTTGATAGGAAATGTACTCATTATCTTGCTCATATACTTATGTAACTGTAACCCCTCTGTACAGTATTTTTACAATATAAAACATATTAAAAATAAATTTTAAAAAGTAAAAACTGGTCTGGGTGCTGGTGGCTCAAGCCTATAATCCTAGCTACCCAGGAGGCTGAGATCTGAAGATCACAGTTCAAGGCCAGCCTGGGCAGGAAAGTCCAAGAGACGCTTATCTCCAATTAACCACCAGAAAACTGGAAGTGACACTGTGGCTCAAGCGGTAGAGCACTCTCCTTGAGCTGAAAAACTGAGGGACAGTACCCAGGCCCAGAGTTCAAGCTCCACACTGACAAAAGATAAAGTAAAAACTGATCTGGGCATTGGTGGTTTACACCTGTAATCCTAGCTACTCAGGAGAGGCTGAGATCTGAGGAATGTGGTTTGAAGCCAGCCTGGGCAGGAAATTCTATGAGACTCCTAGTTAACTACTATGAGACTCCTAGTTAACTACTAGAAAGCCAGAAGTGGAACTATGGCACAAAGCGGTAGACTGCTAGCCTTGAGCAAAAAAGCTCAGGGACAGTGCCCAGAGTTCAAGCTCTGCTCCATGACACACTTACACACACAAAGAATAAAAACTGATACAGCCTGGCAATGAGCAATAAATAAAGAGAAATGTTAAAAGGGCTATCTGGAACTGTAACTATCTGAGTTTCCAGGAGACAAATAGCTTTGTGATTATTTGGCAAAGCTTAAAAAAGTGGTAACAGCAACGTATTGAGAGGACCCAAAGACTAAAACATTGGCTGTATTGCTTCTAATATATTTACTGTATGAATATTATAGATTATACAGCATGCATTAGGCAGAATTACATTGAAATGATAAAAACACAAAACACTATAGTGCTTAAATGAATAAGGTCCCACCAAAAAATCTACTTAACCAGAAATATTTCTGTTTCCAAGACTCAAAAATAAGCAAGGGAAAAATAATATTTTATTTGCTCTTGTATTATTGACCAGTCTTCTAAGAAGAATGGTTTTACTTCTTTTTGATAATTCATTAACATATTTAATCATTCTAGTTTACTCAGGAGAGCATCTAGGAAATTCTGTGATGTTATCCTATCCATAGGGATTACATTTTTGCCAATATCTACTTTTCTTATTTTTCAACGTTCAGGTTTGGGTTTTAGTTTACAATTTTTTCATTGTTGCTGTTCTGTGTTGTGCCAGAACTGGGGCTTGAACTCTAGTCTTCACACTCTCACTTGGCATTTTTCCTCAAGCCTGGTACTCCACTACTTGAGCCATACATCCATTTCTGGTTTTTTGCTGGTTAATCAGAGATAAGTCTTGAGGATATGTCTCAGATTGACTTCAAACCTCAGTCCTCATATCTCAGCCACCTAAGTAGCTAGGATTATGGATGTGAGCCACCAAAACCCATCTTTGGTTTTAGTTTTTTAATGGGAAATGAAGGCTAACTTAAACTAAGAGAACTGCACAATTTCAGAAAGTCAGGTCAAATAATTAATCTGTAATATTGACAAAGGCTCACTCTGTAGACTGTAAAATGACACTTCGGTACTTGAACTTTTCAGAGTCTATACTACATCAAGCATTCAACTGTACTCTCAAAATCAAAAGAGTGGAAGGGCCAATTGACTGAAATGAATAATATCAGTAATAAACTCTACTATTTACTGAGAAGTAGCTACATGTAAAGTCATGTGTTGCTAGGTACCTTTGACATGGAACATCTCTTTTTTTGCGGGGGAGGGAGGGTCCGGTCGTGGAGTGTAAACTCTGGGCACTGTCCCTCAGCTCTTCAGCTCAAGGCTAGCGCTCTAACACTTGAGCCACAGTGCCACTTCCGGCTTTTTTCTGCTTATGTGGTGCTGAGGAATCGAACCCAGGGCCTCATGCATGTGAGGCAAGTACTCTACCACTGAGCCAACTTCCCAGCCCTGGAACATCTCTTCTGACCTAGCAGATAGGTACTGTTGTTATCCTCATTTTACAGATGAAAAAAAGTGAGGCATAAAGCTGTTTAGTAATTCATCTTAGGTTTCCAGCTCCAAAATGTGAAGCTATATAGTGTGACCTCAAATCCTCTGCTCCTACATACTTCTCTAGTTCCCCTGTTCTGCTGGGAAAGAAGATGGAATAACTGGGTGGCATGGGACTTGGCAAAAAAAAAAAAACAACTCTTTAAGGGCCATGGGATTGGAGCTGACTATTTTGTAGATCTCTCTTCTCTTTGCTGTCCATACTATGGTGGGAATATATCCCCCCAAAAATTCACATGTTGGAAAATTCATGTTAATGGTATTTAGAGGCGGGATCTTTGGGAGGTAATTAGGATTAGAAGAGGTCATCAAGGTGGGACACCTCCACATTATGGTGGTTTTAGTGGTTTTATAAAAGGAGAATGAGAGCCCTAAGCTAGGCAGCTTGCTCTGTTCCTACTCTGTCCAACATGTTATGATGCAACAACAAGGCCCTCATCAGATGCCAGGATCATGTTCTTTGACTTCCAACCTCCAAAACAGTGAGCCAAAGGTACTTCTATTCTTTGTAAACTACCTATCTCTAGCATTTTGTTACAGCAACAGAAATTGTACTGAGATTGTTCATTACCTCTGCTTTGAGGACTATCATTAGCCAGCACACACACACAAAAAAAAAAAAGAACATAATTTTTAAAAGCTTGAGTAACCATCTCTGACAGAGCACTGACCACACAGTACATACTGTAAGGACAGCCCCAGGCTTTCAGTATTTGTCATGGAATAATCAGCTAAGACTATGCATAAAATGGAACACCCTACCATCATTACTTTAATGTAGATTTGTATTTATTGGTATAAAAAGATTCATGCTATGCTGATCCTAGTGAAACTCAAGATACAAGTACATGTATAGTCATACAAAAAAGAGCTTGATACAGATGGCTCAAGTCTGTAATCCTAGCTTCTCAGGAGGCTGAGATGTAAGGATCACAATTCAAAGCAAGCCCTAGAAGAAAAAAAAGCTGTGAAACTCTTATCTCTAGTTAACCAGGAAAGAGCCAGAAGTGGAGCTGTGGCTCAAGAGAGAGAGTGAAAAACCTAAGGGACAGCACCAAGTCCTTGAGTGTAAGCCCCAGCACTGGCATAAAATAAATCAAACAGGAAGAAAGGAAGGAGGGAAGGAGGGAAGGAGGGAAGGAGGGAAGGAGGGAAGGAGGGAAGGAGGGAAGGAGGGAGGAAGGGAAGGGAGGGAGGGAGGGAGGGAGGGGGAGGGAGGAAACAGAATTATCTAGGCCAAAATATCGACAGTAATGCCCATAATTGCAGAGATTTATTTCTTTTCTGAAACCTATTTGTACTTTTTCTGGGTTTTTCTAATAACCAAATGTCACACTTCATAGTCACAAAGAAAAATCACGTGAAAGCTTCTTCTTATCTTCAATCAATGTGAACAGAGCATGTGGCACATTATCAAGGATGAGGATAAAAAACATGTGCATCACAACCATGTTCAGCGCAGCATTATTCACCATAACTAAGATATGGAACCAACCCAGATGCCCCTCAGTAGATGAATGGATCAAGAAAATGTGGTATATATACACAATGGAATTCTATGCCTCCATCAGAAAGAACAACATTGCCCCATTTGTTAGGAAATGGAAAGACTTGGGGAAAAATATACTAAGTCAAGTAAGCCAGGCCTAAAGAAACATAGGTCCCATGGTTTCCCTTATTTGCAATAACTAGTACATGTCTAGGACAAGCAGAAAAGGTCAAAAGCTATGTACATATGACCATAGAAGATGATGTTAAGTGAAATGAACCCCAAGATAGGGACACAAGTGGGTTTTTTTCTTTCTTGCTATTGTTTTTAATGTACTTTTAATGTACTATGTGATTCTTTTGTTTCTTTTGTATGTTCTTCCCCCATGGTGTAACCCCTGTTTTCACTGTATTGGATTCCGGTGTCCTGCATCTTGTATATACATTTTTATAATTGGGGGAGGGGGATGGATATAACAAAATGCTGAAATAAGGATTCAGGATGACCCATTGTAACAGTGAGATGTTCAAGATGCTATGTTGAACATGAACTTTACAATTTCACTTTACAATTTGGGGTGGGAGGGAGGAGATGGGGAGGTAGGGAGGAAGGGATGGTAGGAGAAAAACAAAGGAGGAGGTAACAATGCTCGATAGGAAATGCACTCATTATCCTACTCATGTAACAGTAACCCCTCTGTACAGTATTTTTAATAAAAATATATATGAAAAAAACATGTGCATCAATAACTAGGAACTTTCTGTACAACTTTAAATTTATAATAGCACCACCAGATCCTACCTTTTCATCGGGTAAACTGATAATATGCTTGCATCAGTGCAGTTAAAATTTGTATCTGCTGTGTTTCTATACATTTTTAAGGGGAAAAACAGTTCTGTATTCAACAGCATTACACAGTTTAACACGAGACCTTCAAACAAGCCATGTCCCACTGAAAACTGTCACCAGTCATGGGGACACCAGAAGTGTCACAATACTGCTTACAAGGCATGACCTCAACTGGCACATCTAATCCTTACCTTGCAGCCCTCAAATGGCTGTTGCTACTTTGCCCTGAATTTGCCATGATTTTCTTCTTGAGGACTTACTATTCCCTGTCAGATCTTATTGGGCTTCACAAAGAATTGGCAATCTTTTCAGCAGTAATATACCTCTTTTTTGTCAGTCATGGGACTTGAACTCAGGGTCTGGGTACTGTGCCTAAGCTTCTTTTGCTCAAGGCTAGCACTCTACCACTTGAGCCACATCACCAGTTCCAGCTTGTTTTTTTTTCTGTGTATGTGGTACTGAGGAATTGAACCCAGGGCTTCATGCACAGTAGGCAAGCACTCTACCACTAAGCCACATTCCCAGCCCTATACGTCATTTTTTAAAATTGTAGTGAAATATACATAGCATGAAATTTACCATTTGTGACACTGGCAGTATTGTGAAAACACTACCTTTATCTAGTTCCAAAGCATTCCATCAGTCTAAAGAAATGTCATGCCCACTAAGCAGTTCCTTTCCTTCCTTCCCCCAGTCCTCTCCACTGCTATCTCTGATGATTTGAAAATTCTTGGAATTTTAGATAAATGGAATCATATGTGGTCTAACTAACTTCTTTCTGTTAACACAATGCTTTCAACATACAGCTATTTTGTGACATGTATAAGTATCTTGTTTGTTCCTTTTATGTCAGATTAATGTTACTTTGAATGACTATATCACATATTACTTACACATCTGTGCAGAAAGACATCTTGGTTATATTGCCTTTTGACTATTGTGAATTGTGTTGCTATGATTTGTGTACAAGGTTTTTGTTGAATGCCTGTTTTCAATTCTTTGGGGTATCTGTGTGTAGGCACACTCTGTCTCTCACACACACACATACTGAAGAGTGAAATTGTGGGGTTATTTGGTAATTCTGTTTAATCTACTGAAGAACCACAAATTTTTCTGCATACTCCACTTTGCTTAGCAGAATAAAAACAAAAGTCCAAGTTCTATCAAGCATAGCCCTTGAGAGTAAATAATAAGATCTGCCGTTAACATATATCTTCTTGTCTAATCTCTTAGGATGAATGAAGTTATACTTTAAAATAAGCTACAAATTACACTGATCCAGGCTGAAGGTGTGGCTCAAGTGTTAGAGACTACTTACCTAGCAAACAACAAATTCAAATCCAATCTGTCCTCCAAAAAAGAAATTATGCATGTAAAAAGGGGTGGGACTATGGCTTGGTGGTATAACACCTGCCTAGCAAGTGCAAGGCCATGAGTTCAAACCCAGTACCACAAAAAAGTACTGATCTTTTGCTCACTGAATAATATTAATGTTAAAGATTCCAGTGTTATTACTTTGTCTTTGTCCAACATTACCTCACATTGGTAAATTTATATAGTATATTATACATTTATTATATTGTAAAATTATTAGATAATCTTATAACATATGCTTAGTTAATATTATAAATTATTTTTTTACAAGATTGAAAAAAATGTCCATCCTCTATGACCCATCTTTCACTCTTTAGTAGCCTTACTGCACTTCTTGCTCCCCTCAAACAGGTCAAATTATGTTTCACCTCACAGCCTTTACACTTGCTGTTTCTACTATTTAGATTTGTCTTCTTCAACAAAGGTACATAGTACAGACCTCTATCTGCTATAGGGCATCTTTTCTGCTTATATATCGGTTTCTCCATTAAGGTCTTCCCTAACTAGTCTTGTTAAAAGTATGAGCCCTGTTTCTATAACTGTTACTCCTCTCCTGCTTTCTTTTCTTCAATGACATTCATCATAATTTACTAGAAAATTCCTTATTTTACACATCATCTTCATGTTCCCCCATCCCCAGAAGAAACTTCTACTTAGGGTAAGGCTGAGTTGTCCTATTTTGTTCACTGTAATACCATAAATAGTGTAGTCTCTAGAACAAAGCAAGCTGAATAAAAGTTTGCCGAATAGATGAAAAACTAAGGCTATGAAAAGCATTCAGTATAGTGCCTGGAACTACGAATACTCAATAAATGAGAGCAGTTTTTATTTTCGTCATCTCACAAGGGAGATCATATCAAGTTGTTTTAAAGACTTTAAAGAAGCAGAAGTGCGCGCCAGTCCCGTGGATCTGTGTCTTGCTTCAACAGTGTTCAGACGGAACGGACCCCGGGACTCCTCCTTTCCACCACCAACTGCCTCTTCATTCACCTCCTCTGACCCTGATCTTCTCGCCCATCGCCTGCTTCCAGGACCAACCAACGCCGTGTTTTTCTGTGGTTAGCTCTGTATCCATGACCAGCCATGACCTCCCAGATTTGTCAGAATTATTCCACCGAGGTGGAGGCTGCTGTCAACCGCCTGGTCAACTTGCATTTGCAGGCCTCCTACACCTACCTCTCTCTGGGCTTCTATTTCGATCGCGACGATGTGGCTCTGGAGGGCGTGGGCCATTTCTTCTGCGAGTTGACGGAGAAGAAGCGTGAGGGCGCCCAGCGCCTTCTGAAGATGCAGAACCAGCGTGGCGGCCGCACGCTGTTCCAGGACGTGCAGAAACCTTCTCAGGATGAGTGGGGTAAAACCGTGGAGGGCATGGAAGCCGCCCTCGCCCTGGAGAAGAACCTAAACCAAGCCATTTTGGATCTTCATGCCATGGGTTCTGCTTGCACAGACTCCCATCTCTGTGACTTCCTGGAGAACCATTTCCTGGATGAAGAGGTGAAGCTCATCAAGAAGATGGGCGACCACTTAACCAACCTCCACAGGCTGGCGGCCCCTCAGGCAGGAATAGGCGAGTATCTCTTCGAACGCCTCACCCTCAAGCACGACTAGAAAACACGAGAGTCCAGCAGCCTTTGAGGGCCAACTCTGCCTTGCCAGATATCAGGGTTTCCGCCCGGGCTTCTGCCTCTAGCCATTGGGAAACTTCCTAACTAACCATCCTGGAGCCCATCCCCAGCCTTGTATCAAATGAAAATAAAGCTTTTTGCAGCAAAAAATATAAATAAATAAAGAGTTTAAAGAGTGGCTTCTTTTCAGTTTACCTTGGAGGAATTGGACATGTATTTAATGACTAAGAAACCTTAAATTTTCTCTACAGAATGTAAAAGGAAAATGGTCTACTTATTTTCAAAAGTCCTATTCAGGAGTAAGTCTGAAGTGATTTAAAAAAAAAAAAAAACAAGCTCCAGGTGAGTCTTCTTTATAAACTGGATAGATCTCAAAAGTTCCACAAACACTCCATTTTTAGAAATCAAAGCAAATGCCCTCTTTCATACTCAGTTACACAGAAAAATACATTATCTTCATTTTGGTCATTTTTAATTGGCAATGGTACGAACATCTTAGCTGTAAATTCCTCTCGTTTCTCTCAAGTTCCTGATGACAAATCAGCACACTGAACCCTAAAAATAAATTCTTTTGAAATGAAAGAATCTTATGACAGTATAATTACTGCTGAATTCATCTGCTTTGTAAATTGGTTTTTTGATATATTTTCTAAAAGAGAAGTACATCAGCATTGAAAGCCATTGACCCTATTTTTTCCAAATTAAATGTAAAGGATATCTTGTTTTCTTTTTATTACTACTCTAACCTTCAATTTGCATCAAATACTATTTTTTTTCTGATTTTGACATGTAGTACAAGGTACATAGTCATTTCAATTCACTTAGCTTGAAATTCAGAATGGCCTGTTGCACTCGATTTTGGGCTATTTGAGTCTAGTCAAACAGAAAGATTTTCTTATGCAGGTAAGAGCAATTTCTGTACATTATTAATAGTCTACTCCTCATAGTAGTATAATTTTAGACATCCGTTAAACTTGAGGTAACATGCATTTTAAAAAGCTCAAATACCAGTGAGTGTTTTTGTTTCTTAAATTTTATCAATATTTTTGGAGGGGGTTAAGCAAATGTCTCAATAACAAGTTGGCAATGTTGGGAGAAAGGAGCAAAAATGTATCTCATTTTAAATAGAGTTCTTCATTTTATATAACATTATTTTTTACTAATACCTATCCTGTGCTCAGGGCTGTTGGTAGAACTTTTATTAAGACAGGGTCTCACTATGGATTCCAGGCAGGCCTTGAATTTACAACCCTCTTGCCTCTCACTCACAATTGCCATTACATTTGTCTTTGTAACTTTCTGTTTTTAACTTTCTTATTTGGCTGCCAGATGTTTTTGAGGCTTATAAGATCATACTGAGTTCTGAAACCATTAGAGAATCTTACATGTAGAATAATCCCACATAAACCCACTGGTTCTTAGGTCACACATAGACTGAATGCAAGATGGGAGTGTGCACCATTGGGTGCTTATAATCAAGTTCGAAACTCAAAAATTTCTATCAGATTCTTCACTCATTTTAATGACACTTTAAAATGGATAACTCACTGTTTTTTGTTTTTTATTTTATTTTAATTACTTTATTGTTGTTTTAGAGGTGATATATACAGTGGGGTTACCTTTATATACAACAGGTAATGAGTAAATTTCCTTTTGCATAGCATCATCTGTTCCCTCATTATCTCCATTCCCTCCCTCCCATCTCCATCCATGAGTTGCGTGGTTCACTTTCATCAATGTCCAGCAAAATGGAAAACTTATTGTTCTTAATAAAAGTAATTCATTTTTAATTATAGAGAATTTGGATAATATATAAAAACAATATTTTAAAAAGAGGAGCTGAGGGGAGTTGGCTTACTGGTAGCATCACTGCACCTGGCCTCATTTACCTTTTTGTGAAGTGGTTTTGCTTTAAATTTACATATATAAGTATGTATATGTATGTTCATATATGAAACCAATCGTAATGGTAATTATGGTTTTAATTCTTTTTTTTGGGGGGGGTCCGTTTGTGGAGCCTGAACTCTGGGCCTGGGCGCTGTCCCTCAGCTATTCAGCTCAAGGCTAGCACTCTACCACTTGAGCCACAGCACCACTTCCGGCTTTTTTCTTATGTGGTGCTGAGGAATCGAACCCAGGGCCTCAGGCATGCAAGGCAAGCGCTCTACCATGCTTTGCATCAATGTACTAAAGTAATGTGTTTCTTTGAGCAATTTACAAAAAAAATATATTTTAAGTTTTTTTGCAGATTTGAAAGCATTTCCAATGACCCATGTACAAAAAAACAACTCATCCCCAGTTTGTTTACCCTCAAAGCACTGAAAATTTGATCCAGTTCTTCCTTGCATTACCTGAGGCCGCTTTGGGTTTACAGGTCACTGGTGCTGCTGCTAGTGCTGCTGCTAGTATATTTTTAAAGTTTGTGTGTGTGTGTGTGTGTGTGTGTGTGTGTGTGTGTGTGTGTGTGTGTGTGTGTGTGTGTGTGTGTGTGTGTCCACTTTTCTTTGATGTTTATAATAATGGTTTCTTTGATAGCTCTTTTTTAATTTTTACCAAGGTGTATTTAGTCATCTCTTTCCATATATTTTTGTTTGGAAAAATGAATTCTCTCAATTTCTAGATGCTTTTTTAAGTTTAGAAAAAGATTATGTGAAGAGCTTTGAGTGTAGCTCTGTGGTAAAACACACATTTAGATGAAAGAGACTCTGGGCTCAATCCAGACCACCACTCTTTCCAAAGAAACAGATAAATAAAAAACAAGGATTTTTTTTTTTTTAGAAAATCTCTGACTTTAGTTGTATTTCTTCAGTTCCCTCTCTACCACCATTTCTGCTCTCTTCTTCCTCATTGCTTCAACCCCTTTCTTATTTTGTTCTGGAAGTATTTCTGAAGATAGTTCTCTAGTTTACTACTACTGAGTTTTTTCCATGTCTGGTCTCCTGTTAGTATCTCCTGTTAACTTTTAACTCAGAAAATAATGTGTTCTGTAGGTTTTTAGAACAAGTAGTTCCCTATTTTGGTCTGTTTGCTTCTCAAAAATGGTCAGTGCTTGCTGAGACATACATTCTCTTATGGTCATAACACAACTAGTTTCTAAGAATAAACAAACTAAAACCATTTTTTCCATCCAATAAACCATGTTTGGAATCTGCATGAGAATCCAGACTTAAGTTTTTCCTGTTTGTGCAACTTTACAAAAAAGTCAGTAGGTTCGTCTGGGTGTTGCTGTGTGGCTGGCAGTTCACAAATCTCACAGGCTCTGTCAAAGATGTGATGTATACACATATTTGTGTGTGCATGTGTTTATGTGTAAGTGTGGAGAATTGTTAAGGAAAGGAGAAATTCAATCACTTCTAGGAGCCAAGTCAATATGAAAAGAAGGTTCATTTACTTAAGAAAGCAGGAAAGACAAGCTTTTCATTTGAAGACCAAGAAGTCACATTTGGTTTGGAGATTTAGAAAGAAAACCAGAGCATAAATGGAGAGTAAAGGTGAAAAACCTTTCCAAGCACTGGTAACTCATGCCTATAATTCTAGCTACTCAGGAGTTTGAAACCTAGAAGACATTGGTTCAAAGCCAACATAGGCAGAAAAAGTCTGAGAGATTCTATCTCTAATTTATCAGCAAAATGACAGACTGGCAAAGTACCAGCCATGGGCTGAAATATTGAGCAAGAACATCAGGCCCAGCACTCAAGCCCCAGAACTGGCATTTTTTAAATAAGTTTAATAAGTTGTGAGAATACTGTACAGAGGAGGGGTTACAGTTACATGAGCAAGGTAATGAGTACATTTCTCATTTTTAAATATATATATAAATACATACATAAAGTAAATACATAAATACAATAAAGAGACTAATAACCTAAGCATTGACAAAGAGTTCCAAGAGGATCTCCATGTCCCATGTCTCCAGAGGCCTGTCATTCACAATCGGCAGCACAACCCTTAGTGGTTGTGCCTGTGCTCTTTTGGGTACTTTTAGGGACTCCTCGGCCAAGACACAAATCAGAAAAGAAGAACATGAAGTCCAATAGTGAGTAAATCGTTTACATCCTTGTTCAAAGATGAAGAAGGAAAATTTCTTAAATTTTCATCATGATCTATTTTTGGATTTGTTTGGGGACTTCTATGAAGTTTGGTTGAGAGCAGTCCTGGACTGAGAAATAAATCACTTATCAGAAGTTACAGCTACAACCTAGGCAAACCATCTGACTACATTTTGACAGTGGCTGGAACTTTTTTAAACTGTGCAATGTCAGTAAGAAATCATTTTCAGTCCAGATAATATAATGAAACTTGTTCCTGGCTCTTTATTTTAAACACACTGTGCTTAAAATCCATGTAATGAATCCTAGCGTGTAACCACAGAGCGTCAAATCTAAATATAGCAGTTTTTTAAGTAATAGAAGAAATCTTGATGCTGATAGTTTCCTCTATAAAGCCTATGTGGCTCTGAATCAAATAATTAAAGTAAATATGCTCATCTATTAAGTGTTTTATATTTTACTTATAACAAAAATAAAGGAAAACTGAGCATGAGTGAATTAAGATCAAATAAAAGCTGATGTCAGACACAAACCTAATTTTCCTGCCACCTCAGAGCTTAGCCAAATTCACTGCTGGGTATAGAGAGGAGAAGATGAGCACCCCTTGCAGGTCTGATGCATATACCTTCCCAAGCCAAGAATTGTCCCTCTCAGGGTCTACTACGTAGGATGCTAATTTGTTGCAACAGTGACTAGCTACAACCACTGCTATTTCATTTTCAGACAGCTGCAAGGTCAAATGAAGCCTGCATTGTGGCATCAGGGGTCTGTGCCTGGGTAGGGCATTAATTCTGCTCAGAATCATTTCCTCTCATCTGTGATCTATTGCCCTACTTCCCTGAATACTTCATGTTCTCTGCACCCTTTCCTGTGTGATTCTGATATTCAAACCTCTAAAGGAGCACAATTTCTTCCTGCTTCCTAATAGTGGGGTCAGGCATGGTGTTTATTTTGGCCAATATAAGGATGTAGAAGTCAAAGTATGTCAGTTCTGAGCCTTGGCTTCAAGAGGCCTTCCCTGTTTCTCATTCCCCGACTATACTTTTCCCATTACTCTAAGAATGGCACATCTGTGTTAGCTTGCTGGTTCCTTAGGGAAGGAAGACAGTGCAGGGATTCAGGTTGACCTGACTGTAGCCATTTTGAGTCATAACCACCATGACTACATGTGAGTAACCCTGGTCTGTTTTCCCTATGGAGACAAACATCGTAAGAGTTGGTGTGAGGCACTTTAAAACTTGGACCACAGCATAACAAATATGCCTGATGTCCTTAATATAAAGCTTTAGATAAAGCAGGTATGTCTGGCTTAGATGAAGTCACATTTTTCTTGACCTCTATATAATCGCCATTCTTCTAGTCCAAATTATGGGGAATCTGTCTTTCTGCTACCCAAAATGCATTCCTTAAATAAGACCACCAGTCAATTGCATTGTGCAATCCTGGATCTGTCCACTTTTCTTGTGTCTCATGGCAACTTGAGATTGGTTCTTATACACTGGGATATTTTTCTGGAACAGAATAAGTTGAGGAATACATCCACTGACCCCTAACCCAATCAGCCAATCAATCCATGGACCTGAGAGCTAAGCAAATGCTTATTTGACATAACATTTAGATTTTGAGACTGTTTATTACACATTATAATTGGGAAAAAAGCTGGGCACTAGTGGCTTATGCCCATAATCTTTGTTAGTCAGAAGGCTGAGATCTGAAAATCAACTTTTGAAGCCAGCCCTGGCAGGAAAGTCTATGAGACTCTGATCTCCAGTTAACCACCAAAAAACCAGGGTAGAGCTGTGACTCAAGTGGTAGAGTGCTAGCCTTGAGCACAAAAGCTCAGAGACAGTGTCCAGATCCTGAGGTCAAACTCCAGGACCAGCACACGCGCGCGAGCGCGCACACACACACACACACACACACACACACACACACACACACACACACACACACACACAATTGGGGAGATGGAGAATTGAATTTTCTCCCAAGCCCTACCTCTTCCACTCTTCTTCACCAGAGGTCAGAAAGAGGCACTTCATGGGGTGAAACTGGAACTCAGAAAATTAGGCACCTGAGTTATGGCACATGAGGTCCTTCATAGAACCACTTTGATTGAACAGCCTTATGGACGCAAGTTTTCTTTTTAAAAAAATTACTGCTAGAAACAGCAAGTTGGAATTCATCCTGGGACTCTGGATGGAGCAACTGAGATTTCCATCCACCTACCAAAAGTTGCTCTCTGTGAGCAGTTGGAAGAGGCTATATTTCTTGAACTCTGAATTAGGATTTCTTTTCCTCAGCAACTGGTTTATTGTTGCTTTAGGACTAGCGTGTATCCTGTAAGTGATTATGCTGCCATATTTTGTGCTGACTTCTAGGAAGCTCAGAGCCATCTATGTGGTTGAGTAAATGCTCATGGCTTTCGAGCCTGTAGCATATATTCTGCTGGGTTTGAGTGTAGTTCAGTGGTAGAGCAGTGTACTTGCCTAGCATGAATGAAGTCCTGGCTTCCATCCTAGCACTGACAAAAAAAGCACTGACAAAAACATAGATTGTGTGTCAGCCACTATTTTTTCTTACTAAATTATTTTTGCTCTTATTAGTTGTATGTCTGTTTTATGGTGTAGAATTGCATTACTATAAAAATAAATATGACAGTAAGGCAATAAATTTATTTCTATTTTTCCTTATTTCAGAAATTCATTTCTGAAATATTAAAATGATGATATACAAATAATGAAATCAAAAGAAAATATAAAAATGGAAAAAATGGTGGCTGACACAGTCTATTTATTTTTTGGTTAGTCATAGGTCCTGAACTCTGGGCCTAGACGATGTCTCTCAGCTCTTCAGCTCAGGGCTAGCACTCTACTCATTGAGCCACTCCTTGAGTGCCACTTCCAGCTTTTTCTCTTGTGTGGTGCTGAGGGGCTCATGCATGCAAGGCAAGCACTCTACCACTTTCCCAGCCCCATAGTCTATTTTTTTAAACCTTTACAAATATCTGCAAACCAGATGATAGCCTTCCAGAAAACACAAGATGATTTCAAGAAGAACACATGTCTCAAGATTGGAGAGACAGCTGGTACCAAGGGTACATTTATGCTTTTTTATCTCAATAATATAAAACTTACATGTAGCCAGTAGAAAGGGGAGGTAAATTAAACCTGAGTATTTCTTGGTTTGGTGTTTAGAATATGATAATTCATCTAATGCCCCTAGCAGCCTCTTGGATTATTTGAATTTCACAGAAGAAGAACCAGTGCACTACAGACAAAGAAGTGGAGAAATCTGTCAACTTAGCTAGGTTAAATCTAAATCTTTATGTCTAATGAAACAGACTGCCTGGTACAAATCATACATCTGCAATTTAATACCTGATTCTGAGTAGCTTCCTTAACTTCCTGTTTTTCAGATAACTCATTTGAAAAATGGGTTCTAATAAAGCTAAATTTATATAATAGTGTCTTGTGAAATAAAAAGGTATAATGTATGGGTATTTCCTAAAACACTTGTCACACATAAAGAAAATATAACTATTCGCTATTTTTCTAATTATTAATAAGTGGCACAATGACTTGTCCTTCCAAAAAGAGCAAAATATGTCTAAGAATACCCAACTAACCAGGTACTATTAAGTGAGTAAAAACAGAGTCCAAACAAAGGATTCCATCTTTGATCACTCATTCATTCATTCTTTGCTTCCTCAATTAACATATAGGTGGGAATAAAGAGATAGGTTGAGTGTACCAAGCATAAATGCAAATGCAATAGTAGAGATACCAGAAGTGAGGTGGTCAGGAACATCATAAGAATGGAAAGGTGACCTAGACTGTGCAAATTGGGGCAGACAGGACAAAACTAAACAACAAAGGAGAGGCCCTCAGCAAAATGGTGTAGGAAGAGAGTGACCAGAGGAAGCAAGCCAGAACAAATAGTCCTATACCACAGGGCAGGCTGGAACTCTTGAAGCCAGCTCACTTGTTTCTGAATCTCTGTCATTCACCCTGGGACCTGCCACAGAACAGGTACTCAATGTTCATTTTTTAAATGAATGGCAAATACACATGATTCAAAACTATAGAATGTACAAGGCACACTGTAAACAACTCATGGTTGGGTTACAAAATTTACTTGAATGAAAAGCAGTCAGGCAGGACCTGTTCTATGGTGGTCCCAAATGTCCTTACCTTCCTGCCCTTAAGTATTCTCTTATTTTATATTTTCACTTTTACACAATAATTCTCCCTTAGAGGAAGTACAAATTAGCAGTTACTTACTGTTCCCATTGTTAAAAAACAAAATTTGGAATCTAATTAAAGAAAAAAGCATGGGTGGTACTAACTGAATCATTTGTTACTAACAATGTGGCTACATATATCCCTTGTTTTTATTCACAGAACTTCATTTAGAAAACAGACCATTAGCACATTGTATTCTGGATAAAATAGTAGTTTTACTGTTAATGCTTTACCCACTCCCACAAGAATATAATTATGGAAAAAGAAATAAAATAAACAATATAAATATATATGTATATATATAAAACTTCAGAAAAAGACTTGGTCATTTTTCCACTCTTTAAAAACATTAGGAATTATCTGTTAGGCACAGCATTATATGATTTACTTACGTGAAAAGGCCAAAAAATTCTAACATCCCATAAAACTCAGAGTTGTAAGAATGGATATGTTTTAAAAATAGAATGATTATGATTTTTAAACAGTGGAATTGATTTTAACTAGGCCTATACGATCACAGCCAGATCCATTTCAGCATGTTAATAATTATGTGACATTCACTAATAGTAATGTGTCTAGTAATTTCTCCAACATAATTGTAGTCTTGTGTCATAGTAGAGATATTTTGCATGGCCAAATGGTAGAGGAGGTGATAATTAAAACTTAAATCGAGAGAGAGAGAGAGAGAGAGAGAGAGAGAGAGAGAGAGAGAGAGAGAGAGAGAGAGAGAGAGAGAGAGAGAGAGAGAGAGAGAGAATGTCCCCAGGTACCTAGGCAAAGAGGAAGCTGATAGCCAGAGAGGAAGAAGTACAATTAATAGGTAGCAGCTGAAGAGAGGAGGGGCTCCCTTAATGGTAAGAGCTTAGATATATTAACACTCACTTTGGCACTTGAAACAAAGCCTCTGCCATGGAGGCAATTTAGAACTCCTACACGTGAAATCTGTGCACAAAGTTAGAAAGGTAAAAAGCAGTTCTCTCTGCTGGCCAATTGAGATAACAACGAAGCTTTTCTCCACAGAGTTTCTAGGTGTGCATCTGTAGATATGTACATACATATGTATGTAAGTATATAGAGTCTGCCACAAATTCAAAGCCAATAGCTTACCTAAAAAGTTTGTAGTACAAATTTATTTCATTTAATTACTAGATAAAAATTCAGATGAAATCTGACCAGTATGTGTCAGCCTAGAAAGCCCAAACCAAAACCATTTTGAATATTCTACTCCTGAATGCTACAATTGGTAGGTGAAAGCATCAGAAAAAAAAGTAAAATTTGTAGGCTCTCAAAGTATTGCTTATTAACTAGAGAAATAAAGATACTAACTTTACAATAAAGAATCCTAACAGACACCACCTTAAACAAGCGACCAAGTTCCTCACTGGTAATAAGACATACTGACCTCATGAACCCTTTGATATGACACACTAAGGACACAACATCATTTTGTGTGTTCATGCCAAAAAAAATCATAATCTAAATCGAACCATGAGAAACCATGAGACAAATCCAAAATGAGGGACATTACAATCAAGATCATAAAAAACAAGGCAAGTTTAAGGAACTGTTACAGACTGCAGAAGACTAAGAATAAACAATGACTAAATGATGAGTGGGATCCTGGATAAGATCCTGGAACAGAAAAAGGACCTTAGTGGAAAAATCAGTGAACTTCAAATAAAATTTTTGGTTTACAATATTGTCTCAAAGTTAATTTCCTTGTTTTGATAATTACACTATGGTAAGATGTTAACATTAGGAGAAGTTGGGGAGGGATCTATGGGAACTCTGTACTATTTTGAAAACCTGTAAGTCTACAATTAGTTCAAAATAAAAGACTTTTTAAATAAACTGCTCTGAAAGGCCAACCTAAGCAACAACAGAACACTACAGTGGAAGAAGAAAGTTCAGTTTCAGAAAATCTCATAAAATATAAAAGGAAACAAGGCTCTAGGAGTGAGAGTCGGGAGATATTACAGGAGCATTAGTAGTTTCTCTTGAAATGGAGACAACAGACCAAACATGTAACAATTTATTAAAGAGATAAAGCATAGAGAAGCCATAAGAAAAATATGAAATGCTACGGAAAAGAAGAGACACATGCATGAGCATATTCCATGTATATGTCAACTAAATGGCACTTAAAGAGATGGAATATACATTAATTAGTAAACTAGATGAGAATTTTAAAGAGGTTTCCAGGAAGATAACACAAAATATATCAAATAAAGAAACAAGAATGAATAAGATTGGTCTATAGATCCCTTTTTTTAGCTGTACCCTTGGTCTGGTTTAGTAATGCTAGTATCGAAGAATGAGTTTGGTAGTGATCTTTCCATTTCTGTTTCATAGAAAAGTTTAAGAAGCATTAGCATCATTTCTTCTTTAAAGGTCTTATATAATTCAACTGTGAATCTGTAAGGCCCTGAGATTTTCTTTGTCAGGAGATTATTTCTATTTCAATTTCATTGCCTATTAGAGATTTGTTTAATTGGTTTATATTATCCACTTGGCTTAATTTTGGAAGCGTGTAGTTATCTAGGAATGCATCCATTTGTACTAGATTTCCAGTTTATTTGAGTACAGGTTTGAAAAAGTTTTCTTCATTAAAAAAAACTGGATTCCACTTGCATTTGTTGAGATTTCCCCTCTTCTGTCCCTACTTTTATTGATTTGGATGATTTATCCTTTTGGTCAGAATTATAGGCCAATCTTTTTCATGAACATAAGATATAAAACTCCTCAATAATATCCATGTTAACTGAATTCAACAACTAATCAAAAAATCATGCACCATGATCAAGTTAGTTTAATTCCAGGAATGTAAGGCTGGTTCAACATACATGCATCAATAAACATAACACAGCAAATAAACAAGCAAGAAGAATTATCTTATGATTATCTCAACAGATGAAGAAAAAAATCTTTGACAAAGTCCAACATCATTTTATGGTAAAAACTGTGGCGCAACTAGGCATAGAAGAACCATATCTCAATAATAAAAGCTATATATGGCAAAACTATCTCCAACATCATATTTTCTTTCTTGCTATTGTTTCTAACAATATTTATAAGGTGATTGTTTAGTTTCTTTATATGTCCCTCCCCCACAGTATAACCCCTGTTTTCACTGTATTTGATGTTGGTATAATTTGGGGAGGGGAAGGGAAAAAAACCAAATTGTTTAAATAGGGATACAGGTGGACCCATTGCAACAATGAGATGTACAAAATGCTATGTTGAAAAATGAACTTTACAACTTTGGCCGGGGCTGGGCAGTGGTTTGGGGAGTGTAGTCGTGGAGATGGGAGGGCAGGGATGGTAGGGGAAAAACAAAGGAGGAGGCAACAATGCTTGATAAGAAATGTACTTATTACCTTGCTCGTGTAATTGTAACCCCTCTATATAGTATTTTCACAGTAAAAAAACTATTTAAAATAAAAAATAAAAAGACTGAAACCATTTCCTCTAAAATAAAAAAACAAGATAAGCATGTCCACTTACACACTTTTATTGATATAGTACTGGAATTCTTAGCCAGAACACTAAGGCAAGAGAAAGTTATACAAGGGATCCAAATAGGAAAGAAGTCAAACTATCCTTATGTGCTGATAACATGATTTTATTTCTAAGGGAACATAGAGACTCCATCCTAAAAATCCTAAAGCTAATAAGTACCTTTGACAAAGTAGCAGGATATAAAATCAACACATAAAAACAATAGTTTTTCTGCATATCAAATGAGCAAATGGGCCAGACACTGATGGCTCATGCCTGCAATCCTAGCTACTCAGGAGACTGAAAACTGAGGATTGCAGTGCAAAGCCAGCCCAGGCAGGAAAGTACGAGACTCTTATTTCCAATTAACCACCAGAAAACTGAAAGTGGCGCTGTGGCTCAAAGTTGTAGAGTGCTGCTAGCCTTGAACAGGGACAGCGCTCAGGCCCTGAGTTCAAGTCCCACAATTGGCAAAAAAAAAAAAAAAAGAGCAAATGGAAAGGGAAACTATTACATTAATAATAGCCTTAAAAATACCCACAAATAAACCTCATCGAAGAAGTGAAGAACCACAACAAAACAAAAAAATTTATGAAACTTTGAAAAAAGAACTTGAAAAGACACTAGGAGGTGGAAAGACTTTCTATGCTTATTGATTGGCAAAATTAATATGATGAAAATGGCAATTTACCAATGGCAGTCTACAAATTCAATTCAATACCCATCAAGATCGCAAAGAAATTCTTGCAAAGATTGAGGAAAAAAATATTTTTATATGCCAGTATTGGGGCTTGAACTCAAGGCCTAGAACTCTCACTTGTCTTTTTAGCTCAAGGCTGATGTTCTACCACGTGAGCCATACCTCCACTTCTGGCTTTTTGGTGATCAATTGGAAAGCCTTCCTGTTTGGGCTGGCTTCAAACAAGGATCTTCAGATCTCGGCCTCCTGAGTAGCTAAGATTATAGGTGTGAGCCACCAATGCCCAGCTTTTAATGTTGTTCTTTTTTTTAAAAAATCAAAATAAAATCATCCCCTACTAAATACTTGTAACCAGCTTGTTTCATAAGCTGTCACAATAGTGCCACAATTAATTACCAATTAATAAAAAGCAAAGGCTATTGTGCTTTTTTTCTGTGAATTGTCTCTTCTCATCTGTCACCAATTTTTTTTTACATTTACATTTTATTAATGGAGAGTATTTCCAGAAGTTATGATGAAATGAGGACTAAGCACAATAAACACATAGCACTGAAGATCTGTGTAGGAGAGGCAGATGTAGGGCATGCTGGAGGAAACCATGGCAGTGGCCCTTGCTGATGTAATCAGTCTTTGTGTGGGCACAGACCAGGCATACTTCCACATGTGGGCACACACTGTAGTCTGTCACCAATTTTTATTTCTTGATTTTATAATTCTCATAAATCCTTAATGTTAGTCCTTTTTCATGGTTGTAAACATTTTCTCTCAGTCTGCCTCTGATCTGCATATTATATCTTTTATAATAGGGAAAGATAAAACTTTTCCTCAAGTCAAAAAAAGATGATTTATGGAAAATTTGGGACATTTTTCACCCCATAACAAAATAAAAATGTATAAAACATTTTCTGTCACCAGTACCTCCATTACTAACCCATTCTTTGTCCACTGATTTGAAATATTCTCCATATCCCATACTGAAATCCATAAAAACCACTCCATATGCTCTTTTGATGATCCTTTTGTTTGTTCTTTAGCTAGAAAACATTTTAAAATATCTGATAATTATATATATTTCTACTATTTAAACTTTAATGTTCTTCCTTGCAATCTTTTCTTGGCTATTTTCAATCACCGTTTCCAACAAATCTTCATAATGAGTCAATTTCTCACCCCAACTCTGGGAAATGACAGCAAACTTAACAGAAGCAACAACAAAATCAACTTTGGGTTTTTTTCAAATCTACAGATTAATTTGGATTACCACTTCCACAAAATTGGCTTCCCATTCAGAAAATTCACAGATTTAAATTATAATCATTTTATTCTTACACATTTTTGTCCAGCTTATTGTCAGGGATTTCGTCTTTTTGGCTACAATGAATAATAACATTTTGGAATTTGGTACTGGTGGTACAAAGAAAAGTTAATGTCTTTTCACATATACATATATATATACATAGTTTTTTAAAAATATTGTTTCTCAAAACCCTCTCTATAGGTTCTACATTCATATTGATTATTTTGAATTTTCTAAGTGCACACTCAAAATTGGTTTCTAATTTAAAAATTAGTTTTTAAATCTATCTGGGGCTATCAACACAGTAATTCCTACATGTCTATTTCAATAATAGCTAGGGTAACAAAATGAAAGAATTTTACGGCTGGAAGGGGTCCTTCTAATGATCTAATCACAGTCCTGCTATAAAACAATAAAGAAATGGAGACTGAGAGAACTGAAGAGAAGCAGTACTATCTAAGGAGGGTAGGTGTACTCACCCCTAGCTGATTACTGTCATGAGTAAATGAAGCACTATTCCTATTTCCTAAGAGGCATCAGATGTGTACATTTTTGTGTGTTAACACTACTGCTTTTAAAATATTAAGCAAGGGGCTGGGAAGGTGGCTCAGTGGTAAAGCACTTGCCCTGCATGCATGAGGCCCTGGGTTCAATTCCTCAGCACCCATAAGCAAAAAAAAAAGCTGGAAGTGGCGCTGTGGCTCAAGTGGTAGAGCGCTAGCCTTGAGCTGAAGAGCTGAGGGGCAGCGCCCAGGCTCAGAGTTCAGGCCCACGACCGTACCCCCCCCAAAAAAAATAAATAATAAAATATTAAGCAAAGCCACAGAAAATAAACTTACCAGATTTCATGTTGTTATTGTTGTTATTGCATTTTATCTTTTGCAGGGGGGGGCAGCAAAGAGGTGCAGAAATGGAGAGAGTAAGAGTGAACAAATGCAGTCTGGTCCTTAGTAGATACTGGAAAATGAACTGTGCAACTTGTGGGCAAGGACAAGAGGGGGAAACTGAGGGAAAGTGAAGGAAGGGGTGACTTGTCCCCAAAAATTGTATTCATTACCTGACTTAAGAAATGGTAACCCCTATGTACAACACTTTAAGATTAACAAAAAATACCAGATTTCAATTTTTGAACTTCTATCCAATCTGCCTCAATAAGGAGTAAAAGGAGAAAACCAGCTCACTCTGGACCACATGTGATATTGGAGCCATTCAGCTCTTAGGGCTGACAAAGAACTTAAAGTGGCCCAAAGTAATGTAAGTGACAGCTGCAATAAAATCAAGTTCATGGAAGCAGGGAAAGTATAGCAATGACTTGTGGATAGTGGTAGTGGTACCAGAGATTATTTCTTAGACAAGTTCTACAGTCACATCCTAGGCATTGTTCCCAAAATTCATCCTAGAGCTTATTCCGTCAACTCTTCCAAAGATACTGTGAACTACCCAGGATTCTTTTAATAAATTCTTTTTCTGCTTAACTATCCAGAGAGGATTTTGCTTTTAAAACTAAGCACTAACCTGTACAAACAACACCAGCAGTCAGTGACACAATTAAGAAATGTCCATCTTTTTTCCATTTCCAGCCCAGCATTCTTTCTCTTGCAACACATTATTTATATTTAATGCTTTTTAGAAGCTTCAAAATGCCATTTTGAAAAATATATACTAGGGACCCCATCTCAGCAATATATTGTAAATACTGACAGCAAATGTGATTCTTATGAACAGCTCATGTTTGATTACTTTGGGGATTTGTTTGGTTTTGGTTTTGCCTCTGCTCAGAGATGCATAGACTAGGGGCTCTTTTTAAGATGTTGGACAGCTTACAATAAAAACACCAATAGCAACTGGGCAAGGTGATACACACCTGAAATCTTAACACTCAGGAAGCTCAGGCAAGAAGATTCAAAATTCAAGACTAGATAGCAAGGCTACATGGCAAGACTCCAAATCAGGATAGCAAAAGTATATAAATAATTGTCCTAGATAAATTTACAATGTGCTTCCTTGAAATAAAATAAGGTAAGTTCCATTAATGTTTCACAACCTGAGTAAAAATAGATGATGTTCATTATTCTCTCTCTGAGTGTCCCCCCAAGTTTTGTAAGGATTTCACTTGTAATCTCATTTATTAAAGAATTTTTGAATGACCCCAGCTTATTTGAATATTGAAAACAGCATGTAGATTACCTTAACTATTATTGTAAGCATAAGACTGAAAACTACTGGAATAAAGGTTTTCATTTTCTTGATCATCTACCATGCACTAATCAGTGAGTCACAGTACAGACTTTATAAACTGTACCAAGTTTACTACTAACCAGAACATTTGTTTGTAGTTGGTATTACTATACTTCTTTCATAGGTGAAAAATAATTCAACAACTTACTCAAGGCTACCAAGCTGGTAAATGAGAGAGCAGAGAGTTGGGTATGGACCTGCCAACTCCAAAACCAGTAATATAGTCTATTTGTAGCATCCTACCTCTTTCAGGAAGACTTTTAGTTTTATAACTGAGAAATTTTCTCAAGAGAACTACTGACCTGACAAATAATGGGGGTGGGGGCGGGGGGGGAGATCTGACGAAGAAGTCACTGTGCTCTGAAGGAGCTTTGGAAGACACAGGACGAACTGTCATGGTCTTAACTCTCTGAGATTTTCTCAAAAGTAGGAACAAGAAGAAGAGATAAGCAAAGAGTCGGCCAAAATGCATGCAAGTTACATAGGGCCACTGTCATTTGAAAGGCACATCAAGAATTGAAATGATGTCTAGAAGGAAGAATGGACCATGTCTTCTCTGAGATAATGTCATGAAGATTGTTGATGCCTGTGGTTTTGAGTTCCAGATCCACTCTAGAAATCCTTATCCTGCCTGTTTACCCAATTGCATAAAGTTCTAAGCACTGCCAAGCACAGGCTCAGAAATGCTCTCTGTAGACATCTGTCCTCACTCTAAGAAAGGCCCTTTTGCACTTTCTGATCCCAATCAGTAATTCTCTTAGGTGAATCTGACAGTGAAAAAAGGGTTGCAGAGAAAAAGGTCAAGACTAAGAGCAGAACTGGTGACCTCCACAAAGCAAAATAGAAATTCTCACCACCCAAAAGAAAACCATTCTTTCCTATTTCCTGGCCTGTCCCTTCATTTCATCATGTCTACTCTGCAGTAAAAATCTGAGGGAAGCCCCTACATTGATTCATGATTCATCCTGGCACCTGACACAGAGGTAGTTCATAAGTTGCTGCCCTCAAGGTTTTCCAGGAAAGAAGAAAGAGCTACCTGCAGCTTGCATAACACAGGTCTGGGCTCTGAGGCCCCAGGTGTATGCCAAGAGGGCCATATACCCAAGCTAGATATAATCTCAGAGACATAGAAATAAAGTATAGAAATCCACACTGTAATCTAACTTTTGCCTTTTTTAGAACTTCTTTGCATTTCAAATGCATAAAGAATGAGAATGCATTAAGAAGAGAACATTTTAGGAGTAGAAGCCTACAGAGTGTCAGAGCATAAAAAATACCTTAGTGATGCATATAGGGACAAAAGAGTGAAAGGCAGGAAAGCCACTTGGCTGGTGAGGATCAGTCTTAGCTTTCCCTGACTCCAGTAAGCCAGAGACATATGGTTCTGATCAGATTTTAGGAAGGTCATTCTAGACAAATTTCAGGATAGGAGGAAGAGGAAGAAGAAGAAAGAGGAGAAGGAAGGGAGGAGGAGGAGGAAGATGGAAGAGGGAAAAGGGAAGAAGGGGAAGAGGAGGAGGAAGAAGAGGAGGAGGAGGAAAAGGAAGAAGAAAAAAAAGTTATGCAGCAATCCAGAGTTCAAGGCAACAGGAGAGAAAAATCAACTGCCTCAAAAGAAAATCAACTGCCTCAAGGATGCTGCAGATGTAAAGTAGGAACTTTTTCTGAAATAAGTAAACAAGTACATATCCAAAGGTTGGGTAGGAGAGATGGATAGCAGAGGCAAGGCAGACATCTGACCTGAGTCCTGAAAGATTATACGGTGATCATTACAAGGATATAGTCCTCAGCTGCAATTTTATGTGAGAAGAAAATGAGGTCAATTTAAGGAAAGTTATTTAGGGATATATAAGGGACATCCAAAAGAGAAAGAACTCCTGAGATATTCATGCATCCACGTCTATAGTTTAAGATAAAGGTCTGACAATGGAATAAATCTGAAAACCCAGAAATAAAACTGCAGACCTATGTCCACCTAATATTTGACAAGGGAGCCAAAAAATAAGATGGAAGAAAGACAGCCTCTTCAATAAATGGTAATGGCAGAATTGACTAAACACGTGTAGAAAACTAAAGTCAGATCCTTAGCTATCACACTGCACCAGAATCAACTCCAAATGGATCAGAGACCTCGAGGTAAAAGCAGACACCCTGAAAACATTACAGGAAGGAATAAGAGAAACACTAGGGCTCCTAGGCACAGGTCAAAACTTTCTTAATAAAGACCCAGAAACACAACAAATCAAAGAATGGTTGGATAAATGGGACTGCATGAACTGCAGAGCTTCTGCATGGCAAAGGATATAGTTAGCAAAATATATCGAAACCCCACAGACTGGGAGATCTTCACCAGCCATACAATAGACAAGGGCCTCATATTTAAAATATACCTACAGCTCAAGAAATTAAATTCCCCAAAAACAAACCCCAAAAGAAACAACCACCCCATTAAAAAGTGGGCTAAAGACCTTAAGAGAGACCTTTCTGAAGAGGAAATAGGAATGGTCAAGAGACACATGAAGAATTGTTCAACATCTGTGGCTATAAAAGAAATGCAAATCAAAACAACATTGAGATTCCACCTTACACCAGTTAGAAATCTAACAACAGATGCTGGTGGCAATGTGGCCAAACGGGAACGCTACTACACTGTTGGTGGGAGTAAAAACTTGTTCAACCACTCTGGAAAGCAGTGTGGAGGTTCCTCAAGAGACTCCACATAGAGCTCCCCTATGACCCAGCAATCCCACTTTTGGGCATTTACCCAAATGATCACAAACAAGACCATCCTAAAGCTACCAGCACAACTATGTTTATTTCAGCATTATTTACCATAGCTAAGATATGGAACCAACCCAGATGCCCCTCAGTAAATGAATGGATCAAGAAAATGTGGTATATATGCACAATGGAATTCTATGCTTCCATCAGAAAGAATAACATTGTTCCGTTCATAAGGAAATGGAGAGACTTGGAAAAATTATATTAAGTGAAGTAAGCTAGACCCAAAGAAAAGTAGGTTTTATGATCTCCCTCGTTTGTAAGAAGTAGAATATTGTTGGGCGCTGGTGGCTCATGCCTGTAATCCTGGCTACTCAGGAGGCTGAGATCTGAAGATCAAAGTTCAAAGCCAGCCCAGGCAGGAAAGTCCATGAGACTCTTATCTCCAATTAACCTCCATAAAACCAGAAGTGGCTCTGTGGCTCAAATGGGAGAGTGATAGCCTTAAGCTGAAGTGCTCAGGGACAGCGCCCAGGCCCAGAGTTCAAGCCCCACAACTGACCCCCCCCCCCGCAAAAAAAAAACCACCAAAGAAGAAGAACTAGAATATGTACATAATATTCTTAACAGGGCATCTCAATAACCCAACTGCTTAGGGCATAGACCATATATAATGACGCATATCAACATGAACTCCAATATATGGAAACAAGAGATTCTTATTAGACCCTATATGTAGTTTGTTCTTTCTATTGTTTTATTTTTTCTTTATTTCTCTTAGTTTTTGTACCTCATATTTTGCATATAAGATTATGCAATACATGGAAAGGAAAGGAAATCACAGAAACAGCAGGACAACGGATATGCCAAAGCAACACTGCTACTCACTTGACACTATGTTGAATATGAACATTACAGCTGGGGGAGAGGGGAATAGGGTAAGTGGGAAATAATTAGGGATAGGTGACAATGATTGAAAAAAATGTATTCATTGCCTAACTTATGTAATTGTAACCCCTTGCTTATCAACTTTTCAATAAAAACAACAAGAAGGTCTGAGAGTGACAAACTAATATAGTAGAGTCATAGCCAAAGCAGTAAGGGCTAAAGTGTAGTTGCTTAACTAATATTTATTAGCACTCTATTTGCTAGGCATTATGATAAGTATGTTAAGACTAAAACAGAAAACAAGAGAAAGTCTCACAGAGGTTATGTTCTAGAAAAGGGAGCCAGAATATATACATGTGCACATATATACATAAATTAAAAAAAGAAAGAACTACTGCCCTTGTGCCACCACTCTCTAACTATAGAAAAACATTAGCTAGCAAAAGCACGGGGTAAAGGATTAAATTATGGGGTGATCTGAAAATGACTGGCTATGTAATTCCTTTGTCTTTATCCAGATAAGTATGTGAGAAGCAAAAGAGCAGAATAAAGACAATGTATAGGGACCCACACTTATGGGCCAAGCATACAACAGGAACCCCAAGCTGAGAGACTCACTGCCTCACCAGACATGACTCTCAGTCTGTACTTTCATTTAGAGATGCCTATGGTCCACATGTGATTTGTCTCCTGATGTGTTGGAAATCTGGTGCTTGTATGGTGGAACTTTTAAGAGGTGGAGCCTAGTGGGAGGTAATTAGGTCATTGACAGAAAGCTTAATGTGGTTCTCATGCTACCCTAATTATTATGTGTTCAAAAATTTAAAAGACATCCAGTGAGGCCTAAGTATAGGACTAGACAAAAAATGATAACACTGAAATATAAGCAATCACATTACTCAAGGCCCTGTTGGCTGCAGCCAAATGTTTGGATTTTCTTGTAAGGACAACAGAAAGCCATTGAGTGATTTTTTTTTCAGGTTGGGCATAACCTGAGCTGGGTTTCCTCTTAAAGAATTTCTGGAATGGTATGCTTTTCCTTCCTGAGCATGCAGTATCTTGAGGCCAGCCCTCCAACCACACAATGTAGTGGACCTCTTATCCCACCCACAGTTAGGATCAGCAATTTTCCTCCTTGGAGATCCTGCATGGCTTAAGTGCTTCCCCGAAAGCCCCATGAATTCACTGAAATGTTTCCAATAGGCTTCTTGAGAATATTTTTTTAATGGATGCTTTTCTGAAAGGGTACAAAATAACAAAACAAAACCACTCCCTCATTTCTGATGTAAATTTGTTTTCTCCTCCAGTGCTTTCCATTATCCAAGGCCTGAATAATTATCTTTGCTCTTTGCTCTATCTCCATTTATATTCCAAAACAACATGCACATATGTATATGGCTATGAACAATAACAAAGAAGTATAAATTCTTATTGATCCCAGAAGGTTGGGTATTCTAAACAATAAAACTATGTCCTCTGACTGCTTCTCTCAAAAACAAAAACATTTTAGACACAAAAGAGCTTTGTTAAAACAACAAATGAACTCTCAGGATATTTGGGGCCTCATGGTAGGCCTCAGGCCACCAGGTAGTGATGCAACAAGCAATTGTAGACACAAAATTGGAAAGACTTCCCTCCTTCCTGTATCTAGGCTTCCTTAATCATTTCTCAGCCACATCTTGACTACATCAAGACCATTTTACTGTATAGCTTTCAGCCAGTATAGTTCTCAGAAGCCAGAATTCTCAACCTAAAGAGAAAGTCCCCTTTGTCTCCCATCCATGATTTAATTTACATTCTCTAAACACGCCAAATGCTTTGTTTTTAGGCTCAAAAGCCTCATAATTGTAAAAGACCCTGAATTTGAATTTCCTTGTGTTTCCTCTGCTTGGATATCTGCCTAAATCAGCCACTGGACAGTCTCAAAATCAGCTTTACTTTAGAGAAAAATCTTTATTGTTCATGACTTTTTTTATAATATGTCTTATTACTTATTACTTATTTACTTACTTGCTGCAACTCCTATTTTCTTTTTGTGTGTACAAGTAGTAGGTCTTGAACTCAGGGCTTAGGCACTGCTCTTAGCTTTATTGCTCAAGGTTGATGATCTACCACTTGAGCCCCACCTCCACTTCAAGCTCTTTTGTGGTGTTTAATTGGAAATAAGAGTCTCAAGGACTTTCCTGTCTCGGCTAGCTTTGAACCACAGTCCTTCTATGTCAGCCTCTTAAGTAGCTATGCAATGCCTACACTCTTGTCTTTCACAACACAAAGGCATGAGCAAACATACACATATATAAATACATATCACCTTTTCTCTGATAATCAGTAAGGATTTTCACTATCCTTTCAAACTTGATCTTCCAAGGGGAGATGTCCCTCTTTTGTTGCCAAGATTTTGGAGGGGTGCTCCTAGCCTCTCCTGCCTTTTCACTCAGATGCACCATTCCTGTCATGCCCGTGATCCTTCAACACCATGATTGAAAAGATATGACCAATGGCCTTTCTGTGCTTTTTGTCTCTCTGTGACTGCATATACACTTCTCTTATAAATTAATGCATAAATTTTACTATAATATTAACTAGGGACATGGCTTAAGTGGTAGAGCACATGCAAATCAAGCACAAGGACCTGTGTTCAAACCTTACTACTGCCAGAAAAAAAATTAATATTCTAAAACACTAATGGCCAAAACTTGATCACAAAGTAATGAAAATACAGAGAAATGCCAATTCCTAATAAAAAGCACGTAGTCAACTGATCAGAAAGCACTAGGAAATAGAGTGCCACTTGTGCTTTTTGGATAATTGGATAATCTTGAGTGTAAAACAGATTATTATTAGTAGAATACAGTTTACCTGAATGTATTATAATCCACTAGCTTCGTATGCTTAGGGTCCGCAGCTGCAAATACCTGCTTGATGTCTTTTGCTTTCAGTTCTACTTCCTTCAACTTTTTTAGGATTAATTCAAGGTTGCTAAATGGATACTAGAGGGAGAAAAAAAGAATATATTTTTAGTATATATATTTTTATTGTAAAGATATTGTACAGAGGAGTTACAGTTACATGAATAAGGTAATGTGTACATTTCCTATCAAGCATTGTTACCTCCTCCTTTGTAGAAAAGATACTTTAAAGCCATCAAAAAAACTTTCACACAGTGAACCCAAATATAGTTGGATATGTCTTTTCATAGATATCAACATAAACTGCTTTGTTAGCTGTTGAATTCCAGTTTTAGAACAATTGACATTAACATAGAGCTTAGGTCTGAGAGAAATGAGCTCAAGGAATAGGAGGCCAAATGAGTAAATAATTTCTGCTTCCACTTCAATCTCTTCCCTGTAATCCTTAAACACTGGCCCAGTATCTTGGCAGACTATAATGGAGAGAATGGAGATTTCAAAATTTCACAAATACACCCTCATTTTCTCCAGATCATTAGGATGGCACCCCTGTAACTGTTATCCACTAAGCAATGCAGTGATCAGAGGAAAGTTGAGCGTCAACGATGCACATAGGCACTGTAAACTCCATTAATTCATTCTCTAGGCAGCCCATTGTTCCTTCCACCTACCCTGTGATTACTTCAGGGGCGGGGGGGATGGCGGGGAGAATGTGTACATACCAATACTAGGGTTTGAACTCAGGACCAGGATGCTGTTCCTTAGCTTTTCTCTCTGGGCCAGGATTCTGTTCCTTAGCTTTTACAGCTCAAGGCTAGTGTTCTACCACTTGAACCATACCTCTACTTCTGGCTTTTAGGTTAACTGGATATCAGTATCACAGATTTCTCTGCCCAGGCTGGCTTCAAACTACAATCCTCAGATCTCAGCCTTCTGAGCAGCTAGGATTATAGTTATTAGTCACTGGAGCCCAGCTGTGATTACTTTTTTAAGTTAATAAGAATACTTGGTTGAATAAGAACATTTATAATTCAATCCTGTAAAGTATAAGGTTGAAAACAATTACAGATCAGAGATCAAAACTGCAAAGATGAAATTTTAGAATAAATATATTGACAGTAATTTAAAATAAAGCTCCCTTTCTTCATTCAAAAATGATCAGTTGGTTTGGAATCTACTACAGGCCCCTATTCATTTTCTTTTTTTCCATTTCCTTTCATCTGCGTCCATGATAAGATCTATTAGGTCTGTTGAAAAATTTCTCAGGATGATATTAAAGAATATATTAATCTTTTTTTGCTTGCAATATCCTTTAGAGTAGTTTAAGATAATATAATTTTCACTTGGGATGCTGATATGATACCAGATAATGCTTTTATCATATGAAATGAGAAAAGTCCTTTCTACCTTGAAACTAGGTTTGGGCTGGGGATGGTTTGGTTTGGTTTTGGCTCAGCAGTGGATTGTTTGCCTGCCATATACAGGGCCTTGAGTTCCATCCCCAACACTGCCAAACCACACCCACATACTATATGTAATAGTATGGTTTTATATACCTATCTTTATATATAGTCATATATGCATATATAACTACATATATAGTATCAACTATATATAAAATTATATATGCATATATAACTATATATAAACATATATACATATATAGTTATATATTACTACATTTAGTTTTACTGTATGTAGTAATGTTAATTTACAATAGACATATATACTGAATATTCATAACCTAGAGAAATGTCCTAGTTTAGCAGCATAGCATATTGCAGAGCATGGGCAGTTTTCCCTCATTATCATGGGGCTGAGTGGGAGCTTGGGCTCCCTGATGCTGTTCAATATTATAAGAGAGGATTCAACTGCATAGTGTTTGCCCAAGAAAATATGAAAACGCAAAAATTCCGTATTATAGTAAAGTCGAACAAACCAAGTTGAATTTTAACTTAGGACCATCTGTATATTTTGTATTAAAATATGGTTTCACTATGTTTGGAAATAGAACCTTAACTTATAACAGCTACAATGACTGGGCTTGCCATGGCCACATCGAACTAAGCACTCCACACACGTCATCCTCATATATACTCTTTCTTGCAACTTTGTCTAACAGGCACTGGTGTTACTCATTTTAAATATGAGGATATTGATGCTCCTAAAATATACATGGCTAAGGTCTCAACTATTAAGTGTAGAGTCCACTTTCTAAGCCAAGCCTATGAATCTCTAGAAACTGTCTCAAGAGGGAATTTCTCATCTGAGTTTGGCGTTTCATGTAGTTACAGGTCCGTGGTTTTTTGATAACCTAAAACTCTAACATTACATACGCTGTAAGAACCCTGGAGTGTGCCGCTCAACCTCCTATCAAGAGAGACCCTGAGGAGACCATTGTGAGCAGACAGTCTTCCAGATCCATGCAGGCTTCACCTGTAATATTCCTACCTGCCAAACCTATTCTCTTCCCAGGATCTCCCATTTGATGACCGAACACAGCAGGGGAGTAAAAGTGGACCACTTCTGTGTGACTCAGGATCTCTCTGATGAGCAGTCTTTGCTCAAGGTTCCTCATCTACCAGGCTGAGACATTCTCGGAACATTACTCAGATGAAATAATCCCTACTCACTCGTCCTTCATTCTCCTCTCCTTTCCCAAGGGATCAGACCTGAATGGTGCTCTGAAGGTTCTACCCATCCCCTGCATCCTCCTGCACCTTCTAATCTTTCAAAGGCCTTTCTCCCAATGTACCTCTAAGTTCAGGAGACCTTATCTGAACCAATTAAGTAAAACAGTTATGGGAGGGCAATACACACCTATCGTCCTAACTGTGGAGTGGAATATAAATAGGAGGATTGCAGCCCAGTCCAGGGGAGGCATAAATGTTAGACTTTAGCCAAACAATAACTAAGATAAAAAGGAGGCCTGGCCCAAATGGGTTCAGAAAGGCTGGGGTAGACTAAAAAGTTCACCCTGGAATTACTGAATTCCAAACAGTGGTTACATTACAAAACAAACAACACACACACACACACACACACACACACACACACACACACACACACACACACACACACACACAACACACACTTTTCAAACTCTCAGTAGCCAATTTCTCCTTAAATCTTTATTTAGGCCTCAGGTGGCCACTGTTAAGAGAACTTGCAAACCTAGCAGCTACTGATTTCCTTTGGGTGGGGGGGCGGTTTTTTGTTCCAGTCTTGTTCTTCCATGTTGACCTGTGCCAATTAACTGGGATGACACAGTGTGTGGCACCAGATTGTCTTCCTTTCCTATAGTTGATGTACTGCTTTCTGAAAACATTGTTAGTGTCAGCAGAAAACCCAGGAAATTTGATTCAACCCTAGGCCTGCCTCCTGCCTGTGCCTGGAATCTGTGATGCTGGGCAGCAGAGAGCCAAGCATGTAAACAGAGGAGACAAGGACCTGGCCTCTGAGATGGGACCTGTGGCCAAGTACAGAGATTCATTATTCATACCCACATGTGTGAATGCACAATGTAAAACCAGTGGCAAGATACTGAAGAAAAGGCCATTCGAAAAGAAAAATATACACTGCAGAGGGCTGAGAGGCAAGTCAAGAAAAAGTAAATCTCACCTTGTCTTTATTGAGCTCCATGTAGTTGAAGGTGTAATCATCAGCATTGAGCAAACGAAACAGGTAGCCATTCACATTCAATGTGGTTCCAACATACAGCTCCTCAGCCTTGATATATTCTGATGGTTCACTTTTAAAGATTTCTTGACCCGGCTTCTTAACACGACTTCTTTTCAAGAACAACCCACCAGCATTCCCTGTAACAAAAGAGAAGTGTCCATAGGTAACATTAGTCTTAATAGTCCATAGGTAATATTAGTCTTAATAGCCAGATGCTGGTGGCTCATGTCTGTAATCTTAGCTTCTCAGGAGGCTAAGATCTGAGGATCATGGTTCAAAGCCAGCCTCGGCAGCAAAGTTTATAAAATTCTTATCTCCACTTAACCACCAAAAAGCTGGAATTGGATCTGTGGCTTAAGTGGTAGAGCACTAGCCTGCAGCAAAAAAAAAAAAAAAAAAAAAAAAAAAAAAGCTTAGGGACAGCTCCCAGGCCCTGAGCACAAGCCCTAGGACTGACACAAAACAAAACAAAAAACATTTAACTAGTCTTTAGTTACTTTATCCTCAAACACTAGATTGTACAACTTATCTATGAATTCACATTCCATGTACATGTACATATACACACAATGTGGAATTTTGGAAAAATAAAATAAATTACTAAAATAAAAAGGACATGAAAATAAAAAAAAGAAACTCAGGGATAAGAGAAAGGAGGAGGAGGAAATGAACGGGTAATTACTATGATCAAATAAATGCACTTTGCATCACATATATAATATGCACATATGTAAATGGCATAATGAAACTCATACTGCATAGTTAGTTTTAAAAAGAATTCATAAGTGAGTATGTTAAAGTAAAAAAGTGATATTCCAGCCTTTTCCTTCCTTTCTTCTTAATATAATAAAGTCTAAGCAAGGGCCTGATCCATATGACCTACAACATACTGGAAGTGTGGGATATCAGGAGATTCCTAGTTTTGGGTGCATGCTTAAATAATTCCTTTCTTGTACTTATTTCCACTGGTTTGTTCATAATTAATCTCACATATAGATTAAGAGCAAGATACCCCACTTTTAAAAAAGGAGAATGTTTTAAGTGTTGAAAGATAATTATGGGAGGTCCTCTTAAGTCTCTTTTTGCTACAGGTAAAATATTTTTGCTCCTTTTAGTAATTGCATGCTTTCCAGATTGGTACCATTTTATATGTTCATTTCTGTGCATTACTTTTTAACCTCTTTTAAAACAGCAAGCACAGCTGAACAAAGGACTCCAGTACCTTCTGATATAGAACTGAAATCTATAGATATATGAATACAGCCTGAGACCACAGGAACTTTTGTGGGGAGCTCCAGCCCCTTCCTCTGTCCATATTCAGACACTGTAGATGGTGGAAAAACAAAGTCTTTGGAGCCAAATAGAGCTGCATTCCATCTGGGCTATCACTTGACTGCTTGGGGTGACTTTTTTTTTTTGTCTGTGCCAGTCCTTGAGCTTGAACTCAGGGCTTACTTAGGTACTGTCTTTTAGCTTCTCTTGCTCAAGGCTAGTGCTCTACCATTTGATCACAGCACCACAGCTGGCTTTTTCTGAGTAGTTTACTGGACATAAGAGTCTCATGGAGGGGCTGGGAAGGTGGCTCAGTGGTAGAGCGCTTGCCCTGCATGCATGAGGCCCTGGGTTCAATTCCTCAGCACCACATAAGCAAAAAGAAAAAAGCTGGAAGTGGTGCTGTGGCTCAAGTGGTAGAGCGCTAGCCTTGAGCTGAAGAGCTGAGGGACAGCGCCCAGGCCCAGAGTTCAGGCCCCATGACTGGACCCAAAAACAAAACAAAACAAAACAAAACAAAACAAAACAAAAAAAAGAGTCTCATGGACTTTTGTGCCTGGACTAGCTTCGAACTTCAATCCTCAGATCTCAGTCTCCTGAGTAGCTAGGATTTCAGACATGAGCCACTAGCTTAAGAGGTTTGTTTTTGTTTTTGCTTGTTTTAACATCTGTGCACTTCTATAAATCTCATTGGTAAAACTGGGATAAAAATTGTGGAGGAGCCATGAAAATGTACTTCTCAGGTCACCTACTGAGGGAACATAACTGATGGAAGACTCTATCTGCCATATTCTGAGGTCCATCTTTAGGAGTGTAAAGATCATTCGAATCACAGGCTGCTTCCAACAAATGAGTGTACAAGGGAGAGATAGTAAGACTGTCTCATTCCTATAAAGACAGAGGCTATTCCAACTTGGAACTTTGACTTGGCTTTGCAAAAATTCCCTAAAATTCCATTTGTGAGAGGAGTCTAGGATCAGAAGTACTGTAGTGAGATAGCTCCTCAGGCTTCCTTTGGCTCCCTCTATAATTTCCTTCGCCAGCCTTATATCCAAATTAATTTCTTGCATTTATGATCCTGTTCCATATGTGCTTCTTAGAGAACCTGGCCTAACCTTCAACTTAAAAGTCCCTGTACTATTCATGAAACTGAGATCTGAGGATCAGGGTTCAAAGCCAGCCTGGGCAGGAAAGTCCGTGAGACTCTTATCTCCAATTGACCACCAGAAAACCGGAAGTGGCGCTATGGCTCAAGTGGTAGAGTGCTCACCTTGAGGTGGAGAGCTCAGGGACAGCGGCCAAGCACAGAGTTTAAGCCCCACGACTGACCAAAAAAAAAAAAAAGTCCCTGTAATGTCCTTGTAAGGATAACAGTAGATTCTCAAATAATGGCTATTATTATAAGCTTGTAGCTAACTGCCATCACAGTTCTACTTTACTTATATAAGAATTTGCTTAGCCACATTTTCCTCATTCTAGATACACAAAGCTAGGGGTTTTGTTTGTTTGTTTGTGTGCCATTTAGAGCATGAAATATTCATCCTTATTCAATGTCCTATTATAAGATTTCCCACTACTCAAATAACTGTGAAGTCTGATTTAGTTATCTATCTAAGTTATTCATTACTTATTGGTGTGCTGGTTAACTTATATGAAATTTTGCAAGTCAGTGTTAAACAGTTGGCTTCTTGGAATTAGCCATGATTGGGGTACTCACACCATGTAGACTGGCAAACAGAAAAAACCAGAGCTTTCCATTTTTTTCCCAAAGAACAGTTAACCAGCATGTCACTGATTATTCTCCTCAAATGTATGTATTTACCACAGCTAAGAGTTAGAAACATGTACAGCCAAGTAATGGAACTATAGTTCCATAATTTCCTAAGTCAATAGCTACTAACAGCAATGATGACAGGATCCACCCAATGCCAAGAGCATGTCATAAGCTGGGGGCTGGAACATTGGCAATGCCCTAACAGACAGAAGGGATAGAGAAAGATGGATTCTGAGGATTAAATTTGTCTAGTTGGGGTAATTAATAATAATGCAAAAATTTTCTAAGCCAGGTTATTAAATGTTCTCTCAGCTTGCTGGTTGTGCGTAGGACATAACCAGACCATGAGTTTGAAGCCCCTGAGTTCCATAAGTGCCCCAGAGAAAGAAGAGATAGTTCTCCAGTTCTGAGACAAATACAATCATTCCTTGTTCATCATTTTATATGTTTGGGTTTCCATTTAATACATCTTTGTAAAAAGAAATCTATTCTTACCTATGGTAAATAGTGCTGTGATAAACATAGTTGTGCTGGTAGCTTTAGCATGGCCTTGTTTGTGATCCTTTAGGTAAATGCCCAAAAGTGGGATTGCTGGGTCATAGGGGAGCTCTATGTGGAGTCTTTTGAGGAACCTCCATACTGCTTTCCAAAAGTGGTTGAACAAGTTTACACTCCCACCAACAATGCAGTAGGGTTCCCTTTTGGCCACATCTCCTCCAGCATATGTTGTTGTTAGATTTCTTGATTATAGCCATTCTAACTGGGGTGAGGTGGAATCTCAATATTGTCTTGATTTGCACTTCTTTTATGGCTAGAGAAGTTGAGCATTTCTTTATGTGTCTATTGGCCATTCTTATTTCCTCTTCAGAGAAGTTTCTCTTTAACTCCTTAGCCCATTTATTTATTGGGCAGTTGTTTCTTTGAGGGTTTGTTGTTGGGGGATTTAATTTTTTGATTCTAAGTATATTTGAGACATGAGACCCTTGTCCATTGTATGGCTAGTGAAGATCTTCTCCCAATCCATTGTCTTTCTATTGATCTTGCTAGCTATGTCCTTTGCCATGCAGAAGCTCTGAGGCTTCATGCTATCCCATTTGTCCAACCTTTCTTTGATTTGTTGTGTTACTGGGTCTTTATTAAGAAAATTTCAGCCTGTGCCAAGGAGCCCTAGAGGCTCTCCTATTCCTGCCTGTAATATTTTCAGGATGTCTGCTTTGACTTCAAGGTCTTTGATCAATTAGGAGTTGCTTCTGGTGCAGGGTGATATATAAGGATCTAGCTTTAGTTTTCTACAGGTGTTTAACCAATTTTGCCAGCACCATTTACTGAAGAGGCTGTCTTTCTTCTGTTCTATTTTTTTAGCTCCCTTATCAAAGATTAGGTGGCTTTTATTGCAGCATTGTTTACCATAGCTAAGATATGGAACCAACCCAGATGCCCCTCAGTAGATGAATGGATCAAGAAAATGTGATATATATATATATATATATATATATATATATGTATATATATCACATTTTCTTGAAATATATATATATATATATGCGTGCACACACACAATGAAATTCTATGCCTCCATCAAAAAGAATGACACTGCCCCATTTGTTAAGAAATGGAAAGACGGGGAAAAAATATATTAAGTGAAGTAAGCCAGTCCCAAAGAAACATAAGTCCCATGATTTCCCTTATTTGCAACAACTAGTATATTTCTAGGACAAGCAGAAAAGGTCAAAAGCTATGTACATATGATCATATAAGATGATGCTAAGTGTCCCCAAGATGGGGACACGAAGGTTCTATCTTTCTTGTTGCTGTTTTTAATGTATTTATAATGCACTATGTGATTTTTTTTGTTTCTTTTGTATGTTCTTCTCCCGTGGTATAAGCCCTGTTTTCACTGTATTTGATTCCAGTGCCCTGATCTTGTTTATACATTTTTCTAATCTGGGGAGGGGATGGTAAATAACAAAATGCTTAAATAAGGATACAGGTTGACCCATTGTAACAATGAGATGTATAAGACACTATGTTGAAAATGAACTTTACAACTTCGGGAGGGGAGAGAGGAGTAAGGAAGGTGGAGAGTGAAGGGAAGGTAGGGGAAAAACAAAGGAGGGTAACAGTGCTTGATAGGAAATGTACTCATTACCTTACTCATGTAACTGTAACCCCTCTGTACAGTATCTTTACAGTAAACACACATATGAGCAAACATATATATATGTATGTGTGTATAGATATATGTGTATATATATATATATATATATACTAGTGTATATATATATATATATATATATATATATTTTTAAATCCACAAGAAAAAAGAAATCTATTGTCTTGGAATGAAACACCAAAACTATTGTGTATCATCTAGGCTATACGATCAAAGAATATTCCTTAATTTATTTCAAAATAATGAAGCAGTTAAATGTTCTGAGGAAAATACTCTGGGAGAATTGAATCTTACCTGAGTTCCTCTCTATAGGTTCAAACACTGAAATTGTGTCATCACTGAGAAAGAAGGAAATAACAAACATCCTGTCCATATCTACACATTTGTGTGTGATCAATTTTGCAAAATACCGGAGTATGTTGCTTATTTGGCCATAGCTGTAGAAGAGAAACAAGGAATAAAGTATTATACAATTAATCTCCCACATGTCATGTTTATATTATTTTAAAAAATCAGGAACCTATTAAATGTATATCATAGGAACTTAACCTTTCTGAAGTGAACAAGTCCAAATATCATCTGGAGGTTTTAATTCTAGATACAGAAGGAGTATCTCAGAATAATAGGTATCTCTTATTCTTTTGTAGCCTAGAAATCACATCAGGAATGGACTCAATACACATATCATAAACATGCCACTCATATGAATCAATTATTTTCTACACACAAGGCTAGCCAACAATTTTAATCACTGTGTCAGATAGAAGAACATCTAGTTCTGTGGCCTGAATCAGTCCAGGGTGGCATGCTCTGCTCAGGCCTGGGGTAACCCCATGTTTGACACCTACTATCTCATGCCCCCTACCTTGAAGCCCATCTTCCACCTCCCTGAGTTCCTCTTCCATCTTCCCAGCAATTTCTTTTGGTAGAAAAAGTAACTTTTCTCTTCCAAATGCTGAACTAAGTATTATAGACTTTTAAATACATATTTTATTACCTGTATTGTAAATCACCATTAATGAGTGTGTTGTATCTTATTAAGAGTCACTAATATAATATTTTACAAGTTTTATATTCAATAAATGTTTGCAGAAACATTTGTAGAAATGTTTATCAAGACAAAGATTGGAAGTCATGCTTGGAATTCTGTGCCTGAATATAGGTTGAAGATGAGATCAAGCCATAGGAATAAAAATTCCCTCAGGGTGACATTGATCAAGATATATTGTGTTCATTAGTTGTTAAATGGTAACTCCTTTGTACAACTACTTAAAGATAATAATAAAAAGAAAAATTCAAAAAAAAATTCCCTAAGGCTAGAGTGGTGGTGAACACCCATAATCACAGCACTTAATTTGGAAGGTAGAGACAGAATCATTAGAAGTTCAAGGCCAGCTTGAGCTATATATCAAGACACTGTCTAAAAACCAAATAAAACAAAGTAACGAAGAAACCAGTTCCCAAAGGTGATTGTTTTTGTCACTGAAGAAAGTAATTCATGTTCTCTCAGCAGAAGCATGTCTACAGGTATCAACTGGTGAAAGGTAGCCCTTAAAACAAATAGCCCTCAGGGAACTCTTTCAGAATCAAAACCATTACACAATAAAAATCAACTGTGTTTTTTTTTTTTTTTTTTACCACATCTCTATCACAACTCTAAACAGAATGGTCCTCACTGGCAGATTTGCTTAAACTCATTCTTTGTGCTCATAGTGATGAAAACCGAAGTATTTGGTGGCTCATACCTGCAATCCTAGCTATTCAGGAGACCAAACTCTGAGGATGATGGTTCAAAGCCAAGCCTGGGCAGACAAATCTATGGAACTCCAATGAAGTAGCAAAAAGCCAGAAGTGGAGGTGTGGCTCAACTGGCACACACACAAAAAAGTACTTTATTTTTGTTTAGACAGGCAAACGGTACTTTTCTCTACCCTTTTCTTGGATTGTCCATGAAACTGGGCTGAGAATGCATGGTACCAAGATTCTCAGCTTGAAGTCTCCAGTGAGATGCAACCCAGGAATCTGTAAAACTAGCTCTAGGGTAGCCTGGGCAAAATAGAATGCCACAGCTCTGTTTTTTTTTTCTTGTTGCCTAGCCCCCAGGCTGCAGAGATAGGCTTCACACAGTACAGGGGCCAGATTTACTTTGTCAAACATCATCTCTGGTTCATAAATGAACTGATAACTAATGGATCCAGCAGTTTCTTCATGTGATAAAACACATAGCGGAAGTATTATTGGAACAACTGAATAAGTTCCAATCTCAGGATGAATTAATACTACTGGAAATTAAACTTCTTAGAACTTAAATTTCAACATGCCATGGTGTTTTTTTTAACCTCGTTCTAGTGTTCTGGAGATCTCATCAATAGGAAACACAACCTACTCAATAAAATCTTTAGACTAACAGTTCACAAAGCTTATTGTATATAAAAGTCACCAGGGAAACTTGTTAAATATGCAGAAACCAGAGTCTCACCCCCAGAGATATGATCTCAATAGTTAGCTTGTATTTCTGGAAAGCTGCATTATGAATAAGTACACCAGGAAATTCTGCTGAGGAGGTCCCCCAGAGCACACTGGAAGAAACACTCCAAGTGTCTTCAAGTATTTCCTTGATTAATAGGCTCACTCTCAAACTTCTCTGAACATACTTTTATCATAATCTCCACCTTCCAAGCTAAAACCTACCCATACCTCCTGCACCAACCATAATATCACACCCCATTTAATGCCACATAGACTTGTACTCTTGGCTGGATGTCTTAAAAAGATGTTGATTCCTACTGTCCCCAAATAAATTTCTAGATCAAGAAGCCATGTCTTACATTTGCTATATATAGCCCCAAACTCTCCCACTTTCTTTTCTCTCATGATGGTGATAGAACCCAGAACCTTCTGCATGCTATCGAGTTGCATCCCCATCCCTCCACTTTCTCTTAAACCCAACAGGATTTATCCTTCCTAAACTGCTCTTATAGGGACCACAATGCCAATTCCAATACTACATGTCTACATCTAACATAACAGATCAACAACAATTGCCCACTCTTTACATGATACTCTTGTTTCACTGGGCTCCCAGGATCATGCATTTTGCTCAATTTGTCCCTGCCCTGCCTCCTCTTATGTCCCCTTATAGTCTTTTATGCTTCTTCCTCCTAGCTTTCTTCAGTCTCTGTTATTTTTGGCAGTACTGGTGTTTGAACTCAGGCTCTTGCAATCTTGATAGGTAGTCATTGTATCACTTAAACCATGATTCCAGCCTTTTGAGGCCTTATTTTTCAGATAAGGTCTCACATTTTTGCCTAGGGTCAACTTCAGACCAAGTTCCTACTACCTATACCTTCCCCATAGCTGAGATTACAGAAGTACCACCACCATACCAGTTTATTTATTGAGTTGTCTCTCTAACTTTTTCCTTGTGTTTCCCCTGAATTGTGAGCTTCCTGATCTTTTCCTTCAAAGAGGCTGGGATTATATATAGGTACCACTATTCCCAGTCCCTGCCCAATCTGTTGATTTGAAATATCCCAAGGTTTATGCATGCGCTCTACTTTCAAGGCTTTCTTATAATTTGACTTTATGAATTGAAATACTATCTACATGTTGATTTCCAAGTTTGTGCCTGTAGCTCAGACTTCTATCTTGAACCGCTTGCTTATAAACACACCTGTTTCCACTTTGTATTTAATAGCTATCTCAAACTTAACTTGTTCAAAATCTAAGCTTCTGCTCTTGCTCCAAAACCTACTTTATCTACAGTCTTGTCCATCTCAGTGCTGGCATGTTCTCCCCTGCAGTAGCTTAGATTCAAAGCTTGAGAAACATCCTTAACTCCTAATTTCTTTCATATCTTATCTGTCAGAAAACCTTGAAAATATTTCATTAAGGGCCAGTGGTTCACAACTATCATCTTCTGGAGGCTGAGATAGGAGAATCAAAGCGTGGACATAGCTCAGGTAAAAAGCCAGAAAATTGGAAGCATGACTGAAGTGATAGAGCACAAAGTCCTGAGTTCAGGCTCTAGTGTGGGCACAAAAAAATCCCTACAACACTTTCAGAATCCACTGTTTAATTTAATCCCTTCCACTGAACTCACCTAGATTCCAGCCATTATAATTTTTTCTTTTGATATGCTATAGCAGCCACTTCACTAGCTCTAATTTCGCCATTATCCTCCCACAGTCTGCACTCAATATGGCACTGAAGGGATTTTTTTTAATATATCCCAACCCAATGAAGTTGCTTTTCTGCTCCAGTCTCCCAGTGATACCTCCTTAGGGAACTCAACAATCCTTATTATGATCTACAAGGCCCCCTGTGACCCATCCCATTATTTCTTTCCACTTCATCTCCATAAGGTATACTCTGCTCTCCATTCATCCACTTTATTGAAGCAAAAGGCCCTATCAGCCTTATGGATGATTCTTCTTTATCCTAAGCATGCTTCTTGCTTAGAATATCATGCTCAATTATTTCTTCTGCCTGGAACATACTTTCTCTCAAAAAGATCCTTCACAACATGCTATCAAAAAAACTACTAGATAGTGGTAAATATCTGTACCATACTCCCATCATCCTTTTCATAACACCTTAATACTATTGTACTATTTTAATGGTACTTCATACCATCTGTATACTACCTCATATGCTTTTATATTATCTTTAACTTTTTGCATAGCTCTCCCAGGTGGAAGGAAGTTCTATGAATATAACAGGGCTCTGTATCTATTTTTTCCACTAATGTAATACAAATATCAAAGTTGTATGAGAAGTGCCCAGGTAAGTGCTTGGCACACAACAGGTACTCAGGAAATATTTGTTGACTAAGCAAATCAATGGCTGACCCAGAGCTACACATCTACTAAATTCTTTATAACAAAAAAGCTATAGAGTGTTGTGATTAGAAGACATGTGAAAGCTTGTTTTTAATAATGAAAAATATTTTAAAGGGAGAAAAATGGCAGGTGCGGATAACAGATGGACAAAGATATGAGATAAGTGAGAGATTAGGATTAAACCGTGACTTTGTGGATGATATATTGGTCATGAATAGCACAAGTATTGGAAATAGTCATCCTAGTAGGAAGTCATCTGTTTCGTCAATCCAAAAATAAGAACTGAATCAGCAAATATTTAAAGTATTTACAAGCTTCACATCACCCATCCATTCCTTTTCTTACTAGACAATGTGCCAACATTGTTCTAACTCTTAGAAAAACAATAAGGCTGATGGCAATCCCTAACTTCAAATAGTTCTTGGGTTAGGGAACCTACAAATTATATAAATGAGTGATACCAAAGCCCTGTGATAAATACAAACTCTATGACAAGAAAGGAACTCCACAAGTCAGATTTCTCTGGGTTTAAAACCTAATTCAACTAAAAATCAACTGTGTAAAGTTTGACAAGCTGAAGAGCCTCTCAGCACCTCTGTTTCTTCAAATCAAAAATGGATGGGCCAGGTACTGGTAGTTCCTGCCTATAATCCTTAGATACTCAAGAGGCTGAGATCTGAGGGTCAAGATTCAAAGACAGCCTACTCAGAAAATTCTGTGGGACTCTTAACTCCAATTTCCAACAAAAAGCCCGAAGTAAAGGTATGGCTTAAGTGAAAAAGCCAAGCAAAAGGGTGAGGCTCCGAGTTTAACACACACACACACACACACACACACACACACACACACACACACACACACACACACACACACACACACACACATACACACACACACAATAAGAATGGATGATATTTTCCCAGGCTGTTTTAATGATTGAACAAGATCAAGTGTTAAGAAGTAATTAATACACAATAATCACACTTATTGGTAGCAATATTATTATTAGAGAGATATTCAGCATGACATTGTAGACACACAGAACAAAGTAACTCATTCAACTCCGTGCTCTAAAAAGATATTCAGCAAGAAAGATACTCTGTTTCTCCAGGACATACTTGATAATCTCCCCACCAGGCCATCACAGTTATGTTTGTCCAGACAGTAAAGAGTTCTTTATCAAAACCTCTCATATGCCTTAATTTGAAATGATTTCTTCTAGTGACTCAAAGTAGCAGCATTAACCTCAGAACAATAGGACTCAGTACATTTGTTTCATAGCATTATACAAAATCAATATATCATGTACAATTTCGTGTCCTGATTCAGTTTCTTTATTTTTATAAAGAAACTATCCTTTGTATGCTCTGTGAGATCATCTTCCTTAGGTTCTCACAGTTTTGAAACCTTAGGTCATTTAAACTCCTGCATGAGTCTCCAGCCGAATGTGCCAGTTACTATGGAAACAAGGTCACTGTGTGGGAGGAGCTTGACGTGTATTCCTGGCACAAAACAAGCGGTGGACAGAAAGAAATGAAATTAGACACATTTGTGCCTATAACTACCATCCTCCAGCTGGGATAGCATGACACACATATAGAACACTGTCTGCAGTCAAGGTTCTGTGGGCAAGTTTAAACAGTGTAGAGAAAGAGAGACTAAGTCAACTGCCCACAAAGAACTGTTTCCTCCTGGGTTCCAGAAGCAACACCCTGGATAATATTTCATCTTGTTTACTTATAAGAAAACTTCCCTCTCCTTTTACAATAGGGACATTCTTCCTTCCCAACTCCTCTGAGTGGCTGCCCCTAAAAACAGCAGTTAGTAAAAGTCATCCATCAAAAGTCCTATCATGGAAGCTCATTATTAACACTATCATTAAGAGAATAAGTTGGTGTTTCTCTTGCATATCAAAATTAGTGATTTTCAAACTCTGGTACCTCAGAATCTCCTGGAGGCCTTGTGAAAACACAAGAGCTCTAGTGGGACTTACCCCCCAGTTGGTCTGGGAAAGACCCCCAAATTAGTATTTGTAACAAGTATGAGAACCACAGTTTGAGTAGCACTGAATTTAAGACTTAAATAAAACTTTCAAGCCATTAGGAAAATAAAAGATTATTTCTTGAAAGACAAAGGACATCATAGCATAGTAAATGCACAGTATAATTGTCAACAAGAGAATTGAACTATTTTTTACAAATAGAGTACAACTATTGCTATCTCTTTTTTAAAGAGAGTACAGCTATTGCTATCTTTTCTTTAAATGTTCAATGACGAAAATGTGACATAGTCAACATGATTGAATTCACAATGCTGAATTTTCCTTCTTCTCTTAGTCTTACTACACATACTTTTCATCATTTTTCTCCCCAGGATCTCCTCACCCATTTTCTCCTTCACATGGGACTGCAAATTGTATATCACATCCTATTCAAGCATCTACAACACTGCTCTATCAATTGTTTCCCTGACTTCTTCCTATGAAGCCTGCTCTCTCTGCAGAAGCAAAAATTAGCACTCAGCAGTACCTACAGACTTTGCATCATGTGTATTGGAATACTTTGGAAAAATTCATCATTCAGTCACATGAACAATCTATTGTTATGGAACTTAACCAAAACTCTCAAGTCAAAACAACCAAAATAACATTGTGAAAAACACTTTTATAAAGCACTGAAATAGCTAAATCAGGAGTTGCTAAACTACAGTCTATAGCCAGATCTAGCCAGCCACCTGTGTTTATGTGGCTTTGGAGAGAAGAGTAGTTTGTATATTTTTAAATTGTTGAAAAAAAATTGAAAGAATAATAATATTCTGTGACATGCAAAAAGTAAATGAAATTCAAATACCAATGTCCATAAAAAGTTGTAATGGAACACAGTCAAACATGCATATTCTCTCATTACCTTCATGCTAACTCACACATCTGAGTGGTTATGACAGAGATCATACAGCCTAACAAGCCAAAATTATCTGACCCCCCCAAAAAATTTACAAAATAGATATGGAAAGACAACACAGAGGATAATATCATTACAGATGACACATTAAGTACTCAAGTAAGAAGCCAGTAATACCTTCATGCTAAGCAACTTCATTTTAAAAGCTACAAAGCTAGATGCAAGTGGCACACACCTGTAATCCTAGCTACTCAGGAGGCTATGAGGTAAGGATCAAGGTTTGCAGCCAGTTCAGGCAGACAAATCCAACAGACTCTTATCCACAATTAACCAGCAAAGAACCAGAACTAGAGACATGCCTCAAGTGGTAGGGTACCAGTTGTAAGCAGAAAAGATTAAGCAAGAGTTTGAGGCCCTGAGTTCAAGCCCTAGTATCAGTACAAAAAAAAAGCTACAATAATGTGTCCCTGAACTGGAAATCAGATGAGCTATGTGACATCTGTTTTAATATGAGGAGTGTTATAAACTCCAAACAACATATTGGGGGATTGCAGGATTACAATTATGGTTCCCTTATCACCTGTCTTCTTCCATGAACTTCTTGAAGTTCTTCTGGTGAGGTGTGGGCCTGAGGCCTATGCAAGAACGAAGAGAATCCTCTTCAGATCCAAAGCCATTGTAAGGTGGAAATTTCCTTTCTATTTTTGGAGGAGGAGCAAGAGGCTCACATGGAATGGAGGGAAAGTTCTCTAGAAAAAAACAAAGGCAAGCAAAACATCAATATTATTTTTGCCCTGTTATAGCTGTTTTGAAAGGCTTGTTGTGATTTCAAGATGAGCATGAAGATCTTTGTAGACTATTTTAAACTTTTTCAAATAACATGACAAAATCATATGAGAGTAAGTTTTGACCATGTTTACTGAAACCACAGAAATCATTTAATAATCACCATTGTTTCAAAAGAAAAAAAATTCAAATAAGTAAATATTTCTCTTTGGTTATCACATCTCCATTTCTGAATGTTATTTACTTCTATGGCTTTTTCCAATGATATGAAATTCAAACTTGAAAACTTATGCTCTATTTTATCCTCTATTTTAACCTGTAATAAATTTAGCTCTCTCTTGTCTTCATTTACCATTTGCTAGTAAAATGTTTTCCAAATAGGACTGTCCTCTGACCATTTCCCCTTTAACCTTACTCATTGGCCTGGTCCCCCTCCCACACCCTTTCCCATACTATCCCTTGCCTCCAATTCAACTCTAGGACAAAGACATGACACTTGACTATCTAGTTCAAAACAAACAGAAAAAATAAAATTTCTTTCTTCTCACCAGCCACTGTTCCAGGTCACTCTGCTACTGCTCAGAAAATAAAGGCTGCAATTGTACTTAACACAGAGCAAAATAAAACAGAACCAAAAAAAAGGACCTTAAAATACCCACTTGCCCATTCTCTCCAAGGGAGCACCAAATATTATTGATGGTGGTGAGAGACCTGGAAACATATTTGTAATAGTCTAGAAACTCATTTGCAAGACTGTGCAATCTCTGAGAAACAACCATACTTTCTAGGACAAGTAACATATTCACCAGATCTATTCAAATCACTATTTACCCCAACAAATGGGAACCAAGATATCCCAACAAATGGCAAAAGAAAAGATGCTAGGATCCTTCCTGAAACAAAACCAAACCAAATCATGTAACCCACTTTCCACATCTTCTCCAAGACTGATTACTATTTCAGTCGTCAACAATAGGAATTCCACTGTCAACGTTCTAAAGGAAGAGTACCAACTTTAGTATATAACACAATAAGAGAGAAATGTGCATCAACCTCTCATCTTTTTTTAATATCTTTCCTGTAAAGGTGATAAATAGGGGTTTCCTAAGATTTCTTAAAAAGACTTCATGTGAAATTACCCCAAGCACAATCCCTAAAAGAATATTGTTCCAACCTAACAGAAACTGTTCACAGCAGACGTGTTGACAAAGAGCAGATCATTCAATATTTTGCACTGGCTCAGTGAAAGGGAGTAGCCAGTCTTCCAGTAAAGAAAAGTCTTGTAAGCCTCCGCTATTGCTATTTTTGTGGTGATAAAAGAGATGTCTTGGTAATAAAGAGAAAATTTTAAAACTTGGAATTAGAATTGCTGTAAAGTCTATCATTGCTCACCATTGCATCAAACACACTACTGGCTAGGCCATTCGTTTCAGGGCAGCGCCACAGCAATAGCAGGGTAGCTCTATGTGATTATTAGAAAATTGGTAAGTAAGTTGATTCCTCCACTAGGAGACATACACATAGAACTGTACTTACTGATCTGAGCAATCTTACCAAAAGAGGACACATACTGCATCACAAAATAATTAAGAAAATATTCCACACTCCTCTCTATTACAGGTCCCATAACATAATGTTGTTTTCTCAACTACATAATTTCTGCTATAGATTTAAATAACAAAAGAACAAAATTAGGACTTTCCACTGCACCCACAGTGCCATCTAGTGTATAAAAGTGGAGAATTGTTCCACTCGGTCACCTCTGACTTTGGCATACAACATTCATCTTTTTGGAAACCTTAACTTAAGATCCAACTTTAAATCACATTTCACATACATACACAAGGCTGTGACCTCACACCTGAATAATAAGCTGATTTTTCATCACTCTAGCATCCTACATGTTTCAGGTATTCGAAAATAATCATTAGATAAGTACACATTATTTTTGTGAAAAGCATCTTCCCAAATGTCTTCTGTAACTGGCATCTGCTAGAGCCTAACATATCTTTCAGATGTTCTGATTCCTCGAATTCCAAATGATTTGTGAGCATGCATGGACTGAATGTTTATCTGTGATTGACTAGATGTGAGCAAATTGCACAAAGACTGTGTGTAAAGAGGAGTCTAATGTTTCCTTGCAGTAATTTTTCTATTCATCATTTCAGGGGTACCTATTGAGAAAAGTATTTAAGTACTTCAAAGTTCATCTCTTGTGTTCTATTAACCCCAGAGATGGATCCAGAATTTGGGAGGCCTGAAGCCAAATTATATAATGTGGATAAAGTGCTTCAAGACAAAGAATGTGGCGTTACTACTTCAGAATTAAGCCAGTGCTTGCAAAGAAAAAAACCTTGAAGGGTAAGGCTTCATTACTTCTAGGTAAATCTATCTCTCCTTATATTTAACACCTACATAAAATGATTTCAAGGAAACATTACTTGGGGGGGTCAAGTAATTAATTAGTGTATTGCACGCTGTGAGAGCTATAAAGTCCTTATAAACCTTCTAATCCTCAGCCATCTTTAATAGGGTGAAGGGGAGGGGTAAAAGAAATAAAATTTGCCCATCAAAGCCACAATGTAAGACCAATTCTTTCCCAGTTGCTACAACCTGGAGTGGCCAATTTCCTCAAATGATCATTAAACCCACATCTTGGATATCCTGCTGCTGCTCATCACACTTGGCCAGAAATGACTGAAAAAAATTAAATGTGCTTTAAGATTTTTGTGCAGCTTTAATCTAGCAAATGTTCAAAAGCCATGGGAATGAGTGATCTTGTTACTAGTTTGCTTGGCCCAGCCACTAAGAACCGATATGAAGTTAAAGAAATAGAAGTAGAGAAAATCGAGTTTACCTACATATTTCTGTCCTTTTATGAGAAAAATATCTGCTGGAGCCTTGAGCCTTTTTCAACCTTCATACCAGTCTGTTTCACCATTTCAACTAATGGAATGACTAGATACAGCCTAGCAGGCAAGCTGGAGCCAGCAAGATGGCTACACTGCCCAAGGTAGGGATTGCTCTGGATGTGATATGCAAAACATCGATGGAACAACCCTCTCCTCAGTATCTTTAAATTCATGAAACAATCTTATCTATTTGACAGATTGAGTCTCATACAGGGAATCAAATGTCTCTTGCAATTCTAACAATTCATCTGCTTCTACTAAATAGAAAGGTTTCTATTCACCTTTCTTGGTAATGTGGCCAACTTCTCTTTGCCATTTTTATCTCCTGCAAAATAAGATGGGGTGTCATCAGGTAGGTAAAGGTTCTAAAGTACCAATGGTGAGTGTTGCATAAAAGCTGTCCTGCTGGCTTCCTGCTACAGAAGTCCCTAGCAGTGTTGTTGCTATTTGTCAGCTCCTTCCTGTATGCTTCACAGTGTCCTGGCCACAATTACTGCCAAGGGAGGAAATGTAACAACAATTTACTGACAAAACCACAATTACTGATAGCATTTTGTTCTGGTCTGGACTTCAAAGATAATAAATGTAATATATAAAATTTGATCCATCTTAACAAATTTTTAGGAGCAGATCAATTATAAATAAAATTAAAACCTCCACCAAGATCACGATAATGTTATGTGAGGTCCTCATTTATTTTGTAACACTACTTCAATGGTTAACAGTATATGACTGAATTGTCGCATCCTCACAAACATTTTTCACCATGTCACAGCCACTAACAAAGAAAACTAAAGACCACTGATTCAAATCTTTTTAATGTCAGCAATAACTGTGTCTAATTAGCATGAGGTATATTAATTTAACCTTACAAGAAAAATCAGCAAAATCAATCTCTGTAGACTATCAGAAAATATTGATCCACTCACTGCTACTCCATCACAGATATATTTCTAGTCATTAGTTACGTTAAGGACACTCAAGAAACATTTAATAGCGTCTGTTAAATGGGATATTTTAACATATGTTATGTAGAGATGTAAAAAGTCAGCCTGACTGTGAAATGCATCGTAAATTTTCATTTGCATAATTTTCTCTCTTATTGCTGTTATATTAGCTTTAAAGGCACAAAGTACTCTTTTTTTCATAATATGGAAGCCTACAGTGTAAACAAAAGAAGTAGAAAGAAATTAAGGACAAGAACTCAACTGAAATAGACTAGCGGGCATTTGAAGCTGATACAATTACCTAGGACAGCTAGATCTGATGCACACTGGGGACTCACACTGCCTCAGAAAATTCTCTATAGAAACTGCCAGGACATGATCAATGGACCAAGTCCCTTCAATACATTTATTTTCCCAAAAGCAAATTTTATGTTCTTAAAGTCAAGCTAATAAACACTTGCCAAAGGCTGGACTCAATGTGTAAGAAATTATATGAAGCTTGAGAATCTTAACTACATCCTTTAATATGAATCCACATCCAATTATAATCATCTTTCACCACAGCACTTATTTGAAAGTAATCTTCAGGTGCAAGTTACCCATCACCAAATTTGAAATCTGAATGGAAGATTTATTGATTCTAAACTGACGTCTACATTTATCAAAAGGCAAATCCTTCTTCTCAATGATCTAAAAGCCATTAGCAGCTTCTTTAGAACAGCTGCCACCTGCACATTCCTGGCTGCCTCTTATCTACAGTCCCCAAAGCAAATATGTTCAACTGTATCCACTAAAAAGGAACCAATTTTAGAAATAAGAGGGCACCAATTTGGTCTGATAGGGCCCATACATTTTCACTAATCTGGCACAGAGATGCAGTGGAACAAATTCTCTTAATGAACCAAACAATGAAACTGAAAGTCTTTTTCATTCTAAACCTTTTGTATGCTTTGTGTGCCTTCTGTCACAATACAAAGAAACCAAGAGGCTAGGAATGCTACACAATGGGGACAACCAGGACACATAGGTGGGCCTCCACTCATTCTAGAGACAAAGCATTTTGTCTTTAAGAAGCTGTAGTTGCTCTGGCTTCCATCTTACCCCTCACTGAGTGTGTTCATTGAATAGTCAGTCCTATGTGCAGATGGGAATACAATGCAATCCTCCAGATCAATAGTTTATGCAGGCTCCTCAAATGCAACAAGCCATAGATTGAAAACACTCAAAGGAAGTGAAGTGGACAGGGGGAGGATACATTATAATGAGGACTGAATCTGTACTGAACATGTATAGATTTCTACTTGTTATTTTTCCCAACAATAGAGACTAACAACCATTTATATTGCATTAGGTATCAAAAGTAATCTAAAGATAATTTATCCAGGAACTGGCACATACTTGTAACCTCAGCTTCTCAGAAGGATAAAGTGAGAGGATTGTAAGAGTCCAAGGCCTGCTTAGGCAATTTAGACAGTGTAAGAGGATTTATGTATGTTCTGTGGAAATAGGCTCTTTCATATCAGAGAATTTAGCATTCCTCAGATTTGAGAAGTGGAGGGTGGAACCAGTCCTGTAGAATACCTTCCTCAGACTAAGCACTCCCACACTAACCCCAATCCAGCCTGGATGTTTAGCATCCAACCACTTCTAGCAGCAGCCAAGTTCCTGGTGTGTGGGTAAAAGGCCTAGGAACAGAGACAGAGTTGGCTGGTATTCTCAATAGAATGACTGTGGGAGTTTACCAAATGAAGGTTTGGAATTTTTAGGTTTCATATCACATCCACTGCCTCTTTCTAGACTCTCACAATACCATGTGACATGTGATGTGCTGTAGGTCCCAGCTCCTTACCGCCCAACCTCCCCACAGTGTCTAAAACTCTTCTATAACTCTGTATGAAGAATCTCTGTATGCTGAGACCCTTGTTAAGCCTCCTCAGGAAAGGTAGGGGAAAATGGCAGATGAGAATACCCTAGAGAACTCAAGAAAGTTTATCTGGTGTGGTGACCAATAATTAAATAAAGAGAAAAACATATTTAGATTTCCACTTCAAGTGCCCAAACAAAACACACAATATCATATTGAAGCAGAGAACTATTGGGGAAAATAGGGGGGGAAAAAAACCTGGCACCAGAGAGACAAGTTCAAATCTTGGTTGACTGTGCTTGTCATTTCTTCACTTCAAAAATGAGGATAATGAGCCTACCCACTGAGGACTGTGAGGATACATAAGATCACAAATGGCTCAAAGCTAGCAAATGGGTAATAAATGGTAACAGTTCCAAGGTTAACATCTGAAACTCAAAAGTAAAAGTTTGGAATATTTTCTATTTGTCAGACATATCACTTACCAATTCCATATTTAGTTCTATAGTAACACTTCGTATAGTTATCACAGTCACAGAGGAGCACTTTCCTTCCCCACACATTGATGGTGGTTCCTATGGACAGGTCACTGTCTTTGTAGAAGTGTTGATCTGGTTTTCCTAGCTAAGAAAAAGGAACATAGCACTGGCACCAAAGACCTTCCAAAGAACTGGGCACCCCCTTCCCAAAGAAAAAGAAAAATGATTTAAAAAACCCATTCAATGACATCATTTGTAACTACATTCCCAATCAAATCAAAGAGCAAAGTTAATATTCTAAAGCATTTTTTTAGCACTGGAGTGCTTGCAAGTAGCAATGTAATGAGTATATTTTCTATATGCGCTCAAACTTCTTTATTATTGATAAATGGCAGTACAATACATGTATTTATCCATTTATTGATCTCATTCACAGTCTCACAAGGACAAAGTATGTAACTCTCCCCACTGTTCAGTTCCCAAGGAAGTCATTTCAGAAACCATAATAAGTTCTAAGGGTCCTCACATGGTACTTATCAAACAGGTAAGCATCTGATCGCTGCTCTTTCAAATCACCATACACATTAAGAATTGTTCGTTCCACTAATTGGCCTGGTTGATAGATTCCAGCTGGGCCATACTAAAAAACAAAAGCAAAACAAGATGTGATTGATACCTCTAAACATAGAAATCATGCACTCAAGGGACACTTGTGGAAAGTATGCATTGTATGGCTCTTCTCTCACCCAATGCAAGACATAGAGTTCATTTTCCCTTCCAATGCCTCAACACCCTCTGTCCTATACTCCATGCTTCCTTCAAGTCCCTGATCAAACTTCATCTCTCCCCAGACCCCACCCATCCTTCAGGTAACTATCCACTAATTTCTCCACCAAGCCAGTAGATACCTTGAGAGCTATTCAATCCATTGCCTGTCTCACACCATATCTCACCAGCTCCCACCACAGGGTTCAACTACCTTGTGTGGTTCCTTGGTTGTTTTATCTGCAGTTACCTTTTCTCTTCACTGAACTTCAAACCTCCATAAGAAGAAGTACTTTGTCCTTTGCCTTCTTCATTTTCCTCCTCCTAACACCCTCTCTGATCCTCACCTTTCCTAATGCTGAGCTAGGTATGTTAAACACCTATAGGCCAACTGTAGAAATGTGGGAAGGTAGAGAGAACCAAAAGAGCAGGGTCAGCCTCTAAGAGGAAATACGGCCTAGATCAGGGTAGGTCCCAGCTCAGTCCCATATGAAGCTGAGATGGTTCTAAGCAATTGTACAAGCTACAACAGTATGTCTAAAGTTACATCTAATAGTGATCTAAAGTAGCACATACAGATGAGACATGGGAATCTTTCCTGATATGTGTGACACAAAATTTAAGTCTAAATGTGTGAAATATATGAGGCTTGCAACCGAATCAGGGTATGCAGAATAGAAGATCCAAACTCACTCACTCTTCCTCACTGACTAGCAACAGGACTGGGACAAAGTACTTATTCTCAGAAGTTCAGTTTCTTTATCATTCACTTCATCACAAGGTGAAGGTAACTTCACCTTGCTATTTGCTTCCTCAAACTTATAAACATATATGTAAACATACACAGGGTCATATGCATATATACACAAGCATATTATCTAAAGTATGATATATGCATCAGACAAGCCCAATGGTTTAACTCCTTTGAACAAAATGAATACCAGGAAACTAGAACATGTATTGTTGGGGGTGAGGTCAAGAGGGTGGGATCCAAATGAATGGAGAGAGAAAGGGTGTGTGGATGAAGTCACAATATTCAATGAACATTTATAATAATGCAACCAGGTAAACTGAGGGAATGGGTGGGATTAGGAGAGATATGGAAGAATTGATGAAGATACATTATACTCACAAAGTGATATGTTGAATTGAAACTATTTTGTAAAACTACTTCAAGGTATTTTTTTTTAAAAAACACAATGCCAAGGGAACACCCATCCCTTTTGTATCTCTCCCCCATAAGAACCAAAATTCCACAACAGGACTTAATCCATTTCTCACTGTAACTTCTGAACAGGCACTCAATTATACTTGCTTACTTGCTAGACATTTGTTGAATGAATGAATTAAATGAAGCAACTGATGGTAAGGAACACAGTAAATGTCATACACATCATTATTTTATACTTACCCCATTTTTCAAAGCCATTTTAAAACCAGATTTCCCTGGTACATCCTGACCACCTGCTGTGCATATCCCAAAGATCCCTCTGGCCAAACTCTGCCTTCCCATGCCTCCAAGCAACACATTATGAATTCTGGTAGTGAGATCAAAGAATCTGAGAAGCCAATGATCAGTGGTTGTTCACATAAAAAGTAAGTTTACAGGTTAGCTTTTCTTGAACACAGAGAACTAACTTTAAAAGCACTTTATAAGCCAGGCACTGATGGCTCACGCCTGTATTCCTAGCTATTCTGGAGGCTGAGATCTGAGGATCATGGTTCAAAGCCAGCCCAGGCAGGAAAGTTGGTGAAACTCCTATCTTTAATTAAACCACCAGAAAACCAGAAGTGACTGTGGCTCAAAGTGGTAGAGCACTAGCCTTGAGCAGAAAGAGCTCAGGACAACACCCAGGCCCTGAGTTCAAACCCTGCAACCAATAAACAACAACAATTAAAATAATTGCTTTATTTAAGGTAAAAGTAAAATATATGGGCTGGTAATGTGGCTTACTGGTAGAGTGCTTGCCTAGCATGCATGACCCTGGGTTCAATTCCTCAGTACCACATAAACAGAAAAAGCCAGAAGTGGCACTGTGGCTCAAGTGCTAGAGTGCTAGCCTTGAGAAAAGAAGCTTAGGGACGGTGCCTAGGCTCTGAGTTCAAGCACCAGGATTGGCAAAAATAAAAAATAAAAGTAAAATGTAACATAAAACTATAAAAATATGCTTTTATACACATCATTATACATGTTAAGTCCTTAGTGTTTTTTTTTAACTATGCTGTATCATTCAATCCTGATAGTTACCTCATTTTAGAGTTACAAAAAGCTTTAGAAAGGTTAAGTGACTTGCCCTCAGTCATACAGCAGATCTACATTTGTAATCCAAATCTTCTGTATATGCCATTCCTGGTACACCTAAATCACGTAGTTCTCAAATGACTATTTGCAAAAATCAATCTAATAGTTCCTTGTAATAATGAATAAAATGCAAAATCACCTGCCACTAACCAGTGGCTAATTGATGACTAGTCAGTTACATGTATAAAAGCTCTTCCTGAGCATATAACTGATTGCCTTATGAATATATATGAATATATATGGATATATATATTTATGTTCATAATCCAGACCAACATCATGAGCTCTCCTCAGTAGGCTGCAGGAGCACATCATGAGCTCTCCTCAGTAGGCTGCAGGAGCCATATGCCAGTGTCCCATCCAAAGCCAGAAGAAATTAAATTAATTCCTCTACTAAGGAGCTCCTTACTTCTGTAAGACTGGGAACTCAACACACAAGTACTTTCCCTTACATGTCTTTTTTTCCTTTATTTGCTTTAAGTCCAGAATGTTCCAACTCTGACTTCTCAGCTTGTCTGGTTTAATTCCATAGATGTGTATTAAGATGGCACAAAATGGAAATTTTATAAAGATTTTCACTATGTATGGAAACATCATCAGTAATAACACAATATTCCAAACAATAACACAAATCTCTTGGCCCACAGCAAACTTGGAAAGTGGTTGAATTCACTGCTCACCTTGGGTAGTTTACCCCTCCGGAGAAACAATGACGTAGCATCCCGGCCTGAGTTGTGAGGCAACAATTCTTTGATTTCAATGGTATCATCAGCCAAGAAATAATGCAAGACGAGATCTCTACGGTCTCCAAACAGTGAGGTTGAGTCATCCCACAAGCAGAAGAAACGCAAAACCTTTCCATCATACTCAAGGAATTGTTTGAGGTTGTCGACCACCAGGTAGGGTCGCAAGGGCTCCATAGCCTCTAATACCTGTAAACAGAGAAAATGTCAGAAACAGTTGTCGATACATCTGAGATGCAGCCATCAGTTGGCATAAAGGTAACAAAAAATGTTATGGCTATTCTGTGATTATATTTTAAAATTTTCAACTGACATTATGACATACAAATAAAACATGGAGTTTTAATGTGAAGGATACAGACAAGCAAGTATTAGGAAGAAGCTTTTGTATATTTTACTAAACATTATTTAAATATACTATATTATCTCTATCATATTTTTAAAGTGACTTCTCTCAAAGTTTCTAGGTTATTGTTTAAGAATAGGGCCAGATGCCGGTGGCTTATTACTGTAATCCTAGCTACTTAGGAGGTTGAAATCTGAGGATCATGGTTCAAAGCCAGCCCAGGCAGTAAAGCCCATAAAACTTTTATCTTCAATTAACTACCAAAAAGCTAGAAGTGGAGCCATGGCTCAAGTGGCAGTATAATAGTGTTGAGCTAAAAAGCATCCAAGGACAGCACTCAGGCCCTAAGTTCATGCCCTAGGATATGAACCAAAAAAAAAAAAACCAGTAGGAAAAACTAATTGAATGTAACAGAAAACAGAGCAGATATTGCAGATATTTCCTCTGAGTACAGGATTTGAACAGAAAGAGGGACACGGGAATTTTCTGGGATGATGAAAATCCTGTGTTTTTTTTTAAAGATAGTTCTGGGGATGCAATCTAGGATCTTGAACATGCTAGGCAAATAATGCTACATACATCCCAAGACCAAAATTATTATATCTTCACATTACTTTCATGTTTGTTACTAGCAAAGTATTTAACACTCATTCATCTGTATATTTATGATTTGTACACTGACTCCATGCTAACTATAAGTCAATTAAAAAAGTATGTATTTCACTGGAAATTCATAATTGTTCACAGTTCTACGAAAACAAAAGAGAAGAAAGATAAGCCTAGCTTTGTTTTGCTACGGAAGCCCAATGGAAATACGAGCAGAGCAAATGGAGAACTTCTGGTCCATGAAAAAGCCCACCTCAGCCACTCCAGGAACAAACATGGAGCAATATTCATGCTACAGCTCTTCCCACAGTTTCTATGCTCTCAGCCCTGCCTCAAAGGATAACTGTCTCATTCTATGTGATGTGGCCAAATAGGATTTCTATATAAGGAAGGACATATTAACCCAAATTGGGCTGTAAATTCTTGAAATTTTCTATCTGTCAAGATATAAAATTGAGGTGTATATAAAAATGAGGTGTAGTCCTACCTGCCCCACCAAGACAAGGGGAAAAATAATGTTTAACTAGTGGCTCTTCAGCCTTACCTTGATATGTGGATAAAATTGTAAGACATCTATACATTCTCTCTTTCTCTCATTTCTTGTCCTTCTTCCTACTTAACTGTCTTTCTGTCTGCCTCTACTTCTCTTTTTCTTTTTATTGTGCCAGTATTGGGACTTAAACTCAGTACCTAGACACTGTCCCTTAGCTTTTTTAGCACAAGGCTGGCACTTTACCACTTGAGCCATAGCTATACTTCTGAAGTTTCTTGGTGGTTCACTGAAGATAAGAGTTTCATGGGCCTGGGTTGGCTTCTAACTGTAATCCTCAGATCTCAGCCATCTGAGTAGCTAGGATGACAGGCATGAGCCACTAATACCTAGCAGGGACCTCTAAATTCATCAATTTTAAAAAGCCTTTCTTCTGCATAATCAGACCTCTGAGAAATGAATTATTGATTACATACCATTGGGATACTTTTCAGTTTAAGTTAAATTGTCTAATTTTAACTTTGCATTTCAAAGCAGCAAACACTAAAGAACTAAATGCACCAAAGTCAACATAAAAGCCTCTTATTAATTTTCCAAAAGTTCCTATCTTGAAGTTTTCTCCCTGAGGGAGTAAATGCTAAAATGAATCTCTCAATCTGAAAGAAAATTATTTAAAACATTTCTTGGCTGTTCTTGATACTTATCCTCTATTCCTGGCACAAGCTTCTTTTCCTTTATAAATCTATGAAATCTTAGAGCAATTTTATATAATACATCATCATGCACAATCACTATCCTATAATGCCAACAGCTAGTGAGTAAGTACAGCCATTCGCAAGGGATGGTAATTTAAATGGTTCTATTTCCTTCCCATTCTCTCTGGGGATTCTGAAGACTTTATATTTGTCATCCGGGGCATTTTGGAAGGAATAAAAATGAACCAAATCAAAAAGCTTCTTTATTACTTATATATAGGCATTTACCTTAGATATTCTAAGATCAATAATACATATACATACATACATATATACACATCTCAGGAGGACTATTTGCTTACAACATTAAAGATTATAAATGAATGATGATTCTACATCAGCTTTTAATAAGAGAACAAAACAGAATGAAGGGAGAATTGTGTTCTAAATTTTTTGTTGTCTTACTACAAGCAAATGAAATCTAAGTTTTAAAATAATAAAAATCAGTTGAAACCAATCTATAGGAATAGAAATGAGAAGACTAGTTGCCTCTGAGTAGTGAGATGAACAAGCTAAAAAATGCATGGCAAGACTTTCCAGGGGAATGGAAATGATCAACATCTTAATCTGGATGTAAATTATATAGGTATATGACTATATGGATTTATTAAGACTCATGTGAAAGCATTCATAATGTCTATGTATTTTACTATATGCAATAATGTGTCAACAGAAAGAAAAAAAGCCAGCATGGTGGCATATGCCTGCACTCAAGACCCTGAGACAAGCCTGGCCATCCGTAGTGAGAGGCTGTCTCACAAAACCAAAAATAGGAATGCAAGAAGAAAAAGAAAAAAATATAACAAATGACAATAATGAAAATCAAAGTAAGAATCAAGAAATTTGTATTCTAATATCAACAAAGAGATTGCACAGATGTTTGTGGCCTTACACATGACATTTCTCCTTTGAGGATTCAGATTCTTCTGGAAATAGAAAACATGGGTCAAAAAAAACTGCAGGCATTATTTACTATAGCTAAGATATGGAGCCAACCCAGATGCCCCTCAGTAGATGAATGGATCAAGAAAATGTGGTATATATATACAATGGAATTCTATGCCTCCATCAGAAAGAATGACATTGCCCCATTTGTTAGGAAATGGAAAGGCTTGGAAAAAATTATATTAAGTGAAGTAAGCCAGGCCCAAAGAAACATAGGTCCCATGGTTTCCCTTATTTGCAATATCTAGTATATGTCTGAGTCAAGCAGAAAAGGACAGATAAGGTGATGTTAGGGAAATGAACCCTAAGATATGTATTCAAATTTTTTTTCTTTCATGCGATTGTTTCTAACACGTTTATAAGATTATTTCTTTGTTGCTTTGTATGTCCCTCCCCCACAGTATAACCCCTGCTTTCACTGTATTTGATGTCGGTATAATTTGTGGAGGGGAAGGGAAAAAACAAATCGTTTAAATAGGGATACAGGTGGACCCATTGCAACAGTGAGATGTACAAGTCATTATGTCGAAAACGAACTTTACAACTTTGGTGGGGGGGCAGGAGGATTGGGTGGGGGGGCAGGGGGAGGATGGGAAAGGATGGGAAGGGGAAACAACGGAGGAGGCTACAATGCTTGATAAGAAATGTACTCATTATCTTGCCCATCTAATTGTAACCCCTCTGTACAGTATTTTCACAATAAAAAAAATAAAAAATATATTTATCCACTCAAAAAAAAACTGCAGGAAGACAAAAACTGCAGTAATATAATACTGAGTCTTGTTACACTACTTGGGCTCAGACTTGGAAGACAATCATAATACAGGGTAGAGAAAGGATTAAAATCAGAGAAAGTTTTACAAATACACACACACACACACACACACACACACACACACACACACACACACACACACACACACACACACACACACACTCAAGGCTTGGTTTACTAAATCAGTATACAGAAGCAAGATTTTCCCAACCAGTTAGGTTAACTAAAACTGGAAAAGACATGCCAAGGAAGTGTGAGTCAACTAATAAACTGTCAATGACTATACGACTAATCATAAGTAGCTAGAAATATTCCTACTGCCTGAAGGGAGACAACATAAAAAGAACTAAAAAGAAGATAGGAAGTAGTTAGCAAAGAGTGAAGTAAAGGAGTCATTCCTTTTCTGAGGCAAACATTCAACCTTTCCTCCAACCCAAAAGAGAATAGGACAACTTGAATAATTATGGCATGAATAATACTATTACACTTTACTGACTCTTGCACTGAATTCTTGCACTGAAGATAACAACTTTGTACAGATCAACTTCTTACCTCCTTCCGCATCTTCATATAAGGATCATCAGGACATGGTTTCGAGGGATTCACTACGACTCCAATTTTCCTCAGAAAGTTTTTTGTGAATGGATCACAATCAAAAATCTTAAATTTCCGACCATAGAAGACAACCTCTTCATCGATATTGAAATGATACACATTATAAAATTCATCCTCATTTGGAGGTGGGAGAGAAATCCGATGGCGTCGAATAAAAATCCCTGTGGCATGAAGTAAAATACAATTATTTTATTATGTGGCTAAGAAAAAAGAAGTTACAGTAAATCTCAGCAACACCCCCGAATGTTTTCCCACAACAGGGAAGTAGGCAACAAGTTTGTTCTTAGAGACAGTATTAGTACACTCAAACTCTGAGTCAGGAGCCAAGATTTTGTGCTTGTCTTAGTTCTTAAACTATAGCCTGGCATGGCATTAGAACTGCCTAAGTGGTATTAGGGAAGTTTTTTTAAAAAAAAATGAAGATTGGGGCAGTGGTGGGAGATGGAAGTGGGGACACGAACACAGTGAGCAAAAATGCCACTCTGTCATCATGCACTTTTCCAAGAACAAACCAGCTCACTTTCAGCCTCTAGCTGACACATTGAGTAACTGTCAACTGAACAAGCCATTAGTACGCATTAAAAACAACAACAACTAGTATGCTCTAGTGCATAAGGGCCAGAACTATCATCTTTACCTTTAACAAGCATGAATGACTGTAAGCTTTGAAGTTTCATGGACTCTTTTTCCTCTGCCATCTTTCTTCTCTTCTCTTCTCTTCCTCTACAACCTCTGTACATCTCTATCCAACTACCCCCAACAAATGAGGGTGGCTAGAAATTTCATAACACTCTGATATCACTCTGAGTCAAAGGTTTTCAATTTTGTCAATCTTCTGCTACCAACCCTATGATGTCCATTCACTTTTGGTGAGAGACAAAAAGCAGTGTATGTCTCCATGTTAATAATGGCAGCAATATTTTCATTTCTGCACTAGTTGCTGAAGCCTCATTTCCCATAGGAATAAGGTACAACACAATAAGGATCAGAAAACTCTCCCCTATACAGTAGACAGGAGAGGAACTCTGATGTTAGGAAACCCAAATTTACAGAAGCAATAATCAGCTTTATTGATTAGACTTGTCCAAATCCATGCTTGCCCTTTGTTCTTCGGGGAGATATTACGCTGTATTCCAAGGCTATAAGCAAACCTTTACTTTGCTCTAGTAGAAAAGATTGTTTTTGTTTTTCCAAAGCTGTTTATGGACACATACACACACACACACACACACACACACACACACACACACACACACACACACACACACACACACACACACACACACACACACACACCCCACATCCATGAAGAGAGAGCTCAGAACAAGGAGCAGTCAATACTTCTGTTCGCAGTACTTTTGCTTTCAATGTGAATAGAAATGCAAGATACCCATGGAGAATTATCCCCCAACACCTACAAGTAAGTTAGGTCTGAGAACCTACTCCAACGTGAAAGTAAAAACTTAGAGCACCCTGAGGAGCTAGTAATTCAGTAACAACTGGCTTATGTGACCTCTGTATGGAAATATTTTAATATAATGTTGTCTCTTCTTTGAACTTTACATCGTATTCAGAATGATGCTTTTCTCTAAAGTCTAGAAATACTTCAAAATTATTCATTCCATATTCATTAAAGAACATTTAATGAATATCTTTATGTGCCAGAAACTGTGTTGGGCTCTGTTCCATTACTCCACTTATCTTTTCAGTTTGTTGAGGAGAAATTAACTAAAATCATTTTCATCTTCATTTCTTTGTAGCAATTTTTAATTACTTGGTACATTAAATTAAAATAATAAAACTATAAAATTAGAACTATCCTAAAATATTTTTAAATGCATTATATAAAAGATGATATAATTTTACTGCAAAAAAATTATACTTCAATTAGCCTTTAATTCCTGCCATTGAAAACAGTATGAAAATTATTTAATCATTCAAGATTAGACATTTGGAACTAATTTCAAATTTAAAACACTATAAAAAGGATAGGCATTTCAGGCATTTTCAAGAATCAGTGTACACCTCTTTAAAAATACTTATATTGTGACAGCTTTTTAAACATGTAAGATTTACTCAACAGGAGCATAGTCAAAAATTCTACCTTACCTTACTTTCATTATAAAAATTCTAAAAATAAGGTATTATTTTTGTTCCATAGATACTGAAAAAGGATACTATATTTTTCTAGGTATGAAGAACTGGGCCACCCAGTGAGCTTTTAAAAAATCCTAATCACAATCATCATAATAGCTATGGACTGGATTTAGATTTTTTCATTTAATCCTTAATAGTCCCTCAAGACACGTAGCATCTGATAGGAATATTTAGTTTATAGATGAGAAAACCCAAGCTCAAAATACTTGCATGCCCCTGCCCATTTATTAGGTCCAAATGGCAGAAAAGGATTTAGAACTCAGGGTTTTAGATTCTAACTAAATACTATTATTTTCCATACTTTTCATTGAAATGTCTCTCACTATACAGCAACCACAAATTAAGTGAAGGAAAGAAAGTCAAGCCATAGGCAAAATAAGATAGAATCAGCTAGAAAAGCTGACAGTAACCAGAAGAGGAAAACAGATTGATGGTCCTATCCTTTCAAAACAGCCTGTTTCTATTCTAAGGGCAAATTTCAAAGTGGCCATTTGCCACCTGCAGCAATCCAACCTATTCTTCAGAACCTGCATCACAGCCCACCACACACTTCTTTAACTTGACCTCACATTTTTCTCACTTTTTCTCACTTGAGTTTTCAGAAAAAGCCAAGGAAGTTCAAAAGAGTCTTGACCATCCACAGTTGGAAATTTAACATGGTTGGCAGATTTAACACTGAACAAGAAAATTTTGTTCACAAGAAATCTAACATCACAATTTTGTGTTATACAGATAACCAATTTGGCCATTTGGATTGTGTACTTGCACATGAGCATGTCCAGTCATATATTCCTGGGATCTCTTTAACTGTGTCCTCTAGGAATTACAATTTCAATTTATTGGGATTTGTGCATTTATAGTCTTTCAAGATAAATAACAAAACTATACCAGTAAGAGTTTCTTCTAGAATATCAAAGAAATGGGCAGGATGCCTTGTCATTGGCCTACACTTGAAAAGCAGCAAAAGTCATCAAGGTAGATAATGTTATAAAATGGAAAAAATCAACAAAAATCACCTTTAAATTTTCAGATGTTTGTCTTCTTAAATGTCCTATAAGCCAACTGGAACATGTGTCCAGGCATTAGGTACCTGCTTTTCAGCTTATACCCCTCTTCTTTTATACCTTTCTTCCTTTTTCAAAGCTTGCTATCTGACTACACTGTGCAGGTTTTTAGCATGTCCCTATTGTTGAGATCAAAATAGCCTTATATCCCTTTCTGTTTAATGTGTTTTCATGTCATTCAGATGGGAATTGCCTTAGATTTTTCTTATACTACTAAAATTAAGTTTTTACTAATTCACTTTCCAGAATTAAGAACCCAAAATTTACCTCTACCTTAGTTGTAAGTATGTTTATTTCATCTTACTAACACTAAAGTACATCCAAGATTAGAAGCCGGTATTTATTTTTTAATAAATATTTTATTGTAAAGATAACTATGCAGAGGGGTTACAGTTATATGAGTAAGGTAATGAGTACATTTCCTATCAAGTATTGTTACCCCCTCCTGTTTTTTCCCTACAATCCCTTTCCTCCCCACCTCCACAACTACTCCCTCCCTCCCCCCACCCAAGTTGTAGAGTTTGTTTTCAGCATAGTGTCTTGTACATCTCATTGTTATAATGGGTCATCCTGTATCCTTGTTTCAGCATTTTGTTATTTCCCTTGCCCTCCTCAAATTATAAAAATGTATATACAAGATGCAGGGCACCAGAATCAAATACAGTAAAAACAGGGGTTATACCACGGGGAAAGAACATACAAAAGAAACACAAAAATCACATAGTGCATTATAAGTACATTAAAAACAACAGCAACAGAGATAAAACCTTGTGTCCTTATCTTGGGGTTTATCTCGCTTAGCATCATCTTATATGGTCATATGCAGATAGCTTTTGTCCTTTTCTGCTTGTCTGGTAAGATTATCAAAGATGTGTACTAGTTATTGCAAATAAGAAAAACCATGGGACCTATGTTTCTTTGGATCTGGCTTACTTCACTTAATATAATTTTTTCAAGTCTTTCCACTTCCTAACAAATGGGGTGGTGTCATTCTTTCTGTGGAGGCATAGAATTCCATTTGTATATATAGAGAGAGGCAGGTATTTCTTAGGCAAATGAATATAAAAATAGAATTACTACTTGTCACTGTGTCTGCTAAATTTTTATTCTAAAAATACTAAGAGCCTTACTGGTGATCAGACATAAGAGCAATTTTTCTTCCCCTTGTGTTTCTATATTAATCCTCTACTAAAATAATCCTTCCAGTTTCACTGATACTTTTCAGAAATGTCACTTTGGAGTACAGGTTTCAGAAGAATAACTCTTTTGTGCTAATTCTAGGGCTTGAACTCAGGGCCTAGGCACTATCCTTGGGCTTGTTTGCTCAAGGGTAGCACTCTGTCTTTGGAGCTGCAGCTCCACTTCCAGCTTTTATGGTTGTTAATTGGAGATGACAGTCTCATGGTCTTTCCTGCCAAGGCTAGCTTCAACTGAGATACCCAGATCTCAGCCTCCTGAATAGCTAGGATTACAGGCATGAGCACCTGCACCCAGCAAGAGTAACTTTTAATACAGATATTCTGGACTCTGTCTTGAAACAAGTAAACATTTAAGTACCGCATCTCTATCCAGGTGTTAGTGGCTTATACCAATAATCGTAGCTTCTCATGAAGCTAAGATCCAGAGGATTGCAACTCAAAGCTAGCTCAGGCTGTGAGACTGTACTCTCTAAAATAATCAAAAGCGGGTCTGGAGGTGAGGCTGAAGTTGTAGAGCACCAGCTAAGTAAAAAAGCTAAGCAAGTTTGAGACCCTGAGTTCAAACTGCAATACTGCAAAAAAAATTTCTGATCATAATAAAAAAAAATCAACACAAGTGCACCTTAAGCACTGAATGAGTACCAATGGCTTGGGAAGTGTCCTAACATCCTCTTATATTACCACCTTCTCTAGTTTTCTTTATATATACTTATGTGCTCTCATAAATACCTCTAAACTCCAACTTGCAAGTAACCCCCAACCCACCACTTTCTGATCTTTTTTATTTGATGTTGTTTTTTTCAATTGATCTCCCTTCTTGTCCATCTTTATTCATGGAAACGTGTAATGCACCACTTAAATGCCATCTTCTGTAGTGGACACTGACTTTTCTTCCTCTGATCCCTCAAGTACCTGATGCCTGCATTGTATTACAGGCATTGTGTACCACCTGCTCTTACCCTCCCTTACTTCTTCCCTTCATTCTCTCACAATATTTATTTAACAGCAGCCACTATGTGCCAACTACCTATCTTCACAGGCTAGTGACTTCCTTCCACTTTTAAATTCTGTGCTACTCCATTCAGTTACATGTTCTACCCAAATGTCTACCCTCCAGACGTCAAATTTATTAAACTGAAATAAAGGATACCCAGTTAAATTTGAGTCCCAGAAAGACAAAAAGTTTTCACTATAAACATGCAATATTTGGTATACGGTTATACTAAAACTTCTTTGTTGCTCATATGAAATTCAAATGTAATTGTTAATCTAATATTTTATTTAGCAACTCTACTGCTACCCCTTTTCTACCTAATGGCATATAATATTTAATAATTTGTGACCAATATGAATGAATGGTATGAAAATGACTAATGTGTATTTGTGATTAAATTTGTTTCACTCAGGTAAGTTAGACTACTATTTAAAAGTGTGAAAAATATTTCCTAATTAAGTGGCCAAAACAAACATCAATGATTAGTGTTTGAAACAAGTTTTTAACTTGGCTGTTATACTCATGATTATGAAAAGCCAGTTCTTGACCTTAGGCCTGAAGAAAAAAAAAGGCTTCAAGAGTGAGCTAGGAGATTCTGATGATCACATCCCAACTGATAATAGCAGCATAGATCATAACAGCTATCATGTATGTGTCTTACCATTACTTTTTCTTTGACACAAATTAATTCAGACATGGTAATACTGGGTTTTTGTTGCTTTTGGTTTTAGTGTCAGTACTGGGCTTGAACTCAGAATCTTGGCACTGTCCCTTAGCTTTTTTACTCAAGGCTGGCACTCTACAACTTGAGCCACAGCTGCTCCACTTCTACCTTTTTGGAGGTTAATTGGAGATATGAGTCTCACATACTTTCCTGCCCAGGATGGCTCTGAACTGTGATCCTCAGATCTCAGTCACTAGGATTACAGGCAGGTGGAAGCCTAGACATAGTAATATTAGACTTTTATTCTGCTAGACAATGAAGGGGGAATACTTGACATTTAGGGTCTGATACAAAATTCGTTAAACACATTCCAGAAAAAAAGTCCAACATATTCTATAAATATAGCATATCTAACCCAAAAGAAAATAATGTTATGGAAAGAGATGAAAGCAAGCCTTCATTTGTGATGTTGACTTAATGGCACAAAACACACACAAATATGACAAAAAGAACTTGTAAATATTAAAAATCTGTTATTCTGATTAGAAGCTACATGTAATTCAAAGCCTATTTTGACACCACGCAAATGGATGCCTCTTTTGTTTCTGGTTTATTACAAACTCCTACAACTGGAAAAAAAACACTACATGATACTAGAAACAACTAAAATGGTGTGGCAAGTTTCTTTCAATTCACCTGATTTCTTGATAGGTCAGGTCTACAAGTAATAAGTACATCTGGTATCTTAGTTTCTTGGGAAGACAGCAAAGCCTTATGAAGTGACAGAAACACTATCAATGTGTAGTACCTAAATTTGACCCATTGCCTCTTCTTCAGGGCTCATGGACACATGGAAGGCAGGCCCTAGCCAATGAAGACACAAGTGAAAAAGTAATGCTATGTACCCCATCCACTGAATCATTGCTTATTGAGTTCATTTCCTTACTCCTCTCTCTAATCACTTAATTTAGGAAACTATGCACTGTCCAAACAGACTTTCTTCAACAAGAATCATCATACTAAATATTTCAAGAGAGACTGGTTTCTTTCTAAACAAAGTTTGGTGACGGAGTGTTTTTCCATGTCTTCTTTCAACAGGATTTGCTACAGCCCTCTAGGTTTTTTTTCACTCTGTTGACAAACTCAATGTCATTACAAATGTGATTACTACACATTGTGTTCAGAATCTTTGGTCTGTACCTCCATATGGAAAAATATCTTGGCCACAGTAAGCCAATCAGAAATTCTGAAATTTTCCAAAGAGACTTTAAGTCTTTACTCAAGTTCTTTCTTTTTCTCTGAGTCTTTATGAATACTACAACTTCCTCCTTATCTAAAAATGATTTTTTAATTGTGAAAATACTGTACAGAGGGGTTACAATTACATGGGCAAGATAATGAGTACATTTCTTATCAAGCATTGTAGCCTCCTCCTTTGTTTCCCTTTTCTAAAAATTATTTTCAAGTGCAACATTAAGACAATTTTGAATTTGCCTTTGGATGCTGTCTTTGTGAGATTTGAAGTCAAGAGGCTGAGAAAATTAAAATCTTACTAAGAACCATTACAAGATCCTCCTAGAAGTTGTGGTTTGTATTTTTCCCTGGATAATTTAATGAAATAAAGATGCACAGGACATGGGTGCCACAAAAAAAAAACAAACATGAGCCTTCACTTTAAAAAGTAACAAAAATAAAAATATGATCCAAGTCATCAATGCAGGCTTAGAATGGCTTGTGAATTTCATCATTTTGGTGTCATGGTGGGAAAAATAACAACAAAATAAGCAAGAAATGCTTAGGGAAAATCATAGCAAGGTATTTAAGTTAAAACCTATAAGGAAATATATTTTACAGGCTGGAGAGTAGCTCAACTGGTAGAGTACATGTCTAGTAAGCATAAAAGCATGAGTTCAATTGCCAGTACCAAGAAAAAAAATTATAAAGCAGTCACTCACCTAATCAAATACACTTAGTAAAACAGATGTTTACATAAATGAACAGTTGTAAATTTTCTGTTATTAAATAGTTCTTTAATTTTAACATATTCTTACCAATTTTTTAAAAAATTGTCTCATTTATGCTAAAATGAGTTCCAAGAGCTTGGAACTCATTGTGACATATCATTATGGATGTATGAGACTAAATAAATAGCTTGTAGGGCACATGGGCAGCAAAGATGGCGCTGAGAGGGAGTTGAGTGCGCAGAGCCCGAGTTGTTTATGTTAAAATCTGGCTGGGTACCACAACCAGGTGAAGTGACATCAGTGCGTGAACAGCTCAAGGACAGCAGGGAAAGGATAGAAAGCTTAGGCGCATGATAGGGTGACCTCTACAGTGATTGGCTGGTTCCTTTTCCTCCCCTTCTATGCCACGGGGTTTTTTGCTTTAAAAAGTGCTTGCTGTTGGGGCTGGGAAGGTGGCTCAGTGGTAGAGCGCTTACGTTGCATGCATGAGGCCCTGGGTTCGATTCCTCAGCACCACATAAGCAAAAAGAAAAAAAGCCGGAGGTGGTGCTGTGGCTCAAGTGGTAGAGCGCTAGCCTTGAGCTGAAGAGCTGAGGGACAGCGCCCAGGCCAAGAGTTCAGGCCCCACGACAGGACCACAAAAAAAAAAAAAAGTGCTTGCTGTGTGGTAATAAATGAGTTCCTGTTTCACTTGACTCCCCGCTGTGTCTGACTGTCTCTGAGGCTAAGGGAGGCTGGGGAACAGGCGGGGGAGTAGGGGGAGCCCACTTACCGTTCCTCCGACCCCGACTGTCTGGACCAAAACCCAACAATAGCTAATGAGCAAAAACTATTCAACATAGAAAGAAATCATAATAACAATAAAAATAGTCAAGTAGGATATGTTTGTTAAGCATAGAAGGAAAGGAATGGAAGAACCAAAAGATAGCTAATTTTCAGTACACATTAAACATACATGAGACACCTGTGCTTTAAATAGTCATGATACACTAAAATACCTAAATATTCATTAGTACTCAATATTCATGAGGCCTTAATTCAGCCACTCATTCATTGGCAACACCCACTCTGGCCCCACTGGCCCCATGTACCCTCTGTTCAAGAAACACAAACAAACCCATTATTATTCAGCAGGGTTATTGGTGAGCTATAGCTGTAGCCAAGCATACTCAATCCCGCATGTTGCCAACTGAGCAAGTTTGTGTTCTTGGTCCTGGGCTTTCTGTCTTCTCCTTGCTTGATCCTTTATTCTGTTCTCCAAACCACACTACTCATAAGCAAGACTGCTGAAGAAGAGAAAGAAAACAATTGCCTACCACAGAATTCAAGCAGAGTCAACCCTGCACTGAACTTGCTGACTGTAAACCTACCCTGTCTATTTTCCCTTACTTTTTCACTGTGCTTTTCAGACTGTTTATATTTTTTATTTTGTTCTGCAGTACTAGACAGAACATATATCAGGCAAGTGCTCTTCCAATGAATTACCTTCTGATCCTTCACTATACATTTTGAATTATATTAATCTATCATGTGATTCAGACATTTTAATTTGGCCCTTGAACTATCTGTTCTGTGGCCTCTGGGAGAGCCTTAATGTATGCTTCTGATAGGCTACCACTGCTTCAAGGTAATATTCCACAGTTGCTGTGTAAAGAACAGATTCTGGGAGGAGTCAAACTTGAGACAGGGAGATAACAGTAGACAGCTATGTCTAGTATCCCACTAAGTCAAAAGATGAGAGTAAGGCCTGTAACCAGTGGCAGAGTGCTCTAGTAGCATGTATGAGGTCTTGAGTTTGATCCCAGCACCACAAACACACACACACACACACACACACACACACACACACACACACACACATGCGCGCGCGCTTATCTTTATGGGGCCTATGTCTGTAATCTCAGAGGATTACCTCCTACAAAGTTAGGAAGATCACAGTCTGAGGCCAGCCCTTACACAAAAGTGTAAGATCCTATCTAAAAACAAACTAAAGCAATAGGGAGGGAGGCATAGCTCAAGTGGTAGAGTGCTTGCTTAGTAGACAGGAGATTTTGAGTTAAATAAATAAATAAATAAGAACAGTTTAGTTGTGGGTCAAAAAGACATGGAACCCTCTCTAAAATCCAGCCCTTCATACAAGCTCCAAGCCCAGACCCCAAGGTCTGTGCCCTTCACTGGCAATAAACAGTCCTAGCGTTTTGAAAAAGAATCATGGGATGGATTCAGGATATGTTTTCTTAAGAGAATAAAAAAGGATGGCATTCAATTATGAGCAATTGTGAAAAGTAAAAAGGAAAGGACTTGGGCTGGGAAGTTGGCTCAGTGGTAAAGCGCTTGCCTTGTGTGCTTGAGGCCCTGGGTTCGATTCCTCAGCACCCATAAGCAAAAAAAAAATCCAGAAGTGGTGCTGTGGCTCAAGTGGTAGAGCGCTAGCCTTGAGCTGAAGAGCTGAGGGGCAGTGCCCAGACTCAGAGTTCAGGCCCACGACCAGACCCAAAATAAAAAGGAAAGGACTTTTGTCAGAGAAGGCAATTTCTAAGTCTGAGATATTGAAGATAGAATACTCCAAAACACAAAGAAAGACATTACATCCAAAAAATTATGGGTCTTTGAGCAACAAAAGACCCCAGAAATGCATTTATGTAAATCACCAAAAAACCCACTGAAGTCCTCTCCTATATCTATACCAATGGAGAAACAAACATATGACTTCCCACTCCTCCACTCAAGGCCAACATTCCTGTAAGTCCATCTTATGTCAGCCACTACAACTTTTGGTAGATCCCTGATACAAATTTCTTCTTTTTACTGACCTGAACTCTGAGGCCTGGATGTCATCCTTGAGAATAAAAAAAAACAAATAAGACATTTCCTTACTTATCTAAAGGCATTTATCAGGCACACTTGAGTCTTTTCATTACAAACAAATATCATTTTCCATTATTCTATCTTACACATAACAATTTTTAATCTTTTTAACATTGTGTTTGGTCCTGAGGTCTGTTCTTATGCCAATACCAAGCTGTTTTGATTACTATGGCTTTATAGTAGAGTAAGCCAGGCCCAAAGAAGCATAGGTCCCATGGTTTCCCTTATTTGCAATATCTAGTATAGGTATGAGTCAAGCAGAAAAGGTCAGATAATGTGATGTTAGGAAAATGAACCCTTAAATATGTATTTTAATGTTTTCGTTTCTTTCATGCATATGTTTCTAAAGCATTTATAAGATTATTTCTTTGTTGCTTTGTATGTCCCTCCCCCACAGTGTAACCCCCACTTTCACTATATTTGATGTCAGTATAACATGTGGAGGAGATGGGGGCAAACAAGTCGTTTAAGGATTCAGGTGGACCTGTTGCAACAATGAGAAGTACAAAATGTCATGTCAAAACCAGCTTTACAAAGTCGGTGGGGGGGGGGAGGGGGGTATAATTGGGTGGGGGGAGGGGGGAGGCTGGGAAGGGAGGTAAGGGTAAACAAAGGAGGAGGCTGCAATGCTTGGTAAGAAATGTATGCATTATCCTGCCCATGTAATTGTAGCCCCTCTGTACAGTATGTTCTCAAATAAAATAAAATAATATTAAAAAAAAAAACATTGTGTTTGCTGTCTTGTGAAGGTATTGAAAACTTGATATCACCCCAAAGGAAGGACCCACAACACAAAGAGAAGAAATAAGTCATCTCTTTTAAATATCTTCTATAGTCTAATGCAGTGTAGGATCAGTTTCCCTGGTGGCCATATCACAGAGTTAAGACTTATCTGTGACTAAAATGGATTGCAAATAAAGATAGACTGTCATGTGTGAAGTGAAGGAACAAGAACTCTCTGTTGAGCTACTATAAGAATTCATTTTTATTGACAACCTGATTGAGAAGGGCCTGATATTATTCGTAAAACACACATCTGGATATATCTATGAGGATATTTCAAGAGACAATTACATCATTAGGCCTCTGACATATGACTATCTTAATCCACTGATGGATTCATAATGTGAAGACTATGGTGGTAGAACTGTAGAAGGTGGGGCAGACTGGGTAAAGTCATTAGGGATATGTTCTTGTTCTACTGGAGATACTTCCAGGTATTATTTTCTGCTTCTTGTTTGCCATTATGTGTACTACTCTACTCTGTCACACTCTTTTTTTTTTTTTTTTTGGTAGGTCGTGGGGCTTGAACTCTGGGCCTGAGCGCTGTCCCTCAGTTCTTCAGCTCAAGGCTAGCACACTACCACTTGAGCTACAGCACCACTTCCGGTTTTCTGGTGGTTTATTGGAGATAAGAGTTTCACAGACTTTCCTGCCCAGGCTCGCTTTGAAACTCGATCCTCAGATCTCAGCCTCCTGAGTAGCTAGGATTACAAGTGTGAGCCACCAGCGCCCAGCTGTCATACTCTTCTTGAAAAAAGACTGAAACCTCTGAAATTGTGAACCAAAATAAACCTTCCCTGCTTAAAATTGTTTCTACCAGTTATTAGGTGACAATAACAATTAAACTAATATAGGCTATAAGTTTTTTATTACCATAAATGATGTTAGTTAACATTATGAGGATGAGGAAGGGATGATTGAAATAAATATTAGCAAATTTAAGAAAAAGACAATATCAATCTGGAAGTGGCAGTGGAGAACAACTGTCTCTTCTCAGAAGAGACAAGGCATTAGGAAGCAATGCACTCATGGCAAAGAGAGCAAACAATTTGGGAACAAAGTCAAGGACAAAGGAAAGTTTGCTTATATTAGAGCAGCACTTGAAAGAAAATACACATAAAGAGAATGGGCCAATGCTGAGGTATGAGGGGTGGAAGGCTGATAAGTCCCTGCTATTAAGTACTTGTTAACAATATATATATATATATATATATACATATATATATATATATATATATATTCACCACTGCCAAATATCTAACTACTTAGCATGTTTTTTTTTTAAGCTGAAGAAAAGTCAGGCTATGGTGCCTCACACTTGTAATCCTAGCTACACAGGAGGATGAAAGAAAACATTCAAGAAACCCTTTCCCAATAAAGAGCTGGGTACAGTGGTGAGCACCTGTTTTCCTACCTAGCAGGAAGCCTAACATAGGTGGATTATGCCCAGGTGTGTATGTGGACAGGAAACAAAAGCCTATCTCAAAAAATAAAGAGTAAAAAAAAAAGAGTAAAAAGCCAGGGCTGGAGGCATGACTCAGCAGTAAGAGGACCTGCTTAGTCAACAGTGAGGTCCTGAACTCACACTTTAATATTGCCAGATTATAATTAATAATAAACAGCTGGGCACTGGTGGCTTATGCTTGTAATCTCAGCTACTCAGGAAGCTGATATCTGAGGATCAAAGTTTGAAGAAAGCCTATACAGAAAAGTCTGTGAGTCTCACATTTCCAATTAATCAGCAAAGAGCCAAAAGTATGGTTCAAATGGTAGAGTCCCTTGGGCAAAAACCCAGGCAAGAGTGCCAAGATCTGTGTCCAAACCCCAGTACTAACATTGCCAGGCACCTGTAATACTAGCTACTCAGGAGACTGAGATCTGAAGATTGCAGTTCAAAGCCAGACTGAGCAGGAAAGTCCATGAGGCACTTATTTCCTGGGACAGTGCTCAGGCCATGAGTTCAAGTTCCAGGACCAGCAAAAAAAAAAAAACCAAAAAACCTAATAAAAATAAAAATAAATATGGGGGAGACGGGGGGGGGAAGAAAATTGGTAGAAAAATGAGCAAGGGTAACAAGTTCTACAAGAAATGTACTACTTATGTATGTAATTGTAACCCCTCTATTGACAATAAAATTAAATTTAAAAATAAAAATGAATATAATAATAAATAATAAACAAATGGTTTAAAATGGTTTAAATGCAAGACTGATACTGCCAATTTAAAACTATACCTTGAAGCAGTCCACTATTTCGCAACTGTGGCTCATTTACTTCAATTGTGTCATCCTCAGGATAGAAGTAGATTTTATAGACTCTTATTCTATAGTCTTCTTGTCTTTTATCAGGTACTTCATCTTCCATATAGGCATCAAAACATAATACCTGTTGGAATCATAATTAGAAGCCATGAAAACATGCAGCAAATTTAAAACCCATAAATTGTTAACGTGTATACTTTTGGTGAGTGAAAAGAATTGGAAGGATTTTTTTCCAAGAAGACTTTCTACACATCAAAAATGGAGAATGGAGATCGAATCATGGTTATACTACATGGAAATTATTTCAACCTGTCATGATATTTTGGATCAAAACAAAGAAATTATATTCAGGAAATAAATCCATCACTTAGATCTAACAGAAAGTTAACTGCAGTCTGTCTTTGGAATTTCACCATGGGATTTTAAATTCATGTGTTAGACACACAAAATGAATTTGCTCACACTGTGAAAACAAGTTTTATTACAATACTTAATATGTGTATGTGAAAACTGAACCAGGTAACTTGAAGGAATGAGTGAGGTTCTGATTTCAGATGGGAGACTTCGATGGAAAGGGTGACACTAAACAAGACGCATTGTACTCATAAAACGACATGTGGAATTGAAACTCCTTTGTATAACTGTTTAAAGATAACAAATATAAATTAAAAAAAAAAACAGCGAAGTAGCTAGGTGCTGGTGGCTCACGCCTGTAATCCCAGCTACAAAGGATGCTGAGATCTGAGGATTGTGGTTCAAAGCCAGCCCAGGCAAGAAGAACCTGGAGACTCTCTTTCAGTTTAGATGGGGTCTTGTGACCTTGTTGTTGCCTTGAATGGTCTGGAATCATAATCCTCCCTCAAACCCGTTACACATAGCTGAAATGACAGGTTAAAATGAGGGCTCTCAAACTTCGGGCCTATACTAGCTTTGAAATCTTTGAAAGATTTCAAAGCTAGTAATCTGATACTATAGATTTCCAATGCTTAGATAGCTAAGCTTATAAGGATGAGCCACGGGGCTGGGGGTTTAGCCCAGCGGAAGGGCGCTCGCCTGGCGTGCCCAAGGCCCTGGGTTCGGTTCTCAGCCCTAGTTTAAAAAAAAAAAAAAAAAGGATGAGCCACCAGTAATTAGACCTGGTTGGCACTGGTGATTTTTCAAGCTCCCAAAGTAATCATAAAACGCAAACCAATGTTGAGAATTACTGCTAAAGAACATTTTCAATACTGTACTTAAAATTCAAAGATCCTAACTCAAAAACAAGCAAGCACTATTTAACAGACCCATTAATAGTCGTAAGTCACCTATTAATTTTTTAAAGCAGCATTATTTTCACAGGTGCAAGGATAGTTCCAAAGAAAGAGGCTTGAAAAAATGTGTAAAGAAGTCATACTGTTTCCTACCAAGTACATTTTAAAATGCAACATTTTCTTGTTAAGTTCCTTAACAAGATTACAAAACATGTGCTTTAAGACAACAGTCTTAAAGACATCATCATATTTAATTAAACTATGTGGCATCCTTATCAGGAACAAAACAACAATGCCACTACAAGTAATGTTATTTATTTTTAGGAGTTCTGGACAATGTAAAAAATATGAAATAAAAATACTAGTAACCAAGAGACATAAACACAGAGAGAGACAAAATGATGACAGAGATAAAAATCTAAGCATAAAAAATTTAAATTTTAAAAACTAATGTGAAGCCGGATGCCAGTGGCTCATGCTTGTAATTGTAGCTTCTCAGCAGACTGAGATCTGAGGATCATGGATCAAAGCCAGCCCCGGCAGGAAAGTCTGTGAGACTTTTATCTCCAGCTAACTATTCAGAAAAAGCTAGAAGTGTCACTGTGGCTCAAGTGCTAGAGTGTGAACCTTGAGCAAAAAGAAGCTCAGAAACATTACCAAGGACCTGACTTCAAGCCCCATGAATGGCAAAAAAGTAAAAAATAAAATAAAATTTAAAGCTTGGGCTGGGAAGGTGGCTCAGTGATAGAGCGCTTGCCTTGCATGCATGAGGCCCTGGGTTTGATTCCTTAGCACCACATAAGCAGGAAAAAAAGCCGGAAGTGGCACTGTGGCTCAAGTGGTAGAGCGCTAGCCTTGAGCTAAAGAGCTGAGAGACAGCACCCAGGCACAGAATTCAAGCCCATGAACGGACCAGAAAAAAAAAATTTAAAGCTTAATATAAATAAAAGTTTTCAATATATCGAGATCACAATTTCACATTCTGGATCACATAGATCTTAAACAATTCTAGTTAGAAAATACAATGGGCATGAACGTAATTTCTCAAACAAGTAAAAATTACAAAATACAGTTTTAATTGAAACTATGACCCAAATGAAACACAAAATAATGACTAAAAAATATAGGAGTATTTCACTAAACAAATTGGAAATATATTCTAGAGAGGCAGAGTAAAATAATATATTTCAAGTAATATTTTATTATATTTTGGATGTACTTAATTCTGACAACCTGATTAAAACATAAATAACATAGTCTATTACATAGTTGTAAAAATTAAATGATGGAAGTCTAGCATTCCCAGATTTTATAGCTAAATATAATGCATCAATTTTTCAAACGGTGTAATACCAGAGTACCTGAGACATATTAGTAGGTAGGAAAGAAGATTATGAAAATAAACTGTACAAAAATTAAACGCATACTGAAAAAAGAATAACATAGCAATAAAAGAAAAAAAGAAAAAAAGGACTCACTTGGAAAAGATGGATATCAACAAATTAAAATATCAGATACATAACAGCTTTAATATAATAAATCAATGCCTTTTGGCCATCAGAGGGAAAAAGATAATGAAAGCCTCAGATTGAGGGAAGAGTGACAAGTGGAGGAATAAGGGGTGGGGGCAGAGTGGCTGCATGGAAGCCATAAGTGGGGGAAGGCAGAGGAGGCAGGGGACAATGGCATTGTAGAAGTGCATGCAAGGCAGACAACATGGAAGATATCACAAGGGAAGAAGGCCAGATTGGAAGAAGGGGCTAGCGAGAGGGCAGTAGCATCAAGGCTACATGGAAGAGAAGAGCATGGAAAGGAGAAGAGGGTTTCGTGGCACGATGGATGCATAGGGTGGCACAGAAAACATTCAAGAAAATTTAAAATTTGGTTATTAATGAAAAAATTGGGAAATATGACAAAATTGTATGACATTTTAAATTAATATCTAAGCATCGTCAAAGAGAAGAGGAAAGCTTAAACAAAATTCTACAAAGCATTCAGTCTAATAGAGCACAGGCTACATGCAAATTGAACATACAATAAAGGCCGATTTGGTTGTGTGTCCCCTGTCCCATGGGGCAGGACCCTATGAGAAAAGGGAGGGTAACGCAGGACAAGGGGTCAAGAGTGGGAAGTAATCAGCAGGATGTGGGGGATGTGCAGGCAAGGGAGGTCTTGGAATCGAAGGTCATGCAGAAAGGAGAGGGAATGCCCGGGGTACCCTTCAGACACCGGGGTATCCAGACGGGAGAGAAAGTGGCACCCAGGGCAGAAAGCCGATCCCCCGGTGACTAGGCAGGATAGGCGCCTGGCCCCTCAAGGGCTGGGGAGAATATGCCGCAATAAGAAAATATGCCGCACATTACCTGACTTGTGTAACTTTAACCCTTCTGTCCATCATCTTTACACTAACAAAGAAAAAATTTTAAAGTAAATATGCAACAGTAAGAAAACTACTTTAGCTTTGCATTGACGTTAAGTGAATAGAACAGAGGACACAAAATGGCTGTATTTCACCATGTTTTCAAAAGCGCATAGACTTTCAAATGCAGTGTTGAGTAAAAATGCAGCCTTTATGTTTGTACATTTTTTAGCAATCTGTAGGTATCAGTACAAAAAGCATGCAGATTAAAGGATTCAAGGCATGCCAATGTTGTAGATAAGGGGAGAGCGAGGCAATGGCCAGGGCGGCCGTCCCAGATGTAATCACGCAGTCGATGCAGGTCATAGACATAAAATGGTGGCCGCAATGACTGCGGCACACGAATGCCTAGCCAGGCTGAAGAATGACAAAGATGGAAGTGATTCCAGGGACAGCAGTGGGGAGGGGCCTATGAAGAAAGTGGCCCGAGGGACCCGCTTTTCCAGCCTGGCCAGAGGGGAGTGGTGGGGGCTGAAGTGGCTGGTGTTCACGGTCTGATCCTCGTGGCTCCCTATGAACAAACAGCCAGACCCAGAAACAAACTGTGTGTGACATCCAAAGCACTTGGGGTGGTCCTTGGCATCTCAGAAATGCCTCGTATCCCAAACGTCAATTTGTCTGTCAATGTGCTGGTCCGGGGGCTGGAACTCAGGGCCTGGGCACTGTCCCTGAGCTTCTGTTTTTCTTTGCTGAGTTCCTTTTGCCTCAAGGCTGGTGCTGTACCATTTGAAGCACAGGTCCCCTCCCTGGGGCTGAGAAATCTTCCTATCTTAGCCTCCCAGCCAAGCAGCTAGCGGCACCTTTGCCTCTGACAGCCCCTTGGTCACCACCCACGTCAACTTGTAGCTTCAGACCGCCCGTTTTTGATGTCCCGGAAGTACTTTGCTATGACCCTGAGGAGGCTGGTGGGCGCAACAGCAAGGAGCCAAGGCATTGTGGGACGAGAGCTTCCGGAGCCGGACGCCATTACAGGTGTCGCCGGTCCGCGAGCTCTGTGCATTCTCCACAGCTCTTCGAATGCCCCTGGGAAAGACTCTGGAATCTCTACTATGCTGAAAGACATGGCCAAGTGTTGAAAGGGTTCCGAAGGGTTAGGAACTGGGCAACATCGAGTGCCACAGGAGCAACCCTTAGGTGAGATCCCCCGAGATCATGGCGGTGGCAGGGCCGGCACCTGGTGCCTGAGGGGGGCCGTGGGAGAAGGGGGAGCAGAGTTGGAAAAACGTTTGGGAATGCCACGGGGTGTCCTGTAGTGGGGGTCGCAGGCCCTGAACACCTAAAAGCCCACCGGTAAGAGAGAGCCCCTCAGGAATATGGCGGCGGCGGTGCCAGCTGCCTGAGGGGAGAGGGGGAGGGGAGGCGGCGAAGCGGTTTGGAGGGCCTGAGGAGTGTCCTGGAGCGGGGGGTCTGACACTGAGGAGTGTCCTGGAGTGGGGGGTCTGACACTGAGGAGTGTCCTGGAGGGGGGTTCTGACACAAAAGACCTAAAAGCGCACCGCACCGTGAGGAAACCGCCCTTGATGAACATGGCGGTGGGCAGCGGCTTCAGTTGCCTGAGCCGGCAGGTGGGGGGAGGGGCAGCAGGTGGGGGAAGGTGTGGAAGGGGAGTCAACAAATTACTTTTCAGGCTGCAGGGGTGTCCTATAGTGGGGAGTCGGGCATTGAGGACCTAAAAGCCTACAGTTAGGACAGAGTCCCCGAGAACCATGGCGGTGGCAGGTCCCAGCTTGCCTGAGGCGGGAAGTGGGAGGGGTGAGAGGGCATTCAGCGCCAGTTGACTGGGGAGGGCAGGAAAGGTGGGGGGGTGGGGGGGAGCGTGGAAGGACTCAGGTGTGTCCTGTATAGGGGAGATGGGCATTAAGGAACTAAGAGCCCCAGTTAGGACTGAGTCTCTCAGGAACATGGCTGTGGGCGGTGCCAGCCCCCTCAGGCGGGAGGTGGGTGGAGCTAGAGAGGAGTCTGCACCAGCTGGCTGAGGTGGGAGGAGGGGAGGTGAAGGAGGGAAGCTGCTGAAATAGTTGGGAGACCTCAGGGTGTCCTGTAGGGAGGGGTGGGCACTAAGGAACTAAATGCCCTCTATTTGTAAAGCAGCCCTCTGAAACAGAGCAGGGGGTGGAGCCAGATGCCTGAGGTGTGCGAAAGGGACATGCGGGAAGAGAGTTGGTAAGTTCTTTGGATGGCCACACGAGTGTCCGGTACTGGGGTGTTGAGCACTAAGATCCTAAAACCCGCCATTATGGAAGACCCCTGCAAGAAAATGGCGGCCAGCAGTGGGAGGAGGGCAGTACCGGTAGTGGGAATATATGTGAGAGGGAGGAGTCAGTGAATCAATTTGGAAGACCACAGGGGTATCCTGTACGGGGAGTTGGGGACTAAGTAGTTAAAAGCCCACCTTTATGAAAGATCCCCTCAAGATGATGACAGTGGACTGCACCACCAATCTGAGGGGGGAAACAGGGGTGGGAAATGGGCTAAGTAGTTTGGAAGGAGGCAAGGCAGTCCTATAGTCAGGGGTCAGGAGTTATGGGTCGGGCACTAAGAACCTTAAAGCCCACCATTATGTAAAGTCCTCTTGAAAACCGGGCCAGAACCGGAGCCAGCTGCCTGAGGCCGGAGGTGGGGAGTCGGCGAAGAGATTTGGAAAGACCTGCAGAGATGTCCTGTAGTGCGGAATTGGGCACCGGTGACTTAAAACCTCATGGTAAGAAAGAACCCCTTATAATCATGGAAGTAGGTGAAGAGAGGTTGGGGGGGTAGAGTAGGGGAGCGGGCTACAGGGTTTGGAAGGCAGCAGTGATGTCCTCTGGTGGGGAGTTGGGCTCTAAGCACCTAAAAGCTCACCCTTATGTAAGAGCCCCTCACAAAGATAGCAGCACCAGCTGCCTGAGGTGGAATGACCATCTGTATGAGGTGGAAGGAGGGTAGGTAGAGATAAGATGAGTGGAGTCAGTGAAGCAATTTGGAAGGCAGCAGGGGTGTCCTTGACTGGGGTGGGCTGGGGTGAGCTAGGGTGGGGTGAGGTTGGGTAGTAAAGACCTGAAAGTCCACAAGGACTTCTTAGAGTGCCCCTGGAGGTTTGCCTTTTCCGGAGAACTATTCTGTCATGGAAATGCCCCCTAACCACCCCCCAAGCGGAGATGTTGTTTTCTTAAATCCATTCCTCCAACCCTGGCATGAGTAGAGCTGCACTACTAAACACTGAGACTTGGGTGAGTACATGTGATTTCTTAGTCTGTGGGACCCAGTGGTTTTTTTTGTTGTTGTTTTTCTGCTGGCCCATTTTAGTAAACGGAACAAAATGGCTTCCCTAGATGTTCCTACAATTGCAGTTGCAAACATGTTTCCCCTCCTCATTACCCTGAAGCTGGAGTCAGGGGAAGATGAAGGAAGGGGTAACACTGACCACGAAGCATTTACTGATCTCATAACTGTACAAGTACTTAATAATTTATGAAGATAAGGAATTGAAAGGCACTTTCCTAATAATAACTAAAATTTTAAAAAGTAAACTGGAAAGGGAGTGTAAACATTCCCAAAATGTATGGGCACAGTTTAAGACCAGCAGTCTTCCACTAATACTGTCTCTTACTCTACATTTACAGCTGAGATTGAGTGTCAAAATAAGATGGAGGATCCTAACCAGCTCCAGAAAAGCATGGGCACAGTTCAAGACCTAGAGTCTTCCACAAATACTGTCCCTTACTCTACATCTGCACCTGAGACTGAGGGTCAACATGAGATGGAGGATACCAACCAGCTCCAGAAAAGCATGGGCACAGTTCAAGACCTAGAGGCTTCCAACAATACTGTCTCTTACTCTGCATCTACACGTGAGACTGAGAGTCAACATAAAATGGAAAATCCCAACCAGCTCCAAAACACAGAGGCCACATTTCAAGACCCTGGGTTTCCTGCCACCCAATACTCTGAATTAGAATCTAAGTCCGAGGAGGAAAGTATGATTGAAGTTTCCAACAAGACCCAGAAAAGTACAGAGAGAATTCAAGATCAACAGGCTTCCACTAGTTACTCTGCAGTGGTAGCCAAGACTGAAGAGCCAAAGGTGTCCCAGAGCTGGGGTGACAGATGTGAGGAAGAAGAAGAGGCTTCCAGAAATGCTGCCCCCTACCCTGAAGTTGCAGCTGAGACTGAGAGTCCAAATAAGAAAAGGTTCCAGAAAAGGAGGGTCAGATTTCAAGATCATTGGTTCTCTGACAAACACTCTGAATTTACAGCTACAGCTGAGGGTCAGAATAAGATGGCAGAGCCACCCAGGTTCCAGAAAATGAAGGTCAGATTTCAAGACTATAAGTTTAGCTCCCAGCACTCTGAATTGGCAGCTAAGCCTGAGAGTCCAAGTAAGCTTGAGGATCCAAACAAATTCCAGAAACTGAGGGGCAGAGTTCCAGACCAAGGGTTTTCCATGGTTGCTGCCAGTTACTCTGAAGTTGTAGCTAAGTCTGAGCGTCAAAATAAAGAGCCAAAGAGTTCCCAGGAAGGGAGAGATAGATTTCATGTTCAAAGTTCTTCCATCATTAACCAGAAGACACTGGAAGGCATGATGAGAAAGCCAACACTGCAGGGAGAAGAGGCTGCTACTACTGCGAAATCCAATATGGCACAGGGTCCTAAGTCTGCAAAGAAATATGCCTGGAACATCTCTATTGCTTCTCAGAAAGACAAAGAGTCGACTCCAAAGTCGGGGGGCTTCACTGAGAATACAATGGCTGGAAAATCTAGTAAGAACCTCACCGAAGAGCAATTTTCTGACAAAAAGGTTCATGAAGAAAGCTTTCCATCCTTGCCATTTCCAGGTGACAATAACTCCAAGCCAGTACAGGGAAAGCCTGAAGAAAAAAATGTAACCAAGGCTGCCATTGCGAGTGAGTGGTCTGAAATGTGTAACTTCTCAACAGTTGGAAGCTCTCAGAATAAGCCATTCCCAAGTTTCCCAGTAGGTTCACAGCACTCCTCCATGAAGGGTGACCATAGCCCACGCAAACCTAATGTGTACTATGGTCCTGGGAATGACTACAGCAGCTCTTGTTCTGGCAGTACCAGGTTTTCTCGAGGTCACTCCAGCAGCAGCAGCAGTACCACCACCAGATTCCCTACTGGAAGAGGAAGCCAGAGCTTCAGCAATAAATACTACTACTATGCAGGAGGTGAATCTCAGGATCTTCATTCATTTTCTGTCTCCAGATATTCAGAAGCAAGTGCAGTGAAGAAATCCTACCAAGAGGAACTGGTGCAGTATCCCCTTACATCATATGCATCTGGCTTCCAGACAGTGAGCCACTGGCAGCCAAAGCTAGGTTTCATTGATACCCACTGTCACTTGGACATGCTCTATTCCAAGTTGTTCTTCAAAGGAAACTTCACAATGTTCAGAAAACTTTATAGCAGCTCCTTCCCTGAAGAATTTCAGGGTTGCATCACTGATTTCTGTAATCCTCGTAACCTACGAGATGGCCTGTGGGAAGAGATATTGAAGGAAGATCTGGTTTGGGGGGCCTTTGGCTGCCACCCTCATTTTGCGCGTTACTACAATGAGTATCAAGAAAGAAGGGTCTTGTATGCCTTACGGCACCCCAAGGCTGTGGCATTTGGGGAAATGGGTTTGGATTACTCTTACAGGTGCACCACACCTGTCCAAGAGCAATTCCAGGTGTTTGAGAGGCAACTGCAACTGGCAGTGTCTCTCAAGATGCCCTTGGTGATCCACTGCCGAGATGCTGATGAAGATCTCCTGAACATCATGAAAAGATTTGTGCCTTTTGACTATAAGATCCATAGGCATTGCTTCACTGGCAGCTATCAGGTCATTGAGCCCCTACTGCAGTATTTTCCCAATATGTCTGTGGGCTTCACAGCAGTCCTGACTTACTCTTCTGCTTGGCAGGCCAGAGATGCACTGAGGAACATCCCGCTGGAGAGAATTGTCGTTGAAACTGATGCTCCGTACTTTCTCCCCCGTTCGGTTCCCAAAAGTCTTTGCCAGTATTCCCACCCAGGCCTTGCAATACACACAGTGCAAGAGATCGCCAGAATCAAAGAGCAGTCACTTCCCCACACCTTGGCCACTTTGCGTGAGAATACTACTCGCCTCTACAATCTTTAAAGCATAAAGGACACTGAAGTCTTCCAAAATAGGGAGACCAGAGGAGTGAAAACTTATCATTGACTTCATTTGGACTCTTTCTGTGTACTACATCCATTTTTGTTGTCCGGTGATTAGAACTCGGACAACATGTCTTCAAAATCTGTTCATAAGACTTTTGCTTCTGGCTTGCAGGTTGAAGTACAGTAGGAAGCAAAGAGGGCTGAGGAGAACTGTCTTTGCTGTTACTAATGTTTTCCCTTCCAGCCAAAAATGCTATTCTGGATAGTTGGTGATGAAAATGTTTTCTTGTTTCTCTAAGTACTGTTGAATTTTTAAAGTGAGCTAGTTTGTTCCATACAATGCACATTATAGGAACTCTGATATTATTTCGTTTGCTATAATCATAAGTGTATTATCTGCTCAGTTTGAAACATGTTTAAGGATAAATGTGTTTTATCTAAAATTTCATTTAGATAGGTGAAACATAGTAGTCATGGGATGTCTAGGGTGCTGTGGAGGTGTCAAAAAGGACCAGTGATGAGAAGCCATATAATGATGTAAATTTAACTCAGCCACTAAACCCCCAATCCTTGTGGAATTTTAGAACTTTTGCTAGACCTGTACATTGCAATAGCATCTTTTCCTTTCATTCCTCTTGACTTCTTCAAAAGAGCTTCAAAAGCCTTAGTAGAAAAGAGAGGGATTGCATACTTTAGGCAAACAGCACTCTTTGTGAGAAGTTCAAAGTAAGCTTACATAGAATGAGCACACATCTCAGTTACAAAATTTGTGTAGTCAGAGCACACGCCTAAATCCTGAAGTTCCATACTTTGGCAACGTGTGTCATTTTAAACTTGGTAACTCTTTTTCCACTAAAACTTGGGGAAAGAACAGAATGAAGAGTACTTTGTACAGTACTCTAATTTTCTTTGCACTAACTGAGCTGTATGCAGAAAAATCAATTGCTTCTTTACCATTGGTTTTCAGTTCAGAAGTCACCTCTACAAAGAAGGCCTTCCTTACCAGAATTCTAGGAGTGAAATAACAAAGCTCAGCTCATTGTGTTTTAGGAATAATATTTGTTGTACCTGAGGTTGTAGTGTATATGTAGTGGTTAACATACCCCTTTTTAGGTTATAAGTTAACAAGCTTGTCTGCCTTATTTACCACTTCATCCTCATTGTATCCTCAGTGCAGTGCCTAGAACAGAGCAGGCAGTAAGCAAAGATTTCCTTGTTTCATATATGAATAACTGATTTTATTAACTCTAGGAAATTTAGTGACACTATGTCATTGAACTCAGGAGCTTATACATTACTCAGTATGCCTCTCAACCCCACAGGGTCAAAGAGCTTAGCTTCTTTGGAAGATTATACAGAAGGTTTGGGGATGAGTATTTGGGGAAAATTCTGAGGTGTACAAACTTGTTAAAGAATACCAGACAAGACAAAATTTCTAGATATGTAAGATAAGAGAAATTGTTATAGTTAAGATAGCTAGATAGAGACTGATGGATGGACAGACAGACAGAGGATCCGACAGTCAAGACAGACAGACAGACACATAGATACATAGATACATAGATGAGAGACTTGTTTTTGACAGTACTAGGGATATAAATTCCGTACCATGCCTTTGGTAGGGTTTGGGGCAGGTGTGGGGGGGAGAATAGAGGGGTTTTCTGGATTTTGAACTTTGTGAAATTTTTTGCCAGGGATGGCTTTAAACCTCTAGAGCTCAGACTCCTGAAGATCTAGATTAACAGGTGTCAGACACTTGCTGCTAGCTTCTATTTTTTTTTTTTATTTGGTAGCTTCAGGATTTCCCCTGTGTTTGGACTTTCACAGAACCATAAGCACTAAAAAAGATAGTTGTTTCTTAGCTCCTTACAGAGTAGGAATGCCTCATTTACACACACTTGGTGTTACTGTTCAATATTTTATCTTGGAATAAATACTTTAAATGTTTACATTGTGTTTTTTTTAAATCTGTTTATCTCAGCTTACCATTAATCCTTTTGTTTCCTTTTTTTCTCAAGGTGAACTTTTTTATTTTTTCACTCACATTAGTTTTAGTTAATTTCTTTATTGGCATTGCAGAAAGTGGAATTTCTTCCGGGTTTGCAGCATAAGCATGAAACTCTGTCCTGGCCACCAACACTAGTTTCATATGTTAAAATTTCATTCATTTGAATTTGGATTCAGGAACTGGAAGTACATCTAAATACCAATGCTCAAGTCACACTTTCTTAATTTCATTTCTTCTCACTTCCTATTTTTGATAAATTATGTTCCTATGGATACTGTATTTAAAAAGGCACATCTTAGTTAAAAAAAGAACCACAGCTAAGCTGGGAAAATGGCTCAGTTGTAGAGTGCTAGCCTGGCATGCATGAGGCCCTGGGTTTGATTCCTCAGCACCACATGAGCAGAAAAAGCCGGAAGTGTCACTGTGGCTCATGTGGTAGAGTGCTAGCCTTGAGCTGAAGAGATGAGGGATATCTCCTAAACCAGTGTTGATGCCCAAGACCAACAAAAAGAAAAAAAAAAACTAAAAACAAAGCAATATAAACCTGACTCCTTTATTTTGTTGAAGTAAGTGGGCACTAAATTGAACAATTTAGAATTTTCAATGAATTTTAATGTGACAACATTATTATTGTTTAGAATCGATTTAAAATGTTATCTTTTTCATGGTTAAATTTAGGTGTAAGTTGAAATGAACTTGTATGAGTAACAAAAATACTCATGAGGCTATTTTTTACTATGGCTTCAGAATACAATTTTATAAAATATAAAGAGGATAGAGAGTGGCTATAATATTGTTGTAGCTTTATCACTAATTACCTGGTGGAAACATCTTAAGACTTTTTCTTTGCTGGTTTACTTGCAGCATAAATCAGAAAATCAACTTGCTAACCACAGAATACTAGAGAACTGTTTGTAGGATTAAGAAGAAGAAAATGTACTTACACACACATATGTAGTAGAGCTTTGGAGAGAAAGAAAATATATTAAAATACTAAATAATAACTTAGTTTAGGATGAAAAGGTGGATGGTTAAAAAAACTGTCAAAACCATACCTAAACAGAATTTTCACATAGTTTATTAAACAAGGAACCTTAAGCAGGTATAAGTAAGAGGAGAGGAGGTTCAAAACCAGTGTTTAGGATTTTGTGTTTGTGTTTGTGTGTGTGTGTGTGTGTGTGTGTGTGTGTGTGTGTGTTTGCATGCCTGCTCACATGCATGCAGGCACCAGTAGTAGGCTTAAACTCAGGCAGGGCCTGTGTGCTGTCCCTTAGCGTTTGCCGCTTAGCTACATCTCCAATTCCACCGTTTTTGCTCACTAATTAAATATGATAGTCTCACAAAGCTTTGAACTACAATCCTCAGATCTCAGTCTCCTCAGTACCTGGCTTCAAATTTTATAATTTAAGCCATGCAGTGGAGGAAGTGCAGGATTAAGGAAAAAAGGAAATAGAATTTTAAATATAAAATTGCTGGTTACAGCCACACACTCCTGGCTTCCAACTGTAATCCTAGGTACTCAGGAAGATGAGATCTGAGAATTGTAGTTTGAAGCCAAACCAGGCAGGAAAGTCTATGAGACTCTTTTCCAATTAACCAGCAAGAACCTGGAAGAGGAGCTGTGGCTCAAGTGGTAGAGCACTAGCCTAGAGTCAAGAAACTCAGGAACAATACCCAAGACCTGAGTTAAAGCCCCAGGACCAGCATCAAAATAGCAGTGGTGTCTACCTATAATCCCAGCTCCCAAGAGGCTAGAGTAGAAGGATCCTGAGTTCAAGGCCAGTCTTGGCTATATAGTGAGACCTTGTCTCCAAAAATAAAATTTAATGAACCTAGATTATTTATAGTGATCTATAAGTAAAAATTATGAATAATAAAAATACAGTTTTCATAGACTAATAAATAATTGCTCATTTAGAATAATAAAAAATTAATTTTACAAGAATTTTCTACAACAGAAGGAGATATTGCAAAATCTCCAATTTAAATAATAGAAGACTTCTAAAACTCTACCCTAATATTGCAACAAGAATAGTACACAGAGAACATTTGAGAATGTAGTGCATGAATAGCTTAGGGGCTGCTTTGTAGAACACAGTGGATTTGGTGGCAACATCTCCAAACATGTTCTTCTGGAACACACTAGAATTTATCCCAAGAATCCTAAAGTGAAGGTAATGGCTAGGATTGCCCCAGGTTATGCTTCCTTCCCTCTAGGAACACTATCCTCCCTATCCCCTGCAAGGAAATAGACCTGGGGCAAAGGAGGACCATTATTCCTCCATCACTAACTACTATATTTGATATGCCCTGTCCACTTGATGCTTATATCAACTCACAACTGGATTTTGTTATTTCTACTTGAGAAGAATAGAGCTTAAAAACATGGCTAATATAAATCAGGTAATAAGTACCAAATTTACATTGTTTCCAACTCTGGTCTAGCTGACTGAAAACCCTTGTTCTCCCAACTATATCCAGTAGCCTCAATTAGGCAGGTGTTATAGGACTGTTGTGTTTCCAGTGGATCCCATCCACCATACATAAAATTAATTTCAGACATTGTTTTGTTTAGGGAGACATATGCACATCTGGTCCACCCCTAGGGCAAAAGAGAAAGGAAAAGACACTGGTTATAGGATTGATGGTGGTGGTGGTGGTGGTGGTGGTGGTAATACTCTATTAAGAAGCAAACTGTGCAACTCCAAAGTCCAAGAGAGGAGGATGAAGACAAATTAAGCAAAATATGGATGAGGAAGGGACAGGAGGTGGACAGATATGGGACCAAATATCAAGAAATGGAACAATATCAGAAAAAGGCACAGATATAATCATTTCTGTGTACTTTTAAATAATATGGCAGGTATCACCTTGCCAGCCATCTTCCCATTCCTACTCTTCTAGAATGAACAACCTTACTCCCTCAATTATGTATACCTCTGATAAAAGGTTTATGAAAATGGCATGCAAACCTGGACAACCCTCTTTCTGAAAAGGATTAATCGAACACCAAACAACATGATGGATGTCCTCATCAGAACAGGTATTTAAATAGAAGAGCATGATCAAGAGTAAGTTAGAAGACACTTGTAACCTCTAAGGAGTTTAGAAGAAAGAAGTACTTGAGAAAGTGTAACATATTTTAAAATAAGTGGGTATCAATTAAGAACACTAAGAACTACATAAAATTCCCAGAAATTCTCCCATGATGATAGGAATTTCCTGAACTTGAGGTGAGTGTGGGAGGGGGGAGTGTACCTGTCTGTATAATATAACATGTATGCTATGAAATATATTACATATAATATGTTATATAATATATAAGGTATGCTAAATATATATTATAACAGTATAATACATGTTACACACAGATATACTCTATACAACATTATAACGTATGTATAATATACACATTATAAACATATAATATATAACCAATATATAATCAACATATATTTTATATGTAGGAAAAATGTATATGATCAATATATTTTGTATGTATAATCAATGCTATATCTTAAATCGTAAACAGTAAGCAAGAGTCTAGAGAAGATATACTGTGAGATTCCATTCATATGAATCACAAGAATATGCAAAATTAACCCATAGTGAGAAAAGTCAAAGCAGAATGCGGGGAGGAGTGTTAGTAAAATGACAACAATATGAGAAACTTCCTGAGGTAATACAGATGTTCTATGTAATTTCTAAGGCGTAAAGGGAATCACAACTTTAGAACTATGCACTTAATATGGGTGCAATTATTGTATGCCATTTATACTTCAATAAGGCTGTTAAAATTAAGTGACTAGGGCTGGAAAGGTGGGTCAGTAGTAGAACACTTGCCTTGAATGCATGAGGCTCTGGGTTCGATTCCTCAGCACCACACAAGCAGAAAAAAAAAAGCCAGAAGTGGCACTATGGCTCAAAGCGGTCGAGTGCTAGCCTTGAGCGGAAGAGCTGAGGGACAGTGCCAGGCCCAGAGTTCAGGCCCCACAACTGGACACCCCCCCAAAAAATAAGTGACTAATGTTGATTTTTAAAAAATCACTCAGTCATCTTTATAATAAAAAAATTTAATGACTCAGTAAAATCCTAAAAAGATAATTATTCTATATCCTTATTGTGGGAGTTGTTATATGAATTTGTACATGTGATAAAATCCCATAGAACTATAAAGATGGATGAATCCATGTAAAGACTGGTGAATTTCAAATTAAATCTGCAATTTATAGTATTATATTAATGTTGATTTCCTGGTGTTGATCATATTCTGTAGTTCTGAATTCACAGTCTTGACACTGAAAACCAAAAAGGACTCAGAAGTGTGTTTTTATGGAAAACTAGCTACAACTTAAGATGCAGTACAGTCTCCTTGAACTCTCTTTTTCCTTTCTGTAATTATGGAATACAGCTTTGAACACATCGCCCACCCCAAAAAAGATGCAATGCAAACTGAGCTTTTAAAACAAAGAGGTAATCCTTGCTTCATGCTTTGTAGTATATATTCCAAATGGCTGGAGCTGAGAATTTAGATTACTAATTTCTTTTAAAATGTTATCTATATAGCCAGGTGCCAGGGGTTCATACCTGTAATCCTAGCTACTCAGGAGACTGAAATCTGAGGAGAGTGGCTCAAAGCCAGCCCAGGCAGGAAAGCTGTTGAGACTCTAATCTCCAGTTCACTACCATAAAAGCTGAAAGAGGAGCTGTGGCTCAAGTGGTAGAATGCTAGCCTTGAGCAAAAGAGCTCAAAGACAGCACTAAGGCCCCAAATTCAAGCCCCAGGACCAGCACCAAAAAGAAGCTTTAAAAATAATTAATATGTGGTACAGGACAGCTACAAACATTTGCACGCAGTAAAATTGTGTGCAAAAGATTGTCTGCTCAGATCAAGTGACACAATCCTAAAACTACAGCAAAAGCTTATTCTCTCAGACTAAATCAAAGAAGTTTTCATGATGGAGAGTCTGGAAAGGGCAATGCATCCATGAATCATAAGACTATGGCTCAGGAGGCAACCACCTAAGTGTCAGCCAAGCATGGTGGTGTAGGTCTATATTGTCAGCACATAGAGGGCCCAGGCAGGAAGATAGTGTGTTTGAGGGTGGCTCCAGTTACATAGTGAGACATTGTCTTTTAAAACAATAAGAGGGGGGATTAATAAAAAAATTTGCACATAAACCTGGAATGGTGTCTCATATATACAATCCCAGCTATTCAGGAGACATAAGTACAAAACATAGCATAGTTGAAGATCTGGCTCAGGCAAAAATATAAGACATCTGGATAAACAACTGCACACCAAAAGGCCTGAAGGCATGGCACACAAACTGTATAGCTTCTGACAGCACCTGCCTGCCAAGTGTGAGGCCCTGCCTAAGTTTAAACCCAGGGATGAGAAAACCAAAAACAAACAAAAACAAAACGAAACAAAAACAAGAAAGGAAAAAAGCTACTTTGGCTTATATCTGTAATCCTAGCTACTCAGGATGCTGAGGTCAGGAGGATCACAGATAAGGGCCAGTCCAAGCAGAAAAGTCTGCTAGACTCTATCTCAAAAATAATCAGCAAAATACCATGCTGGAGGTATGGCTCAAGTGTGTGAGAAAGTGTGAAGCTCTGAGTTCAAACCTCAGCAACATCCAAAAAAAAAAAAAAAGGACAAAAATCCTCCTCATACATCATCAGTTCCTAGAGAAGATAGATATTAGGAAAGAAAGATAAAACAGTAGTGTTCATTAAAGTTTATGTTTTTAAGGGGTTTAATTTTAAATGTTTGGAAGGTGCACACAGTAGCATGTACCTATAGGTGTTACTACTTGGAAAGCACAGGTATAAGAATTACTTCAGCCCAGGGGAAACAAAGGAGGAGGCTACAATGCTTGATAAGAAATGTACTCATTATCTTACCCATGTAATTGTAACCCCTCTGTAAACTATTTTCACACACAAAAAAAAGAATTACTTCAGCCTAGGAGTTTGAGACCAGCCTTCACAATAAAATAAAGAGTGCTTTGAATATATTATCGCTGAATGTGAAATATATGCTTAGCCTGGATGAAGCCTTAGGTTCCATCCTCAGCAACACAAAAAGAAATAAATAAGCTTACTATCAGTGACTCATAGTTAGCTTCTAGCTACTCAGAAGGCTGAGATTCAGAGAATTGTATTTTATAGAAAGCTTGGGCAGAAAACCCATTTAGAAAATAGCCAGCAAAAAGCAGAGCTGGAGGCATTGCCCAAGTGGTTAAACACCAGCTGAGGAAGCAAGAAGAGAAACCATGAGGCCCTGAACGAAAACTTCATATTTCTAAAAAGAAATGTTTTATTGCTATTCTTATCAGTATTGTCTTAATATTTTTTTAATTTTGTCTTTTCTTTCTTTTAATTTTTTTTGGTCAGTTGTGGGGCCTGAACTCTGGGCCTGGATGCTGTCCCTCAGCTCTTCAGCTCAAGGCTAGCGCTCTACCACTTGAGCCACAGCAATACTTCCAGCTTTTTCTACGTATGTGATGCTGAGGAATTGAACCCGGGAGCTCATTCATGCAAGGCAAGCACTCTATCACCTTTGCAACCCTGTCATGATATTTCATATGAGCTATCCTTAGCAAATTTTCAAGTATACAAAAAATGATACAACTGTGCAGTAATTCTCAAGGACTTCTCACACCCAGAAACTTCCATAAGAAGTTAAATAATAAAGAAAAGAGTATATTTTCCAGAATGGGCTCTCGTTAAGTTATGAAGTTCAAAAGAATTTAAAGCTGAGTGAGGAAAAATGTGCACACTTTTTTCAGGTGTGTGCCTGGACCTGGGCTTGAACTCACAGTCTTGTACTCTGGTTTGGCTTCTCCACTTAACAAGGAGACAATGCATACAAATAAAACACTTGTTAATGCAAATAATCATTGAATTACCTAAGCATACTTTATTAGATAGATAGATAGATAGATAGATAGATAGATAGATAGATAGATAGATAGATAGATACATTCATACATTACTGGGGCTTGAATGACTCAGGATTTCATACTCTGGAGTGGCTTTTTGTGTTCAAAGCTGGTACACTCCCACTTGAGCCATGCCCTCATTTCTGGATTTTTGCTAGTTCACTGGAAATGAATTTCAAGGATTTGTCTCCTTAGGTTAGCTTTAAACCACAATTCTCAGATCTCACATAATGAGCCACTGGTAGCTGGTATATTATAGTTGCTTGTTTTTTATATTTAATTATTTTGTGAACCATGGGGCTTGAACCTTAGGGGCTAGGCACTAGCCCTGAGCTTTGGTGCTCAAGACTAGCGCTCTACCAATTAGAGCTACAGCTCCACTTCTGGTTTTGGGATGGTTAATTGAAGATAAGAGTCTCATGGACTTTCCCACCAGGCTGGTTTGAACCATGATCCTCAGAACCCAGCATCCTGAGTAGGTAGGATTCAGAGGTGAGCCACCAGCACCTGGCTGTTCTACTTATTGTTTAAATGGCCTCTTGTTTTTGCCCATGCCAGCCAGGACCATAATCCTTCCCTTTATACTTTCACATCATAGCTTGTATGACAGATGCTTGCCATTATATCCAGCTTTTCCAGTTGAGATGGGGTCTTGTGAGCTTCTTGATGCCTTAAATGGCCTGGAATCAGAATCATCCCCAATCTCAATCTCCCTTACACATAGCTGAAATAACAGGTTAAGATGAGGGCTCACAAACTTTGGGCCTATACTACCTATGCACTCTGGTGCTGCAGATTTTTGACTCTTAAGTAGCTAAGGTTCTAAGGAGGCGGTAGCAGTATCTAGACCCAGTTGGCATTGGTGATTTTTCAAGCTCCCAAAGTGATTATCAAACGCAAGCTAATGTTGAGAATTACTGTGAGAGAACATTTTCAGTACTGTACTTACAAATCAAAGAAACTAACTCAAAAAACAAGCAAGCACTATTTAACAGGCCCATTAGTAGTCATAAGTTACCTATTAATTTTTTAAAGCAGCATTATTTTTACAGGTGAAAGCATAGTTCCAAAGAAAGAGGCTTGAGAAAATGTATAAAGATGTCATACTGTTTCCTACCAAGTACATTTTAAAATGCAGCATTTTCTTGTTAAGTTCCTTAACAAGATTACAAAACATGTGCTTTAAGACAACAGTCTTAAAGACATCATCATATTTAATTAAACTATGTGGCATCCCTATCAGGAACTCCTATTTAGGAGTCCTGGATAATGTAAAAAATAAGAAATAAAAATACTGGTAAGCAAGGGACATAAACACAGAGAGAGAGAAAATGATGACAGAGATAAAAATCTAAGCATAAAAAATTTAAATTTTAAAAACTAATGTGAAGCCGGATGCCAGTGGTTCACGCTTGTAATTCTAGCTTCTCAGCAGACTGAGACCCGAGGATCATGGATTAAAGCCAGCCCCGGCAGGAAAGTCTGTGAGACTTTTTTCTCTAGTTAACTACTCAGAAAAAGCTAGAAGTGTCACTGTGGCTCAAGTGCTAGAGTGTGAACCTTGAGCAAAAAGAAGCTCACAAACATTACCCAAGCCCTGACTTCAAGCCACATAACTGACCAAAAACTTATTTTTTACTTTAAAGGTTTAAAAAAAATAAATTATTTCAATATATCCAGATTTGAATTTCCTCTAAATCACATCTACATTAAACAATTCTAGTTTGAAAATACAATGAGAATTAATATAATTTCTCGAACAAGTAAAAATTACAAAATACACTGTTAATTACAACTATGACACAAATGAAACACAAAATGTTTACTACAAATAGGAGTATTTGACTAAATAGTTTGGAAATATATTGTAGAGAGGCAGAATCAAGTAATATATTTCAAAGAATATTTTATTATATATTGGATGTTCTTAATTCCGACAATGTGATAAAAAATAAACAACATAGCCTATAACAAAGTTGTAAAAATTAAATAATGGAAGTCTAGCATTCCCAGATTTTATAGCTAAATATAATGCATCAATTATTCAAAGAGTATAATACCAGAGTAGCTGAGACCTACTAGTAGGTAGGAAAGAATAATTTGAAATTAAACTGTAGAAAAATTAAACTTGTACTCAAAGAAGAATCACATAGCAATAAAAGCAAAAAAGAAAAAACTACTCACTTGGAAAAGCTGGATGAATATCCCCAAATTAAAATACCAGATAGATTATCAACTTTAATATAATAAATCAATGCCTTTTGCCCATCAGAGGGGAAAAGATAAGGAAAGCCTCAGGTTGAGGGAACAGTGACATGTTTAGGTCTGAGGGATGGGGGTAGAGTGGCTGCATGGAAAGCCCAAGTGGGGGAAGCCAGAGGAGGAGCGGAAAATGGCATGGTAGAGGTGCATGCAAGGCAGACTGCATGAAAGATGACATAGGGAAAGAGGACTGAGTGGAAGCAGGGAGTAAGGGGGAGGGCAGTGGAATCATACCTGCATGCAAGAAAAGGGCATGGAAAAGCGGGGAGGTGTGGCGCTGTAGCTCAAGTGGTAGAGAGCTCGCCTTGAGCTGAAGAGCTGAGGGAAAGCGCACAGGCCCAGAGTTCAAGCCCCACGACCGACAAAAAAAAAAAAAAAAGGAAAAGCAGAGAGTGTTTCATGGCACCGTGGATGCGTAGGGTGGCACAGAAAACATTCAAGAAAATATAAAATTTGGCTATTAATGGAAAAAAATAGGAAATTTGACAAAATTGTATGACACTTTAATATCTAAGAATCTTAAAAGAGAAGAAAGAACATAAACAAAAGTCAACAAAGCATTCAGTGTAATAGAGACAGGGTAAGTGCAAATTGAACTTACAATAAAGGCCGATTTGGTTGTCTCTCTCCTATTAAAAGGACCCTTTATGATGGAGCAAATTTTGTTTTCAGGCCCAAAGCGCACTTCCTACCTCTGAAAGCTTTGGAAGCCTGGGGCTGAGCGATCTTCCTGTCTCAGCATCCCAAGACCAGCAACTACCAGCAATTTTGCTTCCGCCCGCCCTTTCAATGCAATTTCAAATCACGGAAATTCATGAGCAATGAACTCCATTTTTGAGCCTTTAGCCCAAGAAAGCAAATGAAACTATGGCCAGAGAGGCAAAGAGAGTGAGAGATTGAGAGAAAGAATAGTAAAGATGGTATATGAAGCTTTGCCAACAAAAAGCTAGAAAGAGAGGACCCGGGGCGTTAAAACGTTTGGTAAAATTGCAGCAATTCTAGGTAACCCAGGAAATTTTTGAAATAATGAATATAGTTGTTGGGAGCACGACTTCAGTGGCAACTGCCTCCCTCCCCCCCAACCGCCCAAGGCTAGGGGAGGGAACCCGTGGAACAGAATGGGGACACTCAGGTAGGGGTTCCTCATGGCACTGGGGAGCATGTGGGAAACCCCATGGGACTAGGGAGGCACCTAACGAAAAGAGGGCAGGAGTGTGAAGGAGGCGCACGGGATGGAGGGGAGGGGTACCGGGCCGGGAGAGAAGGAAAATGGAGGGCACACAGACGGGGACACACATCGGGGAACCCTATGGGATTCGAGTTCAGGTGTGCAAGGGGGGTTGGACAAGAGGGAATGTGTGGGAAAGTGGGCATGCAGGCAGAACCCCATGAGACAGCAGAGGGCAAGGCAACCCTGGGGGAGGGGGAGGTAAGAGTGGGAAGGACCCAGTGGGACGTGGGGGATGTGCAGGCAAGGGAGGTCTTGGAATCGAAGGTCATGCAGAAAGGAGAGGGAATGCCCGGGGTACCCTTCAGACACCGGGGTATCCAGACGGGAGAGAAAGTGGCACCCAGGGCAGAAAGCCGATCCCCCGGTGACTAGGCAGGATAGGCGCCTGGCCCCTCAAGGGCTGGGGAGAATATGCCGCAATAAGAAAATATGCCGCACATTACCTGACTTGTGTAACTTTAACCCTTCTGTCCATCATCTTTACACTAACAAAGAAAAAATTTTAAAGTAAATATGCAACAGTAAGAAAACTACTTTAGCTTTGCATTGACGTTAAGTGAATAGAACAGAGGACACAAAATGGCTGTATTTCACCATGTTTTCAAAAGCGCATAGACTTTCAAATGCAGTGTTGAGTAAAAATGCAGCCTTTATGTTTGTACATTTTTTAGCAATCTGTAGGTATCAGTACAAAAAGCATGCAGATTAAAGGATTCAAGGCATGCCAATGTTGTAGATAAGGGGAGAGCGAGGCAATGGCCAGGGCGGCCGTCCCAGATGTAATCACGCAGTCGATGCAGGTCATAGACATAAAATGGTGGCCGCAATGACTGCGGCACACGAATGCCTAGCCAGGCTGAAGAATGACAAAGATGGAAGTGATTCCAGGGACAGCAGTGGGGAGGGGCCTATGAAGAAAGTGGCCCGAGGGACCCGCTTTTCCAGCCTGGCCAGAGGGGAGTGGTGGGGGCTGAAGTGGCTGGTGTTCACGGTCTGATCCTCGTGGCTCCCTATGAACAAACAGCCAGACCCAGAAACAAACTGTGTGTGACATCCAAAGCACTTGGGGTGGTCCTTGGCATCTCAGAAATGCCTCGTATCCCAAACGTCAATTTGTCTGTCAATGTGCTGGTCCGGGGGCTGGAACTCAGGGCCTGGGCACTGTCCCTGAGCTTCTGTTTTTCTTTGCTGAGTTCCTTTTGCCTCAAGGCTGGTGCTGTACCATTTGAAGCACAGGTCCCCTCCCTGGGGCTGAGAAATCTTCCTATCTTAGCCTCCCAGCCAAGCAGCTAGCGGCACCTTTGCCTCTGACAGCCCCTTGGTCACCACCCACGTCAACTTGTAGCTTCAGACCGCCCGTTTTTGATGTCCCGGAAGTACTTTGCTATGACCCTGAGGAGGCTGGTGGGCGCAACAGCAAGGAGCCAAGGCATTGTGGGACGAGAGCTTCCGGAGCCGGACGCCATTACAGGTGTCGCCGGTCCGCGAGCTCTGTGCATTCTCCACAGCTCTTCGAATGCCCCTGGGAAAGACTCTGGAATCTCTACTATGCTGAAAGACATGGTCAAGTGTTGAAAGGGTTCCGAAGGGTTAGGAACTGGGCAACATCGAGTGCCACAGGAGCAACCCTTAGGTGAGATCCCCCGAGATCATGGCGGTGGCAGGGCCGGCACCTGGTGCCTGAGGGGGGCCGTGGGAGAAGGGGGAGCAGAGTTGGAAAAACGTTTGGGAATGCCACGGGGTGTCCTGTAGTGGGGGTCGCAGGCCCTGAACACCTAAAAGCCCACCGGTAAGAGAGAGCCCCTCAGGAATATGGCGGCGGCGGTGCCAGCTGCCTGAGGGGAGAGGGGGAGGGGAGGCGGCGAAGCGGTTTGGAGGGCCTGAGGAGTGTCCTGGAGCGGGGGGTCTGACACTGAGGAGTGTCCTGGAGTGGGGGGTCTGACACTGAGGAGTGTCCTGGAGGGGGGTTCTGACACAAAAGACCTAAAAGCGCACCGCACCGTGAGGAAACCGCCCTTGATGAACATGGCGGTGGGCAGCGGCTTCAGTTGCCTGAGCCGGCAGGTGGGGGGAGGGGCAGCAGGTGGGGGAAGGTGTGGAAGGGGAGTCAACAAATTACTTTTCAGGCTGCAGGGGTGTCCTATAGTGGGGAGTCGGGCATTGAGGACCTAAAAGCCTACAGTTAGGACAGAGTCCCCGAGAACCATGGCGGTGGCAGGTCCCAGCTTGCCTGAGGCGGGAAGTGGGAGGGGTGAGAGGGCATTCAGCGCCAGTTGACTGGGGAGGGCAGGAAAGGTGGGGGGGTGGGGGGGAGCGTGGAAGGACTCAGGTGTGTCCTGTATAGGGGAGATGGGCATTAAGGAACTAAGAGCCCCAGTTAGGACTGAGTCTCTCAGGAACATGGCTGTGGGCGGTGCCAGCCCCCTCAGGCGGGAGGTGGGTGGAGCTAGAGAGGAGTCTGCACCAGCTGGCTGAGGTGGGAGGAGGGGAGGTGAAGGAGGGAAGCTGCTGAAATAGTTGGGAGACCTCAGGGTGTCCTGTAGGGAGGGGTGGGCACTAAGGAACTAAATGCCCTCTATTTGTAAAGCAGCCCTCTGAAACAGAGCAGGGGGTGGAGCCAGATGCCTGAGGTGTGCGAAAGGGACATGCGGGAAGAGAGTTGGTAAGTTCTTTGGATGGCCACACGAGTGTCCGGTACTGGGGTGTTGAGCACTAAGATCCTAAAACCCGCCATTATGGAAGACCCCTGCAAGAAAATGGCGGCCAGCAGTGGGAGGAGGGCAGTACCGGTAGTGGAAATATATGTGAGAGGGAGGAGTCAGTAAAGCGAATTGGAAGACGGCCGAGGTGTCCTATAAGGGGGAGTTGGGGACTAAGTAGTTAAAAGCCCACCTTTATGAAAAATCCCCTCAAGGTCATGGCAGTGGACTGTACCAACAGTCTGACGGGGGAGACAGGGGTGGGGAAAAGGCCAGGTAGTTTAGAAGGAGGAAGGTACTATAGTTAGGGGTCAGGAGTTATGGGTCGGGAACTACGAACCTTAAAGCCCACCATTGTGTAAAGTCCCCTTGAAAACCTGGCTAGAACCGGAGCCAGCTGCCTGAGGCCGGAGGTGGAGAGTCCGCGAAGAGATTTGGAAAGACCTGCAGAGATGTCCTGTAGTGCAGAATTGGGCACCGGTGACTTAAAACCTCATGGTAAGAAAGAGCCCCTCATGATAATAGAAGCAGGTGGGCGGAGGGGAAGGGAGCTGGCTAAGTGGTTTGGAAGACAGCAGTAATGTCCTCCAGTAGGGAGTTGGGCTCTAAGGCCTAAAATCTCACCCTTATGTAAGAGCCCCTCACAAAGACAGCAGCACCAGCTGCCTGAGGCAGAAGGAGGGGAGGTGGGAGGTAGGGTGATGGGGAGTCAGTGAAGCAATTTAGAAGGCAACAGGGGTATCCTTCACTGGTGTGCACTGGAGTGAGGTAGGGTAGGATGGGTTGGGCAGTAAAGACCTGAAAGTCCATGAGGACTTTATAGATTATCCCTGGAGGTTTTCCATTTCCTGAGAACTATTCTGTCATGGAAATGCCCCCTAACCACCCCCCAAGCGGAGATGTTGTTTTCTTAAATCCATTCCTCCAACCCTGGCATGAGTAGAGCTGCACTACTAAACACTGAGACTTGGCTGGGTACATGTGATTCCTTAGTTAGTGTGACCCAGTGTATTTTTTTGGTTTTTCTGCTGGTACATCTTAGTACAGGGGAAAAAAAGGCATCCCTAGATATTCCTACAATTGCAGTTGCAAACATGGTTTTCCCCTCCCCATTACTCTGAAGTTGGAGTCGGGGGAGGAGGAAGGAATGGGTAACACTGACCAAGAAGCATTTACTGAAACCATAACCGGGCTTATGGAATTGATAACCATTGTACAAGTACTTAATGATTTATGAAGATAAGGAATTGAAAGGCACTTTCCTAATAATAACTAAAATTTTAACAAATAAACTAGATAGGGAGTGTAAACATTCCCAAAGTGTATGGGCACAGTTCAAGACCAACAGTCTTCCACTAATACTGTCTCTTACTCTACATTTACAGCTGAGATTGAGTGTCAAAATAAGATGGAGGATCCTAACCAGCTCCAGAAAAACGTGGGCACAGTTGAAGACCTAGAGACTGCCACAAATACTGTCACTTACTCTGTATCTGCTCCTGAGACTGAGGGTCAACATGAGATAGAGGATACCAACCAGCTCCAGAAAAGTATGGGCACAGTTCAAGACCTAGAGGCTTCCACCAATACTGTCCCTTACTCTGTATCTGCACCCGAGACTGAGGGTCAACATGAGATAGAGGATCCCAACCAGCTCCAAAACACGCAGGCCACATTTCAAGACCCTGGGTTTCCTGCCACCCAATACTCTGAATTAGAATCTAAGTCCGAGGAGGAAAGTATGATTGAAGTTTCCAACAAGACCCAGAAAAGTACAGAGAGAATTCAAGATCAACAGGCTTCCACTAGTTACTCTGCAGTGGTAGCCAAGACTGAAGAGCCAAAGGTGTCCCAGAGCTGGGGTGACAGATGTGAGGAAGAAGAAGAGGCTTCCAGAAATGCTGCCCCCTACCCTGAAGTTGCAGCTGAGACTGAGAGTCCAAATAAGAAAAGGTTCCAGAAAAGGAGGGTCAGATTTCAAGATCATTGGTTCTCTGACAAACACTCTGAATTTACAGCTACAGCTGAGGGTCAGAATAAGATGGCAGAGCCACCCAGGTTCCAGAAAATGAAGGTCAGATTTCAAGACTATAAGTTTAGCTCCCAGCACTCTGAATTGGCAGCTAAGCCTGAGAGTCCAAGTAAGCTTGAGGATCCAAACAAATTCCAGAAACTGAGGGGCAGAGTTCCAGACCAAGGGTTTTCCATGGTTGCTGCCAGTTACTCTGAAGTTGTAGCTAAGTCTGAGCGTCAAAATAAAGAGCCAAAGAGTTCCCAGGAAGGGAGAGATAGATTTCATGTTCAAAGTTCTTCCATCATTAACCAGAAGACACTGGAAGGCATGATGAGAAAGCCAACACTGCAGGGAGAAGAGGCTGCTACTACTGCGAAATCCAATATGGCACAGGGTCCTAAGTCTGCAAAGAAATATGCCTGGAACATCTCTATTGCTTCTCAGAAAGACAAAGAGTCGACTCCAAAGTCGGGGGGCTTCACTGAGAATACAATGGCTGGAAAATCTAGTAAGAACCTCACCGAAGAGCAATTTTCTGACAAAAAGGTTCATGAAGAAAGCTTTCCATCCTTGCCATTTCCAGGTGACAATAACTCCAAGCCAGTACAGGGAAAGCCTGAAGAAAAAAATGTAACCAAGGCTGCCATTGCGAGTGAGTGGTCTGAAATGTGTAACTTCTCAACAGTTGGAAGCTCTCAGAATAAGCCATTCCCAAGTTTCCCAGTAGGTTCACAGCACTCCTCCATGAAGGGTGACCATAGCCCACGCAAACCTAATGTGTACTATGGTCCTGGGAATGACTACAGCAGCTCTTGTTCTGGCAGTACCAGGTTTTCTCGAGGTCACTCCAGCAGCAGCAGCAGTACCACCACCAGATTCCCTACTGGAAGAGGAAGCCAGAGCTTCAGCAATAAATACTACTACTATGCAGGAGGTGAATCTCAGGATCTTCATTCATTTTCTGTCTCCAGATATTCAGAAGCAAGTGCAGTGAAGAAATCCTACCAAGAGGAACTGGTGCAGTATCCCCTTACATCATATGCATCTGGCTTCCAGACAGTGAGCCACTGGCAGCCAAAGCTAGGTTTCATTGATACCCACTGTCACTTGGACATGCTCTATTCCAAGTTGTTCTTCAAAGGAAACTTCACAATGTTCAGAAAACTTTATAGCAGCTCCTTCCCTGAAGAATTTCAGGGTTGCATCACTGATTTCTGTAATCCTCGTAACCTACGAGATGGCCTGTGGGAAGAGATATTGAAGGAAGATCTGGTTTGGGGGGCCTTTGGCTGCCACCCTCATTTTGCGCGTTACTACAATGAGTATCAAGAAAGAAGGGTCTTGTATGCCTTACGGCACCCCAAGGCTGTGGCATTTGGGGAAATGGGTTTGGATTACTCTTACAGGTGCACCACACCTGTCCAAGAGCAATTCCAGGTGTTTGAGAGGCAACTGCAACTGGCAGTGTCTCTCAAGATGCCCTTGGTGATCCACTGCCGAGATGCTGATGAAGATCTCCTGAACATCATGAAAAGATTTGTGCCTTTTGACTATAAGATCCATAGGCATTGCTTCACTGGCAGCTATCAGGTCATTGAGCCCCTACTGCAGTATTTTCCCAATATGTCTGTGGGCTTCACAGCAGTCCTGACTTACTCTTCTGCTTGGCAGGCCAGAGATGCACTGAGGAACATCCCGCTGGAGAGAATTGTCGTTGAAACTGATGCTCCGTACTTTCTCCCCCGTTCGGTTCCCAAAAGTCTTTGCCAGTATTCCCACCCAGGCCTTGCAATACACACAGTGCAAGAGATCGCCAGAATCAAAGAGCAGTCACTTCCCCACACCTTGGCCACTTTGCGTGAGAATACTACTCGCCTCTACAATCTTTAAAGCATAAAGGACACTGAAGTCTTCCAAAATAGGGAGACCAGAGGAGTGAAAACTTATCATTGACTTCATTTGGACTCTTTCTGTGTACTACATCCATTTTTGTTGTCCGGTGATTAGAACTTGGACAACATGTCTTCAAAATCTGTTCATAAGACTTTTGCTTCTGGCTTGCAGGTTGAAGTACAGTAGGAAGCAAAGAGGGCTGAGGAGAACTGTCTTTGCTGTTACTAATGTTTTCCCTTCCAGCCAAAAATGCTATTCTGGATAGTTGGTGATGAAAATGTTTTCTTGTTTCTCTAAGTACTGTTGAATTTTTAAAGTGAGCTAGTTTGTTCCATACAATGCACATTATAGGAACTCTGATATTATTTCGTTTGCTATAATCATAAGTGTATTATCTGCTCAGTTTGAAACATGTTTAAGGATAAATGTGTTTTATCTAAAATTTCATTTAGATAGGTGAAACACAGTAGTCATGGGATGTCTAGGGGGCTGTGGAGGTGTCAAAAAGGACCAGTGATGAGAAGCCACATAATAATGTAAATTTAACTCAGCCACTAAACCCCCAATCCTTGTGGAATTTTGGAACTTTTGCTAGACCTGTACATTGCAATAGCATCTTTTCCTTTCATTCCTCTTGACTTCTTCAAAAGAGCTTCAAAAGCCTTAGTAGAAAAGAGAGGGATTGCATACTTTAGGCAAACAGCACTCCTTGTGAGAAGTTCAAAGTAAGCTTACATAGAATGAGCATACATCTCAGGTACAAAATTTGTGTAGTCAGAGCACACGACTAAATCCTGAAGTTCCATACTTTGGCAATGTGTGTCATTTTAAACTTGGTAACTCTTTTTCCACTAAAACTTGGGGAAAGAACAGAATGAAGAGTACTTTGTACAGTACTCTAATTTTCTTTGCACTAACTGAGCTGTATGCAGAAAAATCAATTGCTTCTTTACCATTGGTTTTCAGTTCAGAGGTCACCTCTACAAAGAAGGCCCTCCTTACCAGAATTCTAGGAGTGAAATAACAAAGCTCAGCTCATTCTGTTTTAGGAATCATACTTGTTGTACCTGAGGGTGTAGCGTATATGTAGTGGTTAACATACCCCTTTATGTTAGAAGTTAACAAGCTTGTCTGCCTTATTTACCACTTCATCCTCACTGTATTCTCAGTGCAGTGCCTCGAACAGAGCAGGCAGTAAGCAAAGGTTTCCTGGTTTCATATATGAATAACTGATTTCATTAACTCTAGGAAGTTTAGTGACGGTATGTCATTCAACTACTCTGTATGACACTCAACTCCACAGGGTCATTGAGCTGAGCTTTTTTGAAAGGTTTGTACAGAAGGTTTCCTGGGAAATTGCTGAGTTGTACAAACTTGATAGAATATACCAGATAAGACAAAGTTGGCAGAGATTTAAGATAAGAGAAATTGCTATAGATTAGGTAGGTAGGTAGGTAGGTAGGTAGGTAGGTAGGTAGGTAGGTAGGTAGGTAGGTAGGTAGTTAAATGGTAGACCGACAAATACATAGATAGATCACTAGGTAGTTAGGTAGGTAGGTAGACTGACAGACAGATAGATGAGAGACCTTTTTTGTGGCTGTGTATATAAATTCAGGACCATGTCTTTGCTAGGCTGGTGGGTTGGCGGGGGGAGGGGGGAGGGTGTTTGCTGAGCTTTGAATTTTGTGAAATTTTCTTGTAAGGATGGCTTTAAACTTCCATATCTCAGCCTCCAGAAGAGCTAGGTTTACAGGCTACCAGCTTTTTTGTTATTATCAGGATTTCACATGTCATTTGAACTTCACATGTACAATAATCACTCAAAGAGATAGTTGTGTTTTCGCTACTTACAGATAAGGAAATGCCTCACACACACTTGGCGTTACTGTTCAATCTTTTGTCTTTGAATAAATACATAAAATATTTGCATTGTGTTTATTTTAAATTTGTATTTCTCTGCTTACCATTAATCCTTTTGTTTCCTTATTTTCTCATTGTGAACTGTTTTATTTTTTCACTCACATTGGTTTTAGTAAATTTCTTTATCTGCATTGCAGAGAGTGGAATTTCTTTCAGGTTTGCAGCATGAGGATGAAACTGCCCTGGCCTCCAGCATTGGTTTCATATATTAAAATTTCAGTCATTTGAATTAGGATTCAGGAACTGGAAGTAGATCTAAATACTAATGCTCAAGTCACACTCCAAATTTCATTTTTTCTCACTTCCTATTTTTGATAAATGTATGTTCCTATGGATACTGTTATTTAAACAGGCACATCTTAATTTAAGAAAAATCATAAGCTATATATACATGACTAAATGTGCACTAAATTGAATAAATGATTATTGAGAAATTATAGGAGAATTTCCAAAGAATTTTTATATTACAAAAAGATTACTGTTTGGAATCGATTAAAAATATATCTGTTTTCATGGTTAAATTTAGGTGTACATTGAAATGAACTTGTATGAGCAACATAAAGTCTCGAGGTTATTTTTTACAAAGACTTCAAAATACAATCTTATAAGATATTAAAATGGATAGAGAGTGACTAGAATATTGTTGCAGCTTTATCACTAAATAGCTGGTAGAAACATTATAAAACTTCTTGTTTGCTGGTTAACATTGCAGCAAAAATCAGAAAATCAACACTTGCCAACTACAGAATACTGCAGCACTATTTAAAGGATTAAGAAGGAGAAAATGTACACATACACACACACACACACACACACACACACACACACGTAGTAGAGCTTTGGAGAGAAAATGAAACGTGTAAAAATACTGAATAATATATAAATCAGTGTAGGATGCAAAGCTGGAAGCTTAAAAATGCTGTCAAAACCTATCTGAAAGAGATTTTCAAATAGTGTATTGAACAAGGCAATTTATAAAAGCAGGTCTGAGTAATAGAAGAGAAGGATCAAAACCAGTGTTTAGGATTTATATGTGTGTGTGTGTGTGCCCGAACACACATGAATGCAGGCACCAGTACTAGGACTTAAACTCAGGCAGGGCCTAAGTGCAGTCTCTTAGCTTTGTCCCCTTGGCCACATCTCCACTTCCAGTGTTTGTACTCACTAATTAAATATGATAGTCTCACAAAGCTTTGAACTACCACCTTCAGACCTCAGTCTCCTCAGTGCCCAGCTTCAGATTTAAAATTTTAAGCCATGAAGTGGAAGAAGTACAGGATTAAGGAATAAAGGAAATAAAATTTTAAATATAAAATTGCTTGTTACAGCCACACACTCCTGGCTTCCAACTGTAAACCTAGCTACTCAGGAAGATGAGATCTGAGAATCGCGGTTTGAAGCCAGACCAGGCAGGAAAGTCTATGAGATTTCCAATTAACCAGCAACAACCTGGAAGAGGAGCTGTGGCTCAAGTGGTAGAGCACTAGCCTAGCTAACACTAGCTTCTTGACGAAGCTCAGGAGCAATACCCAAGACCTGAGTTCAAGCCCCAGGACCAGCATCAAAATAGCAGTGGTGTCTACCTATAATCCCAGCTCTCAAGAGGCTAGAGTAGAAGGATACTGAGTTCAAAGCCAGTCTTGGCTATGTAGTGAGACCCTGTCTCAAAAAAATACAATCTCATGAACCTAGATGATTTATAGTGAGGTATGAGTAAAAATTATGAATAATAAAAATACAATTTTATAGTCTAATAAATGGTTACTCTTTCACAATAATAAAAAAATTAATTTTACAAGAATTTTCTACAACAGAAGGAGATATCACAAAATCTCTTGCTTAAATAATAGAAGACCTTTCAAAAATCTACCCTAATATTGCAACAAGAATAGTACACAGAGAACATTTGAGAATGTAGTGCATGAATAGCTTAGGGGCTGCTTTGTAGAACACAGTGGATTTGGTGGCAACATCTCCAAACATGTTCTTCTGGAACACACTAGAATTTATCCCAAGAATCCTAAAGTGAAGGTAATGGCTAGGATTGCCCCAGGTTATGCTTCCTTCCCTCTAGGAACACTATCCTCCCTATCCCCTGCAAGGAAATAGACCTGGGGCAAAAGAAGACCATTAATCCTCCATCACTGACTACTATATTTGATATGCCCTGTCCACTTGATGCTTATATCAACTCACAACTGGATTTTGTTATTTCTACTTGAGAAGAATAGAGCTTAAAAACATGGCTAATATAAATCAGGTAATAAGTACCAAATTTACATTGTTTCCAACTCTGGTCTAGCTGACTGAAAACCCTTGTTCTCCCAACTATATCCAGTAGCCTCACTTTAGGCAGGTGTTATAGGACAGTTATGTTTCCAGTGGACCTCATCCACCATACATGAAATTAATTTCTGACATTATTTTGTTTAGGGAGACATGTGCACATCTGGTCCACCCCTAGGGCAAAAGAGAAAGGGAAAGACTCTGGTTAAAGGATTGATGGTGGTGGTGGTGGTGGTGGTGGTGGTAATACTCTTTTAAGAAGCAAACTGTGCAACTCCAAAGTCCAAGAGAGGAGGATGAAGACAAATTAAGCAAAATATGGATGAGGAAGGGACAGGAGGTGGACAGATATGGGACCAAATATCAAGAAATGGAACAATATCAGAAAAAGGCACAGATATAATCATTTCTGTCATTTTAAATAATGTGGCAGGTATCACCTTGCCAGCCATCTTCCCATTCCTACTCTTCTAGAATGAACAATCTTACTCCTTCAATTATTTATACCTGTGATAAAAGGTTTATGAAAGTGGCATGCAACCCTGGATATCCCTCTTTCTGAAAAGGATTAATAGTACACTAAACAACATGATGGATGTCCTAATCAGAACAGGTATTTAAATAGAAGAGCATGATCAAGAGTAAGTTAGAGGACAATTTTGACCTCTAAGGAGTTTAGAAAAGGGAAGTACTTGAAAAAGTGTAATATATTTTAAAATAAATGAATATCAACTTATAACACTAAGAACTACTTATAAGGGGCTGGGAATGTGGCTTAGTGGTAGAGTGCTCGTCTATCATACACAAAGCCCCAGGTTCAATTCCTCAGTTCCACTTAAACTGAAAAACCCAGAAGTGAAGCCATGGTTCAAATGCTAGAGTGCTAGCCTTGAGCAAAAGAAGCTCAGTGACAGCACCCAGGCCCTGAGTTCAAGTCCCATTACTGGCAACCCCCCCCCAAACTATGAATAAATACCTAGAAATACTTCCATGGTGAATTATATGAATTTTCTACACTGTGTGTGTGGGGGTCTGTGTGTATAATATAATATATGGTGTACATATATAATACATACATGCATACTATATTCTATATAGCATATAGAATATAGTATGCATGTATGTATAATATATATAATCAACATATAATATTTTATATACAATACAAATGTATATAATTTTATATAATCAGTGCTGTGTCTTAAATCTTAAACAGTAAGCAAGACTCCAAAGAAGATATATTGTGAGATTCCATTCATATGTAACCCAAGAATATGCAAAATTAACCCATAGTGAGATAAATCAAAGCAGAATTCAGGGAGGAGTTGTAGTAAAATGACAATAACATGAGAAACTTCTTGAGGTAATATAGATGTTCTATGTGGTTTCTGGGATGAACAGGGAATCACAACTTCAGAAGTGTACGATTAAAATGGGTGCATTCTCTTGTATGTCATTTGTACTTCAATAAGGCTGTTAAATTTAAGTGACTCAAGTTGAAAAAACTCACTCAGTCACTTTATAATAACCAAAAAATTTTAATGACTCAGTAAAATCCTATAAGAATATAATTATTATATATCCCCATTGCTGTAGTTGTTATATTAATCTGTACATGTGATTTTTTAAAAAATCTTATAGAACTATTAGGATGGATGAATCCATGTAAGGACTGGTGAAATTCAAATTAAATTTGCAATTTATAGTATTATGTCAATAAGGATTTCATGGTTTTGATTGTGCTCTGTGAGATACTATTGTTGGAGAAAGCTGTAGAAAGTGTACATAGAACTTTCTGTATTATTTTGTGACTTCTTAGGAGTTCAAAATTGCTTCAAATGTATTTTTTTAATCTTCTTTCATTTTCATTCATTTTGTGTATGTTTTTGTGATAGGTTCCAGCTATGTAGGCTGGATCTCATGATCATGCTGCCTCAGCCTCCCAAGTTCTGGGATTACAGGTGTGAATCAACATGGCCACTTTCTAACATACTGTCTAAAGAGAATGCAGTTAGGTTTTGTGGCCAATATTTGTACTTTTCCCTACCGCTAATATTACTAAAGGGTAACATGAATCAAAAGGCAGAATCCAATAAATACAAAAGAATCAAAGAATGCAAATAATTTTTCCATGTCTCAAACCTGCTTTTGGTTTGAATTCAAATGGGGAAAGTTTTCAAATAATTGTGATTTATAAGATTTAGAACAAAATATGAATGAACCTAAAAGATTTAAGTCAAAAAATAGAAGGGTGACAATTCCTAATTTGTGGACTAAAATGTTACACATAGCAAGAATCTTATGTTCAAAACCAAAAATAATCATCCAGATGCTGGTGGCTCACACCTGTCATCCTAACTATATGGAAAGCTCAGAATGGGAGGACCACAGTTCGAGGCTTGCAAAGGCAGAAAGGTTAGTAAGACCCCTTCCCAATCCATAGCTGGGTGCAGTGGCAGACAGCTGTCATCCCAAACTACTAGTGAGTCTGAGATTGGGAGGAAAGTGGTGCCAGTCTACTCAGACGAAAAGTCTACAGGAGTCCATCTCCAGGAAAGGGAATCTATATATGGTGGTGTGTCTGTGAATGTCTGTGAATGCAGTGAGGTCAGAGCATCTAGACAGGAAGATAGACCATATTCTAAATATCAGTGAAAATAGAGGCATGACACAGCAATTGAGCACAAACCTAGCAATCATGAGGCCCTGAATTCAAATTTCAGTACCACAAAAGAAAGGAAAAAGAAAATGATTGTGTAAAGAAGCATGTAAAGAGGGCAGTCATCTGCAACCCAAGGAGGGAGGCAGCAGGAGAAATGAACCCTTCCAGCACCTTGAACTTGGACTTAACTTCAATCTCCAGAAATGTAAGAAAAAATCATTTCTGCTAATTAAGCCACCCAGTTTGTACTACTTATGGGAATTACAATAATTACTACAAACTAACACACTAAGCTCTAATTTACATACCATAAAATTTACCTCCTGATAGTTTAGGGGCCTTTTAATGTAATTGTATAGAGCTAGCTGCATAATAACTACAGTATAGTTTAAATCAATGTTCCAAAGCTCTTCTCTCAATGCCAGCCTCCAGAAAATACTGATCTCTGACTTTTATATGTGCCTTTTCTAGGATTTCATATAGATGGAATCATACAATGTGAAATGTTTTAGCCTGGTTTCTTTCATACAGTATGTTTCTCATCCATATTTTAACGTTTATCAGTAGTCCCTTTTGGTTGATGAATAGTTTCCATTAAACAAATATACCATATTTTGTTTATCCATTATTGATGAATGGACATTTGCATTGTTCCTTCATTGGAGCTATCATGAATAATGCTGCTATAAAAATCATATGCAAGTTTTGTGTGAACATGTTTCTATTTCTCTTAGGTATGCGTGAGTAGAAGTACTAGGTCATGTGGGTAAGTAAATGTTTATTGAAGAATTGCTAAACTCTGTTGCAAAATGGTTCTATCATTTTATATTCCTACCATGACTGAAGGCTGCAATTGTTTCACATCCTTGCAAACACTTGGTATTGTCAGTCTCGTTAAACTATAGCCATTTTAATTGGAGTGTAGTGATATAAACTGAAGTTTCACCTAGATAGAGTATTATTATTGGACTAATAAGAATAAGCCAATGCCTATTGATTTGAAAAAGTATAGGTCTACAATGAGGACCTTAAAATGTTTGTCTAGTGGCTAAATTCTAGGTTTTAGAAAAGACACAAGACTAATTTTCTTCTTTAGTGAAAGACTCATTTATAAGCTCGTTCTTTTTTAGTCCAAAAACATACTAAGTTACTGGAGTTATTTTTTCAATAAATTTTTTTGGGTTTTAAAAAGATTAAAGAAGCTCACATTGTGAAATAAAATGGAGAAACATCATCTATTTTTTTCTTTTTTTGTCTGTTGTGGGGCCTGAACTCTGGGCCCAGGCATTGTCCCTCAGCTCTTCAGCTCAAGGTGAGGGCTCTACCACTTGGCCCCCAGCGCCACTTCTGGTTTTCTGGTGGTTTACTGGAGATAAGAGTCTCATGGAGTTTCCTGCCTACAGGCTTTGAACCTCGATCCTCAGATCTCAGCCGTCTGAGTAGCTGTGATTAACAGGTGTGAGCCACCGGTGCCTAGTGAAATTTTGTCATTTTAACAGAAATTTAGAGACTATAACTTTGTGTTTTGGTCTTAGTGATAAATTCAGAGTAGGTAGTTAAGAATTTGGGGTATGACATGTCTGAATTCAAACCTTTTAATTTCTTCACTAAAATGAAATAGCTGAAGATTTATGTAATTGTGAAGTAAAACATGGGATTTAAATGGCAATGCACAATTACACTGTGTTAAAATTATATATATTGATACCTTTTATAAAGTGGTTCTAGCAGGAGTTAGATAATCTGAAAACTATATACACAATACACCTATGGGTAAGTCTCCATTTGAAATTTGACATGTAGCTTTAAATGTGGGACATTTTTTTAAGCCTAATTGTATTTTGTTGTTATATACTGTTTCTATTTTATAACATTTCTAAGTGGGTTTAGGATCTACATTTATGTATTATACTTTGTTAATCATATGAAATTCTAATGTAGTTCATCACTGCTTAATCCTCCTGAAGGAAAATCAACACTTTTGATGGATATTACAAAAGAGAAAAATAATTCTGATACCCAGGAGGCAGCCTGGCAACCATCAAGATAACCTTGGTGTTCTCTTGCTGAACAAGGACCATCAAGAGATTAAAAAAATCAGATAAAGCCACTCTGTGACTGTGATGGATGAAGACATAAACAAGAGTACTCCATAATCACATCTGAACACAGGCAGAAAAGGAATGCTATCCAAGCCATAAAATGCCACATATTCCTCTTTCCGCTTCAAAAGAGTGACAGATGCTTTTCCCCCAATTATAGCTATAACCTCACTCTAGCCCACTCTCTCTATAAGTGAGATTTGTTAAGGTACTCAATTACAGAAGTACCTCTGCTTCTAAATAGAGCCAGAATAAAGTCCCATTTCCTTAAGATCTTCCCCAAACTACCCAACAAAAGCCCAAATTGTATTGTCTTTTCTAACACATTTTTTACACATTCCCTGGCTGCTCAGGGGATAAGTTTTCACTCATTGAAACTGGTAATAAATCAACTTACATATGTATATGTATATATGTATATACATATGTATGTTTGTATATACATGGGATGTTACTCAATTGGGAATAAATGGAATCATGTCATTTTGTACTCGAGTGGATGGAAGTAAGGAGTATCACATTGAATGAGATATGCCAAGGTAAAAAAATCAAATGCCTCATTCATTTGAGGCATCTAGACTTTAAAACATACATGGACTATATAATACATATTTATATAAATGGAACTTTTACTATGGAACTATTGGGGGAATGAGTGAGAGAGAAAATGGAAATGATTGAGGATGAATAATATCAGAATATATTGTGTCTATGCATAATGATGGCATTAAGAGATCTCATTGAGGAGCTGGGTGCCGGTGGCTCATGCCTATAATCGTAGCAACTCAGGATGCTGAGATCTGAGGATCATGGTTCAAAGCCAGCCCGGGCAGGAAACTCTGTGAGACACTTATCTCCAATAAAGCACTAGAAAACGGGAAGTGGTGCTGTGGCTCAAGTGGTAGAGCTCTCATGTTGAGCTGTAGAGCGCAGGGAAAGAAAAGAAAGAAAAGAAAGGAAAGAAAGAAAGAAAGAAAGAAAGAAAGAAAGGAAAGAAAGAAAGAAAGAAAGAAAGAAAGAAAGAAAGAAAGAAAGAAAGAAAGAAAGAAAGAAAGAAAGAAAGGAAGGAAGGAAGGAAGGAAGGAAGGAAGGAAAGAAGGAAGGAAGGAAGGAAGAAAGAAAGAAAGAAAGGGAAGAAAGAAAGAAAGGGAAGAAAGAAAGAAAAGGAAGAAAGAAAGAAAAGGAAGAAAGAAAGGGAAGAAAGAAAGAAAGAAAGAAAGAAAGAAAGAAAGAAAGAAAAAGAAAGAAAGAAAGAAAAAGAAAGAAAGAAAGGGAAGAAAGAAAGAAAGAAAGAAAGAGAAGAAAGAAAGGAAGAGCAAGCAAGCTCATTGAAAGCTATTATGCAATAGAAGGCAGAGAGATGGAGAGAGAGCAATATAGAAGGTTGTTCTAATTAAATATAATGTATGCACCTGTGAAATACCATGGTGGAAACTCCTTTGTCCAATTAGTGTACACATACACAAACAACAACAACAACAACAAGCCAAGTACCAGAGACTCATGCTTGTAATCCTAGCTACTCAGGAGATTGAGATTCATAGAATCGTGGTTCAAAGCCAACCCAGGGAGAAAAGTCTGTGAGACTCCATCTTCAAAATAACCAGCAAAAAGCCAGGGTGGAGGTATGGTTTAAGTGGTAGAGTGCGGGCCAACCCCTGAGGTCAGACCAGTACTGCCAAAAAAATGAAGAGGACAGGAGGATACAAGAGTTAGTTATGGAAGGGACATGTTGGTGAGGTACATTGTATGCATGTATGGGAATGTCACAATGAAACCCCCTTGTACAACTAATAGATGCTAATAAAAAATCTTTAAAAAATCAAAGTGACTGGAGACTGATTTTTCTATTGTTCACATCATACAGATTCATTCAGTACCATATAATCAGCTTGCTACAAACTCATTGTTGTGAATGCAAAGTCATTAAAATTCTAATTGTGTGGTCAGTAGTCCAGATTATAATTATTATGTTTACAATAAATGAAAAATGTAATAATGTTTTTAAATGCATGCATACCCCTACAAGATCAACCTTTATCCTGGCAGTTGCTATAATAGAATCATTTGTGAAATAGCAAACAAATTAGGCTAACTAGCTGCAATTGACAAATGAAACAAAATGAGAGTCTAATTGCAGAGTCCATGTAAATAGTGTTTATCATCCAGATAAAAGTCATATAAAAACATTCAGCCATTTATAGATTTCTAAATATTATGGCTTTTTATAAAAAGCGGCTAACAGTAGGATTATATACAATAGCATCTGTAGCTTCACATACACTGTTAACCACCAAATTTCAATTAGTCATGAAGCAGTGGGTGTTTGGTGTAATTAGAGCCTCGGGCCAAGAGACTCAGGATCGGGGTAGTCTTAGCACTGGGTGCAGTGCTAAGATGAACAAACTCAATTTGACCTGAGTCAGATTTTAGACATAGACTGCTAGAGACCAAAGAACCTTAGAGATCAGCTAGCCTGCCCTGCATTACATAAAGTCAAGAACTCTGAGGCTCCTTGTTCAACCACTTTGGAAAGTAGCATGGAGGTTCCTCAAAAGACTCCACATAGAGCTCCCCTATGACCCAGCAATCCCACTTTGGGGCATTTACCCAAATGTTTACAAACAAGACCACACTAAAGCTACCAGCACGACTATGTTTATTGCAGCATTATTTACCGTAGCTAAGATATGGAACCAACCCAGATGCCCCTCAGTAGATGAATGGATCAAGAAAATGTGGTATATATACACAATGGAATTTTATGCCTCCATCAGAAAGAATGACATTGCTCCATTTGTTAGGAAATGGAAAGACTTGGAAAAGGTTCTATTAAGTGAAGTAAGCCAAGCCCAAAGAAACATAGGTCCCATGGTTTCCCTTATTTGCAACAACTAGTATATGTCTGAGTCAAGCAGAAAAGGTCAGATAAGATGATGTTAGGGAAATTAACCCTAAGATATGTATTCAAATGTTTTTTTTCTTTCTTTTTTTGGGGGGGTCCAGTCATGGAGCCTGAACTCTGGGCCTGGGCACTGTCCCTCAGCTCTTCAGCTCAAGACTAGCGCTCTACCACTTGAGCCACAGCGCCACTTCCGGCTTTTTTCTTTTTGCTTATGTGGTGTTGAGGAATCGAACCCAGGGCCTCAGACATGCAAAGCAAGCGCTCTACCACTGAGCCACCTTCCCAGCCCCTGTTTTTTTTTCTTTCATGCGATTGTTTCTAACACATTTATTAGATTATTTCTTTGTTGCTTTGTATGTCCCTCCCCCACAGTATAATCCCTGCTTTCACTGTATTTGATGTCAGTATAATTTGTGGAGGGGAAGGGGAAAAACAAGTCGTTTAAATAGGGATACAGGTGGACCCATTGCAACAATGTGAAGTACAAGTCATGTCGAAAACGAACTTTCCAACTTTAGAGGGAGGGCGGAGAGGATTGGGTGGAGGGGCCGGGGGCCGGGGGGAGGATGGGAAGGGATGGGAAGGGGAAACAAAGGAGGAGGCTACAATGCTTGATAAATATACTCTTTATCTTGCCCATGTAATTGTAACCCCTCTGTTCAGTATTTTCACAATATAAATAAATAAATAAATAAACCAAAATGTTACATAGGATGCCATTTAGTATTATTGATTTTTCTCTTTTATCTCAGGCTTCACAATTATTCACATGGCATGCTTACTAATCCTATCTTTATTTTAAATGTTGGTATTTGGGCTTATTATACCAAAAGGAAGACATGACCCCAAAATATCATCTAGCTTTATTGCTAATCCTTGACATATCCTTTAAGTGACACACCTAAGGCAAATACTAGTATGTCATTTCCAAATACATCCTTGGTCTGAGAACCTCTGAAATGGGGGTGGGATGATTTTTCTCATGTAGCAAGTCCAGATGGAAGCTCCATAATACAAATGGTCTCTTGGTTCCTTGTATCTGTGCTGAACTCAAAGGCCCAAAGAATTATGTGCTGGGTCCAGAGGAGAAACTAAAGGGACAACAAAGGTAGGGAGATTTGCACCAACTGAACCTGTTTTCATTAGAAAAACTACTGCCTGGAATAATATGGTGACAAAGGTCTGTAATCCCAGCACACCGGAGGCTGAAGCAGAAGGATTATAAAAATGTTAGACTGATATATCATTAACTTACAAGTCTAGGCTAGACTAGGGTACTTAGTGAGAATTTGTCAGGAAGAAAAAGGAAGAAAGGAAGAAAGGAAGGAAGGAAAAGGAAGGAAGGAAGGAAGGAAGGAAGGAAGGAAGGAAGGAAGGAAGGAAGGAAGGAAGGGAAGAAGAGAGAAAGAAAGGAAAGAGAAAAGAGACACACAAAAGCAGTAACTGTTCCAAGAGTCCCATACAATAAACATTAATCCATAAATCATTGGTCAGAAAACAACTGAACAGCCAGCCCTAGCTAACTACAAACGGTCTAGGGAAGTGAGCATTTTTAAATGAGCATATACCCAATCAGAATAAAACCGAAGTTCTGTCTGTAAAAATAAAAAGAGTAAATGAAGAATAAATGGCAAGAAGTACCCACCCTAGAAGCCATGCAAGATAAGAAATACTCTTTTCTGTGACAGCAAATAGCATTTTCTCTAATGGTAATGTGATAGTCTGTCCACACAGGGTATTTTGATGGTCACTGGTAGAATTATAGATTAAAAACTGGACTTTCATCCTAAACTGAATACCGTAGAAGCTGAGCATGACATGGATTAAGGCCCATGGTTTTATGAAGAGTACACTCTAGTCAGGTGCCCATGGCTCATGTCTGTAATCCTAGAAACTCAGGAGGTTGGGATCTGAAGATCACAATTTTTTTTTTTTGGGTCCGGTCGTGGGGCCTGAACTCTGGGCCTGGGTACTGTCCCTCAGCTCTTCAGCTCAAGGCTAGCGCTCTATCACTTGAGCCACAGCGCCACTTCCGGCTTTTTTCGTTTTGCTTATGTGGTGCTGAGGAATCGAACCCAGGGCCTTGAGCATGCAAGGCAAGCGCTCTACCACTGAGCCACCTTCCCAGCCCTGAAGATCACAATTTGAAGCCAGCCCAGGCAGGAAAGTCCATGAGATTCTTTTCTGCAATTAACCACCCAAAAAGCAGGAAGTAGAGCTGTCCCTCAAGTGGTAGAGTACTAGAGCCTTGAGTAAAAAAATCTGGGAGACAGTGCCCAGGCTCTGAGTTCCAGCCCCAGGACCAACACACACACACACACACACACACACACACACACACACACACACACACACGGAAAACACTAGTAAGGGAGTAACAGAAGTAGCAAAGCCATGCAACAATCCTCTCTCTGATCAACTTAAGCCTTGGCCTGATGTATAAGAGGATATGGAACCTGAGTTACAATACAGAATTGATGCTCAGTTGAGCCTCAGCCTTGATGAATCAGTCAGTCATTGGCTGTATAGACCTTAGAGGAGAATGTCCTCAGTGCCTCTGGGAGTTGTAACTTCAGTCAACGAAAAGCAAGCCTCCAGAAGGTTTATAAACAATTGAGCAGCTTGACAAGTCATTTCCTGCAGCTGGAAGACGGGAGAACCACCCCTGAATGTGGATGTAGGTGGGCCTCAAGAGCATGTACTACAGATAATTTTAAGACACTCTCCAAAGAATTGATTTTATTTTCACTTTGTATTGACAGCATATATGACCCTACTTAGTGCTACATAGAATTAAAATCTATTGAAGGAAACTGGCAACAAGTTGAAAGTATCTTATTTTAAGAAAACTGATTAACAGGTGTTAACTTGTTTTGTTGCATCACTCATAGAGGAAGCACTTTATAATTTGTTCTGGGTATTAGGATCTAGTCTGTAGTTCACAATCTCATCAGAGCACATAAATATTTCATAGTCTTAGGGTCTCATTTAAATCTCAATGAATATTTAATTGAAGTTGACCAACAAAAGAACCAAAGAATGATGTTGCATTTACTTCGATCTGAAATGAGCAAGCTCTTCATTTTTTCAAGTACTCCAAAGCTAAAATCATTCCAGCTTCATGAAATATTCTACATAATTTTATAAGTAATTAAAGGACTGCAAAATAGGCTTGAAAAACACATATTAAATATTGAGGAAAACATGAAATAAAATCAGTTTTCATCTTTAAATGTGAGAGAATGGTTTAATACATTGCAGACTGCATTACTTATTCATAGTGGATTAGTTAAAAATATTGTCAATACATTCTCTTTTGACATGAAGAAAAAATAGAATCCTTTCTTTGCCACTTGTAAATTAAACATCCTATAAAATTGACAATAAGAGAAAAGCATGCATAATTGCATCCTGTCAGTCAGCCCAGAAATTTTTTTTGAGCTCTAAGTCTAACACAGAGCCAGGTACTGAAAATAAAAAACAAGAAATAAAGCTGGGTGCCAATGACTGACTTCTGTAATCCTACCTACTCAGGAGCCTGAAAGCTGAGGATTGCGGTTCAAAGCCAGCTGGGACAGGAAAGTCCATGAGACTGTTATCTCCAACTAACCACCAGAAAACCAGAAGTGGCCCTGTGGTTTTTAAAGTGGTAGAGCCCTAGCCTTGAGTGAAAAAACTCAGGGCCAGTGCCCTCAACAACAACAACAACAAAAGACAAGGAATGTTAACCCACTTTGAAAGTAGAGATGGTTTTCCAGAACAGAAGACTTCTTGTGGTCTGTTAGTTTTAAAAGTAGTAGAGCTGGGTTTAAAAAAAAAGTGTGCTTTAATTAGCATTTAACAAGATCCAACACCACTTTATGATAAAAGCTCTGGAAAAACTAGGAATCCATGAAACATTCCTCAATAGCTGTTTATGACAAACCTACAGCCAGCATTATACTTAATGGCGAAAAGCTAAAGCCATTTCCTCTAAATGCAGGAATGAGACGATGATGTCCACTCTCTCCACTTCTCTTCAATTTAGTATTAGAATGCCTAGCTACAGCAATAAGACAAGATGCAAACATAAAGGAGATCCAAATAGGGAAAGATGAAGTAAAACTCCCCCTCTTTGCAGATGATATGATCTTGTATTTAAAGAACCCCATGGACTCCACTTCCAAGTTACTTGAGCTGATCCAAAACTTTGGCAAACTATCAGGGTATAAAATTAACCCTCAAAAATCAATGGCTTTTCTGTACACCAATAATGAGAAGAGCACAGCTGAAATCATGAAAGCAACTCCTTTTATAATAGCCCTACAAAAAATAAAATACCTAGGAGTTAATTAAAGAAGTGAAGGACCTCTAGGATGAAAACTTTAAAAACCTGAAAAAGGAAGTTAAAGCAGAACTAAAGAAGTGGAAAAACCTCCCATACTCCTGGATTGGAAGGATTAACATCATCGAGAAAATGGCAATACTGCCAAAGTCTATATACAAATTCAATGTGATGCCTATTAATATCCCAAAGTCATTCTTCAATGAAATAGAAGCAACCTAAAAATTCATATGGAACAATAAAAGACCCCGAATAACAAACACAATCCTTTGTAGAAAGAACAGTCTGGAGGAATATCAATACCAAATCTCAAACTCTACTACAAAGCCAAAACAGCTTGGTACTGGCACAAGAAAAAACCTGAGGACCAATGGAATAGAACTGAAGACCCAGAAATGAACCCACAGACCTATAGCCACCTAATCTTCGATAAGGGAGCTAAAAAAAATAGAATGGAAGAAAGCCTCTTTAGTAAATGGTGCTGGCAAAATTGGTTAAACACCTGTAGAAAACTAAAACTAGATGTCTTTTTATATCACCCTCACCAGAATCAACTCCAAATGGATCAAAGACCTCAAAGTTAAAATAGACACCCTGAAAACATTACAGGAAGGAATAGGAGAAACCCTAGGTCTCCTCGGTACAGGCCTAAATTTTCTTAATAGAGGCCCAGAAACACAACAAATCAAAGAAAGGTTGGACAAATGGGATTGCATGAAGCTGCAGAGCTTCTGCATGGCAAAGGACATAGCTAGCAAGATCAATAGAAAGCCCACGGACTGGGAGAAGATCTTCATTAGCCATACAACCAACAAGGGTCTCATATCTAAAATACACTTAGAACTCAGAAAATTAAATCCCCCAACAACAAGTCCTCAAAGAAACAGCCACCTGATTGATAATTGGGCTAAAGACTTAAAGAAAGATTTCTCTGAAGAGCAAAAAAAAGAGTGGCCAATAGATACTCATGAAAGAAATGGAAATCAAAACAACATTGAGATTCTACCTCACCCAAGTTAGAATGGCTAGAATCAAGAACTCTAATAACAACAGATTCTGGATGGGATGTGGACAGGAGGGAACCCTACTGCGTTGTTGGTAGAAGTGTAAACTTGTTCAACCACTTTGGAAAGTATTATGGAAGTTCCTCAAGAGACTCCACATAGAGCTCCCCTATGACCCAGCAACCCCACTTTTGAGCATTTACCCAAATGATCGCAAACGAGGGCATGCTAAAGCTACCAGCACAACTATGTTTATCACAGTATTATTTACCATAGCTAAGATATGGAACCAACCCAGATGCCCCTCAGTAGATGAATGGATCAAGAAAATGTGAAATATATATATATATATATATATATGTATGTATGTATATATATTCTATGCCTCCAACAGAAAGAATGACACCAGCCCATTTGTTAGGAAATGGAAAGACTTTGAAAAAACTATATTAAGTGTAGTAAGTCAGGCCAAAATAAAACATAGGTCCTATGGTTTCCCTTATTTGCAATAACTAGTATGTGTCTAGTGCAAACAGAGAAGGTCAAAAGCTATGCATACATGATCGTATTAGATGATGCTAAGCGAAATGAACACCAAGATAGGACACAAGAGGTTTTTCTCTTTCTTGCTGTTGTTTTTAAAGTACTTATAATGTAGTTTGTCATTTTTTTGTTTCTTTTGTAGGTTCTTCCCCCATGGTATAACCCCTATTGTCACTGTATTTGATTCTGGTGCTCTGAATCTTGTATATACATGTTTCTAATTTGGGGAGGGGAAGGGAAATAACAAAATGCTGAAACAAGAATTCAGGTTGACCCATTGTAACAATGAGATGTACAAGACACTATGTTGAAAACGAACTTCACAATTTTAGGGGGAGAGGGAAGGAGGAGTTGGGGAGGTGGGGTGGAAAGGGATGGTAAGGGAAAAACAAAGGAGGGGTAACAATGCTCCATAGGAAATGGACTCATTACCTTGCTTATGTAACTGTAACCCCTCTGTACAGTATCCTTACAATAAAAATATATATTAAAAAGTGCTTTAATTGATATATCCTACCATGGATGATATGGACAGAGTTGAGGACATTTAAATTAGAATCCAAGTATTGTGAGGCTATCCATGTTACAGGCTACCAATGAATCACCTGATAAACCTGACATGCTATGATTTCAATTCTTTATCCAGAACCTGAATTAATTTTTAATTACAGAGTCTAAAGCAATCTGATAACAGGTTTTTGGAGAGTGGAACATAGGACTGTGAATGTGGGGCTATAGAACAAGGCTGTCTGACAAACACAGTTTTATCCTTGTAGCTCTGCCTTACAAGAAATAACTGATCATTTGGGGTTTCTTTTCTCTTGATCTTAGTCCTTTCTGAAGATACTCAAAGTCTGGGGGGCGTAATTCAATGGTACAGTGCTTGTCTAGCATGCTTGATGCCCCAGGTTTGATCCCCAATGCCACCAAAAAGAGAGAAAAGATACTGAAATGCACTCACTTTTTCAACTGCTGATATGTCAATGTGTGTTTATCCATCTTTGTGTGAGTAGACTAGTGTGTATTTTGTATGTCTTTGTTTGTGTTTGTGTATGACACCCCTTCCCTTCACTTTCACTGTTCTCCTCATCTCACCCTTTAGTCCTTAGGGGATGGGGAACCACAGTTATCAAGGAGAAAAGAAGAGAAAACATTTTTTTTTTCTGTTCCTAATTAATACTACAATTAGAATTAAAATGACTGGGAGTTATTCAACAGAAGTTATGGTGTGAGCTCATAAGAAACTCCTGAGTTTCTACATGAGTGCAGATTATCCTGCCCAGAGTAGGACAGGGAGAAAGGTTGATAAGAATTAGCCAGGAGCTAGGTACTAGTGGCTAATGCTCCTAATCCTAGCTCATCAGACTGAGATTTAAGGATCACAGTTTGAAGCCACTCAGGTCAGACAAATCCTCATGACTCTTGTGTCCAATGAACTGGCAAAAGTCCAGAATTGGAGACAGATGTGGATCAAGTGGAAGAGCAGTAGAATTGAAAAAATCAAAAAAAATTAAAAAAGAACTAAGCAGGAAATATAAACACTTAGCACTTTGCAATGACTGTACCACATCAGAATCTACAGAACAAGGAGAATTTTGTTTGTTGATGTTGTTGGGGGGTATTTTTGTTTATGAGTTTAGGGTATTTTGCCAAATGCTATCTAAGTAGTAGTCTTAGTTAAAAATACAAAATTAAAGTTAGACAGGAGATATAAGTTCAAGAGTTCTATTGCACAGCATGATTAACTCTAGTTAACAGCAATGTATTATGTATTTGAAAATTGCTGAGAGTAGATTTTAAGTGTTCTCACCATATACACACATATAAAAAGTAAGTTTGCAAGGTAATACATATGTTAATTAGCTGGATTTTGCCATTCTACAATGCATACATATTTTAAAACATGTTGTACACCATAAATATAGACTCATCCTTAGTATGGGTGGGAGAGTGGTTCCAGGACCATTGTATATAACAAAATCTATAAAAAAGAACCTACACACATCCTTTTATAATTTAAATCATCTCTAGATGACTTAGAACAAACTAATACAAAGTAAACAGTTAAGTTATACTCTTTAGGGGAAAATGACAAACAAGTAGTCTGTATGTGTTCTGTGTGGACACAATTTTTACCACATGTTTTCAACTGTAAGATGGTTAAATCCACAGATATGGAGCCTGCAGATACAGAGAGTTAATTGTATACAATTATTATATATTTAAAAGAAATGAAAAGAATCAGTAAAAATAAATAAATAAATAAAGGTGGGCTGGGAAGGTGGCTTAGTAGTAGAGTGCTTGCCTTGCATGCATGAGGCCCTGGGTTCGATTCCTCAGCACCACATAAGCAAAAAGAAAAAAGCTGGAAGTGGTGCTGTGGCTCAAGTGGTAGAGCGCTAGCCTTGAGCTGAAGAGTTGAGGGACAGCACCCAAGCCTAGAGTTCAGGTACCACGACTGCCCCCCCCCAAAAAAGGCAACCACAATTATGCATACAAGCCAAAAAGAAAGCAGAACTAGTCTTAGGATTTATATTGAAGATGCTTATCTCCTCAAATCTACATGCAAAACTTGAAAACTGCATCTCTCCCAATGTCATGTGACTTACCTGTTTATCAAAAGCTACCCATGATGGTTTATCAGTTCCAGCTCCTTTAGGATAGACACTGTATTTAGGCTTCACCTTTCGACCAAACATCGGTTCTCCACCTATCCCAGGTTTGTCTTCGCTCACTAGCATTCTAACATTATTGCAGAAGCCCCAGTGCTGGGATCTGTGATACTTCTCTTTGCCAATCTGTGAATATGAGATGACACAAAAATCACCAGTTACATTTTCTCTGATTTTTCTTATCTTTTCAAAAGTAAATATAGTGTCCCATATCCATTTTTTCCATCCCCAAATGTATATGGAATGACAAAGAATTATGATTAATCTTTATCCAGTAAGCTATGTCACATTTTAAATTCACTTCATTTTAACTAAGGCAAAAACTTTGAAAAGTGGTAAGAATAAACCTAATGTTCCATTCTATTTAAAACATGTCAAAATAACAATTACTGCAAGTGAACATTGCTAATTGGTCTTCTCTGCTTATTTGCCAAGAATGTAAACAGAAAAAAAAAAAAAGAGAATGAAAATTCCTCTACTTTGGAGCAAAAATGTCATGATTCTCCACAGAAGCTTAAACATTATTTCCACTAAAACAGAAAATAAAATCCTGTCCTCATTAAAATAAACTTAACAGTAAATTCCTCAGAGCCCACCTTGTCCTCATTGGAAAACTTTGCCTTTCACCTTTTTTGGTATGCTGTGGACAGACAGAAGAGGCACAAACGATGCCACCAAAGGTGACAAGGATGTCATGCACTCATGCACTGCTGCTGGAAAGGGTCAAGCAGGAAAACTACTGAGACATTAGAGATGGGGGTGGGGCGGGGAGAGGAATGGAAAAAGAAGCAAGTTGTTAATGACTTTGAATATTTTCTCCTGAGCCACTAGAAGGATGGGGTTTGTACAGTGTAATGTGAAAAAGTAAGAGAGAACCTTAGAGGCAGGAGTCAGACACAGGAATCCAGAATTCTATTTTGCATATGCTGAGTTTTGGATACTACCCTGACAGGCATGTAGAAATGGTGGTAAGCAGGTGACTATGTGGGTGTGAAGTTCAGGAAAAAGGTCAAGGGTGGATATAAAAGTATGACATCATTTGATGGCTGGTATTTAAGGCTGTGGTACTGGATTGAATGATCATGCAGAAAAGAAGTCCAAGGCACAGCCTTAAAATAGCTCAGTGTTAACATTTAGCGAGATGGTGTAGAATTAGCAAAGAAGGCTAAAAAGAAGTAGCTGGTGAGACAGGGAGAAAACCAGGATGGTTTAGTGTCATGGAAACTAAAGAAAAGCTTCTGAAGAAGGCAGGCATGATTAACTGGGTCAAATGCTAATGATAAATCAAATAAAGATGAGACTTGAGACTTGACCCCTAATTTGGCCACATGGAGATGGCTATGATCCTGATGAAAACGGTTTTGGCAGAGTCACAGAAACAAAAATATCCTGTGAACCATATGGCTTTTTGAATAGCTCTTGGTAAGGTATTTCAAAACTCAAGAGTTTCTTAGTATTTATAATTTCCTTAAAATAATCCAAGCTTCGAAAAATGTAAGAAATAAATTTTTTAAATTGTCTAAGTATCATCACCCCTTGAAATCTCTTTTGGCTTTTAGAGCCAGAACATTCTGTCTCTGCACAGGTCTCCTAATAAGTTCATAAAGGTCACCCTGTTTTTAATTTATGTACTTGCCTATTGACTCCTGGAACTATCACGATGTAGAACCATACAACTCAATAATATTAAAAATAATAATAAAAATGAAGCTGGACACGACTGGCTTATGCTTTTAATTCTAACTACTCAGGAAGTTGAGATCTGAGGATCATGGTCAAAGCCAGTCCAAGCAAACAAAACCCACCAGAATTTTATCTCCAATTAATCTGCAAAAAGTCATGACTGGAGGCACAGCTCAAGTGGCAGAATGCCAGTCCTGAGCAAAAAAAAAAAAAAAAGCCAAATGAGAGCATGGAGGCCGTGAGTTCAAGGTCCAGTAATGGCATAAAAATTTAACCCAGACAGCTACAACTCTACTTAGCATATTACATTATAATTATCTATTTATGGGCTTGTATTTGCCATGTGACTTTGTACTTCCTGAGAATAAGGGCAAAAGGTTCTGGTACACAGTAAGCATTCATTGAAGTATTTATTGAGTAACTAGACTGGCCTACTTTTCAACAATCGATACAGTCACCGTGATCTTTCCTCATCCACATCATTCTTTTTTTAAATTTTTATTTTATTGTAAAGATGCTGTACAGAGGGGTTACAGTTACATGAGTAAGGTAATGAGTACATTTCTTGTCCATTGTTACTCCCTCCTTTGTTGTTCTCCTTCCTCCCCCACATCCCCCACTCGCCCCCCTCCCATCCCCCAAGGTTGTAGAGTTCATTTCCAACATACTGTCTTGTGAGTATCATTGTTGCAATGGCTCATCCTGGGCCCTTGTTTCAGCATTTTGTTATTCCCCTTCCCCTCCCTGAATTAGATAAATGTATATTATATACAAGATGTAGGGTACCAAAATCAAATACAGTGACAACAGGGGATATACCATAGGGGGAAGAACATACAAAAGAAACTGAAAAAAAAAATCACATAGAACACTAACAACAACAATGACAAAGAAAGCTAATATAAACATTTGGAATTCTGTGAGTAAAGGTGAGAAAAAGCAACATAAAGCACAGAGCAGGATATCTGACAGGAGAGGCTTGGTGGGTTCACATTTCAGCTTTGCCATGTGTACCACGTGATCATTGACTAGTCCTTCTATTTGTCTGGAGGCTCTGGCTTTGCCAGCTCTAAAGTGAGAAGTGTCATTTCTGCTTCATAGGACAGTGGTTAGGACTGAGGGCAAGAAAGTTTGGAATTGTATCTGTTAGCATTTCCAAATTGCTCAAAGGTAAGGATTAGGTACCAGCTTTTAGAGAGAACTGAGAGCTCAGGCAAAAAAAAAACCAAAAAAACCCAAAAACCTATTATTCTAAGTAAGCAACTTGGCCGCTAAGACTTTTCTCTTCCAAAAGAGATTTCTCCAACATTTTATAAAACATACAATGAACATTTGATATGACTTAGAACTTAATTTTCTACATTTCATTACGCAATTTTATAGTTTTCTCTCCACTTTTATGGCCCTATTTGCCGTAATAACATTTGTTTCATGAACATGTATGAATTATCTGATTCTTATTCCCTAGTCAAGAGTCACTGTTTTTAGTGGGCTGTTGGTAGCTGAGGCTGAGCTGGAGAGGATTGCAGTTGGAAGCCAGCCAGAAAAGTACATGAGATTCTATCTCCAAAATAACTAGCAAAAATGCTGATCAGGAGGTTCAAGTGGTAGAACACTGAGAAGAGGAAGAAAGCCAGGCAAGAGTCCAAGGCCCTGGGTTCAAGCACCAAAACAGTTGTTTAACATCACTTTTCTTTGTCCCATGAAAGCAGGGCCACATTCTGTCTTATTTCTCACTCAGTATCTAACACAGGGCCTGATAGTGGTACAGTCAATAATTCATGCAATAAAACATACCTTCCATTTTTAAGATTTATTTTTTGGCAACCAGCCATTGCAAACAGCAGGCCCCATGCATATAGCACTAAGGCTACAGGAATTGAAAGGAGGGTACTATCAGATGAAAGAAGCCAGAGACAGATTAAGGTGGAATTTGAGTCTCAAATGGGCCTTGAACCATGCACTAAATTTATCTGGAAGCAAAAACAAAAATGCTGGGCCTTGTTGAATCTAGCCAACTAGATTCAGGGAAATTTCAACAGTAGTAAGTAAAGTTTGAAAAGTTAACATGAAAATTAATTTACAGAAAACTTAGACACTTAAATTTTATATCTTAGGAAAGATGTTCATTTTTTTCTGCCACTTTTTTCTGAAAGTACTGAGGTTTGGACCTCGCACTTTTCACTCACTACACAGGAACTCTGACACTTGAGCCACAATCCCAGGCATTTATTTACATATTTTTTTAAATCTGTTCCCAAGGTTTGAGGTTTTGCTTCATATTCTTGCTCAGTTTTCTTGTTCATGGCTGGCACACTATCACGTAAACTATACCTTCAGCCTAGCTTTTTGCTAGTTATTTTGGAGATGGAGTCTCTAGGACTTTCCTATTCAGGCTGGTTTTGAACCAAAATCCTTAGATCTCAGTCTCCTGAGTAGTTATGCCTAGAATTATTCTTCTTTTTTTCCTTTTTCTTCATAGTACTGAGGTTTGAACTTAGGATCTCAATCTTGATGGGTTTGCTTGCTTGGCCGGTGCTCTACCACTTGAGGGATGTCCTCAGCCCCTTTCTTGTGTTTCCTGGATTTAATCCCCAGCACCATGCACCACACATAGTTGTACACACACACACACACACACACACACACACACACACACACACACACACACATACACACACACACACACATACACACACAAATATGAATGCTAAGAATTCACAGGTATTGCATCTGTGACTCATGCTGCAAAGTTTGTTGGTCCCAACCTTCTTTTCTCTTTCTCACTTCCAAAAATAAATGGTAAAAAAAAATAAAAGTAACTTTCCACCACACCTTATAGACACAGATACTCAGGTGACTCTGTTTTAGCATATGAGATGGAGGGAAAGAACCTCTGGAGAGGTTACTGGGAAATTGTTTGTTTTGCTATATAAGAACCATTTCCCTTCCCTGTCCTTACCACTTATCTTCATTATGAATAGCTTTGATGACTAAAAATGAAGCAACTATTTCACAGTGGTGAGAGCACAGTCTAAGAATGAAAAGCCAATATTCTCTTTTTTTTTTTTTTTGGTGGGGGGGTCGGTCGTGGGGCCTGAACTCTGGGCCTGGGCGCTGTTCCTCAGCTCTTCAGCTCAAGGCTAGAGCTCTACTACTTGAGCCACAGCGCCACTCTGACTTTTTTCTTTTTGCTTATGTGGTGCTGAGGAATCAAACCCAGGGCCTCAGGCATACAAGGCAAGCGCTCTACCACTGAGCCACCTTCCCAGCCCCGAAAGGCCAATATTCTGAAGAAGCCTCAGAGAGAAAAGGGCCTTTAATAATATTAATCAGGTGAAAGCACTACACCTCCAGAGTTCTTCTGATGTGAAAGAATTAATTTGGCTTAAATCACTGTCAGACTTAATTGTAAGACTTAGAGCCAAATGTATACTAGGAAGTGACAGAGCTATAAGATTCCATACAAAATGTAAAGTAACCCAAGTTAAGTGTGTGATATATAAATCCAAGTATAGGCAAAATAATTTATGGGCTCCTAATTAACATGGAATATTATGTCATTTCCAAAATATGACTGTTAGCTTCAAGAGGTGGCTCAGTCTAAAGTAATATAATTTCCATGTTTTTTCCCTTTGCCACTGGGAGCAAAGTGATATTACATATCTTTTAATGTATTTATTGACTATATGTTTTTGTTTGAGAAATGTCTATTCAAATCCTTTCACCATTTTTAATTGGATTATTTTCTGGTTTTATTATTGAGTTTTAAGAATTTATTATATATTCTTGGTCTAAGTCCTTTATCAAACATATATTCTGAAAAGCTTTCGCTTTTTTAAATGCTTTTTTATGGTGCCTTATGAAGTATAAGTTTAGCAATTTATTACAGAATGCTTTGTAATAGCAAAATACTAGAAATAATAAGTATACATCAAAAAAGGATGAGGTAGGAAGTAGCACTGTGGCTCAAGTGGTAGAGTGCTAGCCTTGAGCAAAAGAAGCTCAGGGACAGTGCCCAGGCCCTGAGTTCAAGCCCCAGGACTGGCAAAACAACACACACACACACACACACACACACACACACACACACACACACACACACACACACACACACACACACACACACACACACACACACACACACACACACACACACACACACACACACACACACACTGAAGTAGCCAGGCACTGATGGCTCATGCGGGTAATCCTAGTTACTCAGGCGGCTGAGATTGGAGGATCACAGTTTGAAGCCAGCCCAGGTAGGAAAGTCCAAGAGGTTCTTCTCTTCAAATAACCACCAGAAAACTGAAAGTGACACTGTATCTCAAAGTAGTAGAGTGCTAGCCTTGAGCAAAAGAGCTCAGGGACAGTACCTAAGCCTTGAGTTCAAACCCACAACAAAAAGAGGACAGGGTAAATAAACTGCTCTACATCTGCATAGTAGAGCAGCCCCATAGCTGTGAAAAGTGATAAGGAAATTGTACCACCAAAATAAGATACTACTACCATCTATTTAATACAGAGAAAAATGTAAATACACAAGAATTTGTTACTTTAAAGAAGCAAGAACTTGCCAGGCCAGGTGCCAGTGATTCATGTCTCTGTAGCTACTCAGGAGGTGGAGATTTGAAGAGTGAAGTTCAAAGCTACCCCAAGTAGGAAAGACTTCAATTAACCACCAAACGGCAGAAGTGGAGCTGTGACTCAAGCAGTGGAGCTCTAGTCTTGAGCAAAGGTCAAGGACAGTGCCCAAACCCTGAATTCAATTCCCAGGACACACACACAATTTAAAAAAATTTTAAAGAAGAAGTATGGAGGGAGGGAACAGGTTAGAGAAACAGGGATAAATGTTTGACCCTTTCCATTATTTTTAATGCTGGTCCCAGGGCTTGAACACAGTGTCTAGGCACTGTCCATTGAGCTTGCTTTGCTCAAGACTAGAACTCCACTTGCTACAACTCTACTTCCAGTTTTTCTGGTAGTTAGAGACTAGCTCTTGGGTTGACTTGGAACTGCAGTCCTCAGATCTCAGCCTCCTGAGTAGCGAGGATTACAGGTGTGAGCCACCAGTACACAGCTTGACCTCTCTATTTTTGTCTTGTAAATATGACTTGGACAAGACATACATTTTTAACATTTCAATAAAAAAATGTAATTAAGACTGAAAAGTAGAGTCTAACTCCCATTTCCTACCATGAGGAGCAGGAATTGTTTCTCTCTATTTCTCCCTACTTCAAACTTGTTATACTAAAATAAATCCTTGTTAAATTTTTTTCAAAAGATTGAAAATCAAGAGCTGCTTAGCAAGCATGAGGCCCTGAGTTCAAATTCCAGTGCTGCTAAAGAAGGAAGAACCAAATGAAATGAATGAAGGAAACTGGGGATGGACTTGGTTACGTAACTATGCTCATTTAAATGAAATTAAACCTAGTGATATGGCAATAGAGCCCAGTGATAGTGTGTTTGCTTAACATGTGGGAGGCGCTGGGCTTGAACCCCAGTACTAGAAAAAGACAAAATACACACATACATAAAATCTAGTATGTTGATAATACATTCCTAGTGGGATATATTTAAAAAGCAAGAATCACAAAAAAAAAATCTTAAACTGTTTTTAAAACTCATGTTGTGCTGGATGTTGCTCATCCCAGTAATCCCAGCTACTCCAGTAGCGCAGGCAGAAAAGTCATTGAGACCCCATCTCCAAAATTAACCAATAAAAATAACCAATAAAAAACAGGCCTGGTAGCATGGCTCAAGCAGTATAGTAACAGCCAAGCAAGTACAGGCCTGAGTTCAAATCTCAGTATAGAGCTCCCCCTGCCCAAAAAGAAAGAATAAAATAACCTCTCAGATTGCTAATAATAATGCCATTACTATTAGAATGTCACTGTTAGGAAAGAAATATATGGAAATATATTTTATTTATCATAAGATAGAGCAAGTAAAGTGTGTCAATGTCCTTGTGACTCAAGATTTTCAAAGCAAATAAGACAATGATTTAAGCCAAATTAATTCTCTCATATCACATCACATATATGGTATTAATATGTGGGAACAAAGTGATATTAAATATATTTCAATGTATTTATTGACTATATGTTTTGTTGAAGAAATGTCTATTCAAAGCCTTTCACCATTTTAATCAGATTATTTTCTGATTTTATAATTAAGAATTTATTATATATTCAAGCCACAAATGGAGAAGTAGTTCACAGTCCTCTTTTTCCAACAATGGACTTCCAGCCAGAATAATTTTTGGAAACTCAACGATAAGGAAGGAGCCCAATTAAATACATGGACAAACATTTCTGAATAGAGATGGTACCAAAATGGCCCTAATTAATTAATTAAAGGAGCCCATAAAAAGATGTTCAACATCATAGCCACTAGGGTCATAGAAATCAAAATCAAAATAGGATACACTATATATCTATTAAAACAACTCAAAACTAAACATATGAACATCGTTAATTGCTCAGAAGAATTCTGAATAACAGGATCTCATTCATTGGTGGTGGGAAGGCAAAGTGAAAGACAGTAGGCGATTTCTTTCAAAGTTAAGCATCCTTCTGCCATATAGGCAGTTAGGATTTTGTGAAAGTCAAGTATTCTGCCATCCACAGGAAAGAAATAACTATTTGCCTGCAGTTTTCAACGTTATCTGTGTGTAAGCAAAGCTCTCCTAAGGCCAGAAATTCATTTCAGTTGAAAATGAAATCACTGGGTCCTTATCTCAATTCTGATCCACAACTGATATTTCCATGGAAAAATACAAGCATAGTTTCACACTGGAGAGATAAATGTTATTCTTTTCATGGTATTTTTATGAAGTAACAGTCTTACATATGGATGTTCATATATTTTAATCTTGTAACTGCCTATGTGTGAGTCTGATCATGTCCACTAATAAAAACTTACCTTTGAAATTTTGTATAGAACTGTATTAAGGTATGTATTTATTCATATTTGTCAGATTGTTTTAGAAGCCTTGCTATTTAGCACCATCAAGGTATTTTCTGTTGTAAATAGCTTAACTAGGATAAACATAAAACCTTTAATTATATCAACTGAACCTACTTTTTGAAAAAAATAAATCCCACCTTAGATATAGACTGAAACAATAATCATAACATTTACCAGAAATGTATTATGATGACTTGGAAGGTTAGGTGGGGAGGAGGGGTTGGCTTGTTTGTTCTGGTGTTGGAGCTTGAACTCAGGATCCCACACCCTTACTTGGCATTTTCCTGCTCACAGATGGTACTCCACCACTTGAGATATACATTTACTTCTGGCTAGTTAATTGAAGTTAAAAGTCTTTTAGATTTATTTGTCAGGTCGGCTTCAAATTGTGATCCTCAAGCCTCAACCTCCCACATAGCTAGGATTACAGGTATGTGCTACCATTCCCAGGCAGATGTTGGGATTTCCTGCCAGCCTGGGCAGGAAAGTTTATGAGACTCTTATCTCCAGCTGACCACAAAAGCTATGGCTCAAGAGGTAGAACACTAGCCTTGAGCACACAAATAAGCTCAGGGACAGAGCTCAGGCCCTGAATTCAAGCTCCCAGTTCTGGCCAAAAAAAAAAATCTGGCTCTAAAATCCATTATTTTAAATAGAGAAGAAAACTGCTCTTATTCGTACCATATACCCTATTATCATTCCTCATTACCAACTCTGTGATATAAACTATGAGAGTAGTTTTAGGCTTAATGCCTAAGGAAAAGGAGAAAAAAATGAAGTAGGAAATTTTATAATAAGAAAAAATAACCTGAAGTTCCCTCTGAGATAATGCACTTGCTTTAGAGGTCATAGAAAACCTTGTGGGAAAGGGAAAGAGCAGGTGAATATTGAATCAAATTCAAAGATTCATAGACTCACCCCTCTTCAATTATGGATGGAACTTAGGAGCAAGTGCATACTAGGCAAATGCTCTTCCACTGAGCTGTAACACTAGTCCAGTCCAGAAAATTGTCATTCTTTACTCAAAAAAAAACCCACCACATAATTATGACTAGAGGTAGGCTGAAGCTGTAGAGTGCCTGCTTAATAAGTATGAGATCCTGAGTTCAAAACCCAGAACATATATATATATATATATATATATATATATATATATATATATATATATATATATTTACTAGCTGGCTGTGGTGGTGGAAACATATAAATGTATACTAGAGAGGCTGAGGCAGCCCGATTAAGAGTTTGAGGCTAGCCTAGGCAAGACAGCATGACTCTGTCTCAAAACAAACAAGACAATTACTAGACAATCATGGTAGTTATAACTACAACTCATGGAGCATAGGTAGTAAATACTATTTTTAACGCAGGTGTTCCCTGAGACCTGAAAACCATTTCCCAGATTCTGCCAGGGTAAAAAGATTGAGATTTGCAGTGATGAAAAATGTCTTCAGACTACTTAGAGGCAATAATACAATACTAAGCCTCATTAAATTGCATATTCTTAAAAATGATTAAGGTTTAATTTCATTATGTGAACTTTCTCTCTCTCTCTCTGAGACAAACAAATCAGGGCTGAGGGACATGGCTCAAGTGGTAGAGTGTTTGCAGAGCAAACACAGGCTCTGAGTTCAACACTAGTAACCACAAAAACGTGTGTGTGTGTGATCATATATTGGAACACTCCACAGCAATGAAACTATACTAGCTACCACTACAGGCAACCTCATGGACAAATCTTATGAACATAATGTTCAACTAAAAAGTCAGTTACAAAAAAAACATCACGAATTTCCATGGATAAAAGGTTCAAAAACAAGCCAGATCTAATTGTAGTGAGAAAAGCCAGGATAGTGATTACATTTGGACAATAGAGAAAAAGGAAATAAAAAGCATCATAGGTAAGAGCTGCCTCCTAAAATACAAGATCCTCTGTTCAATTGATTTTCAGTTAAACAACAAAGAATCCTTTAGTATAACTATACTCCATGCAATATTCATGATACATATTTTTACCTGCAAAACCTGGCCACTTCCCACCCTACGTTGTCAGGCAATGGGCATCAGCAATCAGAATTATTGCTAGGTCAAAAGCTATAGGCTCTACTTTCATTTTTTATTAAAATTACTTTTTTGTTGTTGTGCCAGTATTAGGGCTTGAACTCAGGGCCGAAGTGCTATCCTTTAGCTTTTTCACTCAAGGCTGGCACTCTACTACTTAAGCCATGGCTTGCACTTTTGGCTTTTTGGTGATGAGTTGGAAATAAGAGTCTCACAAGCTTTCCTCCCTGCCTGGGCTAAATTTGAGTATCCTCAGATATCAGCCTGAGTAGCTAGGATTATAGGTATGAGCTACTAATACCCGGCTTAAAATTTATTCCTATGAAACATGCTTTTTGTGGAATCTTCTCTCATGACCTGTTTCTTGGGAGACTTTCCTATTTGTGTAGCTGACTTACACTTACCTAAGAGCAATGCTTTTTATCCTTGGGAAGCCAGCCTGCAACCATCAGCCACAAAATAAATGTACAAACTTATTGTTGGCAGTTGGACTGACAACCATAAGGTGTGAGTCAGAATCTCATAGCCTGAAGTTACAAATAAAACTGGTACTTTCCAGCCAGAAACTTACAGATATTGTTTAGAATTCATAAAGTTAAATAATTTGCCTACATAATTTGTAAGTTTAGAAAACTTACCACAGGATGACTCAACAGGAGAGCACTGAACATCCAATCTTTTCCCATCTGTGTGATAGCTTTATTCAAATAAAAAAATATAACCTGAATAACTTGCCTGCTGTTGTTTAAATAAGATACTACTTCATACCCAAAGTTTTATCATGCTCAGGAGTTTTGTTGTTGTTCACTTTCATCTTGCCCTCCAAGTTTGGATGCCTTTCTCCACAGTGTGGGATAACATGGAATAGGCTGATAAAATCCTTACCTATGTGCTACCTCTCCCACTCTTGTTGCACCAGATTTTTTCCATTTAATAATAAAATGTCTCTTTCACACAGGCTTCTGAGGCTTGGACTGTGGAGACAAATTGCCTGAAAGAAAATCAGCTGAACCACTGAAAACTAAGCTCTGTGCCTCAGTATTCACAACTGTAAAATGGGAATTAAAAATAGTATCGATTAGATACGGTATCTATTAGTGTCTATCAGAAAGGATTGTTGGGAGCATCCAATGCAACTGAAGCACAGAGCCTGGCACACATCAAACACCAATCGTTATTGTTATTATTATTATTATTATTATTATTATTATTATTTTACCATTATTATTACCTATTGAGGGCTCTGCCACCTGTAAGACCTCTACTCTACTTAGGTACTTAATATAGGAAAAACACTTGAAGACATAGGGGGCAAAGGCTAAGTCCCGGAAGAAGCAGTGGCAGAAAGCTTTGGTAAAAGATAAAGGGAGCCGACCATCCCTGATCCTGCCTGAACCCCAGGCTGTGGCCAGGACCTCTAATCTCTAATCCCCTGGCCACTCACATTGCGATTGAAGCTGTAGCCGGGCAGCAAAGGCAGGGTCATGGCTATCAACGTCCAAGGGTCCAACAGGAAAGGAATGAGCAGGCAGCCGCCACAGTGGCCGCGTTGTTTGAACGCTCAGTTACCTGGAGACGCGAGGCAACGTCATGGAGGGAGGAGGGGTTGGGGTAGACAGAGGGCTCGTGGGCGGGGCTTGTGGACGGGGCTTTTGGAAGGGCTCGTGGGCGAGGCTTGAGGGCGAGGCTTGTGGGAGGGGCTCAGGGCGGGTTTGTGGGCGGGGCCGCGAGGGAATTAGTCCCCTGGTTCTCTGAGCGCACAAAGAGCCTTAGTAGCACTGTTCCACCCCGCCTCCCTCATCTGCCTTTCGCTTAAACCATTTTTTACAAAGCTCAAAGCCTCTCGTGTACCTCAGTTCTGCCTATTCTCGCCACCGCATTTTTTTTTTTTGCCATTTGGTTATTTAATTTAGTCCAAACGCACAGAAAAATAACAATGACATTCGTGAGCCCACTGAACTAAAACACAGCTTAATGTCCTTCAAGGACAATTTTTATTTTGTAATTAAACCTCTTGAAATAAATCGAAAACCATATAAACTCCACTCAACAGTCAATACCAGCAGTAACCTCGCCTTCAATCCCTCCTCTGTACATTTTCGTATTTGAACTAAGCGTTCAAATTGTAGGACCGGATCAGATGACACCAAACACGACCCCTGTCACTTCATCATGCATGCATTCAAGATGGCCCAGGCAAGGAATTTCCTCAATGCTTTCCACACCTATAGTTAGGACTCAGTTTTTCTCTATTTCTGTTCAGGCCCCATTATTTGTTGCCAGGTTCTTTGCTTTCACACACACACACACACACACACACACACACACACACACACACACACACACACACACACACACACACACACACACACACACACACACACACACACACACACCTATCTTGCTTCCAGAGCCATAGTTTTTGAAATTTACAATGCAACTGCTACTCTTTTACTTCAAGAATCCAGCCTTCCCACTGCCATTAGACATTCAAAATCCTTAGCTAGGCCTAGAGCCCTTGCCAAGGGAGCATATACTAATGATGTGCTCTCCTCTTCATCTTTTCCCACTTCAGCTCTCAGGAACCTTTAGCAATTTCCAAACCAGGTTTGGTGGTTTCTTCCTTCTGGGATTTTGCAAATGATGCTATCCTTTGAAACACCTGTATCTTTTTCCCAGTTATCCCCTTCTTGTCTTCCAGGACTTGGATCAATGAAAGACTTGGAAGATTTTGCCATTTCTGGGAAAGAATGTTCCTTCACCTTCTTGCCTAACCTCCATTTACCTTAGGCTCCACCCTTCATCAAACCCTGGGCTGGTGCTTTACTACTGACCCTACACCCACAGCCTATGTGAGTACTAATTAAGAAAGTCTCTCCCCACCATCCTTTCAACAATGGGTATTATCAAATTGTGCATTTTCAATAGATGTCTAAATGTGAGATGGCATACCATTGTTATTTAAATTTGTTTCTCCCTATTCTGAATGCAGTTGTTCATCCTTTCTCAAGCTTTATATCTTCTGTAATTCATCTATTCCTATAGTTCCATTCATATTGGTCCATTCATACAGTTTGTTCATGATTTTATGTAATCATTAGTTCATGTATTTTAGACACTAATCTTAGACTAGCAAGCATCTTCTCAGCCTTTAATTCCACTTATATAATTCTTTACATAAAATTCGACATTTTACTCTTTGTATATATCATTTCCAATATGGCTTGTGAATTCCAAATCCTATACTACTCAGAATGAAAGTTATTTTCTAAATGGCATATTATTTGCAAACAACCTTCTGTGTAATTTAAATCACCTCTAGATTGTGTAAAATACTTAATGCAATATAACTGCTACACAAACAACTGTCATACTTTTCTCATATTCAATAGCACAGTAGACTAACTATGGTTGATAATAATTAATTACATATTTCAAAAAAGCTGATAGAAGCTAGGCACCAGTGGCTCATACCTGTAATCCTATTCAGGAGGCTGAGATCTAAGAATCACAGTTTAAAGCCAGTACAGTAAGACATTTGTGAGACTCTTATCTTCAATAAACACCCAAAAAAGCCTGGAATGGAGGGATGACTCAAGTGGTAGAGCACCAGCATTGAGCAAAAAAGCTAAGGCAAAGCACCCAGGCCGATGTCAAGTCCAAGACTCACACAAAAAAAAAAGGTTGGTAGAATATTTGAAATGTAACCAATACAAATAAGTGATAAAGGGGCTGAGAAGTTGGCTCAGTGGTAGAATGCTTGCCTTGCATGCATGAGGCCCTGGGTTTGATTCCTCGGCACCACATAAGCAAAAAGAAAAAAGCCGGGAGTGGTGCTGTGGCTTAAGTGGCAGAGCGCTAGCCTTGAGCTGAAGAGCTGAGGGACAGAGCCCAGGCCCAGAGTTCAGGCCCCATGACCGGACCCCCCCCCCAAAAAAAAGTAAATAAGTGATAAAGGTGTGAGATGATAGATCTACCATTGTCCCTGATCTGATCATTATGTCTGGATTGCATGATCACACTGTCTGCAATACCTATTACAATTATAATGCCAGCTAAAAATAAAAAATTTAAATAGTCATTATACTGTGATATTTAGATAATGATAAGGGGGGAAAAGTCTACTTTTTAAATATTTTTCTTCTTTTTATTTGTGTGTACAGGTACTGGGATTTGAACTCAGGGTCTCAAACTTGGCTTTCTGGCATATTGGTGGTGTTCTAACCATGCCTCCAATCTTTTTTTTTCAACTAATTTCAATACAGTAAGTTGAATCCATGAGTAAAGAAGGCCAACTTGTTAGCCTTTGGCCAGCAATACGAATCTCTTATGTTCATGGAGTATCGTTCCTCTTCTTTCTTATGTTGGCTGACTTTCCTTCAGTGTATTTTATTCTTTAATGTGTTTTATAAATATTTATGATGATCCCACTTATGTGGCAACTCAATAGGGCTGTGATCTGTGCCTTCTGATTCATGTGCATTATTCTCTCGAATATGTCATAGCTCACATGCAATAACTACTGTTTAAACACAGCAACATTCTATGCTGCTTCCATAGTGAGGTTATTTTCGAACACACAAAAAGAAAGCAGCTCTAAACAATGATTACCTTAAAAGAGTAAGGAGAGAAAACATCTTAAATTAAGACTGCTTAGAAGAACATGGATATAAGAGAGTCACAAAGAGTTGTCTGATACCCTGCATATTCATACCTGCCACTTCCTTTGGGCTTATTAACAATCTCCATTTTGTACTTCTTCAAATATACACCATATACTGTCAACTCTCCCATGTACCCATAATCTTAAATTCATTGCATTAATTGTTTTTCACTTGACCAATGCTTATTAGGATCTATTCTAATGTGCCCAAACATTGGAATAAACCAGTGATTAGGATAGAGTAACTTTGTCATATTTATTCTTCCCGTGCTAGATATCAAATCCAAGGTTTTGTGCATAATAGATTAGTGCTCTATCAGATAAAAGGACACTTCTAAATATCCCAGATCCATGGTTTTTTCTCTTGTTAGAATCTGTAACTTCTTGCTTCTTTTTCTTTCCATTGACACACAAATTCCCATTATGCCTCCTCTGTCACATCTACCACAAAACAAATATGAAATGGTGTATAGCTCTTTTCCAAAATTAATTTAAAGTAAACTACTTTGGAGAATTGTGGGACACTTCCTGAAATAACAGAAAACACTTCAGGGCATGTCAAGACCAGAACTGGACAGCTCTGCTATTGATGTTCAAAGAGTCTGCATTACACACTCATGGATGAAGAAAGCCCAGGGCAAGCTGACAGAGCTAACACTTCTGAGCAAGTTTTAACTGGCCTAAGAGCCTGGAAATATTTGCCCTTTTGGAGACTCTCTCTTGAGAAATGAGGTCATCCTGTGATCTGGAGCCTTTCCACAAGATGCAAGAGTCCTAGGCAGCAGGAGGGATTGCCTTGATAGAATTTCTATGTAAGCTTCCTTTTCTCCTCCAGGAAAATCTCGCCTGTCATTTCTCTCATACTGATGTTCTCATGGATACCACAGTCCCATTCTTCTCAGTTTCTGAAAGCCAACACTCCATGATTTGAGGCTTAGGTGGATTGTACAACTTCATCCTAAGCACTCAAAGAAGAATAAGCAGCACTTCTTCAAAGTCCTCAAAAAAAAAAAAAGAATAGAAGTTATTTATTTCTGTTCATATTTCCCTGACACCAAAATCAGGTAAAAGTATCATCAGAAATGAAAGGCACAGAGCAGAATCTTTTATCAACCAAGAAACAGAAATCCTCAAAAAGATTACTAACAGAACAAATCCAGCAACATATATGTAACAAGGAATGCTGAGATCAAGAGGATTGTAGTTCAAGGCCAGCTGGGGTAAAGGGTATTTGAGAGACTTTATCTCAATTGGTTAAAAAAAAAAAAAAAGAAAAAAACTAGTGATCCTAGTTCAGAAAGAAGCATAAATAGTAAAGAAAAGATGTGTTCCAGGTAGGCCCAAGCAAAAAATATTACCTTCTTTGTGGCTCAAGGTTAGAGCACCTGCCTAACAATTACAAGGACCTTTCTTCTACATACTAAACACTCGTTATCATTTTGACAAGTACTTTTTGATAATAGCACTTATAACATATGGCAGTGATATCTCATTACATTTTCCTGATGATTAGTGTTACTGAGCATTTTTCATATGCTTGTTGGTCATTTCTATATCTTTAGAAACATCTTTTGAGATATTTTGATGAGATGGGTAGATTTACATATTTATTGATTTAGGCAGTACTTTGGCTTGAATTCAAGTTTTTGTTAGAATTCTATTTTTTAATGCAGAAATCTAGATTCTTATGCAAAATCTTTAGTGCTTGCCAATGTGGTTTATAAATCATAAAGCACAGAAACAATTATACATAATTAAGGATTCAGTACACAGTTTCCACATCACAACATCTAATGGAGAATTAATGGATTCTGATGCCATTCATCATAAAAATGATTTATCTTAAGTACATAGTTAATACTATGTATTTTACCTTTAAAATTATGACCTATTTCAAAAAAATACAAAGAATAATAACAATCACTCATATACCTGCTATGCAGCCTTTGTAAATCTTAATATGCTGCTGTATTTGCTTTAAAATGAAATAAAATGTTATGTGCACTATTAATGCCTTCATCCCAATGTTGATGTCTGTATTCATTTTGTTTAACCAAATTTATAAATTTCAGTACAGCTGTATGTATCCAGAAAACAAAACAAAAAGAAAAGAATGTATTGCTTTCCTTTGTCTAGGCTTTAAATAGTTCCATATAATAAAAAAATTCATTTCTATCTTGAAACAACAAATAGCTAGAAAACTAAATTTTTTAAAGATTGTTTGGAATAACATAAAAAATAATTTATATCTAGGAATAAAAGTAATGAAAGAAGGCCATGATATTTACGGAGAAATGGTAAAATATTTTGAAAGGCATTAAATAAGACCTAAATAAATGGAGAGATATATATTCTATTCATGGGTTGGAAAACTAAAAATGATGGTATCAATTTTTCTTAGCATTAAGTCTGTGACTGTCCCTGCGACAACCTCAAAAAGGACATAAAGCAGAGAAGATAAAAAGCAATTTGAAACAGATAACGTATTTATATAACTTTTAAAAACCTGAAAAACGGGGGCTGGGAAGATGGCTCAGTGGTAGAGCGCTTGTCTTGCATGCATGAGGCCCTCGGTTCGATTCCTCAGCAAAACATAAGCAAAAAGACAAAAGCCGAAAGTGGCGCTGTGGCTCAAGTGGTAGAGCGCTAGCCTTGAGCTGAAGAGTTGAGGGACAGTGCCCAGGCCCAGAGTTCAGGCCCCATGACCGGACCCCCCTCCCACAAAAACAAAAAACAAAAAAACCCTAAAAAGCAAATAATGTGTTGTTTAGAAGTACAAACATATATGCAAACTATAAATAAAAATAGGAAAATGTAAGTGGAAATAAATGACAAAGTTACATTTTAGGCCAGGTACCAGGGGCTCATGGCTATAATTCTGAAATCTGAGGATCACAGTTTGAAGCCAGCCTGGACAAGAAAATCCATGATATTCTTTTTTTTTTTTTTGGCCGTGGGGCTTGAACTCTGGGCCTGGGCGCTGTCGCTCTTCAGCTCAAGGCGAGCGCTCTACCACTTGAGCTACAGCGCCACTTCCCATGATATTCTTATTTACAATTAACCACCAAAAATCCAGAAGTGGAGCTATGGCTCAAATGGTAAAGTACTAGCCTTGAACAAAAAAAAAAAAAAAAAAAAAAAGCTCAGACCCTGAATTCAAGCCCCAAGACTGGCATAAAAAAAGTTACAATTGGGGAAAAGAGAACTGAAATTCAAAGATGATGTTAATATTCTATTCTTAAGCAGTTGGTATGAATAGGAGTGCTTCTTATATGAATATTCTTTATACCTTACAAAGACTTTATGAATATTCTTTTGTGTTTCATCAATTTTTTTGTCACTTGTGGGGCTTGAACTCTGGGCTTGGGCACTGTCCCTGCACTTTTCAGCTCAAGGCGAGGGCTTTGCCGCTTGAGCTACATCACTACTTTCAGTTTTCTAGTGGTTTATTAAAGATGAGTCTCACGGCTTTTCCTGCTTGGGCTGGCTTTGAACTGTGATCCTCAGATCTCAGCCTCCTGAGTAGCTAGGATTACAGGTGTGAGCCACCAGTGCACCACTGTTTCATCAACATTTATTTAATACAACCATTTAAAAAAATGGGAGTCCTATATCATTACCATAAGATATATCAACAGCACATTATTAAATAATATGAAAAGCTTTATATATAGTATTAGATAAAATATATATCAAAATGTGAATAGTGGTTATGTAAAATATTACATAGAATGTGTACAAATAATTATTAGTGGAAATATGTACCAAAATATTAATGGCAATTATGTATAATGCTAAAGAGTAAACACTAATTTGTGTGTGTGTGTGTGTGTGTGTGTGTGTGTGTGTGTGAGCGCGCGCACCTGTGCTAGTACTGGGACTTGGACTTAGGGCCTTACACTCTTGTTTAGCTTTTTTCACTCAAGGCTAGTGCTCTATCACTTGAGCTACACCTCCACTTGGAGCTTTCTGCTGATTTACTGGAGCTAAGAGTCTTTTGGACACTCTGTCTGGGCTGGTCTTCACTCATGATTCTCAGATCTCAGCCTCCTGAGTAGCTAAGATTATAGGCATGAGCCACAGTCACTCACCAAATTAAAATGAGCATTAAATAAGAACATGTATGAGATTGTTACATTGCCAGGTTCTAGGCAAAAAATGGCTTTTCTCTGTTTTCTAAAGGTTTGGAGAGGAATTAAAAGATGTACAAATGTAAAATAGGCATTTTGTCTTGGCTCTTCCAAGAACCTCTAAAAAGATAGCATCTTCTGGATACTATTGTTGACTGGTGCACTGCAGCCCCTACGCAGCTGTAGGATGAGGGTTAGTCATCAGAAGGACCAAGGATAAGAGGACTAGAACTTTCAGTCTTGCCCTGAAACCTCCTTTGGGGAAGAAAGGCTAAGGTTTGAATGAATCACTAATGGACGATAATGTACTCTATCCTGCCTATGTAAAGGAGGCTCTTAAAGCCCCCAAAGGACAGGATTCTGGGAGCTTGCACAGAACAGAACGCACACAGGTTCCTAGGAGAATACCCAGGGAGGACTTGAGAGCTCTTCACCTTTTCCCCCTACTCTTCATCTTGTGCCTCAATACCCTTTGTAACATCATTATAATAAAACCAGCAACATGGTATGTGTTTCAGGTAAGCCTTTGCAGGAAAATAATCAAACCCAAATTTACAAAACCTAACTAGTGTCTGCCTCAAGTCAAGCCAGCCTTGTGTCTGTCTGAGTGCAAACTGGGTAATGTACCTTAATTGCAGATCTTACCTGATCATGTGACCAAACACAATAGAGCTGCCTCTTAGTGAGTGCAAAGTCATAAGCATGGTTGGATGGGCAGCTAAGTGGTAGAGTTTGCCTAGCATGCTGGGCACCCTTGGTTTGATCCCCTGGGTTTAAGTCCTGGCCCTGCAAGCAAGCAAACACACACACACATACACACACAGAGACAGAGAGAGAGAGAAAACCACTAAGTTCAACCAAGAAATTAAACTAGAAAGAGGTTTATTAGTTGCAAGTGATGAGAGACTAAGACATAATTCTCAAAGCAATGTTCACTCTGAACAAAGAAAGCAAGGAGCTTTGGCTGGGCAAATTTATACATATTTATATAGGAATATATAAGTATTCCTGAGTATGCTTTGTTTGAGGTTATGTATCATATATTCAAAAATTGGCAGACTTAGTTGCCTGGGGAGGAATTTAGTACCAGAGTAAACAAAGTTTAATTTAGGTCACTGAAGGAAAAAAAAATGAGTCAGAATGACTCAGGGATATGGACTAATTCCTGGTAATTTTCTCTGAAAGGCCTGCCTTAGCCAAGACAGACAGACAGACAGACAGACGACAAGTAAGGGAGTGCAAGAGAAAAAGAGAGAGAGCTTTATTAAGGATTATTTAATAGCTAAATGTGATAAGTACTTGCAATCCCAGCATGCAGAGATGGAGAGAGATGGAAGCAGGAACATCATAAGTACAAGTCCAGCCTGGGCTACAATAAGATCAAGGCCAACCTGAACTACTTAGCAAGATCCTATCTTTAAAAAACATATATTTAAAGGGAAAAGCTCCATCTTATCCCATAACTGCATCCCACATGTGTGCACAAGTGTGCAGCACACACACAGAGAAGCTTATTCTTAAAAATGCACTCCTAGGCTCTTTCATAACTCTTCTGCAATGCCTTAAACCCCACTAAACTCTCTGGCTCTGCATTACTGACAGCACCAGTAATCCCATTCACCAACAATCCCAGTGCAGTTTGCAGCAAGCAGCACAAACTAATCTCTTGTCTGTACAAGAGCTTTGACTCTGCCTTCCTTGCCTATCTCTCCACCAGTCCTTATCATTATAGCATGCTCTCTCCTTCAAGAGACCACCTCTTCTATTTTGTATAATTCCCTGGGCATGCTCCCAGGAACAAAGCATCCTATTCAGTGATACATCTTAGAAAAAAAGAACTCAAAAACATTTTTAAAAAATCTGTCCATGTGTGATGGGGGTCTATCTATGTGATGAAGCTGGCCTAGAACTTGAGGTTCTCTTGCCTCAGCCTCTGGAGTGTTCAAATTACAGGTGTGAGCAACTACAAAGGTCTCAATAGGTATTTTGTTTGTTATTTGTTTGATTTTTATGGTGCTGGCTCAGCTTGAGCCCTGAGCCTTGCACATGCTAGGCAAGTACTCCACCACTGAGCTACAATCCAGTCTCAATAGACATTTGTTTGAATTCAATCTGAAACACAGAGAGACATATACGTATACACATACACATACACACACACACACACACACACACACATATACACATGCTGGTGAAGTGTTTGAACTCACGGCCTTGTTCAGCAGATATTCTACCACTTGAACCATGCCTCCAACCCAGCTTTTTGTTGGTTATTTCGGTAGTGGAGTCTCTAGGACTTTTCTGCCCTTTCTGTCTAGACTGGCTTTAAACCAGGATCCTGTAGCTCTCAGACTCTTGAGTACCTAAGGTTATAAGAATGAGCTACCAGCAGCAGACTGAGAGTAAAAATTTTAAACTGAATAACAACGTATTAGTGAAACTAGGTCATATAAAAGTGAGAAATGGGGGCTGGGAAGGTGGCTCAGTGGTAGAGCGCTTGCCTTGCATGCATGAGGCCCTGGGTTCGATTCCTCAACATTACATAAGCAGAAAAAGCCGGAAGTGGCGCTATGGCTCAAGTGGTAGAGTGCTAGCCTTGAGCTGAAGAGCTGAGGGACAGCACCCAGGCCCAGAGTTCAGGCCCCATGACCAGCAAAAAAAAGTGAGAAATATTCATTTTTGTAAAAAAAAAAAAAATCAAAGATCCATCAAAAGTACAAAAACAAAATCTATAAGTTTCCCCAGAGTCCTGCCTCACAGAACTAGCCAGTTTTAATTTATGATGTAGAGACTGATTATAACAATCCAGACAGCCAGAATTAAGTCTCATAAGAGGAGAAGTGGAAGCCAGGTACCAGTGGCTCATCCTAGCTACTCAGGAAACTGATATCTGAGGATCAATGTTCAAAGCCAGCCCAGGCAAGAAAATCTGTTAGAATCTTTTCTCCAATTAAGCACCAAAAGGCCCAAAGTGGAGTTGTAGCTCAAGTGGTACAGTGCTAACCTTGCGGAAAAAAAAGCTAAGGGACAGTGGCCAAGCACTGAGTTCAAGGTCCAGAATTGGTACCAAAGAGACAGAGAAATGGATTAGACATATTATATCTAATAAAATATGTTTCATAATAATTTGATGAGAACAAAAGTGAGGCAAATCTGCAGGATTTTCTGGCCAATTCACAAATGTTTCTTCACTGATAGTCAGCATTATTAGTGTTCACTTAAAAGCGATACAAATTCCTAGGCAAATAATGTGCATTTGGTAGAGTAGTTAACAACTTCAATTATTGTATAACTTTGGGATTGGTTAGAGCACTCCCAAGAGTTTTCACTCAGAAATAAAGTGTATTGAGTTAAGCAATGGAGAGTTTAAAAACAATTATTATTAAGAGCCTCACTGTTTTTTTTAACTTTGTAAAATTAGTTTTCATTACTTTCATTCTTGGCTCAATAAAAAGGCTTTTTAATTGGATCTTTCTAGAATTTAATAAGCTCTTTCAAAGTGATGCAAAAATGTCCTGAAATAAGCTTTCCACAGCATTCAGATGTGCCTATATGAAAAGGTTGAGTCCAATCAATGGAATATAGGAGATAAACCAAATTGAAAGATTACAAAGTGACCACGCTACAGAATCAGAGAGCCATTGCCCCTATTTTTAGGGACATAAAATCAGATGGATAAGTATCCATTAATTCCTTAAATATTTTTCACCATAGATGGCGCTATGCAATGCACAGTGATTAGGATATTTATGTCATACCAAGGATAAGTGAACAGTTAAGAGGTCACTTTGGACTGTGACAGTTATGGAACTCAAATTGCTTCTGTCATTGTTCTTCCCCATTCTGGCTCTTTCAAGACTTTCTATCCTTCATCAAACCTAATACAAAAACACTCAGATTTAACCATTTCCTTAAGAAAACTCCTACGTTACTTAAAACTCATATTAAAGAAATTTGTGGTGAGGGGTGGCTCATACCTGTAATCCTAGCTACTCAGGAAGCTGAGATCTGAGGATAATGGTTCAAAGCCAGCCGTGGCAGGAATGTCTGTAAGACTCTTATCTCCCATGAACCATCAGAAAACCAGAAATGGTGCCCACGTAATTGTAACCCCTCTGTACAGTATTTTCACAATTAAAAAAAAAAACAGAAATGGTGCTTTGGATCAAGTGGTAGAGCACTATCCTTAAGCTGAAGAGCTCAGGGATAGCGCGCAGGACAGGGTTCAAGCCTCACAACTGACCAAAAAAAAGAAAGAAAGAAAGGAAGAATAAGAAAAAGAAATTTGTGGGCTGAGCCTGGTATTCCATGGCCAGAATCCTGGCAACAAGTAAGGCAGAGGTAAAAGGATTAAGGTCCAAGGCCAATTCCTTGAACAAAAAGCCTAAGACCTAAGCCAGGCACCAGTGACTAACACCTGTAATCCTAGCTACTAGGTAGGCTGAGATCTGAGGATCATGGGTAGAAGCTGTCCTGGCCAGAAAAGTCCCTGTGGGATACTTATCTCCAATGAACCACTCAAAAAATGGAAGGGGTGCTGCTGCTCAAGTGGTAGAGAGCTAGCCTTGAGTGCAAAAAGGCTCAGGGATAGTACACAAGCCTTGAGTTCAAGCCCCACAACCGATTTAAAAAAAAAAAGCATAAGACCTTACCTGAGAAAGAAATAAACTAAAGCAAAAGGGAAAGGAAGAGTGTGTGGCTCAAGTGGTAGAGCAAAAACAAGGCCCTGAGTTCAAACCCCAGTATCATATCACCAAGAATAAGGGAGGTAATTTATGTTTTCTCTATAAATGTATTTTCAGGTTTAATTTTCAGACACAGCTGAAGAATCTAAGAGGGTGAAAAAAAGTCTTTTCCTTCCCTACAGTAAACATGTCTGAATAGTTATTTTGTGACGTTTATACTGAGATACCATCTGAGAATTAGTAGGTTAGCCTCAACTTTCTGGAGAGTGAACTGATCTTAATGTAATGTGATCATTCCATGGAAGATCTAAGCACAAGGTACAATGTTTGAGGATACCACCTTTACTGGGGGAGTTTAAAGGACTGCAGTAAGATGGGACATTTGTAGATAGCTATCTACAAATTCAACCCAATACCTATCAATAATCCAACCTCATTCTTCAATGAAATAGAAGAAACAATCCAAAAATTCATATGGAACAATAAAAGACCCCACACAGCAAAAACAATCCTTAGCAGAAAGAACAGTCCTGGAGGAATATCAATACCAAATTTCAAACTCTACTACAAAGCCATAGTAATCAACACAGCTTGGAACTGGCACAAGAACAGACCTGAGGACCAATGCAATAGAACTGAAAATGAACCCACAAACATATAGCCACCTAATCTTCAATAAGAGAGCTAAAAAAATATAATGGAAGAAAGACAGCCTCTTCAGTAAACAGTGCTGGAAAAATTGGTTAATCACCTGTAGAAAACTAAAGCAGATCCTTATATATCACCCTGCACCAGAAGCAACTCCAAATGGATCAAAGACCTCGGAGTCAATGCAGACACCCTAAAAACATTACAGGAAGGAGTAGGAGAAACCTTATGTCTCCTTTGCACAGGCCAAAATTTTCTTGAAAGAGACCCAGAAACACAACAGATCAAAGAAAGGTTGGACAAATGGGATAGCATGAAGCCTCAGAGCTTCTGCATGGCAAAGGACATAGCTAGCAAGATCAATAGAAAGCCAGTGGATTGGGAGAAGATCTTCACTATCCATATAACAGACAAGGGTTTCATATCTAAAATATACCTGGAACTCAGAAAATTAAATCCCCCAACAACAAATCCTCAAAGAAACAACTGTCCGATTAATAAGTGAGCTAAAGACTTAAAGAGAAATTTCTCTGAAGAGGATATAAGAATGGCCAATACACACATGAAGAAATGCTCAACTTCTCTAGCCATAAAAGAAATGCAAATCAAACCAACATTGAGATACCACCTCACCCCAGTTAGAGTGGCTATAATCAAGAACTCTAATAACAACTGATGCTGGAGGGGATGTGGACACAAGGGAGCCATACTGCCTTGGTGGGAGTATAAACTTGTTCAACCACTTTAGAAAGTAATATGGAGGTTCCTCAAAAGACTCCACATAGAGCTCCCCTATGGCCCAGCAATCCCACTTTGGGGCATTTACCCAAATGATCACAAACAAGACCATACTAAAGCTACCAACACGAGTATGTTTATTGCAGCATTATTTACCGTAGCTAAGATATGGAACCAACCCAGATGCCCCTCAGTAGATGAATGGATCAAGAAAATGTGGTATATATAGAGAATGGAATTTTATGCCTCCATCAGAAAGAATGACATTGCCCCATTTGTTAGGAAATGAAAAGACTTGGAAAAAATTATATTAAGTGAAATAAGCCAGGCCCAAAGAAACACAGGTCTCATGGTTTCCCTTATTTGCAATAACTAATATATGTCTGAGACAAGCAGAAAAGGTCAGATAAGTTGATGTTAGGTGAAATGAACCCCAAGATAAATATTCAAATGTTTTTGCTTTCATCCAATTGTTTCTAACATATTTATAAGATGATTTCTTTGTTGCTTTGTATGTCCCTCCCCCACGGTATAACCCCTGCTTTCACTGTATTTGATGTTGGTATAATTTGTGGAGGGGAAGGGAAAAAACAAATCGTTTAAATAGGAATACAGGCGGACCCATTGCAACAATGAGATGTACAAGTCGTTATGTCGAAAAACGAACTTTACAACTTTGGGGGGGGGAGGAAAGAAAGAAAGGGGGGAGGGGGGAGATGGGAAGGGATGGGAAGGGGAAACAAAGGAGGAGGCAACAATGCTTGATAAGAAATGTACTCATTATCTTGCCCATGTAATTGTAATCCCTCTGTACGGTATTTTCACAATAAAACAAAGAAAAAAGGAAAAAAAGAAAAAATAAATGCAAATCAAAACAACATTGAGATTCCACCTCCTCCAAGTTAGAATGTCTATAATCAAGAACTCTAATAACGACAGATGCTGGAGGGGATGTGGACAGAAAGGAACCCTATTTCATTGTTGGGAGTGTAAACTTATTTAACCACTTTTGAAAGCAGTATGGAGGTTCTTCAAAAGACTCCACATTGGGCTCCCCTATGACCCAGCAATCCCAGTATTAGGCATTTACCCAAATGATCACAAATAAGGACATACTAGGGCTACCAGCACAACTATGTTTATCTCAGCATTATTTACCATAGCTAAGATATGGAAACAACCGAGATGCCCCTCAGTAGATGAATGGATCAAGAAAATGTGATATATATATATATATATATATATATGTATGTATGTATATATACATATGTATGTATATATATATATAAACAATGGAATTCTATGCTTCCATCAGAAAGAATGACATTACCCCATTATTTGTTAGGCAAGACTTAGAAAAAATTATATTAAGTGAAGTAAGCCAGGCCCAAAGAAACATAGGTCCTATGGTTTCCCTTTTTTGCAATAACTAGTACATGTGTAGGACAAGCAGAAAAGATCAAAAGCTATGTCCATATGACCATGTAAGATGATGTTAAGCAAAAGGAACCCCAAGATAGGGACACAAATATCTTTTATTTCCTGCTATTGTTTCTAACGTATTTATAATGTAGCATGTGATTTTTTTTGTTTCTTTGTATGTCCCTCCTCCATGGTATAACCCCTGTTTTCACTGTATTTGATGTCGGCATCTTGTATATACAGTTCTCAAATTCGGGGAGGGGAACAGAAAAAACAAAATGCTTAAATAAGGATACAGGTTGACCCATTGTAACAATGAGACGTACAAATAAAACACTATGTTGAAAATGAACTTTTTTATAACTTCTGCGGGATGAGGGGGGACTAGTTGTGGAGGTGGGAGGGAAGGGAAATTAGGGGAAAAACAAAGAAGGAGGCAACAATGCTCAATAGGAAATGTACTCATTACCTTGCTCATGTAACTGTAACCACTCTGTACAGTATTTTTACAATAAGAAAAACATACCAAAAAAAGATGGGAATTTGAACTAAGTTTTAAAGACTGATTGAACACTGGCCAGGTAGAAAGAGAAAAATGGAAATCTCAGGCATGCATTATTTTGTGATGATATTAGGGCTTGAACTCTGGCACTGTCTCCAGAGTTTTTTTTGTTTTGTTTTGCTTTTTTCTGAAGGCAGGCACTCTATCACTTGAGCTATACTTTTACTTACAGCTTTTTTTGGGGGGGGGGTTAGGTCATGGGGCCTGAACTCTGGGCCTGGGCACTGTCCCTCAGCTCTTCAGCTCAAGGCTAGCACTCTACCACTTGAGCCACAGCACCACTTCCGGCTTTTTTCTTTTTGCTTATGTGGTGCTGAGGAATCAAACCCAGGGCCTCAGGTATGCAAGGCAAGCGCTCTACTACTGAGCTACCTTCCCAGACCTTACTTACAGCTTATTTGGAAACAAATTTCAATTTTGAACTATGGTTTTCTTTTATTGGAGTATGCATAAAATGGTACCTTTTAAATTATTTGTAATTTTAATGTTGGTGCAGGAGATTGAATCAAAGATCTAGTGCATGCCAGTCACTTGTTCTACTAGAGATTTGTGTGTGTGTGTGTGTGTGTGTGTGTGTGTGTGTGTGTGTGTGTGTGTGTGTGTGTGTGTGTGTGTGTGTGTGTGTGTGTGCCAGTGCTGGGGGTTGAACCCAGGGTGCTTAGCTTTTTCCACTGACTGGTGCTTTACCTTTTGAGCTATACCTCCACTTCTGGTTTTTGCTGGTTAATTGTAGATAAGATTTTCATAGATGTTTCTGCCTGGGCTGGCTTCAAATCGCAATCCTCAGGTGTCAGCCTCCAAAGAAGCTAGGATTATAGACACCTGAACCAGAGATTTGTTTTCTAACTCAAGGCCTCACACTTGGCTGGCAACCACTAAGAATATTAAGTAAGAATGACTTTCAAGGTAGGCCATAAAACATCCAAATTTAGGATTTCAGAGTCCTGAAGACCAACCCCAGGTGCCTTGATTCACTGGGACAATTCATACATAACATACATAACAATATAGTTGTTCTCATGGATACACTTATTACAATAAAAGGACGGAACAACCAACAAGAGGGAAAGATACAAGTCTAGAGGAAACGAGGCTGAGCTCACAAGAGTCTTCACACAAGGCAGTCTCACAGGACACATTTAATTTCCACAGCAATAAGCTGTAGAATGTCCTCTACCAGTCGGTGCCAGTGGCTCAGAAGGCTGAGATGTGAGGATCGTGGTTCGAAGCCAGCCCAGTCAGGAAACTCCATGAGACTCTTATCTCAGAAAACTTATCGCCAGAAAACTGGAAGTGGAGCTGTAGCTCAAGGGGTAGAGCGCTCACTGTGAGCTGAAGAGCTGAGGGATAGTGCCCAGGCCCAGAGTTCAAGCCCCACGACTGACAAAAAAAAAAAAATCCCTCTACCAGGGAAGCACATTAGAGACTCAACATCCACGTTTTTAATTGGTACTGCTCCCACTGGCACCCAAAACACACCCAAATTCCAGGATCCTAGAAGGAAAGCAGTTGAATAGAAAACATATAGTCTTTAATCACAGTTTAGGCACATTGAATTGAGCCACTATTAATTGTAGATCTGTTGTGGTTCTACAGTGCAGCATGTGCATGACCCTGGATTCCATCCCCAGCTGGAAAAGAAAAGGAGGGACAGGCACAGAGAGAAAAGAGAAGAGAAGAGAGGGGAAGGAGGGAAGAAAGTCCAGAAATGATGGGAATTTTCTAGAAATTTGAGTCTCCAGATACCAGTCAAGGACTAACCTTGTCAGCAAGACTTCCTAAAAGCAGACATTTTGTATATAACTCTTTTTCTGCACTGAGGACAATATTTTTTCCATAAGTACTTTTTTCTTTATCTGGGGATTATATCATTATTCTAGTCTCTTAAGATCTAAAGCAAAGGCCTATTAGAATGAAATCAACACATGAGTTTTGAGAGTCCTCTGTGTGTGTGTGTGTGTGTGTGTGTGTGTGTGTGTGTGTGTGTGTGTGTGTGTGTGTGTGTGTGTACATATGCACACACCGGTCTGGGGACTGCATACTGTCCTTGAGCATTTTTGCTCAAGGCTAGCACTCTATCATTTGAGCCACAGCTCCACTTTTGCATTTTTGGTGGTTAATTAGAGAAAAGAATCGCATGGACTTTCCCACGTGGGCAACTATATTTTTGTTAGGGTGTCCACTTCTTTGTTGAGTTGATTTGTCACTAACACACAATCCTATATAAAACAAAGCTAAAGCTTCCAAGACAAAGAAATAAGTTAAAAACCAGTGATAATCACATTTTTTTAAATCAAGACTCTTAATTCCTGAGAATTTTTCTCTGTCATCTGGTACTCAATTCTTTCCTTCCTCCCTCCCTCCCTCACTTCCTCCCTCCCTCCCTTTTTTCTTTCTTCCTTCCTTCCATTATTCCTTCCTTCCTTCCTTTCTTTTTGTCTGTGTTCTTAAGCTTGAGCTCAGGGCTTCGCTCTAGTTTGGCTGGCACTCTACCACTTGAGTCATGCCTCCAACCCTCCCACTTAAGTAGAATGCCTCCAGGCCTGATTTTTTTTAACTTATTTGTATTATCTTTAGTTGTACAAAGCAGTTGTCATTTAACAAAGCAGTTTATGAATACAATGCATTTTAATCAATGTCACTCTTTCAACATAAAAGAAACTTTTGAATTCTTTTGGGGGGGATTTCTAAACAGCATTTATTGTTGGGATTTCGTTAAAAGTACATTTTTAACCATGATAAGATGTGCAACAAAATGTATCATTTTCATTATTTTTAAGTATATACAGTTGGGTGGTATTGTGAATTTGGTTTTTTTTTTCTTTTTTTTAGGTATCTTTTTTTTAATTGTGAAAATACCATATGAATTCTTGACAGTATTTCCTCCTCTTCATTCATCTACCCCTCTCCCCTTTACCTCACCCCTACCCCTTTCAATTATCCATTTCCTGGTGTCTATTTTGTTGAACTGTGCAGCCCTAATTTTTGTCAGTTATTTTGGAGATGGAGCCTAGCCTGGAATCATGATCCTCCAGATAATCAGCCTCTTATCAGCCTCTTGAGTAGCTATGGTTACAGGCATGAGCTATTGGTACCTAGATTAAGGATTTTTCAACCAGTATTCTCACTGGGAAAAAATATTTACAAATAAATATTAGTGAGAAAAAGTTCAAATGCCAAAACCACTCTATTCTATTCTCATATTTACAATAATCAATGTTAAGAATTTCATTCTAGAATTTATATATTTAAACAGACCCTAAGTTTGGAATTTGGGGGAGGTTGTTTCATAAAATATCAAATTAGACATACTCTTGCAACTGTACATAGCTATAAATGTTGGAGAACACTCCATATTAATTCATAAAAACTGGTTCTATTCTCTCTAACCAAGGCATAGAATTCTAGTGTATGGCTAAGCCATGCACTTAACCAATCTTGGCTAAATGCTAGACTGCAAGTTATTATTATTGCTGTTGTTGTTGATTATAAGATGGTATAATTGTCATCCTTGTATGTTTGTCTTTGGAAGAATGTAAAGTATTTATGCATAACAGTAAAAATTAGAAGAAATATGTTTTTCTTTTCAAATTAACATTAAGTATTCCCTTTGTCCAGTTATCCCCAATTGAGAGCTACCTGTGTTACTTAGAAAACTTGTTAAAATCACTGGTACCCATTTCCCCCTTCACCATTCTGATATGCTAAGTTCCATAATACCCTGGAGCATAGAGAGGAGGAAAATCTCTGTAGGTCCCCAGGTGAAGTTGTTTCATGCTTTTCTCTCCTGGGGATTGTTGATTTGCTCTGGGATAAGTCAGTTCTCACTGCAATGAGTCAGGGTGGAACATCTCCCAATTTGAAACAACAACAACAGGGCTGATTCGAATTGAAACCCCTGTGTACAGCTAATTAAAGATAATAAATAAATAATAGTCTAAGAACTGGGAAAAATATGAAGTGGAAGTATTTTAGCTTTAATAGCTCTAGAGGAAGCTGGTTGCCAATGGCTCACATCTAGAATCTCAGCTACTCAAGGAGCTGCGATCTGAGGATCAAGGTTCGAAGACAGCCCAGGCACACAAATCCAAGAGTCTCCTATCTCCAATTAAGCAGCAAAAGCTGAAAGTAGGGGAAGTCAGCGTTAAGCGGGAAAAAAAAACAAGCAAGGACTTGAGACCCTGGTACAAAACAAAAACAAAAACAAGAAAGCTCCATTAGATTCAGAGATTGAGGTCTCTCCTTTGGCTACTTTAAAGACTAATTTTGTGTCACAAAAACAGAAATTTTGAGCACACTAAACAAGCAGCTCATCAACCCATCCGTTTAAGCTTCAATGTAAAGGAACACTATTTTCAAGAATCATTTTGAAGTTTCATCTCAATCAAATATTCAGTGTGATTTGTAATATCACATCCCCTGTGAGGTTTATTTTATAGGCCTCTGAATTACTCATGTGCTCAGGGATAGAAAGAACAGGAAAAAACTTGAAACCAGCATTTAGACTGGAGAGCATAATTGTAGATAAGATTTTATTGATATATACTAATTGCTGAGAGACCTGGCAGAACCTTGTAGCATTCTGCATCATGCAGAGTTAATGGCTAGAAATACAACATCTGGACTAATCAATGTCCTTTCTGTCAAATCTACACCCTCTGTAGTAATTTTTATATATTTTGTTTTTGTAATTTATGTTAGTCAGCTTTCCATCATTGTAACAAATGCCTGGAATAATCAACTTATAAGAAGGATAGGGTTTATGGGATCAGATAGGGCTGGAATTTAATCTCTAATTGTTTCTATCCCAAATGTTTTTATCCTTAACCAAGTTTTATACTATCTCTGAGTCTCAGTTTACTTACTGGTAAAGCCTTTATTTATATGGTCATTGTGAGTATTAAACAAGATTCATAAAAAAATTCAAACACGACTTTTTAAAATACCCACAACATAGGACAAACTAAAAACAAGATGTGGTTACAAATAAAACGTCTGTCCACTCCCACTTTGGGCTGTGCAAAGGAACAGAAAAAATGTAGTTTCTCCATCAAAATGGCTTCCCAAGAGAACTCTCACATGCTCGCACATAGTTCCAATTTCTTCCAAACATCTAAAATGGAAATGCCCCCTCTCCCAAGGTCCAGCCCAATGCCTGCAAAGCTTCTACTGTAGCATTGAGCAGACAGAAATTCAGTTTCTTCAGAGATTCAGAAATTAATGTTAGACTCAAAGGCACTGAGAACAGACAAAGAGATAGCTCAATCCAGGACAGGCTTATTCAGGAGAAAACTTGCAAAGTGTAATATCTGAGTTGCTATTCACTGGCGTTCCTCTTATTGTCTGGCCCTCCTGCTGTTGGAAATTTACTCTCTACCCTGAACCCCCTTTTCCCTGGAAAAAGGATATCCATGACAACAAAAATGTGAAATCAGAAAACAGAACAAAATTACTGATAAAGGGCAAAACCTCTTGGTAGAGAAAAACCCCAAGCAAAGGTTGACTACTGGTCAGCTTTAGCCTCTTTTCCATCCTTGCTAAAAAGCAAAAGAACATCTCTCCCACACTCAAGTTTACCAAGCTGGCAGCTTTGCAGAAGGCTACTGACAACCTTGAGGCTTATCACCAGCTGCACTGAGTTGCTGTATTAGACAGAAACCTATAATAAGAATAATTTCTGTAATAGTGTCAATAGCATTGATAGTATTGGTCATGCTGACCAAGTCAAGATTATGTTTTGCCTATGCTCCTGTGACTCAAGGCTATGTTTTTGCTATGTTTTGCGTCTTTAACCTTGCTTGCTTGCCTCAGTAACAGGGCATTAAACCCACCAATTGAAGACCACCACTGAGTGGTTCCACTACGGGTGGCCTAGTGCAAATTATTATGTATGATATTGACCATAAAGAACAAATGAATTTAAAGATCATATAATTATAACAAATGAAAATGTGCCAAACCTGCCTTGCATGGCTCGTCTATGTAATTCTATGTAACCTACCCCTATAAAAACCTATTCGGGCTGGGAAGGCGGCTCAGTGGTAGAGCACTTGCCTTGCATGCATGAGGCTCTGGGTTCGATTCCTCAGCACCACATAAACAGAAATAAAAAGTCGGAAGTGGTGCTACAGCTCAAGTGGTAGCATGCTAGCCTTGAGCTGAAGAGCTGAGGGACAGCACCCAGGCCCAGAGTTCAGGTCCCACAACCAGACCCAAATAAAAAATAAAATAAAATAAAAACCTATCCTACCCTGAACTCAAAGCCGTTCTCCTACTTTCCTAGTAGTAGGAAGTGGTCCCCATGCAGTGGCAATGAAGTTCCTAGCTCCTTTAACTGTGTGTCTTATAGTCTCTTTTGGACCTGGGATATTATACAAAGAGGAGCCTCCAGCCAAAGCTAAACACTCACTTCCACTTACAGGCAAGGACATTTTGTAGTGGGTCCATGAGATTGCTAGTCATGTTGTGGGGATTTACATGGGACATAGATAACTTCCAAATGGGTCACTACCAGAAGAAGGGAAGAAATTATGGTAGGCCATAGATAATGAGCAAAATGGGTCAAAGCTGGAGAAAAGAAGGGAGCAAGGCAGAGGTATTAGTTCAAAGCCCTAGTCTGTTCAAAGCCCTGGGCTGGCACCAGCCACATGGGTTAGAGGCAGTCAAGGAGAGAGGACAAAGCATGAGTGTTTACAAATCGAGGCACTGGTCTGGGGCCTCAAGATAAGGAAGGACATCTAGCTATTTGGATCTAACAATTAACACATGACCTAACTCATCAACCCAAACCAAACAGAGGATTCACAGCCATTTGCATCACTTGAAATTTTCCAATGGAAAGGCTAGATGTGTGACTCAGTGGTAGAGGGCCTACCTAGCAAGTGCAAGGCCCTAAGTTCAAACCCCAATACCACACCAAAATAGAGAAACAGAGAGACAGATTTTCCAACAGAAGCAACCATTTAAAAAATATATTTATTGTTATTGTAAAGGTGATGTACAGAGGGATTATAGTTACATAAATCAGGTAATGAGTACATTTCCCTCCTGTCTTCACTCACAAGTTGTATAGTTCATTTTCAACATTGTGTCTAGGAATACCACTGCTGCATTTGTTCACCCTTTGTCCCACCATTTCTGTGTCCTCCCTTTCCCTCCCCAAAAGACAAACAAGACAAAAGAAAAAGAAACCAAAACAGCAACAAAGAACAAAAGCCTCTTGTTTCCATTTCCTCAAGTTCATTTTGACAAATATTATTTCATATGATCAAATGCACATAGCTATTGCACTTTTGTGATCTACTCCTAAGAATGTCCTCCCCTTTGGCAGCCATTTACATCAAGGGAACAGCAAAGCCCACGGAGTTGAAATGATAATTTAGGGAAACAGACAGAATTCATCCCATCCCCCAGGGAAACCAGCATGCAGTATATTCTGGTTCCCAGGGAAATTGGGACCCATACTTAGAGATCCTTGCAGCTACAGAGGGATGTTACCTCCATAACTACTTGGTTGGGTTTTAATGGTGACATAACCACCATCTCCCTTGAGGGATGAATAATAATGATGCTTTAAATTTGCATAGCAATTTTACTCCACTAGTGTGTCAAGACATATTATTTTGCCTTGCATTCCAATAGTTTTTACATGAAGAAATTGAGTGTTGTTTTGTTTTGTTTTTGCTGGTCCTGGGGCCTGAATTCTGGGCCTGGGCTCTGTCCCTCAGCTCTTCAGCTCAAGGTGAGTGCTCTACTTGAGTCACAGTGCCACTTCTGGCTTTTTCTGCTTATGTGGTACTAAGGAATCAAACCCATGGTTTCATGCATGCAAGGCAAGCACTCTACCACTGAGCCAACTTCCCAGCCCTTACATGAAGAAATTGTTCTTCATTTTCCATCAGAATTTTGGTAGACTATACTACTTTTTCTCAGTACAGCTCCTGGGATGTGTGTGTGTGTGTGTGTGTGTGTGTGTGTGTGTGTGTGTGTGTGTGTGCGTGTGTGTGTGTGTGTGTGTGTGTGTGTGTGTGTGTGTGAGCCTAGCACATACTAAGTATCTGCTCTAAGTATAAGCCAACAATCTCAAATTATCCTCTGGGATTTATTGACCAAATAAATTCTTCTCTTATGTTATAACACCTTTCTTATATTATAACACACTGCAACCATGGTCCATTGTACTCTCACAATTTTACCCATCAAATTCACTTTAGAAGCATAGGAACAGGGGTGGCAATTTTAGATGCCATAAAGACTCATCAGTATTATCTTCCCATATACCTTACATATTTCCTCATCTTTCCTTTCTCCCATTTCTTAGAATTCATTTTTGGTACCTTCTCTGGTTTCAAGACAAAATGAATGTGGTATGTCAAATTAGTGGCAGTATGGGATACTACTGGCTCACACCTGTAATCCTACTACTCAGGAGGCTGAGATCTGAGAATCACAGTTCAGAGTCATCCTGAGCAGACCAACCCTTAGACCCTTATCTCTAATCAACTATCAAAAACCGGAAATAAAGTTATGGCTCAAGTGGTAGAGCACTAGACTTAGGCACAAAAGGTAAACAAGAGCATGAGACCCTGAGCTCAAGCCCAATACTATCAACAAACAAACACAAAAATAAAGTGGTGTCAGTACCACTGCAAAAAAATGGGTTTTTCACCAGTTGATTAAGGATACAGGTGGACCTGTTGCAACAATGAGAAGTACAAGTTGTCATGTCCAAAACAAGCTTTACAACGTCAGTGCAGGGGGGGAGAGGGGGAGAAGGCAAAGGATTGGGATTGGGGGGGAGGGGGGAGGTTGGGAAGTGATGTGAAGGGTAAACAAAGGAGGAGGCTGCAATGCTTGGTAAGAAATGTACACATTATCCTGCCCATGTAATTGTAACTCCTCTGTACAGTATGTTCACAAATAAAATTAAATTAAATTTTAAAAAATGGGTTTTTCAAATGTCAGGTCTGTATAACTTCTTTAAGACAAAACAATAGGACTCAGGGTTTGGTTTAGTGGTAGAAGTATGCTCAAGTCAACTCAAGTCTCTAGGTTTATCTCTAGCACTGAAAAACAATGCCAGTTACCTTAAACTTTCCTTTCTGGCTTCTCTCCATCATTGACTGAGGCATTTAAATCCTGCAAAATTTCCACAAAATGAAAGATTGTGAATGTGGGCTTAATTATTTCTCTCCTTATAGTCCATCCAGATATCGTAATCAATAGTCTTGACACTTGAGAAGACCTCCCTGTAATTATTCACACACACACACAAACACACACACACACACACACACACACACAAACAGCCTTTCCAACACACTCTATCCAGTTTTTGACCCACGTGGCCCTCATAGCCAATCTCCCATCAAGCTGTGTCCTAGATTCGGTTTCCGCCTCAATTAAGGAAGCATGGGAGACAAAGCAGCATTTATTTTTAAATTAAAAAGCCTCTTGGCTTCCTTTGCAGACTGCCTTGACTGTTCTGCCCCAATCAAAGCTGCTTTGAACCACCCTTCTGTGCTGCCAAGGCCAGGAGTAAATGTTGCTCATCCAGACCTTAATGGGCAACATTAGCGTATTAGCAACAAATGAAGGGCTGAAGTTTGTGTGGAAGAGACTCATTCCAAGACTCTTCGAAGAACACCTCTAAAACCATGAGTTATATTGTCCTAAATCTCTTTTTATTTATTCTAATTTTTATAAGCTTTTCTCGTTTCTCTTTCTTTCTTTGCCTGATTATTGCTTCCTCTTCGCCTTGCCCAATTTTAATCCTTTAAAAAAAACTAATTTTCCCCTTGGTTTATCTTATTCAAAAGTCCTTTGGGGCTCATTTTCATTTACCCCCCATCCTGTTTTTTAATACCTCCCTCCTCTCTCTCTCTCTCTCTCTCCCTCTCTCTCTCTCTCTCTCTCTCTCTCTCTCTCTCTCTCTCTCTCTCTCTCTCTCTCTCTCTCTCTCTCTCTCTCTGTATATATATCACATTTATGTTGTATTTATTTAATTTATTTTTTATAGTGCTTAGGATCTAACTCACAGCCTTGTGTATGCTAAGCAAGAACTCTACCACTGAGCCACAACCTCAGGCTCTGTATCTTCTATTTATTTATTTTTGTTAAATTTTTTTATTGTAAAGATACTATACAGAGGGTTACAGTTACATGAGTGAGGTAATGAGTACACTTTCTCTTGAACATTGTTACCCACTCCATTGTTTTCCCCCTACCATCCCCTCCCTCCCTCCCTTCCCCAAGGTTCTTTTTTTTTTTATTATTGTGATTAAGTGATTACTTAATTTCCGGAAATTCACAGTATTGTGGAATAATGATGCTCATTTAAAGTCACAAGTTCATTCTAACTTTCCTGGAGCAAATTGTCTATCACAGTCTGTAATATATAACGGTGCTCACATGTTATATACCATATATGTGATCAGCAGCATGGGGATATTTGGTAGTGGTTCAACCAGATGAGTGGGAGTTCTTTGTTTCTTAAGTCCTGTTAGTTTTGTCATATCACCTAACATTTTGTATTTATCATCCACTTATCAGGGAGACCATGTACTGTTTGTCTCTTCATTCTTGGCTTACCTCGCTCAACATGATTCCTTCTAGCTCCATCCATTTCCCTGCAAATGCCATTATTTTGTCATTTCTAATGGCTCCATAATATTCCATTGTGTATAGATACCACAATTTTTGGATCCATTCATCTGTGGTGGGGCATCTAGGTTGTTTCCATATCCTAGCTATTGCGAACAGTGCTGCAATAAACATGGAGGTGCACGTGTCCTTGTATATTGGTTCCTGTTGTTCAGGGTAGATGCCTAGAAGTGGTATGACTGGGTCGTAAGGGAGGTCAATCTTTAGCTTTCTAAGGACCCTCCAGACTGCTTTCCAAAGTGGTTGTATGAGTGTACATTCCCACCAGCAGTGTAATAGCGTTCCTTGTTCTCCACATCCCCTCCAGCATTTGTCGTTGGCTGATTTGTGGATGTGGGACATTCTGACTGGGGTAAGGTGGTATCTCAGGGTTGTCTTTATTTGCATTTCCTTCACCACCAGGGATGATGAACATTTCCTCATGTGTTTCTTTGCCATTTTTATTTCTTCATTTGAGAAGTCCCTCTTTAGTTCCCTTGCCCATTTAGTAATTGGTTTGTTGGGTTTGGGAGGGATTAGTTTCTTGAGTTCCCTGTATATACAGGATGTTAACCCCTTGTCTGATATATTGCTGGTAAATATTTTTTCCCAATTAGTTGGTTGCCTTTCTAGCTTGGTTGCGATAGCTTTATCTGTGCAGAAGCTTTTTATTTTAAGGTAGTCCCATTTGTCGAGTCTCTCTCCAATTTGTTGTGACCCTGGGACTCTGTTCAGGAAGTTCCTTCCTGTGCCTATTAGTTCAAGTGTCTCTCCTACTCTGTCCTGCAGTAGTTTCAGAGATTCAGGTTTAATGTTAAGGTCTTTAATCCATTTTGAGTTGATGTTGGTGCATGGTGATAGGCTGGGGTCCACTTTTAGTTTTCTGCATGTGGCTGCCCAGTTTTCCCAGCACCAGCGGTTGAAGAGGCTGTGTTTCTTCCATTGTATGTCTTTGGCTCCTTTGTCGAATATCAGCTGGCTGTAGGCCTGTGGATTTATTTATGGATCTTCTATTCTGTTCCATTGGTCTTCGGGTCTGTTTTTGTGCCAGTACTATGCTGTCTTTGTTATTATAGCTCTGTAGTAGAGTTTGAAGTTCGGCATGGATAGCCCTCCCATATTGTCTTTATCCCCTAGAATTGTTTTGGCTATTCTAGGTCTTTTGTTGTTCCATATGAATTTTTGGACTGTTTTCTGTATTTCAGTGATGTACATCATTGGGATTTTAATAGGAATTGCGTTGAATTTGTATATTAGTTTTGGAAGTATTACCATCTTTACTATATTAAGTCGGCCTATCCAGGAGCATGGGAGGTCTTTCCATTTCCTAGTGTCTTCTGCAATTTCTTTCTTTAACTTTTTATAGTTCTCATTAAATAGTTCTTTTACATCTTTGGTTAGGTTAATTCCTAAATATTTTATTTTTCGGGAGGTTATTGTGAATGGGGTTGCTCCCTTTATTTCCCTCTCTTCCTGTACATTATCAGTGTATAGGAAGGCAATTGATTTTTGTGGGTTTATTTTGTATCCTGCTATTTTGCCGAAGTGATTTATGATTTCTAAGAGTTTGGGGATGGAGTTTTTGGGATCATGGAGGTATAGTATCATGTCGTCTGCAAAAAGGGATAGTTTAACTTCTTCTTTCCCTATGCGGATCCCTTTAATGTCTTTTTCTTGCCTTATTGCCCTGGCTAAGGGTTCTAGGACTATATTGAAGAGGAGTGGAGACAGTGGGCATCCTTGCCTAGTTCCTGATTTTAGGAGAATTGGTTGTAGCTTTTCCCCATTAAGTATAATATTGGCTATTGGTCTGTCATAAATGGCTTTTATTGTTTTTAGAAATGTTCCTTCTATTCCTATTTTCTCCAGAGCTTTTAGCATGAATGAATGTTGAATTTTGTCAAAGGCCTTTTCTGCATCTGTGGCGATAATCATGTGATTCTTGACCTTGGCTCTGTTGATATGTTGGATTACATTTATTGACTTACGTATGTTAAACCATCCCTGTGTCTCTGGGATGAAGCCTACCTGGTCATAGTGAATTATTTTTTTATGTGTTTCTGGATTCTGTTAGCTAGAATCTTGTTAAGGATCTTTGCATCTGTGTTCATCAAGGAGATTGGCCTGTAATTCTCCTTTTTGGTTGGGTCTTTGCCTGGTTTGGGGATGAGTGTGATATTGGCTTCGTAGAATGAGTTTGGGATAGCTCTTTCCTTCTCTGTTTCTCTGAAGAGCTTGAGGAGTATGGGTATTAGTTCTTGTTTAAAGGTCTTATAGAATTCTGCTGTGAATCCATCTGGTCCTGGGCTTTTTTTTGTTGGAAGACTTTTGATAGCTTCCTGTATCTCATTATAAGATATTGGCTTATTTAATTGGTTAACTTCTTCTTTGCTCAGTTTGGGCAACTTGTATTTCTCTAAAAATGCATCCATTTCTGCCCGATTTTCTTCCTTTAGAGAGTATAGCTTTTGAAAGTAGTCTGTTAGAATTGTTTGGATATCTTGGGTACGTGTTGTGATGTTTCCCGTGGCATCCCTAATCCTATTAATATGGGTTTCCTCTCTTCTTTTTTTAATTAATCTAGCCAATGGGCCATCAATTTTGTTTATTTTTTCAAAGAACCAGCTTTTTGTTTGGTTTATTTTGGTTATGGTTTTCTGATTTTCTAATTGGTTAATCTCTGCTTTTAATTTGGTTATCTGGCTGGCTTCGTCTAGTAGCTTTAGGTCCCATTTTTTCTTGTTTTTCTAGCTGTTTTAATTGCAACATGAGATTATTTACTTGGTCTGTCTCCATTCTCTTGATGTGGGCACTGAGGGCAATAAATTTGCCCCTCAGGACTGCTTTTGCTGTGTCCCACAAGTTTCTTTGTGAGGTGTTTTCATTTTCATTGAGTTGTAGGAAATGCTTTATTTCTTCTCTGATCTCTTCTGTTATCCAGGCATTGTTAAGGAGTGTGCTGTTCAATTTCCATGTATTAGAGAAATTTCTGCGGTATGCTTTGTTATTGAGAGCTAGCTTGATTCCACTGTGGTCAGATAGGATACAGGGGATTATGTCGATCCCTTTGTATTTGCTTAAGTTCCTTGCATGAACTATGATATGGTCTATTTTGGAGAAAGTTCCGTGAGCTGCTGGGACGAATGTGTACTGTGTTGTTTTAGGGTGAAATACTCAGTAGATGTCAGTTAATTCCGCTTGAAGTATGGCCTCTCTTAATTCGGTAGCTTCTTTGCCAATCCTCTGGTTGGTAGACCTGTCCTTTGGTGAGAGTGGTGTGTTAAAGTCTCCTAGTATTATCGTATTGGGATCTATTTTATTCTGTAAGTTTGAGAGCATTTGTTTGACATATCTGGGTGCACCAATATTGGGGGCATATAAGTTGATGATGGTTATATCCTCCTCTTGGATTGTTCCCTTTATTAATGTGTAGTGTCCGTCCTTGTCTTTCTGTACTGATTTTAATGAAAAGTTTATTTTGTCAGATATCAGGATAGCTACACCTGCTTTCTTACTGGGGGCGTTTGATTGGTAGATCCTTTTCCACCCCTTCACTCTGAGTTTGTTTGTATGTTTGGCTGAGAGGTGGGTCTCCTGAAGGCAACAGATGGATGGGTCTTGTTTTCTGATCCAGTCCTCAGTTCGTTTTCTTTTAATTGGCGAATTCAGCCCATTTATATTAAGAGAAAGTATAGAGAGATGCATTGTTGTCCCTGCCATTCCGTTTTCCTAAGTTTTTCTTCTTTCCTTTCCTCCTGTGCTTGCTCAGTTAGACTTTGAGTAACGCATGTTTGGGGCAGGCCCCTGTTCCTGGTTGCTTTCTTCAGGTTGTGTCCCCACTCTTAGAATTCTTTGTAATGCTGGCTTAATGTTTATGTATTCATTTAGTTTTTCTTTGCTATTAAAAGTTTTCAGTTCTCCATCGAATGTGAATGCTAGCTTTGCCGGGTATATCAGTCTGGGTTGGCAGTTATTGGCTCTCAGGGCTCTTATGGTGCTTTCCCAGGCTTTTCTTGCATTCATTGTTTGTGTGGAGAGATCTGCAGTGATTCTTATTTTTTTCCCATTGTAGTATAGCTCCTTCTTCATTTTTGCTGCATGCAGGATTGTTTCCTTATTATTCAGATCTATCATTTTTACTATAATGTGTCTAGAAGTGTTTCTCCTGGGGTCTTGCTTGTTGGGTGTTCGATAAGCTTTTGTGATGTAGTTAAGATGGTCGTTTTTGAGGTGGGGAAAATTTTCATTGATTATATTGTTAAATAGGTGTTGCATTCCCTTGCTCTGGAATTCATCACCTTCGTCCACTCCAATTATGCGAAGGTTAAATTTTTTAGCATTATCTGCTTGCTCTTGAATATCCCTTTGGTTTAATTTGAGTGATTTTTCCATATCTGTCACTTTTTGGTCCAGTTGGTGTATTCTGTCTTCTGCATCTGACACTCTACCTTCCATTTCATTCACTCTGTTGACAGTGGCTTCTATTGTGGTTTGCATGGAGGAAATGGATCCCTTTATGGATTCAATGTTGGTTCTCAGAGTACTGATCTCACCTCTTAATGAGGTATGCATTACCTCTAATTTGGCATTAATCTCACTTCTTACTGAGGTTTGTGCAGCTTCTATTTTTGCATGCATTTCTTGTTTGATACCCTGTATCTCTTTGGATAGTTCATCCTTGTGCTCTTTCAATTTCTGATCAATTTCTCGCTTTATTTCTTGAGTCATTGCCTCCAGCAACCCTTGGATGTAGCTTTTGTCTTCCATTCCTGCTTTGCTCCCACTGGGGCTCTCCCCTGCATGGCTGCTGGCTTTTGAGGTGAGCTTGCTGTCCTGGGTGGTGGTAAACCTTGTGATTTTTCTCTGTGATTTTCGCATGGAGGTTCAGGAGACTGCTCTTCAATTTTGTTTTGGTGTGTCTGTCTTTGCTTGGTTGCTGATTCTGTATTGGTAGAGAGAGTCTGTGCCTGATCTGGGTTCTGTTGGGAGCCTATTTCCAGCTGCTATTCTGACTTACTTAGGATTCTCAGCTCTCTGCTGTAGATTGCTGGCAGTTCCCGCCTTTGGAAGGGTTGAGCAGCCTAGACTGCTTGTGTTTGCTCCTACGGGTGCTCTTGTGAAGAACAGATGCTCTGGATGCACTCTCCCAAATACTGGAGTCTGCTGTGGGCTCCTGATGTGTTTTTGTTTGTTTGTTTTGGACTGGTTGTGGGCTTGAACTCTAGGTTTGGGTGCTGTCCCTCAGCTTTTCAGCTCAAGGCTGGCACCCTACCATTTGAGCCACAGTACCACTTCTGACCCTTTTTGCTTTTGTGATGCTGAGGAATCAGATCCAGGGCCTCATACATCCAAGACTATCACTCTATTGATGAGCCGCCTTAACAGTCTGAGCTCCTGCTTACTATCAAGTGCTGGCAGCCTGTGTTGCCCAATTCCCAGTCTAGTGTATATGGGTGGAGTTTTGGTGGGGTTTGGGCTTCTCTTGTCCTGGGCCTCCAGGTCTTTTGTTGTCACAGGCGTGCTTCCCGGGGGAGTGTTGTTTCCTGGTTTTCTCCCCTCTGTTGAGGTGTATGCTCAGCGTTTTACTTCAATTGGGAGGAGTTGGTTGTGTTGTTCAGACGCCGGATCCCCGGGCCTGGTTCCGGCCCCAGCCTGGAGCGCGCTTGTTAGGCCTGTGCTGATGTGTATACCACCTAGGTTATACAGCCTGGGGGACACAGTTCAAATTTCTTCTACTGTTGGTAGTCTTGACCCAGGGGCGCTGTTCCTGGCTTGGGCATTTAAGCTCCCTTCCAGGGGTGCTCTTGCTCTAGCCTGGCCAGCTGAGTGTGCTCCACGGGCTGGTGGAGCTCTCAAACAGTTCCCAATTTTAGTGGGTTCTGTGGTTCGGGTGTTGGCGTAGGGAGTCTAGGTCAGGGTCTGGGGATTCCCTCCAGCTCTGGTCTCCCTTGAGGGATACACTTCCCCTGTGGGGTACTCACCCTGGAGCTGGTTGTTTCTGTGTGGTGTAGGTCATCAGTTGTTGTTGCAATCTGGGCTGGGTTGGGCGATGGTGGCTCTGTGTGATTCTTTTCTGTCTCTGCCTCTGTCGAAGCTGTCGGGTCAAAAGTGTCCACGCTCAGGCAGCTTCTTCGCGGTACCTCTGGGGCCTGAGCGGCCCCGCCGGGTCGTTGCGATCACGATCGGGCGGGCAGGTGGTCTGCGGACAGGTCCCTTTGTCGCGCTGCTGGTGCCGAGCGGCTTTGGCGGGATGGAGCCTCTCTGCTCGGGTGGAGAGTGAGGGGTGGGGGTGGGATCCTTGTGGAGACTCCCGGCTGGTAGGTTTCTCTGTTCCTGGCGATCCGCTGTTCTGCAAACCAGTACCTGGTGATCTGCAGGCGGCCCCCTGTGTCTCTGCTGTGTCTCTGGGGCTCTGGCAGCCCCCGCCAGGCCGGCTGGCCTGCGGCTTGTTGCACTGCCGCGCGGCCAGTAAAGGTTGGGGGAGGGGTCTTCGCTTTTCTCTGTTCTGAAATTCTTCTTTTCCTCTCTTTCTTTTTTTGTTGTTCTCCGCCTCTGGTTTTTCTCTGAGTGTTTGTCTTTTTGTTGTTGTCGGTCTCTTGGCGAGATTAAGCGTTGGAACTCGAACTCTCTTTTTGGTTTGGAGAGAGCTGTGGCGTTTCCCTACTGCCCCGTCGCCATCTTGGTCCCCCCTCCTTGTATCTTCTATTTAAAAAGAAATAAATGGGGCCAGATATGGAAGGATGTCAGTAACCCTAGAGAGTTAGAATGGAGAGAATTGAGCATATAAAGCCAACCTGGGTTACACAGGCAGATCCTGTCTCAAAATAACAAGGAAACAAGGAGCTTAGGAGAGAGAAAGAGAGAGAGAAAAAAGGAAGGAAGGAAGGAAGGAAGGAAGGAAGGAAGGAAGGAAGGAAGGAAGGAGGGAAGGAAGGAAGGAGGGAAGGAGGGAGGGAGGGAGGGAGGAAGGGGAGGGAGGGAGGGAGGGAGGGAAAGAAAGAAAGAAAGAAAGAAAGAAAGAAAGAAAGAAAGAAAGAAAGAAAGAAAGAAAGAAAGAAAGACAAGGAAAGAAGGAGAGAGAATATCAGTGACTCATCTATAATCCTAGCTACTCAGAAGGTGGAGATCTGGAAGACGGCAGTTTAAAGCTATTCTGGGAACAATAGTCCATAAGACTCCATATCTAGAATAATCAGCAAAATCCTGGAGGCATAACTGAAGGACTAGAGAGCCAGCAGAGCAAGCTAGCCAAGTGAGCACAAAGCCTTGAGTTCAAGTCCTGATACCAACAACCCGCCCCCTCAAATGAAGAAAGGAAATAGAAGCTAACATGTAGTTCAAAAGTAGAGAGAGAGAGAGAATCACAAACCTTCTCATTATTCTTACCATTTCTTGTCCCTTAACATTGATCTGAAGGAATAAGATGTTTAGTATTAATTGTAATCATCAAATTTTGAAGCAATTCAAACATCTATCAGCTGGCAAATATACATATTGTCAATATGTCCACACAGTGGAATATGGCTATCAATAAAAAAAAATACTAGAGGGAAAAACTGGGAGAGAGTGAGAAAAGGGGTGACTGTTAGGAAAATGGAAAAAGGAAAGAAAGAGGCTGGACTTGATCTTCCACAGGCCAGGACTGCTTATTGAGCTATAGCAGCAAGGGGCACAGCTTCCCATGGGCTTGGAGACTGTGCAAAGAGGTGAGATAGGAGTTGGATTTTAATGAGGTCCGAGCAAGAAGGCAGAGGTTAATGAAAAAGTAATTAGGTTTAAGGAGGTGAGGGCTTTTCAGTTGGGCCCACAAAGGAATGTTACAGCCAGGCTTAGGTAGATTGCCCTGCCTGTATCAGGCAGTCTGCACATATCTTTGGTGGCTTACCTGACATCTGTATACATCTGGGAAGACAGGATGGAGGTCAGTCCTTCCGTGACATTGTCCAAAAAGAATTGTACTCCTTACCTGACATATGTAACTGTAGTCCCTCAGTACACCACCTTTATAATGACAATAAAAAATAAGTTACTAATAAACACAACATCATGGATGGATCTCAAAATAACTTTTGAGCAAAAGAAAAGCCAAACAAACATACAATGGTCTATACTGAACTGGGGACATGGCTTAACTGGTAGAGTACCCACCTGTCTAGCAAGTATGAGGCCCTGAGTTCAAGAACCAAAAATAAGGGGGTAACATAAGTAAATGAATAAAAGAATATTTACTATATAATTATACTTATATGAAGTTCAAGAATAGTCCAAACAAGTAGGGAACTGGTGGCTCATGCCTATAATCCTATTTAAGAGGCTAAGATCTGAGGATCTTCAAAGCCAAACTTGGCAGACATATCTGAGACTCTTATCTCCAATTAACTAGCACAAATCATCTTTCATTCAGTTTCTGTCTCTTTATCCAAGTCAGAGTCCTGTAAATGTGCCCTTCACTGGGATGACTCTTAACCTGTGTGGTCCATCAGGATACCCAGGCTGTAGACACAGGTTTTCCCATCAAGCCATTCATCTAAGTAATTACAGAAAATGTTGTTAAGTGTGGAAAAGATGGGATCTCTAGGGGATACAGCTGATCAATACACATTCTTTTCAATAAGCACTGACAAGGGAGGGAGAGACTTTTTATTATTTTCTTGGTTTTCTGATAAAGTTTAGTTGAAGAAAAAGTAAAAGATTGGGCATGGTGGTCTAAGTTTATAATCCCAGCAATCAGCTAAGGTAGGAGGATCCTGAGTTTGAGGCCAGCCTGGGCTGCATGGTGAGACATTATCTCATAAAACAAAATAAAATAAATAAATAATAAGAGTAGAATAAAACTAAATACAAAGAGAGAAAGACAGAACTTGGTAGCAGGTTTTAAAAAGATGGGATAAGTGCTGGTAACTCAGTTAATCAGGGAGCTGAGATCTGAGGATCATGGTTAGAAACCAACCTGGACAAAAAAGTCCATGAGACTCTTATCTCCAATTAGCCACCAGAAAGCTGGAAGTCGAGCTTTTGCTCAAGTGGTAAAGTGCTAGTCTTGACCTAAAATGCTCAGAAACAGTACCCAGGCCCAGAGTTTAAGCCCCAGGCTGGCACACACACAAAATAATAATAATAATAATAATAATAAAGATAGGGTAGGGCCTGGTAATGCTGGGCCTCATGCATGATCATACTTCCGAGCCACACACCTAGCCCCTAAATAAGGCTTTAATACACATTAATGAGGAAGATAGTGGATTAATTCTTTTATTTAAATTTACTTTATTGTTATTATAGAGGTGATATACAGAAGCGTTACATTTACATGCATTAGATAGTAATTTCATTTCATTAGATAGTAATGTCATTTGTTTCTCATTCTCTCCCAGTCCCTCTCTCACATCTCCACCCATGAGTTGTATAGTTACGACAACAAATTCAAAAAATAAAAATAAAAGACTTGGAAAGAATTAACCACCTTGCCCAATTACAATTGATCCTAATTTTTATAGATGTACAAAAGTACTTCTCTTTGTTGGATGACTTGTTTCTTCTGAAAAAGGCACACTGTTTGCCTATAGAATGTCTGAAACTCTAAAGTTCCAGCTACTTTTGGGCACAGTAATGGATTTTTCTTCTTTCTAAGCCAGCTTGAGCTTTATTTATGTCATCTGCTGCTATACATCATCTGACCAAAGCAGGTATTCCCTACTTGAAATATATAAATTGATTTTCATGTCACCTTGTGCCCACATATTACCTAATTACTTTTGTTTCCTTTCTTGGCAAGCAAGTATTGTCTAAACATATCACACACAGCTAATTGTATTAGGAAGACAACTCCAATAAGACTCACCAAGAGGGCTGGGAAGGTGGCTCAGTGGTAGAGCGCTTGCTTTGCATGCCTGAGGCCCTGGGTTCCATTCCCCAGCACCACATAAGCAAAAAGAAAAAAGCCGGAAGTGGCACTGTGGCTCAAGTGGTAGAGCTCTAGCCTTGAGCTGAAGAGCTGAGGGACAGTACCCAGGCCCAGAGTTCAGGCCCCACGGCTGGACCCTCCCCCCCCCCAAAAAAAAAGACTCACCAAGAGCTAGGCGCCAGTGGCTCACTCTTATAATCGTAGGTACTCAGGAGGCTGAGATCTGAGGAATATAGTTTGAAGCCAGCCATGCAGACAAATCTATGAGACTCTTATCTCCAATTAACCAACAAAAAGCTGGAAGTGGAGCTGTGGCTCAAGTGGTAGAGTGCCAACCCTGATTGAAAAATCTAAGGGACAGTTCCTAAGCCCTGAGTTCAAGCCCCAGTACCAGCACACACACACACACACACACACACACACACACACACACACACACACACACACACACACACACACACACACACACACACAGAGAGAGACTGCCAAACAGGTCAGACAGGTATTTATTCATCCAACAAGCAGTTGTTGGCAGCGTACTATGCATCCAGGATTAGATAATGTGAAGTCTGCTGCATCCTAATTCTGTCCCTTTAAATTACATTTGAGTACAAAGAAAATAGGGCAATCTGTGATTATGCATATATTCATTACAAACTACTGCACAAATATTTGGCTCATAACCATGAGTTAAATGGTATGACATTTCTATGAGAAAATTAATTACTTGAACATGTGTTGTATAAAATATGTCAAATCATTTATTTGGATATTGTAAATTGCATATTAGTTTTTCACCAGAGGAAAGCCACAAGAAATAAACATGAAATATACACTCTATACATTGTAAATGTCATGTTATGCCCCAGGGATTTTTGCAAGTGAACAATTTTTTTCCAGATGACGTGAGTGACATCCAAAAGATCATAAGATCACCAGTCCAATGAGTTCTTCACGCATTTTACCATTATAACTATTGACAAATTGTCTATTTAAAGACTATGCTTCTTGCAAATAACTATGTGTAAAAAATGAATAGATTAATAATCTCAGATACCAAACTGCCAACTAAAATAGTTTGGAATTCTAACAGCATAAAATAGCCTAAAAGAAAGATAGAAAGACGTATGGGGTAGTGTGGAATAGCTCCATTCTGATGCTTTTTTATGGCTTCAACAATTTTGAGGGATGGGGATTTATGTAAAGGTCAGTGAGTTAGAGATTGTCATAAATGTCACTTGAGGTCGATCTCTAATAAAGGATGGTGTAAGAGAAATAAATTTAGAAAAAGAAATATGTAAGGTTAAATACACCAATAAAATAAAACCAGTATTGTTTACTGAGGGCCAAGAAACATTCAGAAACAGAAGAAACTTCCCCCAGTGACACACTAAGGGTTTGCTCTGAATGCTCCAGAGGGCATATGTTTATTCAACCAGGCATAAAGCACCATCTTCTCCATATTCATAGAAGTATAGGGCAAGAGCAATACCATCCCATAAATGAACCATGTTAGAACAGGTTTTCATTATTTCCTCCTTGGTTTTAGGCCCTTGTTGTTCATCCTATAAAATACCCTAGCTTGTTTAATTAGAATGTCTGTCAAACTTCTCATTTACAAAATGGTATTTGTCCTTCTAGTCACAGAATTTACAAATGGCTTAATTTATTTCTCATTTTCTTAGTTTCAGTACAATCATTCTCTGGGCTGGAATTCTTTACTTAAACACATTTGCACTGAGACTGTGCTTTTTATCTTGGACACTGAGCTGCATCTCTCTGCTTTGATTCAATCTTCATGTGTGAATTGTGTTGCTGAAATTACATTGGGCAGGATGAGCTCACTGAGAGTAATGTGCATGTTGTGGGTATTGTGTCTCAGGAGACAATAAGGAGCTATTTTTGTGTGCTGACTTGGAGTCAACCCATGATTTGACACTTTAAACTGTTTATTGAGACAAGGTCTCACAATGTAACCAAAGCGGGCCCCAAACTCTTGATCCTCCAGACTCAGCCTCCTGAGTGCTAGGATTATAGGTATGCACCACCATGCCAGGATCAAAAGATTTTTTTTCTAAAAGGTTTTGTATAGGATGGACAGGAGGAATATATATATGTAGGGAGCCAGGGTAAACGCCATTACAAGATGGCGCCCACTCCCTTGCAGCTTTGAGGTAACCACTCCATTTCAGGCGGTGCTTGGCGGGACGGTGGGTCCTGGGCTTTGCGCATGCGTGAGCCACATAGAGTCCCCAGCCAATCCCGTGGCACCTGGTGACGGTGAAAGGCAGATGACCAATGATAGACCGACCCGTGTCCCTATTCCCTATATAAGTGGCCATGTTTCGGGTGCACGCGCTCTCGCGCTCAAGCTCTCCCATAAATTAAAAGGCTCTCCAATAAAGCGTGATCTGAGAAGACTCCTGGTGTGGTGGTCGTTTTTTCTCGCTGGCTGAGAAGGTGTTCGCCGCAAGTGGTGCCGAAACCCGGGACCCGCGCGAGAGGCCGTACAGGAGCCAGAACTCAACACACGGAGAGGGGACGTCGGTAAGTATCCCCCGGTATGCTGTTCACTGTAGATTTAGATATTTATTGGTTGCTTGCATTGCTTCTTCCTTTGTGACTTGTCTTTTTGATGGTGCGCACTTGCCTCGAGGAGGGAGGGTTTGATTTAATCCAGGAAGGATGCAAAGTACTAACACGGCATCAGGATAGTCTATCAGAGTCAGCATCCAGTAATGGGGAGGAAAATAGGCCTAAAAGAAAAAGGGAAAAAAGACAAAAGGATCCTAAAGAATTAAAGCAGGAGGGACTGCAGCCCTCACAAAAGGAGAAGGGTCTTAGGGAGGAGGGGGTCTCAAGGAGACCCCTATGCCCTTCTTTAAAAGCAAACCGGTTCTCAGCCCTACATGTGGAAGGGCAGGACCAAGAATGCAGTGATCTTGTGAGTGACTCAGAGGAAGAAATGTTAGAGGAGGAGGGAGAGCAGCTCGATCCAGCTGATAGTGAAGACTTAGAAGAGGCTGCGGCTGAGTATGAGGCAGACAGATATGGGGGGTGGCGCCCCCTAGGGGTGGGAGTACCGCAGCAGCCAGGAAGAGGAAACGGAGCTGGCCCTCACCCGTCGGCCCCCCCGCCGTGCCTGCCGGAGGGGCGGAGTCACTTTATAAAAGGAAGCACCTGGTCGCGGCTGGCGGCCGCTTTTCCAGTTTTTGAAAATCCAATTACTAATGAAAGAAATTTTGAGCCGGTTTCCTACTCCCAGTTAAAAGATTTAGTTGAGGCAGTCCGGACTTATGGGGTGACGGCCAATTATACCACTGCCTTGCTTCGAAGGCTGACTATTAATGCTATGATTCTGTGGGAGCAAAAACTGTTCAATATTTTCCTGAATTAGTGGCTAAACAGGCAATTTTGGTCTGAAAAAAAAAAGGCAATTTTGGGTATAAAGTATTGTTTGATGCACTTTGCAAAAATTCCAGATAAATTAATTATTCCACACACCTGTGAGCAAGTTGAAATTTTAGCAGCCACAGCGGATATGTGGGCAATTCTTGTTTGCTCATTTCCAAATGTAATTGATAACCATTATCCTAAGCATCCTCTGCTTGCCATAGTTAACAAAAATTTAGTGTATTTTCCTGTTGTCACTTCAAAGGAGCCCTTGGTTGATGCTCTGACCATCTTTACGGATGGATCAAAATCTGGACAAGGTGCCCTTTTTGTTCAAGGACACAAACAGCCGGTAGTCTTTAATTTTCGGCCGAATGTCCCACAGGCTGTTGAATGTTTAATTGTGCTTGAAGTTTTTAAAAGATTTGATCAACCTTTTAATTTATTTTCTGATTCACTATATGTTGTGAATGCCGTTGCTTCTCTTGAAGTTGCTGCTTCAATTAAGCAGGCCAGTACAATTTCTAATGTTTTGTTACAGATTCAATCCCTTATCTTAAACAGAAAACACCCTTTCTATATTGGACATATTCGCGCCCACTCTATGTTGCCGGGCCCGATGGCAAGGTGTAATGATTTGGTGGACCAGGCAACTCGGGCTGTGGCTCTGGTCGCTGCTAATCCTGTAGAATTGGCAAAAGACTTTCATAGATTGTATCATGTACCCGCAAATACCCTTAGGAAAAGATATAATTTGCCCAGGCATGTGGCAAGAGATACTGTTAAAGCCTGTAAATCCTGTGTTACCTTTCTTCATCCTCCCCATGTGGGGGTAAACCCCAGGGGGTTGAGACCAAACGCCCTATGGCAAATGGATGTTACTCATCTGACAGAATTTGGTAAGTTGAAATATTTACATGTGTCTATCGATACCTTTTCTGGTGTCATTCATGCCACACCTCTGGCAGGAGAAAAGGTGTCTCACGTCAAAATACACTGCTTAGAAGCTTGGGCAGCTTGGGGAAAGCCCCTTAGACTTAAGACGGATAATGGCCCTGCTTATACTTCCCATGGTTTTCGCACCTTTTGCGCACAAATGCAGGTTGCCCACACCACCGGATTGCCCTACAATCCTCAAGGACAAGGTATAGTGGAAAGAGCTAATAGAAGCATAAAAGAAATGCTTCAAAAACAAAAAGGGGGAATTGCTGAGTCAGCGTCCCCCAGGGAAAGACTTTCTCTTGCGCTCTTTACCCTTAATTTTTTAATTCTAAATGACAACGATCAGTCTGCCGCAGATCGGCATATGACAAGAGACCCCATGGATACTAAAGACATGGTTATGTGGAAGGATGTTATTAATAATAAATGGTATGGACCGGATCCGGTAATAACGAGATCCAGGGGAGCTGTTTGTGTTTTTCCACAGAGTCAAGAAGTACCTCACTGGGTGCCAACGAGACTGACCAGGCCGGTGGAGACTGCAGCAGAACCCCCTCTTGAAGATGCCATCCACTCGTCTCCTGATGCAGCTGATCTTCCTGCTGTTAGCAACAGTGCTAATAGCAACCCCTGTGATAGCTAAACTAATGGCTGTGGGCTGTCACCAGGGCCTGGCCAGTTCCTATGCCCCTGCATGCAGACTCCCTTTTTCTCCCCACCTTATTTTCCGCAGATTGTAGGATGGAAGACTGGATTGCCTCTGCGGTGTCCTTTTTCAAAGAGTGGGTGGGAGTCGGAATGTTTTTAGCCTGCTGCTTGGGAGGATGCGTGGTCTGCCTATGGTTGGTCTGTTGCCTTCGAGCCCAAACCAGAAGGGACAAGGTTGTTATCTCGCAAGCATTAGCCGCTTTGGAGAGTGGATCCTCACCCCAGATCTGGCTGTCGGCCCTGAGAGGCAATTAAGCCTTACCATCCCGCATAGCCTTAGCACCCCGAGGGATCAGGGGATCCCATTGCACCGGGACAGGTATGCAATTTGCAATTTGGGACAGGGTGCGAGGCAGTGCACTGCACTTGAGGAGGACCATCTCCTCAAGAAGAGCATGCTGGGTTGCAAGTGGGTTGATGCCCAAGATCCCACCTCTGCAAAAAAGGCATCGGACAGGCCTGGTCATCACTGGGGAAGGCACGCCCCTCAGGCAAAGGCCAGTGCAAGGTCCTCTCATTAATGTTTTAGACAGAGGCCCAACCTCTACTCTTACCTGTCACCAAAAAACAAAAAGGGGGAACTGTAGGGAGCCAAGGTAAAAGCCATTACAAGATGGCGCCCACTCCCTTGCAGCTTTGAGGTAACCACTCCATTTCAGGCGGTGCTTGGCGGGACAGTGGGTCCTGGGCTTTGCGCATGCGTGAGCCACGTAGAGTCCCCAGCCAATCCCGTGGCACCTGGTGACGGTGAAAGGCAGATGACCAATGATAGACCGACCCGTGTCCCTATTCCCTATATAAGCGGCCATGTTTCGGGTGCACGCGCTCTCGCGCTCAAGCTCTCCCATAAATTAAAAGGCTCTCCAATAAAGCGTGATCTGAGAAGACTCCTGGTGTGGTGGTCATTTTTTCTCGCTGGCCGAGAAGGCGTTCGCCGCATATATATAAATATTTTCTGGTAAAGCCTGTAACTTACCTACTGAATCTGACACATAGTGAGTTATACATACATACATACATATATACATACATACATACATACATAAATGTTATATATTGTAAGCTATATATTAGATGTACTTTAAAATATATAGTATATTTATTATGTATTATATATTGATACAAATCCTAAGTTATGTTTTATATACCCTAACTATATGAATTATAGCTTATTATCCTGCATGAAAAAATACAGAAAGAAGCCTGTTCTTGATTATTTAGTTTTTTTTTAATTGTGAAAATACTGTACAGAGGGGTTACAATTACATGGGCAAGATAGTGAGTACATTTCTTATCAAGCATTGTAGCCTCCCCCTTTGTTTACCCTTCCCATCCCTTCCCATCCTCCCTCCCCCCCACCCAATCCTCCCCCACCAAGTTGTAAAGTTCGTTTTCGACATGACAACTTGTACTTCTCATTGTTGCAACAGGTCCACCTGTATCCTTATTTAAACCACTTGTTTTTCCCCTTCCCCTCCACAAATTATACTGACATCAAATACAGTGAAAGCAGGGGTGATACTGTGGGGAAGGGACATACAAAGCAACAAAGAAATAATATTATAATTGCATTAGAAACAAATGCATGAAAGAAAAAACATTTAAAATACATATCTTAGGGTTCATTTTACTAACATCACATTATCTGACCTTTTCTGCTTGACTCATACATATACTAGATATTGCAAATAAGAGAAATCATGGGACCTATGTTTCTTTGGGCCTGGCTTACTTCACTTAATATAATTTTTTCCATGTCTTTCCATTTCCTAACAAATGGGGCAATGTCATTCTTTCTGATGGAGGCATAGAATTCCATTGTGTATATATACCACATTTTCTTGATCCATTCATCTACTGAGGGGCATCTGGGTTGGTTCCAGATCTTAGCTACGGTAAATAATGCTGCAATAAACATAGTTGTGCTGGTAGCTTTAGTGTGGTCTTGTTTGTAAACATTTGGGTAAATGCCCAAAAGTGGGATTGCTGGGTCATAGGGGAGCTCTATGTGGAGTCTTTTGAGGAACCTCCATATTACTTTCTAAAGTGGTTGAACAAGTTTACACTCCCACCAACAATGAAGTAAGGTTCCCTTCTGTCCACATCCCTTCCAGCATCTGTTGGTATTAGAGTTCTTGATTTTTGCCATTCTAACTGGGGTGAGGTGGTATCTCAATGTTGTTTTGATTTGCATTTCTTTTATGGCTAGGGAGGTTGAGCATTTCTTCATGTGTCTATTGGCCATCCTTCTTTCTTCTTCACAGAAGTTTCTCTTTAAGTCATTAGCCCACTTATTTATTGGGCAGTTGTTTCTTTGAGGATTTGTTGTTGGGGGATTTAATTTTTTGAGTTCCAAGTATATTTTAGATATGAGACCCTTGTCTGTTGTATGGCTAGTGAAGATCTTCTCCCAATCCGAGGGCTTTCTATTGATCTTGCTAGCTATGTCCTTTGCCATGCAGAAGCTCTGCAACTTCATGCAATCCCATTTGTCCAACCTTTCTTTGATTTGTTGTGTTTCCGGGTCTCTATTCAGAAAATTTCGGCCTGCGCCAAGGAGACCTAGGGTTTCTCCTATTCCATCCTGTAATGTTTTCAGAGTGTCTGCTTTGACTCCAAGGTCTTTGATCCATTTGGAGTTGATTCTGGTGCAGGGTGATATATAAGGATCTAGCTTTAGTTTTCTACAAGTAGTTAACCAATTTTGCCAGCACCATTTACTGAAGAAGTTGTCTTTCTTCCATTCAATTTTTTTAGCTCCCTTATCAAAGATTAGATGGCTATAGGTCTGTAGGTTCATTTCTGGGTTTTTAATTCTATTCCATTGGTCCTGAGGTCTGTTCTTGTGCCAGTACCAAGCTGTTTTGATTACTATGGCTTTATAGTAGAGTTTGAAATTTGGTATTGATATTCCTCCAGCAGTGTTCTTTCCGTTGAGGAGCGTTTTTGCTATTCGGGGTCTTTTATTGTTCCATATGAATTTTTGGATTGCCTCTTCTATTTCCTTGAAGAATGAGGTTGGCATTTTGATAGGTATCGTGTTGAATTTGTAGATAGCCTTGGGAAGTATTGCCATTTTCACGATGTTAATCTTGATTATTTAGTTTTTAAGTGAAGAACTAATAATTAAAAATGATAAATTTCAACTTTAGCAATCATTGTGGTCTAAAAGTTTTTGTGTCTTCCCTCCCCATAAAAATTCATATTACGGTCCCAATCTCCTAAGGTAGGGCATGAACATGGAGTCTCTTGAATGGGAGTAGTGCCTTCATAAAAGAGGTCCAGAGATGTAGCTCATTGGTAAGCCACTTGTCTAGCATATGCAAGGTCACTGGCTCAACCCTCACTCAGGAAACAAGGGTAGGAGAGTCAAAAGGGAGGTCGACCTAGGCTAGGCTACATAGCTAGACTTTGTCTCAAAAACAAAATTTTTTTGAAACACACACACACGTTTTGTACTGGTGTCCCAGGCCTGTAATCCTAGCTGCTCAGGAGGCTGAGATCTGAGGACTGCAGTTCAAAGCCAGTCTGGGCAAGAAAGTCCCTGAGATTCTTATCTCTAGTTAACCTTCAAAAAGCTCCTGAGTAGCTAGGATTAGAGGTGTGAGCCACCTGCACCCAGTGGGTCTCAGTAATTTTATGCTTGGGCTAGTCTCCATCTCCCGGGTAGCTAGGATTACAGGTATGAGCTACCCTGTCAGTGCCCAGCCCTGACAAGGATTTTAAAGCAACAATCACAAAAATGTCAAGGAAGGAGCAATTATAAATATAGCTAAAGCAAATGAAAAAATAGAAAGTCTAAGAAATAGAAAGCATGCTAATAAAAAAAGATTAAAACCAAATGGAGACTATAGAACTGAAAAATACAATAAAATGTTATAACTCACTGATAATTAGTATAAACTTTCTCTACTTAAAAATATGTTGGGTCCATGGGCAAATTGAAATGTATTTTTAGTATGCAGGTGGGTTTCATTTTTTTATTTTTTTATTTTTATTTTTTTTATATTTGATTTTTTGGTCCGGTCGTGGGGCCTGAACGCTGGGCCTGGGCGCTGTTCCTCAGCTCTTCAGCTCCAGGCTAGGCTCTACCACTTGAGCCACAGCGCCACTTCTGGCTTTTTTCTTTTTGCTTATGTGGTGCTGGGAAATCAAACCCAGGGCCTCATGCATGCAAGGCAAGTGCTCTACCACTGAGCCACCTTCCCAGCCTGGGTTTCACTTTTATGGAAGGATAGAAGTTTTCTGCGATTGATGGGTTGTTTTCATTTTTTGTTAATTTTTCGCGTTTTGTTACTATATTTTTGTGGCAAGTTCTGGATTATCTTCATGTACCATCTATATTCTGTCTTATGAAGAGAACAACACTGGAGGAGCATAAAAAGCTTTATCTACTTTTATTTGCTAATAGTTGGTTTTACTTTTTAAGTCAACCAAAATAAAACAAACAACTCACTGATAGACCGTAAGGAAAATAGACCTGCTCTAGGTGGTTTTATGTTGTACATCCAACAGCAGTTTCCAGGTTGCACCTAGCCTCAAGTTACTCTATTTTATAAAATAATAGTTTTTTAAAAAAAAAAAACAATAGTTTTAACCTAAGTTACTCTGTTTTGAGTATAAATGCCAAGACAGAATGACTGTACACTTTGTTTATGCAAGTAAACAACACTTCTGCCAGCACACTATGAGGTAGAAACTGATCATTTATTTGTGCCAATAAATAATTACACCTGTGAATATATATATGTATATATATGATATATATATATATATATCAGAAACACCAAATATATAAGCTTATTCTTTTTTTAATTTAATTTTATTTTATTTGTGAACATACTGTACAGAGGGGTTACAATTACATGGGCAGGATAATGCGTACATTTCTTACCAAGCATTGCAGCCTCCTCCTTTGTTTACCCTTCACATCCCTTCCCAGCCTCCCCCCTCCCCCCCAATCCCAATCCTTCTCCTTCCCTCCCCTTCCCCACCCCCCCCCGCACCGACATTGTAGAGCTCGTTTTGGACATGACAACTTGTACTTCTCATTGTTGCAACAGGTCCACCTGTATCCTTAAATGACTTGTTTTTCCCCATCTCCTCCACAAGTTATACTGACATCAAATATAGTGAAAGCAGGGGTTATACTGTGGGGGAGGGACATACAAAGCAACAAAGAGATAATCTTATAAATGCGTTAGAAATACATTATAAGCTTATTCTTCACAGCAAATATAACCCCCTTGACTTAGACAATAAAAGAAGGCGCACCCCAAGACTCAGATGTGATGAACATGCGAACCTGAAGCTTAGTCACTCTTCATTAGCCTGGTCCAGGAAAATAGTCACAGCAAAGGATATTAAATGATAGCAACATAGTAACTGGACTACAGGATGCTTAGCAGCACCCCAGGCCTCTATCCACTATATAACTATAGCAACTCACACTCTGGTTTCCCATATTGATCATTCTCTATAAGTCAAACAAGGGGCCAAATGTCAGTAATCCAGCACTTGGAAGGCTTAAGCAGAATGATCTTGAGGACAAGACCAGCCTGGGCTTCCTGGCAAAACTCTCAAATAAAACAAAACAGAAGTCAAACAAGGCCTGGCGATGTAGCTCAGTAGTAGAACCCTTACCTAGCATGTATGAGGCTGTGGTTTGATCCCCAGCACCAACAGGGAAAAATAATTTAAATATCAAACAAAATAGAGAGAATTAAACAGTAGGAGGAAACTGTATTATATCTATTCATACCACTTGTTTTCCTTACTGATGTTTTCAGTTTTTCCCTTTATCATTTCTGGTGTGTGTATGTGTGTGTGTATGTGTGTGTGTGTGTGTGTGTGTGTGTGTGTGTGTGTGTGTGTGTGTGTGTGTGTGTGTGTGTGTGTGTGTGTGTGTGTGCGTGTGCGTGTGTGTGTGTGTGTGTGTGTGCTGGTCCGAGGGCTTGAACTCAGGGCCTGAGCACTGTCTCTGAGCTTTTCTGCTCAAGGCTAGTGCTCTACCATTTGAGCCACAGCTCCATTTCTGGATATTTTTGGTGCTTACTTGGAGACAAGAGTTTCACAGACTTTCCTGTCTGGGCTTACAGACTTTGCTGCCTGGACTGGCTTCTATCTGCCATCCTTAGACCTCAGCCTCTTGAATAGCTAGGATTATGGGCATGAGTCATCAGCACCAAAGCAATCTTCATAGTGGGTAACACTAAACAGGATTCTTTCCTGTAGGAGAATGTAAGAGTGGGAAATATAAACAATCTGGAGGAGTTGTAAATGGTTACTAATGGAATGAATGATCCTAGGGACAGAAACTAGCTTGTTAAAATGATTCTCTTTAGAATTTGAATGGGCTCAAGGAAAAAACTTTATTTTGTAAGAAAGTCCATCTACTTTTCTACATTCTTCCAACTTCTTTTCTACCATAGATGTATTGCAAGGCAAGCCAGGGACTAGCTGCTTATGCCTGTAAACCTAATGTTTCAGGAGGCAAATGCTGAGGTTATAAGTTTGAAGCTAGCCCAGGCAGAAAAAGTCGACATGATTCCTTCTCTAATTAAAATTCCATCTGTAAGAATAGCTCAAGTGGTACAATGTCAGAAGTGAGGCAGAAAGCCAAAAGCACTTGAGGCCCTGAGTTCAAGCCCTGGTACTGATACACACACACACACACACACACACACACACACACACACACACACACACACACACACACACACACACACACAATTTAAGGGAAGAAATAGAAGGTAATTATTCTCCCATTGGAGAGTCTTGTCAATGCACATAGAGAAATTACAAGGATAGCTACCTTGTACTTGGAGAGAAAAAGGAAGACAAGGCTAAGAGGAACCTTCAATCCTAGGTAAGTTCTGAGCTCTTTTAGCATGACCAAGCTCCACTCATTTGGGTATAATTGTGTGAGCCCCAGAGGCAACAAAAACTGGTTTCCCAAGAGGAAATAAGAAAGAAAGAAAGAAAGAAAGAAAGAAAGAAAGAAAGAAAGAAAGAAAGAAAGAAAGAAAGAAAGAAAGAAAGAAAGAAAGAAAGAAAGAAAGAAAGAAAGAAAGAAAGAAAGAAAGAAAGAAAGAAAGAAAGGCCAAAAAAGATGGAAGGAAGATAAGATAAAAATGAAAGCATAAATCAATAAAACTAAAAACGGAAAAAAAACAATAAAGAAAAGTCAATAAGCAAGGAGCTGGCTCTTTATAAAAAGTAATGAAATTTACAAGTCTCTCTAGCAAGTCTGACAAAGAATGAAAAGGAGGAAATATAGCTTACAAACACCAGAAATAAAACAGGATCTGGCTACAGACTACAGACACTAAAAGGATCACAAAAGATGATTATGAACAACTCTACACACACAAATTTGATAAATTAAATTAAATAGACCAATTCCTTATGTAGTAAAATTACAGCAACTTACCCAATACAAAATAACTAATTTGAGTAACCCTCTGTCACAGAAATTAAATTTGTAACTTTAAGACTCCCAAGAAAGTAAGTCCCCCACCCCATGAAGTCTTTCAAACACGAATTTCCGATGAATTTTGTCAAACATCTAAAAAAAAGGACAGCAGATCTACAGCAGATCTAATACAGATGTGGGGGAAGAAGGGGGGGAAGGGGAAACATTTGCCAGCTGGTTTTATTAGGCTGGTATTACCAGTGAAGAAGCCAAAACCAAGAAGAAAAAAATTAATGTTGATGACTAATAACCTTCATAGTTTACAGACACCAAAGTACCTAACAAAATAGTAGCAAATAGAATTATATATATAAAATACTCTGAGTATCTAACCACCATAAACAAAGTGGATTTATCCAGAGATCTATGTTAGGATCCATACTTAAACACACACAACCGATCATATTAACAGGCTAGAGAAGAAAAATAACATGACCATATCCATTGATGAAGAACAAATATTTGACAAAATTCACCATTCAAGGAGGATGTCATTTTAAAAAAGTGCAGTAGGAACTTTTATAATCCTTTTCTATCAAAGTAATAAAAAGAAATAACTCAAAAAACACATGAAAGGCTTACACTGAACCTCCCTGTAGTTAATCACAAAAACCAACCTGAAAGTGAGCACCAGCGGCTCACACCTATAATCCTAGCTACTTGGGAGGCCAAGACCTGGAGGATCACAGTTCAAGGCCAGCCTGGATAGTAAAATTTTCCAGACTCCATCTCAATTAGCCAGCAAAGAGAGGGGCTGGAGATGTGTTTCAAGTAGTATAACATCATCCATGAGCAAGAAATCCAAGCAAGTATGAGGCCCTGAGCTCAAGCCCAAATATATATGAAGAGAGAGAGAGAGAGAGAGAGAGAGAGAGAGAGAGAGAGAGAGAGAGAGAGAGAGAGAGAGAGAGAGAGAGAGAGAGAGAGAGAGAGAGAGAGAGAAGAGAGAGAGAGAGAAAAGAGAGAGAGAGAGAGAGAGAGAGAGATGTTTACTGTTCACCAATTTCAAATAGATCAAGCCTCAGAGTCAGAATTGTTCGAGGAAGGCTACTGGTTTCCACAGAGGGCAAAAGGCCCTTCTTCGCCTCTACCTCCCCAGGCAAAATAATATGGTGCCCTAAAGTCTTGCCTTCCTCCTGGATCCCAGAGGCCTTGTCACCACACACTAACACTTAACAGCCTTAACAAACTGTTCGTGGTCTTTGATGAAGGGCTGCTATGACATGATTTTGTTTTGAATTGAATTAGTTCTTTTCTTCTGCTGGAAGAAGAAATTAAATAGAGCAGGATGCTGAGTGCATCTGCTAGATTGCAGTATTACTGGTAGTAGTATAATGTCTTTCTATTAATATTATTTGTCCTAATTGAAGCAATAATGATAAATAAGTGGTTCATTATTTTTTAACTAATGTACTTTAAATAAGTTAAAATGGAAAAGAACCAAGAATACAAGGATATTACTTAAAATACAGTGTATACTTTTCTCATTTTAAAACAGTATAAATTTATTGGGGAAAAGTTCATTTAAAAGAAAAGGGGAAAGGGAAGCGAAGGAAAAGGAAAGGGAAAGGGGAAATAAGCTGAATTTTAATAAGAATAGTGAACTTCGTAGAATTTTAACATACTGTGGTCCCATCTGTCATTCCTTAGTTCAGTGGTGGCCTTAGAGATAATATTGTGCCTTCCTCGTACTGGAAGAAAAAGGTTTAAATCATCCCTATTTTCAGATGACATGATGGTCTCTATAGAAAATTCCAAGAAATTTACATAAAATCTCCTGGACTAATAAGTGAGTAATAGGGGGAAAAAGTGTAAACAATCCCAAAGCTCTTCTGTAGCTCAAATGGCTTCCTGTTGTAACTGGAATGACAGGTACTCACCATTACACCCAGTTTTTTTCTACTGATAGTGTTTCATAAATTTTTCTGTTCATGGTAGTCTGGGACTACAGTCCTCCCATACAGCTGGGATAACTGGTATGAACCATTGTACCCATTGAAGGAATCATGTGTGTATGTCCAAGCTGGCCTCAAAATGTGATCCTTACGATCTCAGTCTCCCAAGTAGCTACGATTGTAAGGTGTAAGTCACCTACATCTGACCAGGAGAGGCTACATTCTGAGTGGAGAGAGAGAAAGAGCATTAGGAATAAAGGAAGGGGACAAAAGAGTTTTAAAAGAACGATGGTGAAATGGAAAAGCAATGTAGAGAAAAGTGGAGTACAGTCTGAAGCTCCAACCTTGGCTCCCTGGGAGCATGAAAAGCTGAAGGTAAAAGCACAATGCAAGTCATGCAGCCCTGGTGACAACACACCAGTAATACTATTAGCAGATTAAGCCCATAGTTCTCAAAAGCCTTAAATCCAATGGACGGTTTTTGTGTGATAGTGAGTTTCTCGTGTGACAAGCCAGCACTGGAAAAATCCATCACATTGTTTGCCATCACAACCTAGAGTTTTGCCAAGTGCCATCTTGAGAAAGGGCTTATTGTCAGTATGGAGGTTCCTCAAAAGACTCCACATAGAGCTCCCCTATGACCCAGCAATCCCATTATTAGGCGTTTACCCAAGCGATCACAAGCAAGGCCATACTAAAGCTACCAGCTCAACTATGTTTATCACAGCATTATTTACCATAGCTAAGATATGGAACCAACCCAGATGCCCCTCAGTAGATAAATGGATCAAGAAAATTATATATACATACATACATACATACATACATATGGATCAAGAAAATTATATATACATACATACATACATACATACATACATACATACATATAATGGAATTCTATGCTTCCATCAAAAAGAATGACATCGCCCCACTTGTTAGGAAATGGAAAGATTTGGAAAAAATTATATTAAGTAAAGTAAGCCAGACCCAAAGAAACATAAGTCCCATGGTTTCCCTTATCTGCAATAACTAGTGTATGTTTGGATAAGCAGAAAATGTCAAAAGCTATGTACATGTGACCATATAAGATGATGCTAAGTGAAATGAACCCCAAGATAGGGACACAAGTGGTTTTATCTTTCTTGCTGTTGTTTTCAATGTACTTATAATATACTATGTGACTTTTTTTGTTTCTTTGGTATGTTCTTTCCCCATGGTATAACCTGTTCTCACTGTACTTGATTCTTCCAGTGCCCTGCATCTTGTATATACATTTGGGGAGGGGAAGGGAAATAACAAAATGCTGAAATAAGGATACAGGTTGACCCATTGTAACAACGAGATGTACAAGACACTATTTTAAAGACAACTTTACAACTTTTGGGTGGAGAGGGAGGAGTTGGGGAGGTGGTGGGGAGGAAAGGGATGGTAGGGAAAAAACAAAGGAGGGGTAACAATGCTCGATAAGAAATGTGCTCATTATCCTTACTCATGTAACTGTAACCCCTCTGTATAGTATCTTTACAAATATATATATATATATATGTATATATATATTTTATATATATATATATATATAGAGAGAGAGAGAGAGAGAGAGAGAGAGAGAGAGATGAAAGGCCTTATTGTTTGAGACTAACCTATACGGGAGTCTTGAAAACAAGGAAATCACAAGTTAGGTGAGGATACCCTACCACAGGGTCTTGGTAGAAGATAACTAGGAGAGTCAATTGTGGAGATGAAGAGAGTCAAATGCTTACCCACTGAGATGTTTAAGCATCAGAAAATTCAGGCTGAGAGGGTATAAGGGTAAGTGGTTCTGTCTCCTATGATAAAGAGTAAGTCCATTGTCTGATGATGACCATGGAGACTGAGAGATCTCAATGGCCAGTGGATTGTTCTGCCCTCCTAGAATGTGTACGTTGTTTCTGGGTAAGAGAGACGGCGGTGAGTCCTAGTCCAGTACACCACTTGGTATCTGCAGCAGCATTCCTATTTCAGTATCGTTTACTGCTTGTTAGACTCTGAAAATACCGAGATTAGTGCTCGATCATGTCTCCCCAACCAAGGCTGTTTGGTTCCCCTACTCTCTGATGTACTCAGGGGACACCCCTCAGCTTGGACATTTGAGAGACCAAGAGGCCTCCGGAATGAGTGGGAATCTTCCTGACACACAGGCTGCAAAGCTCACTCAAGCCACCAGAAGTTTCTGGTTAACAAAGAAAGGAAACTTCTAAAGTGAATACAGCCCTGATACTGACAACCCACTCTTTATTGGCCCTCAGTCTGCATATAGCAACAACCTTGATAGTAGGAACAGAAAGAGACAACAGTAGACCTTACCTATGATCCACTCCTTTTCCCACTCTGCCACTGGGAGATTCCAACATAAGAAAACCTAGGAAAAGCCTCTGCAATTCTTTTTCTTTCTTCTCTTTTTAAAAAATTTATATGTATTTCATTTATTTTAGAGTTTGTCAGATAGAACCCAGGGCCTTGTACCTGCTAGGCATATGCTCTACCATTGAGCTATAGCCCCTCATGCTATCTTATTATATTACATTTATTTAGCTATCTTTTTATTTTGCCACGTTATATGAGCTTCACACTCATATAACTTACTTGTTTACCATTTGAGCAACACTTCCAGCCCAACATTTTTTCTGGTTGATTGGAAATGGAATCTTTTAGACTTTTCCATCTAAACTGGCCTTAAATCTACATTCTCCAGGTCTCAAGCTCCTGAGTAGCTAGGATTACAAGTGTGAGCCATTGGCTATTTTATTTTTTTTTTATTTTTTTTTTTTTTAAATTGTATTTTATTTTATTTGAGAACATACTGTACAGGGGGGCTACAATTACATGGGCAGGATAATGCATACATTTCTTACCAAGCATTGCAGCCTCCTCCTTGGGCTATTTTATTTTTAAAATTATTTGAAATTTCTAATTTTTATTCCTCCTCTTATTTTTATCTAACTTAATTTACATAGTTTTCATTATTTTATGATCAAGCTTTTATGCTGTTATAACTCTTGCTCTTTTTTCTTCCTCCCCTCACATTCTTTCCCTTTTCTTTATCTTTTTCTCTCTCTTTTATTTTTTTTGTCAGTCATGGGGCTTGAACTCTGGGCCTGGGTGCTGTCCCTGCGCTCTTCAGCTCAAGGCAAGCGCTCTACCCCTTGAGCCACAGCACCACTTCTGGTTTTCTAGTGGTTAATTGGAGATAAGAGTCTCACGGAATTTCCTCCCGGGGCTGGCTTTGAACCGTGATCCTCAGATCTCAGCCTCCTCAGTACCTAGGCTTACAGGAGTGAGCCACCGGTGCCCAGCATCTTTTTCTCTTTTTTAACCTTTTCTTCCTTTTTCCCTCTTGCCTGCTCTTATTCTTATTATTTCTTTTGCCTTTATTAACATTTCACTTCACAATCAAGACTTGGATGAGAAATTCAGCAAAGAGAGAAAGTCTAAATAAAATGAAATTGAATGAAAAAACTCATCAAAAATCTTTGAAATGTGAAGGAAATATATCATATAAAAATACTCAGTAAGGCAGACAAAAGGCTACCAGGGATAAGAGACAAGCTGGAGAAATTATTACATTCAGATAACAATTTTTTAATATGATGACTACAACATTCAAGATCTCTAGGACACAATTAAGAAACCAAACCCAAAAACCTGTGGTATAGAAGAGGCATGTGAAATAGTGATTACAGACATAGAAACCCTATTAAAAAATATGTTAGAAAATCCCTCAGATCTAGGGAACAGTATAGATATCCAAGTACAGAAGGCATTTAGAACCTCATATGGATGTGGCTGAAACAGAAACTCTGCATGCCATATTACAGTTAAAATACCAAGAGTACAAAACAAAGAAAGAATACTAAAATATGCAAGAGACAATTGCTAAGTTGCTTAAAAATACAAGCCTATGTGAATAACAGTATATTCTTCAGCAGAAAAACTAAAGGCCAAGAGAGCATGGACTCAGGTTTGTTTTTTTTTTGTTTTTTTGTTTTGATGTGGCCACTTTATTATCCATTTTTTTATTGTGAAAATACTGTACAGAGGGGTTACAATTACATGGGCAAGATAATGAGTACATTTCTTATCAAGCATTGTAGCCTCCTCCTTTGTTTCCCCTTCCCATCCCTTCCCATCCTCCCCCCACCTCCCCACCCAATCATCCCCGCCACCCCCCGACCCCCCCCCCCAAGTTGTAAAGTTCGTTTTCGACATAACGACTTGTACATCTCATTGTTGCAATGGGTCCACCTGTATCCCTATTTAAACGATTTGTTTTTCCCCTTCCCCTCCACAAATTATACTGACATCAAATACAGTGAAAGCAGGGTTTACTGTGGGGGAGGGACATACAAAGCAACAAAGAAATAATCTTATAAATGTGTTAGAAACAATCACATGAAAGAAAAAATACATTTGAATACATCTCTTAGGGTTCATTTCCCTAACATCACCTTATCTGAACTTTTCTGCTTGACTCAGACATATACTAGATATTGCAAATAAGGGAAACCATGGGACCTATGTTTCTTTGGGCCTGGCTTACTTCACTTAATATAATTTTTTCCAAGCCTTTCCATTTTGGACTCAGGTTTTTTGAAACCTAAAACAAAATATCTGTCATCCAAGATTACTATACCCAGCAAAGTTATCATTTATTACTATATCAAGCAAAGTTATCCTTTAAAATTGAAGGAAAGGGCTGGGAAGGTGGCTCAGTGGTAGAGCACTTGCCTTGCATGCATGAGGCCCTGGGTTCGATTCCTCAGTACCACATAAGCAGAAAACAAAGTCGGAAGTGGCGCTGTGGCTCAAGTGGTAGAGCACTAGCTTTGAGGTGAAGATCTGAGGGACAGCGCCCAGGCCCAGAGTTCAGGCCCTACGACCAGAACCAAAAAAAAAAAAAAAACTTGAAGGAGAAATAAAGGCCTTCCATTATAAACATAAACTAAAACAAATCATGATCACTAAGCCAGCCCTGTAGAAGACAAATAAATATTATGCATAGAAGAGGAAGAAAGAAATATATAATCACAAGATCCCAGGAAAGATTCTCACTAGAATAGGTAAATAAATATGAATTTGAAAACAATAAAGCATTATTAACTCAATAAATCACCAATAATTGAATATAGTTGAAAGTATCGCATATTTTTATAATTACCCTAAATGTTAATTATATCCACTCTCCAATTAAAAGATACAGGCTAGTCAGTTGGGGATTTAGCTCAGCAAAGCGCACTTGCCTGGCAAGTGCAAGGTCCTGAGTTCAGTCCTTAGGTCTTGAAAAAAAAAATAGATGCAGGCTAGTTGAATTGATTGAAAGACTTTTTGCCGTCTGCAGCAAACATACCTTACTAACAAAGATATACCTACAAAAGTAAAAAAGTATGGCTCATACCTGTAATCCTAGTGATTCAGGAGGCTGAGATCTGAGGATCATGGTTCAAGGCCAGCCCAAGCAGAAAAGTACATGACATTCTTACTTCCAATTAATCACCAAAAAAAGCTGGAAGCAACTGAACTTCACAAGCAAGCAGCAGTAGATACAAAATATATAACAAAGTAGATTTCAAGCCAAACTTAGATGAGGTAAATCAGAAGAGGTAACAAGGTAACGAAGATCACTACATATTAAGAAAGGAAACCATCCATCAAGAAGATAAAATAATCACCAAATGTTGTTATATCTAATTTCATAAAAACAAACACTAGTGGACATAAAGGAACAGATATGTGCAGGTTAATTGTAGGAGGTTCCAATATCCCACTCTCATCAATAGGTACATCATCCAGGATCCACCCCTCCCCCTCAAAAAAACCCAAAGAAGTGTCAGGGTTAAACTGCACCATCTATCAAATGTACTTAACTAACATCTACAGAGTATGCTGTCAGGCAACAACAAAATACAATTTCTTCTCAGAACCTCAGGGAATTTTCTCCAAAACATATCACATTTTAGGCTATACAGCATGATTTTTTGTTGTTGTTGTTGGTCATGGGGGTTGAACTCAGGACCTGGGCACTGTCCTTTTTCGCTCAAGGCTAGTGTGCTACCACTTTGAGCCACAGCACTACTTCCATAAAGCAAGTTTTGACAAATACAAAAATGCTGAAATAATGTTCTGTATAATCAGATTATAATTGAATAAAATTAGAAAATAATACCAAAAGAAATGTTAGACACTGTACAAACACAAGTACATTTTAAAATACACTCTTTTTCTTTCTGGCAATACAGAGGATTGATCTAAAGACCTTGAGCATGTTATATGAGCACTGTACCACTTGAGCTACACACCCAATCTTTTCACTTTTAGTTTGTTTTACAGATAGGATTTCACGTTTGCCTCGGATGGCTTTGGACAACAGGCTCCTCCTACTTCTGTCTACATCTCACATCAAATGATGCTATGAGGTTAAGTGTGACGGCACTCACCTGCAATCCCAGCTCCCAAGGGTTAAACGTAACTTAAAGTTATGGGTATAGGTGATGACTTTTTAAATAGGACTTTAATTGCTCAAGGAATAACAGAAAGAACTGACAAATGGGATTATGTCGATCTAAAAAGGTTCTGCACTGCCAACTAACAGACTGAAGAGACAGCTTACAAGACCAGAGAAAAATCTTTCCCAGATACTCATCTAATAGCATTAACATTCAAAGCACATTAAAATACACACACACAGAGAGAGAGAGAGAGAGAGAGAGAGAGAGAGAGAGAGAGAGAGAGAGAGAGAACAAAGATTGAACACTAACATAACAAATAATTCAATCAATAAATGGGTAAAGGCTCTGAACAGATCTAAATTATATCAGTTAAAATTCTGTGTGTGGGTGTGGGGGGTGGTAACTAGGGAATGGAAGCCAGGGCCTCACATACATGCTAGGTAAGTGTAATACCACTGGACTACCCCTCCCCTGCCAGGAGTTATAATTTTATTTTGAGATAAAATCTTGCCAAGGTGCCCAGGCTAGCCTAAAACATGCCTCATCCTCCCCAATAGAAAAAAGAAATAATTTAAAAATACAATAAATTAAATTTTATTGATTAGGGAAGACCTTATAATAATAGCAGACATATTTTAGCATGAAATCTATCTTGCCCATGATTATAGATACCTGAAATTGTTGTAAATATCATCATGTCATCTTTTGTGGCCAGTAAAATGGAGATGCAAGAGCCCATGCTTGAAGGACCAGTCCCTCTGCTCATGTCTTGGTTAAGGAAAAGAACATCGACAGATGAATGAGCAGGAGACCATTTCTGTCTTAGAACAGCAATGTTGGAAGAGCCTATTCACTTGATGACTCCTAAATTTCCATGCAGCATTTTCAAGAGTCACTCAGAAGTTAAGATGGCATAAAAGTTGCCATGTTTCTCACATTTTCTTTTCAGAGAATTGGCCTAGCATTCTACTGAGGTAGTTTTTGAAGGAAACTGGGTGCATGCATCTAGACTCATTGAAGTCATTTGTTGTGGCAAGAGATCAAAAACGAAATGAGCTGTATTTCTTTAAGAGGGAAGACAAGAGTGTAAAAACCATTTAATGAAATCTACCCAGAGCTCAGTTCTTTAGGAAAACCTCAGCTCCACTTTCAGAAGACTAGCCTAGAGATTTAGAGGAATGTATTGCATAAGTTATAGGCAGAAGAGTTTTCTCAGCTTATCCAGTGTCAATGGCAGGAGAATGCTCCTGGAATTTTAAGGCAGTCTTGAGTAAATGTGCCCTTTACTACTCCACTCAGTGCTCCCATGTCATGATCCTGTGACCCAGATGACACCTTAGCTTCCTTGGAACTTGATAGGATCAGTTCCTCTCACACACCAACCCCATGGTCCAATGTGGTCTAAGCCACCATTGTTTCTCACTTGAATTATTGTAATAAGTGCCTAACAGTGCCACAGAGAACTTCCTATTTGTTACCCATCTCATATTTTTCTGTATGCGTGTATACTGGTCCTGGGGTTTGAACTCAGGGCCTGGCCATTGTCCTTCAAACTCTGATCCTCAGATCTCAGCCTTCTGAGTAGCTAGGATTACAGGCATGAGCCACTGGTGCCTAGCTCATCTCAGTCTTTACTATGACCCTCAAAGCTTTCTCCGTGTCCCTTAACTCTTTGGCCTCATCTCTTACTGTCTTTTCCTTGGCTATTCTTCTTCATTCTCAGCACATTACGCTCTAAGAATGTTGTCTACCTCATTTCTTCTTTCATACTTGCTGTTCTTTCCAATGTCAGCGCTCACCCTTCAGTTGTGTGCATGTCTCGCCTACTCTTTCTTCCAGTCTGTACTCAAATGTCATCTTCTTGGTAAAAATCTTCCCTGAGGGTTGCAATTTAACTTGCAACCCCCACACTCAGCACTCCCTCTCCCTGTACCATGCTTGATTTCCCCTCATAGCTCTTTTTACTTCCTAACATACTGGAAAATATTCCTGTTTTGTTCATTGTCTGAATTCTCCCCTCTATAATATAAACAGAATTTACTTTCTTGTTTTGCTTCCCCTGCTAGTTTCAACATGTGAAACAATGTCTGTTTTGTAACAGATACTCCATAAATACTTGTTTTATCAATTGAAGAAAGGAAATCTGGGAAGATGAGGTTTGTAGCTGCTGTCATCTGTGCTCCACTTGTGTATAAAAACAAAACAACATAGAAATCAGCATTCTTCATGATTGGACACTAGCCTCTTCTCTCCTTGTCTTCCCAGAAATCAGCTACACAGGAAACTTCTTTAACGGTTTTCTGTTTGAGCCCATAAATCCCTTTTTGCCTAAGTCAATTTGAGGTAGTCTTCTATTGTGTGCAACCACAAGTGCTCTAATACATGAGGATTTTTTTTTCATTGCAATATTGTGAAGTATATATTTGGCCTTTGTTTCCTAGTACAAAATCACAGTTCCTAACATCCTTGGAATCTCCAAAGTGCTAAGTGTTGTATTGCATGATAATGATTATCTGATGGCTGGTAGCTCCTAGGTGGTGTAGGACTGTGGGGAGAGAGAGAGAGAGAGAGAGAGAGAGAGAGAGAGAGAGAGAGAGAGAGAGAGAGAGAGAGAGACAGACAGACAGACAGACAGACAGACAGACAGAGAGACAGACAGACAGAGAGAGAGAGACAAAAAGAGAGACAGAGAGAAAGAGACAGAGAGACAGGGAGAGACAGAGACAGAGAGACAGAGAAAGAGACAGAGAGAGACAGAGACAGAAAGAGGCAGAGAGAGAGACAGAGACAAAGAGAGAGGCAGAGAGACAGAGAGACAGAGAGAGAGAGAGTTGGGATTTTCAGCTTTACCATAAAACCGTCAGGATAAAGGTTAAATTAATCATCAAAGGCCAGTGATATAATCAATCCTGCCTATGTATAAAACTTCCATAAAACACCCAAAGGGAGCTGGGAATGTGGCTTAGTGGTAGAGTGCTCACCTAGCATGCATGAAGTCCTGGGTTTGATTCCTCAGTACCACATACACAGAAAAAGCCAGAAGTGGTACTGTGGCTCAAGTGGTAGAGCACTAGCCTTGAGCAAAAGAAGCTCAGGGACAGTGCCTAGGCCCTGAGTTCAAGCCCCAGGACTGGCCAAAAAAAACACCCAAAGGGACTGGGTGCAGAGAGCTTTTGGGTGGCTTCCAGGAAGAAGAATGAAGTCAAGCACAAGGCTGCAGGTTGCTACACCTGCTCACAGGACTCCTCTCCTAAACATCAGCTTATGCATTGTTTCTTTCATATCCAAGCTTATAATTTAAGCCATTAAAGTAAACCATTAGACAAATAAGAAAGAGTAAGCTAGCAGAGTAAGAACAGAGCTGTAAATTCAAACACCATGACTGTCCAAAACAGAAAAAAAAAGAAACATGTCTTGAGCTGAGGATGTAGTTCAGTGGTATGGTAGAACATTTGCTTAATATAAACAAGTTTTATGTTTCCTCTCCAGTACACACAAAAAAGAAAGAAGGAGCTCGTCCTTAGCGCCATCTTCCTAGGAACAACTGTGCCATGAGAGCCAAGTGGAGGAAGAAGCGAATGTGCAGGTTGAAGCGCAAGAGAAGAAAGATGAGGCAGAGGTCCAAGTAAACCAGCTTGTGCACCCACTGAGGCCAGAGGAGCAGGGGGAATAAGGAATGCAGTAGGCTGGGACACTGAGTTGTTGGACTGCATACCACTGTGATTTCCCAGTGGATCTAGAACTTCCATCTCCAAGATCGTCTCTGAAAGACACACCTTGCTCATAACCAAGCATCCCCAGATAGTCCTGTGCCCCCGGCCTGTGACATTCTGGACTAGTTCTCTTCATAGTTGTGGCCAAGTGTGACGTGTGTACAATAAACCATCTCTTTTGCTGTTGCAAAAAAAAAAAAAAGAAGGAAGGAAAGAAAGAGAGAGAGAGAGAAAAGGAAAGAAAAAAAGAAAGAAAGAAAGAAAGAAAGAAGGAAAGAAAGAAAGAAAGAAAGAAAGAAAGAAAGAAAGAAAGAAAGAAAGAAAGAAAGAAAGAAAGAAAGAAAGACAAAACAAAACTAAGGAACTACACTAATTTGATTACATCTTGTTCCAGTGCTAACTTTTACGTTTATTTTAGAATGTTCAACTATGGTCATAAAAATTAGATTAAAAGAAACTGTAAGCTAGGCATAGTGGTTCCTACCTCTAATCCCAGCATTTGAGGTTGAAGGTAGAAGGATTCTGAGTTTGACACCAACCTAGGCTGCATAGTGAGCCCCTGTTTCAAACAAACAAAAAAAAAACAATAAAGTAAATAAACTCTCCAAAAAACTAAAAGAAGGAAACTAAACATTTGTATGGGGATGGGGTGGGGAGTTATGACAGTTACACCATCTTCTCTTTATAGTATATGCATGCATTGAGATGTCACACCAAACTCCAAATGTATACAATTATTAAATGTCAACTTCTCCATAACTGTGACAAAATACCTAATATGAATAACTTAAAAGGAGGAAAGACTTATTCTGGCTCATAGTTTCAGAGGTTTCAGTGCTGAGCCCTGTCACTTGAGGCCTGATGAGGGGTGAATATCATAGCAGAAGCATAGCATGGAGAAAAGCTTCTCACATTATGGTAACTGGGAAGCAAACAGAAAGAAAGAAGCTGGAGTCCCAATAGCAACTCCAAGGACATGACCCAATGACTTAAATTCTTCCCACTAGGCCCCACCTCCTATATAGGCTTTACTACTTCCCAATAGTGCCATCAGCTGGGGATCAAACTTTCAGCAAATGAGTTTGGGGGAACATTTAAGTTACAAACCATAACATATAGCAAAATTTTTTAAATGAGGGATTGGGATGTAGCTCTGTGGTAGGATACTTACCTAGCATATGCTATGCCCTTTGGTTTTATCCTCAACACCAGCATAAGATTTCAACTCTATTTTAACAATGATTTAAAAAGAAACTTTAGTTACAGGAACAGCAATGGGTACAATGTGCCTTAGACTTCCTTAGCTGTTAACTAAACCTAAATTCTCTGAGTATACCTTTGCAGTTTGGTTTTCCATGTGACACTCACAGAGAGAAACACGGCCTACCCAAGGGCTCTCAGGAATCTCTTCGGCTATAGTTGGCATGGAGAATCCCAAATGAACCATTATAGACTTCATTATGTGTGTCATACATTTATAAATTGTGAGATATAACATGGAAAATATTGATTCCAACAACCAACTAAAACGATTTTTGTCTCAAACTAATATTCAGCCCAAAAACATTAACCGAGCTCTTTGGGCTAAGTTCTGTGTAAAGATAGAAATAAGTAAAATACATTTTAACACTGAAAAAGCCCAGAGGCAGATGAGAAAAACCAATAAATGACTGCTAGAATCAATAAAGGCACAAGCTATAATAAAGCAATGGAAGTGTGGGAGGAGCTTGAATCTGAGCACTGCCTATGCATCCAGGCATTTTGTGCTTATCTCATTTTTAATATTATTTTTGTGATTTTTTGTTGTTTTTATAAAGGTGATGTACAGAAGGGTTACATAAGTCAGGTAATGAGCACCTTTCTTTTTGGACAATATCACCCTTCCCTGTTCTCATTTCTAATGTTTACAACAATCTGATAAACTATTTTTTGAAAATCCTGGCCACAGGATGACTTGGAACTCTGTGTATAATCCACATTGGCCTCAAATTACAATCTTCTTGCATCAGACCCCTGAGTTCTGGGATTATACATGTGTACCATCAGACCTGGCTTTAAGATTATACATTGATAGACACACATAGTTTTTCATAAATGTGTGAAAAGGGGGCTGGATATGGCGGCTGGGTAAAAACAAACAAACAAAAAAAAAACACCAGTGTAACTTTAAGAAAGGGAGGAAGACTGGGAAGGAATTGAGGGATGTTGCTTTTTAAAAGTATTTGAGCAAATTTTACAGGAAGGTATTTGTGCTTTTTATATATTATAACATAATACATATTATTTATGTTTATTATTATATATAATGAACACACACACATATTGTACCAGTACTGGACGTTGTCTCCAGGCCTGGAGATTTTACTTGGTTGTTTTGCTCATAGCTGACACTCTGCCACTTGGGCCACACTTATAATCTGGCATTTTACTGGTTAGTTGGGGATAGAGTCTCACTTCAAACCATAATCCTCAGATCTCAACCTCTTGAGTAGTTAGTATTACAGGCAAGAACCACTGGTGCCTAGCTCTTACTTGCTGGGTTTTTTTTTTCCCTCACAGTTGACACTCTACCACTTGAGCCATAATTCTAGTCTGGTGTTTTGCTGGTTAATTGGAGATAGTGTCTCAAATCATAATCCTCAAATTTCAGCCTCTTGACAAGTTCAGGGTTACAGGTGTGAACCACCAGCATCTGGCTTAATTTGTATGTTTTTTAATGTAGAAAAGATGAGAAAAATAAAATGATACAGTGTCCATCCTGCAGCTTCTCACACAGTCTGGACTGGGAAAATGTCAAATGAGCAATTTGGAGGAAGGAAGTTAATGTCATAGAATGACAAATTAATAACAAAATGTGCCTTAACTCATAATTGTTCTGTTATGGCTCTGACATTTAAAACATATTACAACCTTTATGGTAAATGCCTTTATCTAGCTTAGGAAATGATTACAAAATGACTCTGATGGTATCTTGCACTTGAGTTGTGTGAAGAGGAACATTTATTTAACCCATGCCTTGTACATAATAGATACTTAGTGTTTGTTGCACTTAATAAGTAAAAGTCCTAGCAAGTCCATTAATAACTCATTATTTCTGGTTCACATTAGAATGTCAAATCTCCTTAATGAACAGTAATGCCCTCAAAATGGCATTCTTTAGGCCAAGCAGCAGTGGCTCACACCTGTAAACTTAGCTACTCAGGATGCTGAGATCTCAGGATCATAGTTTGAAGCCAGCCTAAGCAGACAAATCCATGAAACTCTTCTTTCTGATTAACCATCAATAAATCCAAAAGTGGAGCCTTGAGCAAAAAAAGCTCAGAAACAGTGCCCAGACCCTGAGTTCAAGCCCCAGTACCAGCACATACCAAAAACTGCTTCCTTTGTTTTGAGGATGCTGCCATAAACCATCCTGAAATATAAGTTGGACTTTCCTACCTATTTGTTCTAGAACCTAATGCACTAGCAGGGTAGTTATGGATATAAACTCTCTGATTGAGTAAGTGATTTTATTTAAGTTACCTCTTAGAACACCCTACCAGGACTATAATGACCACTTCTACCTAATAGCTCAGCAATCACACAAAGGAACAAGAAGAGGTCTGGTGATGTAGCTCAGTGGAAGAGCTATTGCCTAGCTATATGCATGTGTGCATGTGTGGAACCCTGGCTTCCATCTTTAACATGAAAGTGGAAAGGAGATATAAGAAAGAGTAATAGAGAGAATGAATATGATGAAAGTTAATGACATATATGCATGGCATGTGAATAACATAAAAGTTATAAATTAGATGATCTTATACATAGACATATAATTCTTACAATGAAACTCCTTTGTACAATTAATATATACAAAAAATGTAACTTAAAATGTAGTGATCGAGGGTCTGGGAGAGCAGGAGAGTCAATCAATCCTCAACCCTTCACAGATCGTGAACACATTGCATTTGAGTATTTGGATGAGCAAAATACATTGCAAAGAACAAATATTAACTTCATTCTTTCCTCAGGGATAGTAAGTAGTTTATTTTAAGAGTAGTGTGTTTCTGGTGCTGAGCATGTAGCACAGGGCCTAGTGCATGCTAAACAAATATTGTTCCACTGAATCATGTCCTTCCTGTCTGTAAAATCTGATGCTTTAAGAAATCTTTAAAGTGGGTTTTTTGAGTTATGGTTTTTTCATACTTGAGTTTGAGCTCAAAGCCCCCAGCTTGCTTGCCTGGTGCTCTATTGCCTCCAGCCCTTTACTGCTCTAGTTATTTTTCTGATGTGGTCTTGTGCTTTCCCTGGGGTTGCCCTTTGACTGTGATCCTCTTATTTATGCCTCTCAGGGAGCTAAAATTAAAGGCACACACCACCACCCTCCACTTATTTTTTGAAATGGATTCATGCTAATTTTTTGCCTCTGTTGGCACCAAATTGAGAACTATGCATCAAGTACCAGGGAATCCAGGCATAAGCCATATCACTCTGCCCTAAGGTGGCTTTGTACTTGCTACTATGTATGTTTGGGGTGTGATTTTCAAATTTGTGGGTAAATTCCAAAACTCAAATTCATTAATTATCCAAGGTTGAGCTCACTAGTCAGACTAGCTCATACTAGTCCCATTTATAGGAAGCTCACAAGCCAGATCACAATATTCCTCATTTACATTCACCTGACCAAAAGCCTCCCATAGTGTTTTTAGACATACTCCCTTCTTTGTGAAGAAAGGTTGAATTAAGTGCAAATGATGGGCTGACAAACCCTATACTTGAGAAGAAGGAACTATATCATCTAAACAAACGTTACTGATTTGTGGTATCACAGTAAGCTCATAGCCAATGAAAATATCTTCCTGGTTGATTTTAAACCTGGGTGGGTACACCAGAGCAAGCCCCTTCCTTGATGCTGAGTGGAGCCTGGTAAGAGCTGCTGTTAGAAATACCTCACTGAAGCCAGGTACCAGTTCCTCATGCCTGTAATCCTAGCTACTCAGGAGGAGGCTGAAATTTGAGGATTGAAATTCAAAGCCAGCCTGGATAGGGAAGTCCGTGAAACTCTGATCTCTAATTAATCACACACACAAAAAACCAGAAGTGGAGTTGTGGCTCAAGTGGTAGAGCACTAGCCTTGACCAAAAGGAGCTCAAGGACAGTGCCCAGGCCTAGAGTTCAAGCCCCAGGATCAGAAAAAATGCTTCACTGAGAGTTGACTCTTAGCCAGGCAATGGTGGCTCATGCCTATAACCCTAGCTACCAAGAGGCTGAGATCTTAGGATATGGTTCAAAGCCAGCCTAAGCAGGAAAGTCCATGATACTCTTATCTCTAATTAACCAGGAAAAGGCCAGAAGTGGAGCCATGGCTCAAGTGGGTAAAAAAGCTAAGGAATTGTTCAGGTCCTGAATTCAAGCCTCAGTTCCAGCACAAAAACAATAAAGAAATAAAAAATAAAAAAGTTTACTCTTTATTAAGATATTGACCTATGGCTACAAGGGGTGCCTCTGATCACTAACTGATCTTGATTTCCCATTATACTAGTGATATGGTCAATCAACAGTGTTAGAAAACTTAAACTATATGAGAGAGAGAGAGAGAAACTTACTTGTTCATCTCTGAATCAGATATGGTGGCCAAAGAGATAAAATGCTCTGACTGTCCAGTCTTGGTTTTCTTAATCATCACTAGGATGAGTTCTATCCCCAACAAATCAAAAAAACTGAGAGAGCACATCTATAATCCCAGTAGTTGGGAGGCTGAGGCAGGAAGATCATTATTTCAGGACTAGCCTGAGCTACATAGTAAATTTCAGGGCCTGAACTAAACAGCAAGATCTTATCTCAAAAAACAAAACAGAACAGTTCTGCCAATAGAAAAGAAGGAAGATTGAATGCCACATAGCCAAACAATAGATGTTTACTACATCATCTTGTGGTTAAAATTCTTGACCACATTTCCCCCACCAGCTCAGTGTCACTTTAGTGGGTAAGGGAGGAACAGCATTGATTATGATAGCTTGTTGCCTTCAGTGATTTCACCTAATTTCCTTCCTGCTTCCTGTCTTTCTCAAGATCTAGCTTCCACACTGCATTCCAGGGCATCTTGCCCTCCAGATAAGAGCAGGCCTTCCCTAGAGCATTAATACCTCAGGTCAGATTATCTTACTGTCTGACTCAAGCTTCCCTTCAGGGAGAAAAGAATAAACCCAAAATAGAACAGAGGACATTGGAAGAGGCCAAAGGCTCTAAGTTCAGTATCTGCTTCTTTGTGTGTGTGTGTGTGTGTGTGTGTGTGTGTGTGTGTGTGTGTGTGTGTGTGTGTGTGTGTGTGTGTGCTCATGCATGCACGTGCACATCAGTATCAGGAATTGAACACAGGTCCTCACTCAGCTTTCTTGAACCACAATCCTTCAGGTCTCAACCTCCTGGGTAACTAAGATTACAGTCATAAACTATCAACTCTCAGAATATTTTATATTTTATGTGGTCCTTGTTGTCCCAAAAGCACAGTATCCAGAGGGCACCATGACAATTACTTTCACAGGTAATAATGATGGAAGCCAGCAGGCATTATCTTAAGAATGAAAATAAATGCTGATGGGTTCACACGATTTGTGCCTGGTAACTATATTAGTTAGAAAAGCAAGAAGTTATAGGAATCAAGGAGTCTGGGCCATGATGTGGAGAATCAACTGATGGAGGACCTGTACATTTCTGTTACCAACAACACAGTGAGTGAGTCATCAAATAAAGAGGTTTGTTTGGGCTCCTGGTTCTAGATGTCCAAGGTTAAAAGCCAGAATCCGGTGATAGAGATCTACCAGAATGTTGTTATTGGTAGAATCCTCAAAATGGTACGAAGTCCCAAGTGTTGGTCATGAAAGATCAGAGAATGAAAACACCACACACACACACACACACACACACACACACACACACACACACACACACACACACACACGCACACACACACACACACACACACACACACACACACACACAGAGTGTCTTGCCCTGTGATGCCCTATGCCACCAGGAATGACTCTTGAGGGTTCTACTCTGACAATCTTATCTAATCCTAATCACTTCGCTCAGCCCCACCTCTAAGAACTACAGTCAGATTAAGTTTCCACCCACTTAATACCTTACAATAGGGACTCATTTTTAATACACAAACCCTTGAGAGACATAGTGAAGCCATATCCAAGCTATAGCAGAGATTTGGAAGCTAAACTTGGGGCTGGAAGAAAAGCAACTCTAACTGCAGTTTGGAACTTGAGTCCAATCTAGGCTTTGGCATGTACTAGGAATGTAGCTGGTGGTCAAGTTACTGAAGGGTAGTAATAATCACCATTTCTTGAACTCTGACTGTACCAAACATTCTATCTATATAATCTTTAAGCTTTATAAGAACCTTGAAAGAGATGCATTATGAAATTTCTCAGTAAATTATCTAAATGGTAAGATACATCATCAACTTAGCAGCTGTACAGGTGATTATGAGACATCTCAATTTCAAATACATATATAAGAATACATTTTTAAAAGAACATAAAGTATTACCTCATTTAACCTATGAGAACACTGAGGCTTATGTTGATTATATGATATATCCACCTACAGTTATACAGCTAGTTCTGGGACTGAATCTATACATATTTAATTTCCACTCACTACCTCCAGTGTCATAGGTCCTCTGTGTCTCATGTACAAATATCTCCCCAAGATCATCACGAGACTCGAAGAAATGGTATTTATGAGCTCTTGGATGCCTAGGGGTAGCTGGTGCTCATTATTGTTTGGATCCTAAATGTCCCCCAGAGTCACCAGCCAGTGGTGTTATTGGGACGTGGTCCAACCTTTAGTAGGTGGAGTCTAGTGGGAGGAAGTTAGGTCTTTGGCAGTGAGACTTTAAAGAGACTATTGGGATACCTTCTTTCCCGACACTTTCTCTGCTCCTGGTCACCATGAGGCCTGTAGCTTTGTTCCTTCAAATGATCTGCCTTGCTACAGGCCCAAAGGCAACAGAGCCAGATAACCATGGACTGAAAACCCTGAAGCCATGAACCAAGATGAACCTTTCCTCTTTGAAGTTGATTTTTCTCAGGTAGTTTGTCACAGCAGAAGGCTGACTACAACAGTGCTCATGGTTCTATTTAATACTACAACAAACCTAGCAATGTACCAAGTGACTGAGGAAGAATTTAAGGTTGATAAAATAGGAATCAGAAGATTTTAAATTTAGGTGACATCTATCTTAAGAACTTATAAAAATTGCTGGAGATAAAGTCAGTGGTAGAATATAGACAATCTATGTTATAAATTCAGGCATCAGGTATGGGTTCCAGGAACCCCATGAGGGTTGATCAAATAGTCAAAAACTTGCTGGGCGCCAGTGGCTCAAGCATGTTATCTTAGCTACACAGGAGGCTGAGATCTAAGGATTGCAGTTCAAAGCCAGACCAGACAGGAAAGTCCATGAGACTTATAGCTCCAATTAACCACCAGAAAACCAGAAGTGGAGCTTTGGTTCAAAGTGGTAGGACACTAGCCTTGAGCAGAAAAGTTCAGGGACAGCACCCAGGCCCTGAGTTCAAGCCCCACAAGCAACAAAAAAAAAAGAGAGAGAGAGAGAACTTCCTTTACTCAGACCTACCCAAATTAAACAGTTTTTTTTCCCCCAACTTTTCTTGGTAGAGAAGCATATTCTTTATTACAGTGTCTATTCCTAACCAAATAGGAAATCAAAACAAAGAAATAGTCTGAACCAAAGATGGCATAAATTATGAATTGATAAGATGCTTTTCTCTACGGTTAACTGCTACCATTCCCAATTTCTTTCATCTTTCATCTTTTTTATCTCCATGTTTCATTTTAAAAAGGAAATGTTCACTGTTTAGTTCAATGCCAAAAGTCTTTCCTTAATACAAAAATACTGCTGCTTAACTGATCCAATAGACATGATTTGTTGGGATTTGTTTTCTTCCCAGTCTAACTTATTTTTATTATAGCTTGTGTGTGTGTGTGTGTGTGTGTGTGTGTGTGTGTGTGTGTGTGTGTGTGTGTGTGCATGTGTGCCTGTGTCTCTGTGTCTGTGTATGTGTCCTTGTCAGTCCTGGGGCTTGACCTCAGGGCCTGGCCACTATCCCTTGAGTTAGCTAGCATTCTACCACTTGAGCCAGAACTCCACTTCTGGCATTTTTTTTGGTGCTTAGAGATAAGAGTCTCATGGACTTTCTTGCTTCCGATGGCTTTGAACCAAGATCCTTAGGTCTCAGCCTCCTGAGTAGCTAGGATTACAAGTGCCCAGGTATTTTTTTGCGGGGGAGAAAAGTCACATTTATTAGTTAAAGACAACCACAGGCTGGACTGTCTTTTAAAACTTCAAAGGTAAATAGGTACACTTTTCTACAGCCCCACAGTCATTTTCATAAATTTTTACAAATTAAAAGGCCCACACTAAGACATTGAACAGTAAAGTATGTAATAAATGCTCCAATCTATCCCAAAGCATTCTAAAAATCATGGATTTGATTAATTGTACCATTGAAAACCACTCAGGTTAACAGGCAGAATCAGTTTTCAACGTATTAGCCCTAGAAATATCACTCCCTATCCAGGCCCCCAGCCAACATATTCTAATTTGATTTACATTTAGGTAAGACATTCCCATCAAAGCTTCTGTTTAAAACCCAGAATCTAGTCTCTGGAAGACTTCCCTTGTCCTGGCAAAACATACCAACCTCTTGGAGAAGGCATTCAGTTACATCTAGCCAACATTTCAGAATAAGCTATTCATGGGCCAAAGTCAAATCTAAAGCTATCCCCTGGATCTTTCTACCAATGCTGAACCTAACATGAAGACCTATCTATACTGTACTCACTGTGCTTTTGGCTGCCTCCTAGTTAACCATTAATTTTCATCTTTTCCCCCAGTGCCCAGATATTATTGCTTTTAATGTTATTTTCTTCCCATCTATTAAGGTGACTGTTCCTGTTTTAATAGAGAAGAAAATAAACTTTCTCATTAGAAAAGCCATGAATCATAGACTGTTAACCACATACATCCCTGTCTTTCAATGCACTGCTCATACCCTGGCATTACAAAATTTGGAGGCCAGTGCTAGGGTTAGAATTCAGGGCCTTGCACTTGTTAAGAAGTTGCTCTACTATTTGATGACCCAGAAACACAACAAATCAAAGAAAGGTTGGACAAATGGGATTGTATGAAATTGCAGAGCTTCTGCATGACAAAGGACATAGCTAGCAAGATCAATAGAAAGCCCACGGATTGGGAGAAGATCTTCACTAGCCATACAACAGACAAGGGTCTCATATCTAAAATATACCTGGAACTCAAAAAATTAAATCTCCCAACAATGAATCCTCAAAGAAACAACTGCCCAATAAATAAGTGGGCTAAAGACTTAAAGAGAAACTTCTCTGAAGAGGAAAGAAGGATGGCCAATAGACACGTGAAGATATGCTCAACCTCCCTAGCCATAAAAGAAATGCAAATCAAAACAACATTGAGATACCACCTCACCCCAGTTAGAATGGCTATAATCAAGACCTCTAATAACAACTGATGCTGGAGGGGATGTGGACACAAGGGAACCTTACTGCATTGTTGGTGGGAGTGTAAACTTGTTCAACCACTTTTGGAAAGCAGTATGGAGGTTCCTCAAAAGACTCCACATAGAGCTCCCCTCTGACCCAGCAACCCCACTTTGGGGCATTTACCCAAATGATCACAAACAAGACCATACTAGGGCTACCAGCACAACTATGTTTATTGCAGCATTATTTACCATAGCTAAGCTATGGAACCAACCCAGATGCCCCTCAGTAGATGAATGGATCAAGAAAATGTAGTATATATACACAATGGAATTCTATGTCTCCATCAGAAAGAATGACATTGCCCCATTTGTTAGGAAATGAAAAGACTTGGAAAAAATTATATTAAGTGAAGTAAGCCAGGCCCAAAGAAACATAGGTCCCATGGTTTCCCTTATTTGCAATAACTAGTATATGTCTGAGACAAGCAGAAAAGGTCAGATAAGTTGATGTTAGGTGAAATGAACTCCAAGATAAGAACTCAAATGGTTTTTCTTTCTTGCTATTGTCTCTAACATATTTATAAGATGATTTCTTTGTTGCTTTGTATGTCCCTCCCCACGGTATAACCCGTTTTCACTGTATTTGATATTGGTACAATTTATGGAGGGGAAGGGAAAACACAAATCGTTTCAATGGGGTTCAGGTGGACCCATTGCAACAATGAGATGTACAAGTCGTTATGTCGAAAAACGAACTTTACAAATTTGGTGGGGTGGGGGAGATGGGAAGAGATGGGAAGGGGAAACAAAGGAGGAGACAACAATGCTTCATAAGAAATGTACTCATTACCTTGCCCATGTAATTGTAACCCCTCTGTATGGTATTTTCACAATAAAAAATAAAATAAAATAACATGAAACTAAAAAAAAAGGAGAAGACATTTGGGATGGAGTTCTTATTGTGTTTCAATGCTGATGGACAGCACCCCTTCAAGGCTGAAATGGAGGTTAAGAGCTGAGAATACAAGCAAGGCTTACAAAACCTGGCTCCTATTCTCTTGCAACATCATCTCTGATTTGCATATAGTCTCCTATAAGAAATTCACTAAAAATAATGCATTTTAGAAACAAATATGAATAAAGTGCTACAGAAATAAAAAAAAGGAAGGTGTGACACTATTTGAGCTATGTTTCCAGCCTCTGCCATACTTTATTGATGGTTATTAGGCATCTAATAACCATATATAGGCCTGGTTATTAGCATCTAATAGATGATAATTAGGCATATGTACTAGTTTCTCTGGTTTGCTGTAACGAATAACCACAAATGTGGTGGCCTAACACAACAGAACATACATTCTCTCACAGTTCAGGCAGCTGGAGATCATGAATCAAGATGTTCACCAAGCCACACTCCCTGGGAGGCTCTGGGGAAGTCTTTTCTTGACTCTTTCAGCTTATGGTGGCTGCCTCCATTTCCTCGCTTGTAGACACATCACTTTTTACATGATTTTCCCCTACCTTTTTCTTCTTTGTTTTTCTTCTTATCAGGACATTTGTCATTGAATTTAGGACCCACTCAAATAGTTGTCTTGAGATCCTTAATTATATATGTAAAAATTCTTTTTGTAGATAAGGTCATATTCATGGGTACTAGAGGTTATGATTTATACTGTGTGTGTGTGTGTGTGTGTGTGTGTGTGTATGTGTGTGTGTGTGTGTGTGTTGCTGAGGATCAAAGCCACGGCCTTCTGTAGGCTATGAATGATCTCTCCTGTTAAACTGCAGCCTCTGACTCTAAACCTGGAAACTTTCTTATCAAGAGACAGAGGATATCACTATATTATCCAGGCTGGCCTCAAACTATTGGGCTCAAGTTATCGTCCTGGGCTCCTGAGTAGCTGGGACTATAGGTACATGCCACCACACCCAAATTTTTGTACATAGTTAAAATAATTCTCTTTAGGTAGTTGGACAAGGGGGGTTTGATTCAATATATCAGTTTGTGAGTATGGTGCATCATGTGCAATGTCATCCTTTTCATCATCTCATCTCTCCCAAACCCCACTCATCCCCTCAATTTTCCTAGTTCCATTTTCACATATGTACGCTGAATTTATTTTTGTTGGTTATGGGGCTTGAACTCTGGGCTTGGGCACTGTCCCTTAGCTCTTCAGCTCAAGGCAAGCATTCTACCACTTGAGCTACAGTGCCACTTCCAGTTTTCTAGTGGTTTATTGGAGATAGGAGTCTCACGGTCTTTCCTGCCCTGACTGGCTTTGAACAGTGATCCCCAGATCTCAGCCTCCTGATTAGCTAGGATTACAGGTGTGAGCCACCGGCGCCTGGCTTACACTGAATATTATTGACTGAATTTGCCACCCTTCCTCTCTTCATACATCTACCCCTCCCCTTGACCTCACCCTTCTCCTGATACCACAAGTTCCAGCTTCCTGGTACTCATTTTGTTAGACTGTAGTTAGTAATTCAAAGGAGTTACATCATTGGAATTCTTGCCACAATCCAACCCATTGCATCAACATCTAGCTCACAGAAGTAACACCCCAAATCTAATAACCCTGTCAAGCCTAAAGCTTGTTTTATTTCCCTTACTAAAACAAAACAAAAAACCTACTTTTTTTCTTTCTATTAATATGTATTTTGTTGATTTTGGTTTTCTGTTGTTTTGAAACAGTCTCCCTAGGCTAGCCTATACCTCACAATTCTCTTGTACCAGCCTCCCAAGTGCTGGGAATACAGGTATGTACCATTCTATTCAGTTTTATCTTTTGTTATGAATATGTATCTTATATAAAGATATAAAAGAAATTACACATTTTAAGCCTGTAATCACTTAATGTTCCCTAGTTTTGAATAGTTGAACATCTATAAAGAGTTTATGAAGTTCTGTTCTATTTAAATTGCCTTAGATGCTCCCTGTGAGGGTACATGATAGATCTATCAAACATTATCACCTCATATCAAGGATGTGGCTCAGTGGCAGAACACATACATAGTATTTGTGAGGCCCTGGGTTCATCCTCAGCAGCATATAAACACAACAAAATGATCAATTCAGTGATAAAGAATCTTGTAAATCAAGGTTTCTTAAATCATCATCAAATGAAAAAGAGTGACATATCCATATAGACAGATGCTCAGTTTGAGTCTTAACCTTACTAGAAGTGAGAAAACCTATACTTTTTTGCCTCTAAAATTAATTTGTAGAAATCTGACTTTCCCTCGCCTTCAACAGAGATGCTGAGGCGGTGGTCCTTTGGGGAAGTAAGTCATGAGCATAGAACCCTCATGAATGAAGTTAGAGGTTCTCTAAAAAAGGCTCCAGAAGCCAGGCATCAGTGGCTCACATCTGTAATGGTAGCTACTCAGGAGGCTGAGATCTGAGGACTGTGGCTTGAAGCCAAGCCCAGGCAGGAAAGTTCTTGAGACTCTTATCCTCAATTAAGCAGCAAAATGTTGGAAGTGGCGTTGTGGCTCTTGTACTAGAGTGCTAGTCTTGAGCTATAAAGCTCAAGGACAACTCTCAGGCCCTGAGTTTAAGCCCTAGGACAGGAACAAAACAAAACAAAACAAAAAAGAGACTCCGAGAATTCCTTTGCCCCTTCTGCTATGTGAGGACCAGAAAGAAAGCAGCCATCTAGGAAACAGGATGCAGCCCTCACTGCATCTGCTGCCACTTTGGATATCAAATCTCCAGAACTGTGAGAAAATACATTTCTGTTGTTTACTAACTACCAGCTCATGGGCTTTTATTATAGCAGTCAGAACTAAAACAACTAGCTAGCATTTTTGTCTTTAAGATTTCATTAGTTCATTCAATAAGGTGGTATCTAATCCATATTTAAAAAGCCTGTGGTCATCTGGTCAAAACATAATTCTGACCTCTAGCACTTCATTCTTACATAGTCATCTGCCAAGTCTTAGAACAGGGAGACTCTGTGATTGGTTTTCATGAATACTTTCTCTCCTTTTGAACTTGTGGAGGACCTGCCCCTGGGAAGCAAAGCTTCCAACACAAACAATAGAACCCGAATCCTTAAGGTAAATAGACATGCTCAGTTCCACACAAAGGCTTCCTGTAGAGTCCAAAGAGGGCCATTTTGCAAAAAATGCACAAAAAGTGTATTTCTCCTTTACAGAAGGACTGAGTGCTGGAAAGCTGGAATGAGGGCAGAATATAATGATAGTTGTGTTGCTTTAAACAGAATTGCCCTGAGTGGTATAACCTTTGCTCTGCTTTGGAATGTAATATCCTTTCCAAGTGGGCACCAACAGTGTTGACTCAGTTTTGTGTTTGCCTCTAATAATAAAAGGGTGCTGGTAGGTTTCTGGTGGCAGGTTGCCAATCCATTCATCTCCAGATTTGGTAGGTGGATGTGTTTACTTTGAATGATGTTATTCCCATTTCATCACTTATATTGACTTTAAGGAAGCAAACTGTGCCTGTGTGAAAAGTTAAATTTATCAGGTGATACATTTGGAGATTGCTTCAGAAGTCTCCCATAGAAAAGAAAACAATGATTTGTCTAACTTCAATCACATCCGGTGTGCATGGAACTGAAGATGAAATGAATAGCAAATGCTGGGCCTTTTGAGAGGTATGCAAATTATGAATCTCTCAGTAAATGTCCATGTGCTGTCTTCTCTTCTTTCTCTTCTTCCTCCTCTTTCTTCTTTTCCTCTTCCTCCAACAAGCCATGAAGCTCTACACTCCTTCAGCTCACATTTCAGGCGTTACAAGCCTGCAGTGCTACACACACCATATCATCTGTTATGAGAGCTTGCAATCAAAAGGAAATTTGTAAAATGAACAAAAGCATCCAAAGGGAAAGGAAGGCCAGTTGCATTGGTTCCCTAGTTGAAGAAGGACTGGTAACAAGGCTGCAATCTTTATCATAGACTCTGTTTTAGGTGTACATATGCCAGTACCAAAGTGTGAACTCAGGGCCTTGTCCTCCTGATCGATTTCCTTACTCACAGCTGGTACTTCACTTCTTGAGCCATGTCTTCAGTCTACCTTTTTTCCATTTAATTGGAAATGGAGTCTCTCAGACCTTTCTGCCCAGAATGTCCTCAAAATGTGTTCCTCCAGGCCTCAGCCTCCTGAGAAGTTTCCAAGTAAGACTATCTCTTTTCCTCCCTTTCCACCCCCCATGGTGCTATGGATGGTATCCAGGATACTAGAATGATAGTATGAAGACCTGTTGTTAACAGAATAGGCTTTAGCAGCTTGGATGAGAATGTTGGCTTTATGACTTCTTAGCTACATCTTTTAAATAATTTATTTCTCATCTCAGAATCTCCATTATCTTCTCTATACAGTGGGTGAATATTGCCTAGTTCTTACATTATTTTGAGGAGAAAACGTGGTAATTTTGTGATGCACTTAATATAAAACCTTAGTAATAATCCCTCATGTGTCTATTGGCCATCCTTGTTTCTTCTTCAGAGAAGCTTCTCTTTAAGTCTTTCGCCCACTTATTTATTGGGCAGTTGATTCTTTGAGGATTTGTTGTTGGGTGGTTTAATTTTTTGAGTTCCAAGTATATTTTAGATATGAGACCCTTGTCCGTTGTATGCCTAGTAAAGATCTTCTCCCAATCTGTGGGCTTTCTATTGATCTTGCCAGCTATGTCATTTGCCCTGCAGAAGCTCTGCAATCTTATGCAATCCCATTTGTCCAACCTTTCTTTGATTTGTTGTGCTTCCGGGTCTCTATTCAGAAAATTTCGACCTGAGCCAAGGAGACCTAGGGTTTCTCCTATTCCATCCTGTAATGTTTTCAGAGTGTCTGCTTTGAGTGCAAGGTCTTTGATCCATTTGGAGTTGATTCTGGTACAGGGTGATATATAAGGATCTAGCTTTAGTTTTCTACATGTAGTTAACCAATTTTGCCAGCACCATTTACTGAAGAGGCTGTCTTTCTTCCATTCTATTGTTTTAGCTTCCTTATCGAAGATTAGATGGCTATAGGTCTGTAGGTTCATTTCTGGGTTTTCAATTCTATTCCATTGGTCCTGAGGTCTGTTCTTATGCCAATACCAAGCTGTTTTGATTACTATGGCTTTATAGTAGAGTTTGAAATTTGGTATTGATATTCCTCCAGCAGTGTTCTTTCCGTTGAGGAGCGTTTTTGCTATTCGGGGTCTTCAATAAAAGGGAGTTACTTATTTTATTTTATTTTTATGTTTTTATTGTAAAAATATTGTACAGAGGGGTTACAGTTACATAAGCAAGGTAATGAGTACATTTCTTATCAAGCATTGTTACCTCCTCCTTTGTTTTTCCCCTACTATCCCTTCCCTCTCCAGCTCCCCAACTCCTCCCTCTTGCCCCCCAAGTTGTAAAGTCTGTTTTCAACATAGCATCTTGTACAACTCATTGTTACAATGGGTCAACCTGTATCATTATTTCAGCATTTTGTTATTTCCCTTCCCCTCCCCAAATTAGAAAAACGTATATACAAGATGCAGGGTATGGACATCAAAAACAGTGAAAACAGGGGTTATACTGTGGGGGAAGAACATACAAGAGAAACAAAAAAAATCACATAGTACATTTTAAATACATTAGAAAAAATAGCAAGAAAAAAACACTTGTGTCCCTATCTTGGGGTTCATTTTGCTTAACATAATCTTATATGGTCATATGTACATAGCTTTTGACCTTTTCTGCTTGTCCTAGACTTACACTAGTTATTGCAAATAATGGAAACCATAGGACCTATGTTTCTTTGGGCCTGGCTTACTTAATGTAATTTTTCCAAGTCTTTCCATGTCCTAACAAATGGGTGGTGTCATTCTTTCTGATGGAGGCATAGAATTCCATTGTATAAATATTTACCACATTTTCTTGATCCATTCATCTACTGAGGGGCATCTGGGTTGGTTCCATATCTTAGCTATGGTAAATAATGCTGCAATAAACATAGTTGTGCTGGTAGCCTTAGTATGGCCTTGTTTGTGATCATTTGGGTAAATGCCCAAAAGTGGGATTGCTGGGTCATAGGGGGAGCTCTATGTGGAGTCTTTTGAAGAACCTCCACACTGCTTTCCAAAGTGGTTGAACAAGTTTACACTCCCACCAACAATGAAGTAGGGTTCCCTTCTGACCACATCCCCTCCAGCATCTGTTGTAACTGTTAGAGTTCTTGATTTTTGCCATTCTAACTGGGGTGAGGTGGAATCTCAATGTTGTTTTGATTTGCATTTCTTTTATGGCTAGAGAGGCTGAGCATTTCTTCGTGTCTATTATCCATTCTTATTTCCTCTTCAGAGAAGTCTCTCTTTAAGTCTTTAGCTCACTTATTTATTGGACAGTTGTTTCTTTGATGATTTGTTGTTGGGCATTTAATTTTTTGAGTTCTAAGTATATTTTAGATATGAGACCCTTGTCTGTTGTATGGCTAGTGAAGATCTTCTCCCAATCCGTGGGCTTTCTATTGATCTTGCAAGCTATGTCCTTTGCCATGCAGAATGTCTGCAGCTTCATGAAATCCCATTTGTCTAATATTTCTTTGATTTGTTGTGTTTCTGGGTCTTTTAAGAAAGTTTTAGCCTGTGCCAAGGAGCCCTAGAGTTTCTCCTATTCTTTCCTGTAATGTTTTCAGGGTGTCTGCTTTGACTTCAAGGTCTTTGATCCATTTGGAGTTGATTCTGGTGCAGGGTGATATATAAGGATCTAGTTTTAGTTTTCTACAGGTGTTTAACCAATTTTGCCAGCACCATTTACTGAAGAGGCTCTCTTTCTTCCATTCTATTTTTTGGAGCTATTTCTTTTATATATAGTGAGTGCACATTAAAATTCCTGGGAAAACATCAATTCCAATTTCTTTTTAATGCAATTATTTGTCACAAAAATAACTAAAGTTATTTGTAAGATTCCTTTCAAATATATTCACAGATCATAAATAATTTTTCCCAGATCATTTATCCTGGCTTGTATTTGAGAAAGAAATATGGCTACCAAATCCAGAAAATACAGGACTCAAATCTATCATGTACATGTGCAACTTCCTGGACTGTGAGGCTGTGAACACAGAAGCCAGATCCTAGTTATGATTTCCAGCTACTCCCTTCCCTTCCCTCTGCTCCCCTCTACTCCGCTCCCCTCCCTTTCCTTTCCTTCTTGCCAGTCCTGGGGCTTGAACTCAGAGCCAGGGTGCTGTCCCTGAGCTTTTTTGGTCAAGGCTAGTCCTCTTCCTCCTCCTCCTCTTCCTCCTCCTCCTCCTCCTCCTCCTCCTCCTCCTCCTCCTCCTCCTCCTCCTCCTCCTCCTCCTCCTCCTCCTCCTCCTTCTTTTCCTCCTTCTTCTCCTTTTTGCTAGTTAATTGGACATAAGACTTGGACGGACTTTCCTGCCCTGGCTGGATTTGAACCACAATCCTAAAATCTCAGCCTCATGCATAGCAAGGATTACAGGCATGAACCACCGGCACCCAGCTGGTTTCTAGCTTCTTTTCTGACAATACTGACCTCAGATTGCTGCCATGGTGGCATGAATTCTAGATAATGCTTCCTAAGGATACTAGATGAAGCACAATATGGACATCACTAAGCAATCTGCAAATCCAGGTCTCCGTTTTTGATGCAATAATTAGGGCAATTCACATAGAATAGAATGCAATGGCAGCCTTTAGACTTACACAAAATGGCTCCTGTATTCTGTTGAATGTTATACATACTGTATGCTCCCTCACCCAATCTTCCTTCCCTACTGCACAAGAGAAACAAACTAGAGTATACTTCACTCCTCATTTGCATTTGTAAGAGGTAAGTGCTAAGAGCTTCTTTATTCTGTAAAAGAGGGTAATTTGTGCAAAATCATACTTTCAAACTATTGTCTAACATGAAAGGCTCAAAACATTCCTAGTTTTATTATTTTTCCAAAACACAAACTTTTCTTAAGCAAATATTCTAATTTACTCTTCTCACACACACACACACAAAAATCCCCTTTCTCACCAAAATAAAGTGGAACAAGCTTGCTCAGCCCTACCCAATATGCATCATCAACATTAATGGGCAGGCCAAGAGTGAAGAATATGATGGAAAAGATCATTTGAAACTCCTCCACCACTCCAAATTATTTTAAGCATAATGAGGATTGCAGGGGGAGGTGGAATACAATCTTTGGCTCTATTCTTTTCTTTCTTTGTAGGTCTGGGATCAGGACCAGAACTAGGTACCTGAGGCTTTTGCTCATTGGCTAGCTCTCGACCAAGTGAGCCACACCTCCAACCCCTTGGCTCTGTTCTTAAAGTAGTATGTATTTTGTAGTAGGCGTAGGATTCCTTAGAGTGACTTAGACAACACAAAGCCAATGTGGAATTTTGAAGCTGGGCTCTACTGAAGTAAACCCAGAGGCAATATGTTCACAGTATAGGATCTTCTGGCACTGAGGGTTTGGAAAGATCTAAGGTCCCTCCTAATCACTTCTGCTCCAGCTTTCCTATTTGCTTTGATGTTCTCCTCCATGGAAACAAGAAAACATCTCACCATATAAAGAATCAGGCTTTCTTCTTAGGTACAGGTCCTTGGGTGCCACGGACCAAATGGATCAAGCATTCTCTGGGGAAAACATAGGAAACTGAGGAAAAGACACACACACACACACACACACACACACACACACACACACACACACAGAAAGCTGGGACCAGGTGGGGTGTCAGCATCCTAAGGGCTTGGAAACTGAAGCGCACACACCATAGTTCAGTGCATTTTTTATACAAGGAGTTCACAAAATAAAGACAAGGAAGAACATAAGCTAGCTACAGGATGTCTCGCCAGCTCACTAATTTACATGAAGATGTAATGGCTTGTAAATGAAGCTACCTAAGCTTTGATCTAGCTTGAAAGGCTAAGAAAACTGTGCCTTTAGACCAAAGGACTGTTGCTGCCACAGATCTTCAGGCAGAGGTGGCTCAAGGAATTCGTATCTCTGGCTCCCAACACTAGGCTTCTCAAGCACTTGTCAAAAGAGAACATCCACTAACCCATGTGCTCTGGCTTTCTTTGATTGGCCACATGGGCCAGCCCCTAAATGAACCAGGTAATTGTGGGTGATTGAGGCAATGGGAGGGACCTAGGGGCTTTGCTAGTGTTCAGGATTAGAATAAGACAATATGAAAAAGTCGGAAAAATAGAGCTACTGGCCCTTAGACATCAGGTGCCCTTTCCAAGGCTTTCTGCAGTACCAAACCTACTTCCTAAAACCTTTTATCATGCTCCATGTAAGCTCTCTAATGATAACCACAATTCCTCACTCTATTTCTCCTCTGTCTCCTCCCCTCTTCCTCCTCTTTATCTTCCTCCTGATGCTTTCATTTATGTATAATGCTGAGAATGGAACCCAGGATTCTGTGCAGGTTAGACAAGTTCTTTATCGCTGAATCACAGCCCAAACCCACCTTTTTTGGTGCCTGTTCCAGGGCTTGTACTCAGGGCCTGGGCACTGTCCTTGAGCTCTTATGTTCAAGGCTAGTGCTCTACCAGTTGAGTCACAGCTTCACTTCCAGCCTTTTGGTGATTAATTGGAGATAAGAGTCTATGGACTGGGGCTGGGAAGGTGGCTCAGTGGTAGAGTGCTTGCCTTGCATGCATGAGGCCCTGAGTTCGATTCCTCAGCACCACATAAGAAAAAAGAAAAAAGCCGGAAATGGCGCTGTGGCTCAAGTGGTAGAGTGCTAGCCTTGAGCTCAAGAGCTGAGGGACAGTGCCCAGGCCCAGAGTTCAGGCCCCACAACCAGACCCAAAAAAAAAGAGTCTATGGACTTTCCTTCCCTGGCTGACTTTGAAGCATGATCCTTAGATCTCAGCCTCCTGAGTAGCGAGGAGTACAGAACCCCTCACAAGAGCCAAACACATTGAATCTTCATAATAACTTGGCAAGATAGATATTATCATTGCTGTTTTACTGAAAGATTAGGTCACAGGGCTAGAAGATAGCAGAGCTTTGACTAGATTCCAAGTTGGCCTAACAACAGAGGTAACAAGAGTCTGCCTCCGCCTGTAAAAACTACCAGTACTGGGCAAGTTTGGAGCAGATACAGAATCTCCCTGTTGGTTTCAATCTCATCTGAGTATCTTATACCTTGTCAAAGTATGAAAGCAAGTGAGAGGGAGGGGAGAGAGAGAGAGAAAGACAGAGAAGGGGGGAGGAGGGAGGGAGGGAGAGAGGGAGAGCTTACTATACTCTAAAATACACTAAGCTTTCCTACCTTTTCCCTTTCTCTGTGGTCTTAACCACTAGCTCCTTTTAAATACTCCTTGATGCCCAGAGCACATTGGAAGGCCTTGTGCAAACTGGTTTCATGACTGTTCTGATGGACACGTAAGTTACATAAGCAGGCATGTTTCGCTGATCCTCAGGAAACAAAAGACTAAACAAACAATATATGTATATGTATATATATATATATCACATCAGATGTAACATTACCAAAATGAGATGCAAATATATATCTACTGTTTTGCTAATATTTGATAAGCAATTAACATAAGATTTCCCCTAATACTTTAACACATTGCTGGAGGAATAGACAGTGGTACAATCTCTTTGAAGGGCAATTGAGCAACATCCACAAAATCTATTAAAATTATAAGTGCTCATATCATCTGTCTTAGATGTGGCTCCCAAGTCACAGAGACTGAGATGGAAATCCCGTACAGATACAGATGGCTTATTGAGGGAAAAGCAAGGGAATGAAGTAGGGCAGGATGAGTTTTCAGATGCCTCGCTTCTGTTTGATCCCATAAGGAGCTCTATTTTTTATATGCCTCTTTTTCAATTAATATGTATCAATTATACAATGTGAGAGATTTCATAATGATATTTCCATGTGTGCATCTAATGTGCTTTGATCTTATTCACTCTATCACTCCTTTTTTATCTTCTCTACTCCGACCCCTTTTTCTTAGCCTTCTTGCAATTTTCTAAAATGAGTATCACTGTGAGTTGTTCATAAATATGTACATATTGATCATATTCTCCCCCACAACCTCTCTTTTGCCCTCTTACATCCCACTAGTTCCCCTCACATATAGTTCCTCCTACTTTATAGTCATGCCCACTAAACAATGTTTGTGTGTGTGTGTGTGTGTGTGTGTGTGTGTGTGTGCGCGCGTGCACGCGCAAGCACTCATGTTCCAATCTTGGAACGTAAATTCAGGGCTTGGGTGCTATCCCTGAGCTTCTTATTGCTCAAGCCTAGTGCTCTACCAATTGAGCCATATCTCTACTTCCAGAGTTTTTTGGTGGTTATTTGGAGATATGAGTTTCATGGCCTTTCCTTTCCTGCCTGAGAGGGGTTCAAACTGTAATCCTCTGATCTTAGCCTCCTGAATGGTTAGGATTATGGGCATGAGCCACTGGCACTTGGCTTGAACATGTTTTTTGATTGTACAACATAATTGGTTATATTATGACATTTTCACACATGCATATAAATTGATCTAATTTAACCTTGATCACCATCTGTTGTCTCCACCCCGTCCTTCTTCTTCCAGTAATCCTCCATTTAAGTTCATGACTGTTTGTTTGGAGTTTGGAAAATTTTTTGTATCAGTACTGGGGCTTGAGGTCAAAGTCTCTCCCTTGAATTATTCCACTTGTGGCTGGTGCTCTACCACTCGAGCTGTATCTCTAGTTCTGTTTTTTTTCTCTTTTATTTGTTTGTTTGTTTTTTGTTTGGGGGGGGCATGAAGCTTGAACTGAGGGCCTGGGCATTGTCCCTTACCTCTGTTTTGATCAAGGCTAAACCACTTTGAGTCATTTCTGGTTTTCTGATGGTTAATTGGACATAGGAGTCACACAGAATTTCTTGCCCAGGCTGGCTTTTATTCTCAGATCTCAACTCCTGAGTAGCTAAGATTATAGGTATGAGCCACCAGCTCCTGGCTTATTCTTTTTTATTGTTATTTTAAAGGTGGTGTACCGAGAGTTTACAGTTACATAAGTCAGGTAATGAGTACAGTTCTTTTTGGACAATGTCACCCCTTCCCTTGCTCTCTCCCAGTTTCTTCCTTCTGTCCCCACACACAAGTTGTATAGTTAATATTCCATATAGTGTCTAGTGAGTACCATTGCTATGTTTATTCACCCTTTGTCCCTCCATTTCTGTGTCCTCCCTTACCCTCTTAAAGACAGATAATTAAACAAACAAGGTAAAAAGAAAGAAAAAGAAAAGCAATAACAAAGAAAAACTCTTGTTTCCATTTCCTGGAGATTATTTTGATAAATATTATTTTATATGATCAGATGAACATAGATATTGTGCCTTTGTGTTCCTCCTCTTAGAATACCCTCCTTTTGGTCTCACTGTGTGTTGTATACCTAGAGTCCTGCATATTTATTATGTCCCAGTATATTTTGCATCTAGCTTAGTTCTGTTTTTCTGCTGGTTAATTGGAGTTAAGCATCTCTCTGATTTATCCTCAGATCTCAGCCTCCTGAGTAGCTAGGATTACAGGAATGAACCACTGGTGCCTGGCTATTTGTATTTGTGCATCAAAATTCTGCCAGTGAGAGAAGACAAACACTACTTGTATTTCTAAGCCTGATTTATTTTCACTTCACATGATCATCTCCAAACAGAATTAAGTTCTGTTCTGATGGTGAAGAACTGAGAAACTCAGGTGCTCTACATATAGGTCTCAGTGCTTTGAGACCCTCCCTGGGGAGATTTATCTCACAATCTCGGATGTTCTCATGCTGAGTTTTCAGCCCTACATGGCAACAAGCACCCACAACTAGCTGACAGCTTCTAGATACTGAGTATTCTGACAATCACAGCCTAGTAATGCTGTTTTGGCAGTGATTCTCAGGCAATGGAACATAGCTCTCATCAGAAAAGACTGAGCATCTAAAGAAAATGTTGACCCAAGTGTAGCCCTCACATCTAAGACCAATGCACAAACAGTGACCATTTCCCTTCTACATTGTCCTACTGCCATTGAGAGTAGGACCTTGTCTTGGTAGCATAAACCATAGAAAGTGATCACAATTGCTTTGTTTCCTGAGCACCATTTTAATAATTTGTAAACTTCATCATAATCTTTCAAGTAGCAAGTGAATTAACTTATCCAGGAGTCTAGTCTGTTGCAATACACTAAAACACTGGAGAGTTGAATAGAAACATATTGACTACATTAATCCAACTATATAGCTCTAAACTTCCCAGAAATAAATGTGACTCAAACATTAAAAAGAGAAGAAAGGACTGGGCCACTGATTGCCACAGCTTCTACTGCCTTAGTTCCCAGCTACTGAAATCTTACAGTGGGCCCACATCAAACTCTCTCCTCTCCATGACCACCTGTTATGATACATCCTACCTAGATACAGTGCCAGGCCTTCCCCAAACCCCCTGAGCTAAAATGGTCCTTTGTTTCCAAGTCTTACAAGTAGCTCAGTCTCAAAGAGTAGGCTGTCTCTCAAGATAGCCCCTTTCCATAGTTCTTCAGGATATGAGGAGCCATGCCTGGTGTCAGTGGCTCACACCTATAATCCTAGCTACTCAGGGGGCTGAGATCTGGGGATCATTGTTAGAAGCCATCACAGGAAGGAAAGTCTGTGAGACTCTTATCTCCAGTTAACTACCAGCAACACCAACCACAAAAAAACCAGAAGTGGAGGTGGAGCTGAAGGGGTAGAACGCTAAGCCTTGAGAGGAAAATAAATAAATAAATAAATAAATAAATAAATAAATAAATAAATAAATAAATAAATAAATAAATAAATAAAATAATTTTTTAAAAGCTCAAGGACAATGCCCAGGCCCTGAGTTCAAGCCCTAGGACTGACATTTGAAAAAAAAAAGGTATGAGAATACCTTTCTAGCCAGATGCTAGCCTGTCACACTGGGGAAGAACAATGTTACACCAAATCCCTGCATTGGGTTTAAGACTTGTAAGAGGTACAGTATAGGCTACATTTGCTAATCTATCACCAAGTCTGCCTATTTTACTCTGAGATGAAGGCTTCCATTTTCCCTTCCTCATTCAGGAGGAATTTGTGTATTCTAGTTTTCTCTGTCACTTTTCTGTTTCTCTGTGCTTTCCAGCTGTCCTGTCCTTCAATTATGGTTTCCAGTGTTCCTCTTTTCTGAATGCAGTCTCTCCCTTGTTACCCTGACTCTTTTCATTCACCAACTCAGATTTAGAAAGCTTCTACTCCCACCTTCTTGCCCATGATCTCCCTAGTGTTGTTTAGTCAAAGTCAAAGCTGTTTTCAGGCATGAATCTACTCTGGACCATAAATCCTACCTGCTCTAATAATATCATGTGTTAACTGTGTGTTCTACTGATTTACTTTGAAAATTGACAAAACTAGTTTCAAGATTAATTATAGTATATGAGAAAGTAGCTATCAATACCTCTGTATAGATTTCTGTAGTTATATAAATTTTCAGCACATTGTGTCAGGAATGATAAATAAATAGGAGTAATGTTGCTGGATTGTATTATAAGAGTATAGTTTTGTTAAAACAATAACAAAAAACCCAGTCTTCCAAAATGGCCGTGCCAGTTTGTATTTCTACCAGCAATTAATGACAGTTCCTGTTGCTCTATATCCTCATCACATATGATGTTGTCAGTACTTTGGATTTCTGTCATACTCATCAGTGTTAAATGGAATTTTTTTCATGTTTTACATAATTATATCTATCATATGGTACATTATTTCACATGCTCATTTGCCACCTCTATATCTTCTTTGGTGAGGTGTATATTAAATTCATGTGTGTGTGTGTGTGTGTGTGTGTGTGTGTGTGTGTGTGTGTGTGTGTGTCTTTACTGGAGATTGAACTCCGGTCTTACAATCTTACTTGGTTTTCCTGCTCACAGCTAGAAGTCTATTACTTGAGCCATGCCTCCAAATGGCTTTTTGCTGGTTAACTGGAGATGGAGTCTCATGGATTTTTCTGCCTTGGCTGACTTCAAACCTGATCCTCTGGATCTCAGCCTCCTGAATAGTTAAGATTGCAGGTATGAGCCACTGGCACTAAGGTACATTTTTTTTCAATGCCCAGGACTTCATATATGCTAGATTGATACTCCATCACTGAGCTACAACTAAGCTGATATTTAAGTATTTTATAAACTGGATTGTTTGTTTTCTTTTTCTGAGTTTTAAAGACTAGTTTTAGACAGCCGATCTTTAAGTTCTTTCAGGCATTTAACTATTAACTATAATCCAGCACACTGTGCCCTGAGATATTTCACAGACCTTGAGTTGGGATTATTTCTCCTCTGTATTAACTGGTTCTTACAAGAGTTGGGTGGACATTGTTTTTTTTATTTACTATATAGTTCAGGCTGATCTTGAATTTGATATCCTTCTGTTTCAGATGTACTGGGATTATAGACATGAAACCTTCACATCTGGCTTCATAGGAGCTTCAGATCTGTGGAACTACATAAGCCATCATGGTGGACTTGATTTAGGACCCAATTACTTTCTAAAGCTATAGTCCATTTACTCAGTCCACTCTGCCAGCAAGTGGACATTTGCAGCTCACGATGTTTATCACACTGTATAGCCATGCAGTAGCAATTTTACAGCAATTTGGGCAATAAGAGGTTGAGTGAGCAAAGCCTCATTGAAATTCTGAGCTGGCTACAACTTAGCCTCTTTGACCCAGATAGGAAGATTTTCCCAGAATTCCTCTACCCGTGGCTGAGAAAAATATGTAGGAAAAAGTAAGAGGCCTGAAGCCTGGAAACAAAGGTAGAAAGTATCATGGAAAAGACTGGATACAGGATTTAATCAGTATGGGGATGTGTATGATGAAGCTGATTCCTTCATTGACTGATCTAGACATAAACAATATGGTGAATTTATTACTGATTTCCTGGCCACAAAGCACAAATGTTTTAACACTAACTTGATAGTCCTGTGGTTATAAAAATACATCAGAATCTAACTAAATTTTCATTAGAGAAGGGAGGAGGGAAAAAGACGAATAGGCTTTACTAGAAAGAAGGTGTAAAAATAGCCAAGAAGTATTTGAAAAAATATTCAACATCAGTGATCACTAGAAAAATGCAAATCACAAACACAAGGAGATATTTACCCCATTCCAGGTAGGATGGCTATTACCAATAAGACTAAAGATAACAAGTGATGTTGATAAAGTATTAAACAGTATAAAGGTTCCTCAAAAAGTTAAAACTAGAATGACCATATGTTACAGTTCCCACTACTGGGTATATAGCCAAAAAATGAAATCAGTATGCTGAAGTAATCTGCACTCTCTTGTTCACAGAATAGCCAAGAAATGGAAAAAACCCAAGTATTCATCAACCGAGGAATGGATAAGAAAATGTGGTACATAGATGCATGGAAGGTTATTCAGTCATAAAAGGATGAAATACTGTCATTTGTAACCACATAGATAGACTAGAGATCATTTTGTTAAGCTAAATAAGCCAGGCACAGAACAACAAGTATCATATGATCTCACTCACATGAGAAGGCTTTCTAAAGAAGTTGATCTCATAGAAATAGAATGGTAGTTGCCAAGAGCTGGGGTGATTAAGAGTTGGGAGGGTGTAGTTGGTGAAATGATGTTCAAAAATTACAGAATTTCAGTAAGATCAATCTATTGTGCAATAAAGAAGCTATAGTTAATAATATATTAATGCCATAATTTCCATCAAAAGTGTCCTACTAAGGCTATTGTGTTAAAGACTTGGTCACAGACCTGTAATGCTAATGGGAGGTAGTAGAACATTTAGGAGGTGTAGCCTACTACTAGGAAGTTAGGTCATTGGGGGCTAGAAGATGCACACTTAAAGGGGATATTATAATTTCCTCTCCCTCTCCCCTCTCTTTCTCTCTCTTTCTTGGCTGCCATTAGGTAAGCATCTTCCTCCACCAGGAGCTCCTATCCTGATATTGTTTTACCATAGGCCTAAAGCAACAGAATCAAGTAGTCATAGACTGAAACCTCTTGAAACTATAAGCCAAAATGTCTTTCCTCTTTTAAGTTGATTATCTCAGATATTTTGTCACAATGATAAAAGGTTGACTAGTACAATTATATTGTTGAAAAACTCAGTCCTGAGGATATAGTTAAGTGGTTGAATGCTTGTCTATTATGTACAAGACCCTGAGTTCTACCCTAGCCCAGGGAGTGGGTGGGGGTAGTGGTGCATGCCTACAATCTCAGGAAGTGAAGTGGCACAATTGTGAGTTTGAGGCCAACCTAGAGTACATGATAAAACATTGTCTCAAAAAGAAAGGGAGAGGCAGGGTACCAGAGGTTCATACCTGTAATCCTAGCTACTCAGCAGACTGAGTTCTGGGTATTGCAATTTAAAAACAGCCTGAGCAGGAACTCTGTGAGATTTTGATCTCCAATTAAGCACCAAAAAAAAAAAAGTGGAGCTGTGGCTCAAGAGGTAGTGTGCTGGCCTTGAATGAAAGAATCTCAGAGACAGTGCCTAGGCCCTGAGTTTGAGCCCGAGAATGGGCACAAAAAGAAAAAGAGAGAGGGGAGGGAGAGAGAGGGGAAGGAAGAAAGAGAGGAAGGAAGGAAGGAAGGAAGGAAGGAAGGAAGGAAGGAAGGAAGGAAGGAAGGAAGGGAGGGAGGAAGGGAGAGAGTGGGGAGGGAGGAAGGGAGAGAGTGGGGAGGGAGGGAGGGAGGGAAGGAATGAGGGAAAGAAGGGAAGGGAAAGAGGGAGGGAGGGAGGTAAGGGAGGGAGGGAGGAAGGGAGGGAGAGAAAGAGGGAGGGAACATGATAGCTGAGGATATAAATTTTTCTCTCCACAAAAGTAACTATGTGTGGTGATGCATATGCTAATCAGCTGGATTTAAATCATTCCACAAATCATTTATATTTGAAAACATGTTGTACAGAGTAAATGCACACCACTATACATAATAATTTAAAAATAAAAAATACATTCAGGGGAGGCTCATGCTAATCCTAGCTAGTCAGGAAGCTGAGATCTTAGGATTTCAAGTCTGGGCAGACAAATCCATAAGACTCATCTCCAATTAATTAGCAAGCCGGTCGTGGTGGTACATGCCGGTAATCAATGAGGAGGATGAGGCAGGAGGATGACGAGTTCCAATTAATCAGCAAATCCTAGATGTGGTAGAGCTCAAGTAGTAGAGTATCAGCCTTGAGCAAAAAAGCTAAGCAAGAACAAGAGGCCCTGTGTTCAAGCCCCAGTACCACAAAAATACTCCTCCTCTTCCTTACTATTGTTATTATGTTATTATTTTAGAAAAGAGAAAAAAATCTTCCCGTAGTTTCCCTTATTTGCAATAACTAGTATGTTTCTAGGACAAGAAGAAAAGGTCAAAAGCTATGTACATATGACATTGCCCCATTTGTTAGGAAATGGAAAGATGTGGAAAAAATTATGAAGTAAGCCAGGTGATGTTAGGCGAAATGAACCCCAAGATAAAGATTCAAATGTTTTTTTTCTTTCTTGCGATTGTTTCCAACATATTTATAAGATGATTTCTTTGCTGCTTTGTGGAGGGGAAGGGAAAAAACAAACTGTTTAAATAGGGTTACAGGTGGACTCATTACAACAATGAGATGTACAAGACGTTATGTTGAAAAACGAACTTTACAACTTTGGCAGGGTGGGGGTTGGGGGGGTGGGGTGGTGCTGGTAGGGAGGTGGGGGGGTGGAGAGGGGAAGGGATGGTATGGGGAAACAAAGGAGGAGGCTACAATGCTTGATAAGAAATGTACTCACTATCTTGCCCATGTAATTGTAACCCCTCTGTATGGTATTTTCACAATAATCAAAAAAAAAAAGGTGATGATAAGCGAAATGAACCCCAAGATAGGGACACAAGAGGTTTTATCTTTCTTGCTGTTGTTTTAAATGTACTTATAATGTACCATGTCATTTTTCTTTTTGTATGTTCTTCCCCCATGGTATAACCCCTGTTGTCACAGTATTTGATTCCAGTGCCCTGCATCTTGTATATACATTTTTCTAATTTGGGGAGGGGAAGGGAAATAACAAAAACTGAAATAAGGATACAGGTTGACCCATTGTAACAATGAGATGTATAAGACACTATGTTGAAAATGAACTTTACAGCTTTGGGAGGTGGGAGAGGAAGAAGTTGGGGAGGAGGAAGGCAAAGTGGTAGGGGAAAAACAAAGGAGGGGGCAACAATGCTCAATAGGAAATGTACTCATTACCTTGCTCATGTAACTGTAACCCTCTGTACAGTATCTTTAAAATATAATATATATTTTTTTAAAAAAGAAAAGAGGAAAAATCCTAAATAGAAAAGCTGAAGGAAGGCAGTAAGAAAGGTAAAAAGAAAAATGACTCAACAAAGAGAAGTACACAAAGGCTCCATTTCCCAAAGCTGGCTTTAGAGCTCTCAGTGCTGCAAGAATAAGGAGAATATAAATGCTTTAGGGGCTTTGACCAACCAAGAGTTGTTTGAAATTTTTCAGAAAAAAATAGACTCAGAGGAAACAAAGATGAGGAGCATGTCAGTGGAGCACCTCCACCCATTGCTCTCAACTTTCCATCTTGCTTTTGTGACAACTTGCTTCAGGCAGCCACTGCCATGGTTATTCTGACCGGTTTGAACTTGATGCAGCTACTTCATGAGTCACCAGAAGGAAGATCCTTTGTGATGTGGATGATGGATGAAAGAGATTCTCTTGGGGGAGAGAGCAGAGGGAGGTTCCCTCACATACTACTACAGCCTACTGAACAGAAAGGTTGGATTTGCAAATTGAACAGCCAGCTCTGTTTGGAAGTGCATACTGAAGGATTGACTCCCGCCTTATTCCCCCAGGTCAAGCAAAACACCAGGTACATGCTCATGTGCTTGTCTGCAGGCAGGTCACTCTGGCCTTGGCTTAGCTAAAATCCCCTCACCCCTGGTAGAGCAGTCCATTCTGGGCCTGGCCAACGACACTGCCCTTGGCCCCCAAGAGACCATAGCCTATTTTTTTATTTTTTGCTTCCTTGTGAAAGACCCATATAAGCTTGACCCCAAATCCAGCCCTTCACATAACCTCCATACCCACGGGAAGTTCTGTGCCCTTCACTGTTAATAAACAGTCTTAACCTGTTGAGAATTGAATCTGGTCTAATCCTTTTCCATTCTCCTCCATTTCGTAACATATACCCATCCTTGTTTCATTCTTGCCCTGTAGCAAGAAGATCCTGACTGTACTTGCTCAAACACCATCTCGGTGAGCTGGGGATGTGCCTGCAGGAGTTTCTACAAAAGTTCAGCCACTGGCAGGACAATACTGCTTGTAAGGTAAATCCAGTAAACCCCAGATACAGAGAAGCCACCACTTAAAAGACCAAAATATGAGTATTGGAGAGCTGGAGGACTACTGGTGGAGTCTTGTCCCAAAGATATGCAGCCTTGTGAATACACTTAACACTGTCAGAAAACTGAGCTATGAGAGCAGGAGAGAAAAGAAAAAGCAGTAAAACAATACCAACAAACCAGATCAACTCCAATGGAACTCTGAAGTGTTATGCCATAATGATCAGAATAGTTCCAGGAACTAGGAGACAGGACACTAACACAGAGACATGTGGCATGGCATAATGGCCCAAAGAGATGCAACCAGGAATATATAATGGAAGAGATTTATTAAAAGAATTAACTCATATTGTTGTAAGATGAATCATCCCAGAAGCCACATTTTGGAATATTAAATATTGGAGTCTTTATTATACAGTTAACAGGCTACAGGCAGCCCGTTGTTACAAAGGCCTACAGCTCCCAATATAACATGGCTAGGAAACAGGCTAAAGAGGAAAGAAATAACAAAACAATGCCAAAAAGCCAGTTCAGCTTCAATGGAGAGCTGAATTGGGACGCCATGATGACTGGAGACGAGCCAGGAGATAGGACACAGGACATGATCACAGAGACACACGTGGCATGGAGTCCAGTGGCTGGCTGGTCTGGGCCTAAATAGGTCAGCGCAGGGGGCAGATCCTCAGGAAATTCCCAGTCCCAGGCACTGGATTGACAGATTCAGTAACCTATCAGCCAAGTGCCTGCCCCTGCCTCCAGGGATCTGGGCACGCCCATTACCTGGGAGGCAGGTGATGGGCAGGGGTTTTCCTTTCCCCAGCACAAAGACAAGATGTCAGACCCTAACATCCACCATGTGGCCAATATGGTGCCGACCAGACCTGACCTCCTTACTTCGAGATGATCAAGAAAACTGAAAGGTGCTGTGCACTGGTGATCCATCCTTGACATCTTAACTAACTCAGGAGGTTGAGATCTCAAAATCACAGACAAATCTGTGAGACTTTTATCTTCAACTAATCCGAAGTAGAAGTGTAGCTCAAATATGGCTCAAGTGTGGAGTGCCTGCCTTGAGCAAAAAGTGAATTCAAACCCCAATACACGCACGTGTGCACGCACGCACACACACACACACACACACACACACACACACACACAGACAAAAAGTTTTCATGATAGGCCATCAGCAAGTTGGAGAATCAGGGAGATTGGGAGTATGGCTCGGGTCAAGTCTGGAATCCTTGGAACCAGAGAAGCCAAGAAAAACTTCCAAAGAGCCACTAGTTCAAATCCTAGAGACCAAAGGTCAAATAACCTGGAGTTCTGGTGTCCATGCACAGGAAGGATAGTTTGGCCTGCTGTGGAAGAGAGACACACAAAGACAAATGACCCTCACACAAAGACAGAGACAGAAAGATCCACAGAGACACAGAGAGACAAGCCCTGTTATGCTTAGCTTTTCATTTAGACCTCCTCTATTGAGGGTGATTCTTCCCCATTCAGCTCTCTTATCTCACACAAGCATCTTTGTGAACAACTATCTAAATTGGAATGCCACCATTTGCCACAGACAACATATGGGGCTTTCAAGGTAGTCTTTTATCAATGTCAACAGCACAAAGACTTCACTGTGGCATCCAAGCCAGTTCTACTTAGCAACAACTTTCTAGACCCCAAATCTTTCTCCTCACAGTATCAGTGACATTCCTCCATGGCAGACTCCTCAGGAGACATTGACTCCCAGTAGATCATCTCATAAAAGCCTCATCCTCCACTTCCATTAGACAGACGACAAACAACATTCAGCCAACTCTGCAGGGTTGTGTTAGATCATTTGCTGAGGCTATAACAGTATACCACAGACTGGGTAATTTATAAAGAAAAGAAGTTTAGGGCTGGGAAGGTGGCTCAGTGGTAGAGCGCTTGCCTTGCATGCATGAGGCCCTGGGTTCAATTCCTCAGCACCACATAAGCAAAAAGAAAAAAGCCAGAAGTGGCGCTGTGGCTCAAGTGGTAGAGTGCTAGCCTTGAGCTGAAGAGCTGAGGGACAGCACCCAGGCCCAGAGTTCAGGCCCCACAACTGGACCCCCCCCCCAAAAAAAAGTTTATCTAGCTTACTGTTCTGGAGACTAGGAAGTCTGAAGGCATAGCTGCAGTTTCTGGCCAGGGTCTTCATACTACATCACAACATGGTAGAAGGCAAAAGGGCATGTGTGAACATGCAAAAGAGAATGCATGAGGCCGGACTTGCTTTTATTATGACTTGATTGTTTAATAATTAACCCTCAATAACAACATTAATATATGAGGGCTGTGCCATTTTGACTCAATTGCTTCTCCTGAGACCCTGCCTCCTAAATGAGAAGCAAACTGAACAGTGATTGGATCCAAACTTCCAACATGCAAATTGGTAAACACACCCAAACCATAGCCAAACTCAACTTACAAGTCCTTTTGATAGCTTTTAAGACCTCTTTATGGGGTTTCTTCTACAAGCTCTTCCTCTGAAGGCAAAGCAACTGGGAACTTTATTTCCTACTGGAAACTTATCTCAACTTCCGGAGTAGCTTGGATTACAGGCCTGAGCTGATGGCCCCAGCAACACTTATATTTTGAATCTGCAGAACAGCTTGGCGTTTGGTCAGGGTGTCTCAGGGAGCTCTACAGGTCAAGAGAACCTTCTGGTCAAAAAGAATCTATGAGATGGCCACAATATTCAGCCATTCTCGAACTCTGTGCTCAACAAGGAAATAACAAATTGGACTAAAACTATGGGTGGGAAATCTAGCCTTGTCTCTTTGGAACTATATTAAGAATACCCACTGTTCCTAATGGGAGACAATTTCCCCTCTGAACATGACATTGAGGCTCTTTCAGAGAAAAACTTCTATAGATTTATCAATCATGAGACACTTCTGGAAGAATATTTAAGGCATTTCTTGAGGCTCAGTTTTCCCCATGACCATTAACTGCACTGGATAGAATGGCAGTATTCTTGGCCTGTCATATTATAGGAAGACATAATTCCAGCGCATTTATGCTGGAGTGGAGCTAGAAAACTCATATCCATTGCAGTGCTTGAGATACTTTAAAAAAAAAACAGAGAAAGACATGTCTATTTTTGAGACAGAGATAATTTTTGAGACAGGCTCTCATGTAGTTCACATGGGCCTGAAACTCATGATCCTCCTCCTCCAGACTCCTAAGTGCTGGGATTATAGGTGTATACCACCATATCTGGCTTGAGTTTATTGCAGTTACATTTTGCAAATCTATTCCACTGCAATTTAAAAATAATCTGGTTCTGTAAAATCAGATTTCCAGTCCAGTTAGAGTTGTAATTTTCTTTTTCTAGAGTTCATACAGGTGCACCCCAGAATTCCAAAGCCCTTGTTGGTCAAATTGTCATTGTTTATTCCTTCCTTCCTTCCTTCCTGCCTTCCTTCCTGCCTTCCTTCCTTCCTTCCTTCCTTCCTTCCTTCCTTCCTTCTTTCCTTCCTGCCTGCCTTTCTGCCTGCCCTCCTTCCTTCCTGCCTGCCTGCCTTCCTTCCTTCCTTCCTTCCTTCCTTCCTTCCTTCCTTCCTTCCTTCCTTCCTTCCTTCCTTCCTTCCTTCCTTCCTTCTTGCTTTCTTTCTGGCTTTCTATATTTCTCTTTTTTGTTTTCTTGCTTTCTCTCTTCCCGTCTGTGGTACTGGGGTTTTAACTCAGAGCCTCATGCTTGCTAAGCAGGCACTGTACCACTTGAGCCATGTCCCAACCCTTTTTTGTTATTCTTCAGTTAGGATCTTGTGCTTCTTATTCCCTGGTGACATCAGACTGTGACCCTTTTTTGACTATGCCACCTACTTAGCTGGAAGTACAAACATGAACTACTTTGCCCAGCCTAATCTTCATCTGTTTTTGAACAGAGATTATGAGAGTTTGCATATTACAGATGTGCCTATTTACTCCTGGAAAAACCCTTAGGCAGCTCTGTAGGAACAGGCCTCTAGCAAGAGTCTGTCAAGTAAAAACAGGCCTTTAGGTCTGGTGTTGATGGCTCACACCTGTAATCCTAGCTACTCTGGAGGCTGATATCTAAGGATCGGGATTCAAAGCCAACCCAGGCAAGAAACTGTGAGACTCTTATCTCCAATAAACCACTCAAAAGAAAAAAAAGCCAAAAGTGGTGCTGTGGCTCAAGTGGCAGAGCACTCACCTTGAGCAAAAGAAGCTCAGGGACAGCGTCTAAGCCCAGAGTTCAAGCCCCAATACTGGCAAAAAATAAAAAATAAAAAAATAGGCCTTTAGGTTCTAGGGCCTCCAAGCACTGAGATATACATTAACTTAATGTAGCACATGTTGGCTTGGAAGCTGGATCAAAGAATGATTAGATTAGATAGATTTTCTCGAGTTTCTCCCTAAATGCACCCTAATAGTCTTTAGACCTGGACCTGTGTAATTTTCAAAAGGTATGTTTGAACTGTTTGCTCTAGCTAATTAAAATGTGTTAAATATAAGCAGTCTCTGAGTGAATTTTAGAGTTATGTAATTCATGCAAAATCCAAAATGTGATAGACTCTGTAGAACAAATGACTCATTTTCTTCCACAAATAAATTATAAGAAAAAAAAGTAGGAAAGGGAGCCTATAAACTAAAAGAACATGAGATATATACCAACCAAGAATAATGTGTGTAGCTTTGTTAGGATACTGATTTGTTGAAATCAATTTTTTAAAAATAAGATGATGTGAGCCAGGCACCAGAGGCTCACACCTGTAATCCTAGTTACTCATGTGTTTCAGATGTGAGGATCACAGTTCAAAGCCAGCCTGGGCAGGAAGGTCCATGAGATTCTTATCTCCAATTATCCACCAAAAAGCTGGAAGCAGAGCTATGATTTAAGAGGCAGAATGCTAAGCTTGAGCAAAAAGCCCCAGGGACAGCACCAAGGCCCTGAGTTGAACCCCAGGAATGGAGCAAAAAACAAACACATAGAGCTCATAAAACACCACCAAACTTTGCCATCTTCATTTTAGTTTTATTTACATCTTCCTATGTCACAATGGAAATATCTGAGTAAGTATGAATTACCCTCATTAAGCCACTTTTATACAAATTCAGCAACATAAAGAAAATGGAGACAGGATATTTCTTTGTCCTTTATCTGTTCCTAGCAAACTTTCTTTTAAAGCACTTTTAGATATCCATTCTAGATGCTATTTGTATTTTATTTACATAAGATTTATCAGAGAGGACACACAAGAAGCAGAAACAAGTTGTATTATTTATAATCATATTTCTCAGATACTATCAAACACCTTCCATTACAATAACTGACTAAATGGAACTAGCCAAAATACATTCTTTCCTCTTTTGTTGACAGTTACAATTGAGTGGTTTTTTTAAAATTCCAGTAGTGAATTTCCCTAAAATATTCCAATTGCAGAGCTATGCCTGAGAGTTTATAAAACTATGCATGTGAGTTTGGTTCATGAGTTTAACAAATAACCACATAATTATTCAGATTCATCTCTATAAATTGAATGGAAATGCTTCATGGAAGGTTTGTATGAATACAAAAGTGTTGGTTATTGTGTTCAAATTGCTCAATTTGGGTTATTTGGGAATGATTTCCCTGAGAAGACAGGTTGAAGGTTGTCAGTGTGTGTGTGTGTTTGTGTGTGTTGGCAAGTATCTTGTCCTGCATCTGGCCCTGGAGGAGGGGCCATCCCTAATTGTTTGTCTCTATCTCTGAGCACTGTCACTTTGCCCCAGGTCACTGTTGGTAACATAGCTGAGATACAGGTACTCCTAGGGGCAAAGGAGCAGGAAAGACTAGCAGTGCCAATAACATCTCCCAGGTGCTAGGCAAAGGAGTCAATGGTAAGGGACAGGGCACTTAGGGTGAGGGCATCAACCATATAGATGGGCCTCAGGATGGGTAGTTGAGGACTACTGGAGATGATGAAAAGGAGGAGATAGGCCAGGGTTGGTTTCAATTTGAGCTGTGGAAATGCCCTCTCCAGGTTTCCAAGGGAGATGCTCAGCTATTTACCTCCAGGGCCTGTGGTGTGTTGGGTGAGGCCTGGCCCCTTCTGGCACTATCTGGTCCTATTTATTCAGAGAGCAGCCTCCTGACCCAGGGGAGCCCAGTCCACAGCTGCTACAGCAAGAACATTAAGCAGGGGCAGCTACTCTGTAAAGAAGGCAAAGCCTGAACACCTCCTCATAAGCAAATTATGTCTGTAGTGAATTCTAGGGATGAGGGCTTGTCTGTCAGGCACGTACTTGTTCTTGACGCCCAAGCATCTGGGGAGGCCAGCAGCCAAATGAGACAGTACCTGTTTCATTTATAATGATCCCACTTGGGCATGACTATTTATCCCAAGGCCAAAGGAAGAAAAGCAAGCAGGAGTGGCTAGATGAACTTTTGTATCTGGGCTAGTTTTGAACTTTAGACCTTCCAGATCTCAACCTCCTGAGTTAGATAGAATTATAGACAGGAGCCACCAGTGTCAGGCTTCACCAATTTATTATTAATATCAACATTTTAAATGTTTGAGTTCTCTTCCATTGTTTCAATATCTTTGAATACATTCTATAAAAATAAAAATGGAGGTTTTTATGCACACAAATTTTCATTGTTTAGTATAGGGACCATTTAATGGTTAGCTACAAAATATCTAAAACACTATCAACAACTCTAAAGATATATCACACAGCTATTAGAAATGAATTAGTGGAAGTGGCGTTGTGGCTCAAGCGGTAGAGCACTAGCCTTGATCTGAAGAGCATAAGGATAGTGCCTAAGCCCAGAGTTCAAGCCCCACGATCAAAAAAAAAAAAAAAAAAGAAATGAATTAGTGTTCCATGCATTAATATTTCTATGTAATTACTAATAAGTCTGAGATTATTCCAAACATTGTACTTTTTCCCTGTTTGTGTTTCTATACTATTTGCTTGACTAACTTTGAATTCTATATTTTATTATTCCATTTTTCTCTATATGAACTTATTACCAACAATTGCATGCAAATTGTGCTGATGATTAAATAAAAAGTATTTTATATGGGGGCTGGGAAGGTGGCTCAGTGGTAGAGTGCTTGCCTTACATTCATGAGGTCCTGGGTTCAATTCTCAGCACCACATAAGCAGAAAAAGCTGGAAGTGGCACTGTGGTTCAAGTGGTAGAGTGCTAGCCTTGAGCTGAAGAGCTGAGGGACAGCGTCTAGGCCCAGAGTTCAGTCCCATGACTGACAAAAAAAGTATTTTATTTTATATACTTTTATTTTTGCACCCCCAAATACTTTCAATCCTATTTTAATTCTTCATGTCTTCTGTATTCATTTTTTTATTGTTGTTGTCATTTTAGGGTTTTTTTAGGGGGTGGAGGGTTGTAACTGAGGATTAAACCCAAAGCCCTACATATGCTAGGCAAATGACACTCCAGCCATTGTGCATTTTAGTTCTACAGATTATTTAAATTCCATGAGGCATTTCTGCATTTCTAGAATTCCTCGTAGAAGAATATCTGGTTATATTTATCATACATTATATATTGGATGTAACTATGTATACATATATGTATAATACATACATATATACATATATTATGTATGTACATATGTATGTATGTGTGCACATATGTATTCAGTACTAGGGTTTGAGCTTAGGGTGTTACTCTTGCAAGGCAAGCGCTTTACCACTTGAACCATGTCTCCAGTCCTGAAGTATTATATTTTGTTTCTTTTCATTCCTTTCAGTCTTCATTGGAAATCATTTTTCTTTGAACTTAAGAACTCATTCTAGAATTTTTGTATGTGTGTGTGCTGAACATAGAATCAGGGCCTCTACGTCTTGAGCTTTAGAATATTTTTTTCTAACAATAAAATGTTTTAGATCAACTTTCTCTTAAGTTACCTGTATTGTTTATTGTTTGCCAATATTCCTGCTAGGTATAGAATTTTGGTCTCATTATGTTTGATTCCTTCCTTCTTTCATTCTTAAGAAAACATACTATTTACATTTGGGGGGTGGGGCTTGAACTCTGGGCCTAGACACTATCCCTGAGCTCTTCATGCTCAAGACTAGCGCTTTACCACTTTGAGCCATGGTGCCACTTCCAGGTTTCTGGAACTTAATTGGAGATACGAGTCTCTACAAGTAAACCCAATGGATAGTGAAAGACAAATAACCACATACTAACCATTCATACAGTGACAACAAAGGAAGATCTTAGGAGAGAATCACAAGGGCTCAATAGCTATGTGCATATGGTTATATAAAATGATGCTTATGAAAATGAACTCCAAGAAATGGAAGCAAAAGGTGTTTTTTTTGGTTTGTTTTTGGTTTTTGTTGGTCGTGAGGCTTGAACTCTGGGCCTGGGCCCTGTCCCTCTGCTCTTCAGCTCAAGGCTAACACTCTACCACTTGAGCCACAGTATCACTTCGGCTTTTTCTTTGGCTTATTCCTTTTTGTTGCTGTTTTTTATTTCTGTACCCTTTGTCTTGTATATGTTTGTCTGATTTGGGGAGGGAAAGGGGAAGCACAGAAACAGTGAGACAAAGGGTGAACCAGTTCAGCAGTGAAACCCACTAGACACTAACTATGTTGGAAATGAACAATTTGTTGGGGGAAGGAAGTCGGGAGGGAAAAACTGGGAAAGAATGAGGGAGGGGGTGACACTGTTCAAAAGGAAATGTACTCATTATCTGGCTTGTGTAACTGTAACCCCTCTGTACATCACCTTTACAATAACATTTTAAAAATCTAAAAACAGTTTTAAAAAAGAGTCTTATGGACTTTCCCACCTAGGCTGGCTTTGAACTGCAATACTCAGATCGCAACCTCCTCAGTAGCTAGGATTACAGGCATGAGCCACCAGCACTCAGCTTAGTATTTACATATTTAGTCCAGGTTGACCTGAAAGTTACTATAAAGCCAAGCCTGCTTTGAACTTATAGTCCTTCTATCTCCACTTCCCAAGTGCTGGGATTACAAGCATGCACCACCACACCCAGCTTAACAAGAGATTTCTTTTTGCACTTTAAAAATGGTGCTCCATGGATGTCTGTCTTATTTATGTTAAGATGTTCACTGTAAATCTTTTTCTTGTTAGCTTGGCCTATGTGTTCTTTATAATATTTCTCATTACCTTTGGCTTTTAGAGTATGTTTTCATTATTGGTATTATTCTGTTATTTATATTTTCTTTGTTTAGGGGATGTAGAGTTCATAGAATCTGTGAATTTGAGACAGATATGGACCACCTGCAAGGGACAACAGGCAAAGAAACTCTAATCTCTTAACCTGTTACCCATTAAAAGTATGACTGATGTTTTCTTCTGCCTCCATCCTTGTGCTCTGTCAACACCTCATCATAATCACCAAAGGAGGCCACAAGGCCAGAATGTTTAGGGATTAGAAGTCCTTTATGAGTAAATCAAGCTAAAACCAATATGATTCCAGATGGCCACAACTAACAAAGAAAGATACAAGGAAACTGTTATGAAAGAAGAACCTAAATAAACCCTGCAGCTTCACTTGCAGTTAGTTGACTTTAAAAGTCATGTGTTTTGGAGGATACATCGTTGAACAATATAATATTTGCTTCTCACTAGCTTGGCTAGTGACATGTGACTTAGGATAACAGTTGCTTAGATCAACTCATAGAAACCTGAAGATTACAAATTATTCAACTAGAGCCTACAGAACTCAGATGATGACTAAAAATGGGATAAAGGTGTTATCATCTCCGCCTTCCTATTATATTGGTCCTCCTTACTGTTCCAATCCTTGGATCTGCCTATTCAGCACATATACTTGTTCCTCATTTTTTGTATGTTGGTCCTGGGGCTAGAGCTCAGAGCCCAAGCACTGTCTCAAGCTTCTATTGCTCAAGGCTAGTGTTCTACCACTTGAGCCACAGCTCCACTTCTGGCTTTTATGGGGGAGTTTATTGGAGATGAGACATTCATAGACTTTCCTGTCCAAGCTGGCTTCAAACTGGATCCTTAGATCTCAGCCTTCTGAATAGCTAGGATTACAGGCATAAGCCACCAGGCCTGGCTACATATATTCATCATTTTAATGTACACTTTCTAAGACTATAATACAAGATTAGCTTGCCCAATTGCCTATTGAAGTAATATGTATTTCTTCAACTTCACATTGTGCTTTCTCAGCATCTCAAGCACTGAAAATCTTCAGCACCGGTCTTTAGCCCATACCAAACTATGAGACCAGTATGTTTATGCATGCTAATGAAAGTAGTAAGAATAATCCAGCAATTCCTGAATTAAGTTTACTGCTTGTTACCTTGTGAATCTCAAGGCCAGAATGTTTGTGTACAAGCAGGAAAAAAATTCAACTGTGCCCAGGGGCAGTGAACAGTAAGCAAACTTTAGTCCTGAGAAAAATCAATAAAAGCTTGCTGCTTCCTTGGTTAAGGGAGCAGCCCAATCACATCTTTGACTATTGCCTGTTTCCTTTTACTTTAGGCCCAAGTCCCAATCAAGGAGTTTTGTCTGTCCTTTTCATGACATATGGCTAGATCGTGTGTCCACCTTTTCCATGCTATAAAATCCTGCCTTCTGGTATTACTCTCACTGAGACTTCTATCTTGTATATGCTTCCTTATTTCCTCTTAAGTCTAGGAAGTTAGAAAGCAAAGAAAATTAAGCCAAGCACTAGTGGCTCATGCCTATAATCCTAGCTACTCAAGAGACTGAGATCTATGGATTGAGGTTCAAAGCCAGCGTCAGCAGAAGAATCTATGAGACTCTTATCTCCAATTAACCATTCACAAGCAGGAAGTGGAGATGTCGCTCAAGTTAAAGAGCACAGCCTGGAGCAGAGAAGCCAAGCAAGAGCGAAAGGCACTGAGTTCAAACACCCCAACAAAGGAAAACATTGAAGGGAGATGCTTATGTCCAAGTCTCTGACCTGTATAAAGTGAGCCAGGACTTCTTGACAGGGCCTCTTGTTTATTTTCTCTCTAGTAGCTACTCCTAAGCTTCTCCACATTTTATTTTTATTTTTTTGGAGAAGTGGGACAAAGAGGATAATAGTTGATGTCACCATTCTGCCATCTTGGTGATGTCACTTGAACCTTTCATCACTATATGTCAGATCACTATATGTCAGATACCTGAGAGAAATAACTTAAAGGAGGAAAGATTTATTTGGGTTCATGGTTTCATGAGTCCAGGCCCTATTTCTGTGGCCTGTAACAAGGTGAACCATCATGGTGGAGCAAAATCATTCACCTCATGACAGCCAGGAAGTAGAGAAAGAAACAGAGAAGGGCCCAAGGCAAGATGCAGCTTCCCAGGACATACCCCTAGTGATCTATTGCCTGCAGTGAGTTTCCATCACCTCCTAGTAATAATAATGAACCCATCAAGAGATTGATGAAGGCAGGACCTTCATTGCCTCTCAAAATTCCTGCCTCTGAACATTGCTATTATCAAGCCTTTAACACGTAGGGATACGTTTCACATCTAAACCATAACTGACATTTTGTAGTATATTGTGTGTATGTGTATTAAGTATATATTTCTCAAAACCTATGAAGAGATGACATTTTGCCCTACTTGGAAGTTAATAAGTTAACCTTACAGATTTATGGATGCTAGCAAAAGACCCAGGTTTCTGAGCCAGAGACAAAAGGAAAAGTCATCACTCACACCACAACCCATGGCCAGAGCCTCAGTTCCCCCAAGCTCCATCAACTCCTAGTCTCTCTCTCTCTCTCTCTCTCTCTCTCTCTCTCTCTCTCTCTCTCTCTCTCTCTCTCTCTCTCTCTCTCTCTCACACACACACACACACACACACACACACACAAACACACACACACACACACACACACACACACACACATACAAGAACAAATTGCTTGCAGATAGAATTGTCTATAATTTGTTCTCCCTTCACTTGCTTACTGCTGATTATCTACTAGAAATCTACAAAATGCAGTCAGCCTTCTGTATCTGTGAGTTTCACATGTGGAGAAGTAACCAGTCATAGAAAAAGTATTTAGAAAAATAATTGTATCTAGATTGTAAGCCAAAATGATGGCTGAGTGATATCACCAGCATCTTGCCTCATAGATACATTATTGAACAGCTATTCTCACATCAAACTCCCTGCAGAATGTCTGAGGAAGTCAATGGTGGTAGCACAGTGGATTTAAACTCTATTATCATTCCATGAGCTGGGTAGCAGGAACTAGGTGGCAAAGACCTGGAGGCAAAGTAACATAGATTTGTGTATGGACTCCTAAAGTAATAGGGAGAGAATTAGTTGAGAGAATCTGCTGCAGGCAATAGATGATATCTGGTCTAGCCAGGCTATACCACAGTAGAAGCTGATAAGACCTTACCTATCACACCACAAAAACACCCTTGAGACCAAAGATAAGAGTCCAGAGGACTAACAAAGTCCTGCTACTGTTAGACTGCTTTCTAGGAGGTCTTGGCCTCATGGACCTGAGCAGCAAAATCTGGGAGAGTACCAGCAAACCCAGTGCCGAACAGAACAATGTCTGAATGGAAAGTGAAGGATGAATGTATGGAGGTCAATAGACTGGGAGTTGGTGGGGGCCTGGGAGGAAGACAGCACAGGTTCAATAGAGAACTATAGAGCTGAGAGCCCAGGAAAAGTATCACAAAGTGAGTAGCTTAAAAGAACAGAAGTTTAGTCAGGGGCTGGTGGCTCACATCTATAATCCTTGCTACTCTGGAGGCTGAGGTCTAAAGATCACAGTTAAAAGCCAGCCCAGGAAGGAACGGCCTATGAGACTATTATCTCCAATTAATCATCAAATAAAAAAGCTTGAAGTGGAGCTGCAGCTCAAGTGGTAGAGTCCTAGCCTTGAGCAAAGAAGCTTAGGGACAGTGCCTAGGCCGAGTTCAAGCCCAGGACTGGCACAAAAAAACTACTACTAATAATAATAACAATAGGAACAAAACTTTATTTTCTCATAGTTCTGGAAGATGAAGGCTGAAATCCATGTGTTGGTAGAATCCTGCTCCCTTGGAATGGTCAGTGAATCCATCCTGTCCTCTTCCTAGCCCTGGTAGTGGTGGTTTGTTTGCAATCTTTGGTGTTTCTTGGCTTAGTTTCTACATAACTCGATTCTCCATTTTACAATCACATAGCTTTCTTCCTGTGTATCTGTCTTCACATGGTCATCTTCTTATAATGTAACAAAGTCAAATTAGATTAGGAGCGCACCTTATTCTAGTATAACCTCATTTCCTCATTTTAACTTACCTACTTACATCTGTCACAACTCTATTTCCAAACAAAGTCACAGTCTGAGATGTTGGGGATTCAAACTTCCAAAATGCCTTTTTGTTGTTGCTTTTGATGGATGAGTAGAGGATACTACACACTATCAACTCACACCAACTCCTGTACTTAGGATCCAAAACCACATCTCCCTACCCAAAAGAGAGAAACTAAAACTTGAAAAACTGTAAACTATTGTTAAGATCCAGATATTAAATTTGTATAGAAATAATTTCTTTTATTGAAAGTCAGTTTCACTTTCCATTCTTTTTAATGACAGGGAACATATTGTAGTTTAAAAGCTGTCAATATGGGCTGGGATGTAGCTTAGTAGTAGAGCATTTGCCTACCAAGTGTGAGTCCCTGGGTTCCATTCCCAGCATCAAAAACAACAACAACAAAATATAGCTGGGAGCCAGTGTCTCATGCCTATCATCCTAAGTACTCAGGAGGCTGAGATCTATGGATCATGGTTCAAAGCCAGCCTAGGCAGGAAAGTCCTCCAGATTCTTATCTCCAATTAGCTACCAAAAAGCCAGAAGTGGAGCTGTGGCTCAAGTAGTAGAGCATTAGCCTGGAAAAGCTCAGGGACAGGGCCTAGGCCTTGACTTCAAGCCCAGAAGTGGCGGCAACAACAACAACAAAAAGTGACATCCAAAACTGAAGATAGTATAATAGAAATAGACATAATACAACTATAATAGATATTATAGAGAGCAAAATAAAGCAATACATTGGGTAGTCTAATGTCTACCCATCTTCTGGTTAATACAGTTCAAAACCACAATCTAAACAATTTATTTAATTTAACATCTGACTATTTCCTGAAGCCAACCACAGAATCCTAACATTATTTTATGGCTACAAAATCCAATCTAGTATGAAATCATTTGTACAGATTACTTAGCGAACACCGTACTTAGCTGTCATAGCTAGAAGATGCATGTTATGAGAAGATAGCTGTTTACCTATTTGTTTATGTATTTATTTAATTGATACAAAAATGTAGTCTTCAGCCTGGAAAATCTGCCCCCGGATTAAATGCTACATGAACTTTGCAACTGAGTAAAATCAAATTTGATCTCATATCAAATATTATGTGAAGAACTGAATTTTTGCAAATCTAATCACAGTCTAAACCAAGAGTGAGCAAGTTTTCTTTTTCTTTTTTTATTGTGAAAATACCATACAGAGGGGTTACAATTACATGGGCAAGGTAATGAGTACATTTCTTATCAAGCATTGTTGCCTCCTCCTTTGTTTCCCCTTCCCATCCCTTCCCATCTCCCACCCACCCTCCCTGCCCCCCATCCCCCTCACAACCTGCCCCCCCCCGCCAAAGTTGTAAAGTTCGTTTTTCGACATAACGACTTGTACATCTCATTGTTGCAATGGGTCCACCTGTATCCCTATTTAAACGATTTGTTTTTCCCCTTCCCCTCCACACATTATACCAACATCAAATACAGTGAAAACAGGAGTTATACCGTGAGGGAGGGACAAACAAAGCAGCAAAGAAATCATCTTATAAATATGTGAGAAACAATAGCAAGAAAGAAAAAACATTTGAACCCTTATCTTGGGGTTCATTTCACCTAACATCGACTTATCTGATCTTTTCTGCTTGACTCAAGACATATACTAGTTATTGAAAATAAGGGAAACCAAGGGACCTGTGTTTCTTTGGGCCTGGCTTACTTCACTTAATATAATTTTTTCCAAGTTTCCATTTCCTAACAAAAGGGGCAAAGTCATTCTTTCTGATGGAGGCATAGAATCCCATTGTGTATATATACCACATTTTCTTGATCCATTCATCTACTGAGGGGCATCTGAGTTGGTTCCATATCTTAGCTTGAGTAAGTTTTCTTTAAAAAGAAGGAAAGAACAAATGTTTTAGGCTTTGTAGCTGCTCCACAAAAGCAGCCATAGACAACATGTAAACTAATAATCAGTGTGCCTGTATTGCAATAAAACTTTATTTACAAAAAAGAAACAGCATGCCAGATTTGGGTCACAAGCTACAGTTTACTGATACTTAGAGCTCTTCCTCTTCCTTCCTCCCTTCCTTCCACTCTCCCTGCTTTTCTTCCTCTCCCTCTTCCTCACTCCCCCCTTTCCTTATTTATTTTTGTAAATTGAATTTAGAATATTAGATTTTTGCAAACACAGTGGATGTCATTTCACCTGGAAGGAATGTTGAACAATGATTGTGGTTTTGCTTAGTCTCCTAACATGAAATAAACCCATGTCTAAATTGCTCAAAAAGATGAGAATTTGATGTTCTATGAAGAGCTACAAGAAAGATTGCACCAAAATTGCCTTAATAGTCCATGCTGTCCTCAAAATCAAATTGTTTGTCCTTCTATCTAACCTCAATCTCCTGCTGCTGTTTAAACCTATTTCTTCTTGGCCTGACTTCTGTATGAACATCAAGTTGGTCACTTCCTTCAGTATGACCTACCTGTGGATGACAATTCATTCATTAAGCTGGCCTGAGATTCTTAAGGATCACTTGGCTATAGGTAGCATATCCCGTTGGGCAGCTTCAAATCACAAGCATTTCCAGGGACACAGTGGTGTCTCAGCATAGCATTTGTAATCCCTCATGCCTCTTTCAGCTCACCTTCACCCTCTCCTCCCCCCTCCCTGCAACACTCCAAACAGATATAGCTTTAAAGAAATAAAAAGAAAAAAAGGAGAGATTAAGTGGTCTAAAATTCCATTATTAGTCACTTAACATGGTTGTGAGGCAGGATAAATTGAGGAAAATGAGGCCTGGGGAAGGCAGAAACAACGTATTTACAAACACAGAAGCACTATCTTGGCTTCAAAGAGAGACAACAGGATGCACTCCTTCCTGAGAGATGCATTTCTCACCCCCCAAATTAACAATTGTCTGGCAGGATATATACCTTCTTGAGAGAAATGCTCCCCCAAAACTTAAGCAACCTACTACCCAAAATGCAGACAACAGGACACCTTCCTTATCTCAAGGATAAGCATCTGTTTTATGGCAGAATGCATTCTTACCTGGAAAGCATGCCCAAAATATCCAGAAACGCAAAGTGTAGCAGCTGGAGTGATTAGATCAAACATAAAACAACTATCTTTGCATAACTTTGAAGTCAGACCCCCTGCCTTTACCATATAAATACCCCTAACAGCCTAACAGCCAAGGAGCAGAGCTGTGTGTATCTCTGTCTCTCCTCTAGAGCATCCATATTCTGTTAGCGTGTCTCTGCTTTTTTGCTTGTTGTGTGCTTTCTGTCTGTTTGCCTGCTTGCTTATTTAATAAGTCTCCACCAAATTTTCTTACCATTGTGACTTGTCCAGAAATTCTTATTCTGTCATCAAATTCAAGGACCCTAAGTGAAGAGTCCCTACTTTTAGAGGGAATTCTTACTAACCTTTATCTTGGGACTATAGTTGGTCCCTGAGAAAAATCCTGGCAAAATCCACAAGGAAATGTGAGAGGTGAAAGACAGTGGGAGGACCTGACAGATGAGCCCTCCTGATCTTGTAGAAGTGCATTCACTGTGGTGCACTCACTGCCTAGGTACCATGCACCACCCTGAAAAGAGTCATAGGAGAGGCTGGGAAGGTGGCTCAGTGGTAGAGTGCTTGCCTTGCATGCATGAGGCCCTGGGTTTAATTCCTCAGCACCACATAAGCAGAAAAAGGCAGAAGTGGCACTGTGGCTCAAGTAGTAGAGCACTAGCCTTGAGCTGAAGGGCTGAAGGATAGCACCCATGCCCAGAGTTCAGGCCCCATGACCAACAAAAATGAAAAAGAAGAGTCATAGGAATAAGTCAGGCCCAGAGAGAGAAAGGATGCATGTTTTCCCTTGTACGTGAAACCTAGATTTAGTCAAAAAACATATAAGTAGATACATCAGGTGGTGTGCAACTGTATATAAATGTATTAACTGAAATATGGTAAATTCAAGGTAGAACTCAAACTCTATGATTTCTTAGGAAGACAAAGTCAAAGCTCTGCAAAATAAAACACCAGGAAGTGATTACTAAAATGGGGTGGGGTGGGGGTAGGCTCATGAAGAGAAGTGGGGGGAAATGCAGACAAGAATCCAATGCATATCCTACAAAATTAAGAAGAGGGAGGGAAGGGATGAGTAGAGGAGAGATGGGTGAGAATGATGAAAGGGGTGACATTGCTCAAGATATATTGAATTCATAAACTGCTTTGTTAAATGGCAACTCCTTTGTTCAACTACTTGAAGATAATACATAAATAAGTCCTAGCTGCATGCTCACATAGTCAGATGTTTCTATACAATTTACAAAAGGCAACTAGTACCACCATTCCAGTCAATTAAGATCAGTATTTATTTCTACTTTTTTTTTGTACTGGAAATTCAACGCAGCCTCCTACTTGCTAGCAGTGCTCTAGCACTGAGATCTGTGCCCAGCTCCTTTGCATTCCAAATTACTCTCAATCACATTCTCCCTGGTGCTGAAGACTTTCTTTAGTTCTCTGCCTCTTATTCTTACAGCCATCTCTTCTGAGCTACCATGTGACAGACACTGAATATCAACTATTTGCAATTTTCCCCAACTGCTTTGCCAAGTAAGCATTATTATTTCTCTTACACAGAAGAAACTGGGTCAGAGGTTGAGTCACTTGCCCAGAAGGGATAGGGCCAGGGTTGGAGGAACAGATGGGTGTGTGTGTGTGTCATTTTCCTGCCATTCTCAAGGCCCTAGGTTTGATCCCTAGCACACAAAGAATAGAAAATCAGAAAAGAAGCTGTAGAGCCAAAATTAGAATGATGCTTTCTCAAAATATGTACCATTTTCTGATTAACTTAAATCCAGAACAAACAATAAGATTTGCATCCTACCTTTTACACTTAAATATTTTGACTATTTAGAGCAAGTGTTAGACACTCAAGAATACACCAAACACTGACTTGACAAAGGGGAAAAGGTACAATGGTATGTATGGATATTTCTTACTTTAAAAAAATATGCTTTCAAGCCAGGCTCTGGTGGCTCACATTTGTAATTCTAGCTACTCAGGAATTAGAAATCTGAGGATAGCAGTTCAAAGACAGTCTGGGTAGGATAATCTGTGAGACTCTTATCTTCAATTAACCACCCAAAAAATCCAGAAGTGGAGCTGTGGCTCAAAGTGGTAGAGCACTAGCCTGGAGCACAAAAACTCAGGGACAGTGCTTAGGCCCTGAGTTCAAGCTCCATAACAGACAAAATGTTGCTGCCACAAAGCTTCAGAGAAGGAAGTCTCTTTTAAAGATTCTTGGCCCTTCTAGACAATATGGAGCCTCTGGGATGCTGATAACATTCTCATCTTGTTCAGACAAATGGTAATACAAGTGTGCACTTAGCTAAAATTGATTGACTTGTATACTTAAGACTTCTGTCCTAAGATCCAACACCCCTTTATGATGAAAGCTCTGGAAAAACAAGGAATCCACGGAACATTCCTCATTATAATAAAGGCTGTGTATGACAAATCTACAACCAGCATTATACTTAATGATGAAAAGCTAAAGCTAGTCCCTCTAAATTCAGGAACAAGACAAGGATGACCACTCTCCCCACTGCTCTTCAATGTAGAATTAGAATGCCTAGCTAGAGCAATAAGAAAATATGCAAACATAAAGGGGATTCAAATAGGGAAAGATGAAGTAAAACTCTCCCTCTTTGCAGATGACATGATCTTGTATTTAAAGAATCCCATGGAGAGCCGGGCGCTGGTGGCTCATGCCTGTAATCCTAGCTACTCAGGAGGCTGAGAGCCGGGGATCGCTGTTCAAAGCCAGCCCCGGCAGGAAAGTCCGTGAAACTCTTATCTCCAATAAACCACTAGAAAACTGGAAGTGGCGCTGTGGCTCAAGAGGTAGAGTGCTCGCCTTGAGCTGAAGAGTGCAGGGACAGCACTCAGGCCCAGAGTTCAAGCCCCACGACCGACAAAAAAAAAAAAAAAGAATCCCATGGAATCCACTACCAAGTTACTAAAGCTGATCTGAAACTTTGGCAAAGTAGCAGGATAAAAAAATTAACCCTCAAAAAATCAATGGCTTTTCTGTATGCCAATAACGAGAAGAGCCCAGCTGAAATCATGAAAGCAACTCCTTTTGTAATAATACCACAAAAAATAAAGTACCCAGGAGTTAACTGAAGAAGTGAAGGACCTCTACGATGAAAACTTTAAAAACCTGAAAAAGGAAATTAAAGCAGAACTAAGGAAGTGGAAAAACATCCCATGCTCCTGGATTGGGAAGTTTAACATCATGAAAATGGCAATACTGCCAAAGTCTATCTACAAATTCAGTGAGATACTTATCAATATTCCAACCTCATTTTCAATTAAATAGAAGAAGCAACCCAAAAATTCACATGGAACAATAATAAAAGACCCCAAATTGCAAAAACAATCCTTAGCAGAAAGAAAAGTGCTGGAGGAATATCAATACCAAATTTCAAACTCTACCACAAAGCCATAGTAATCAAAACAGCTTGATACTGGCACAAGAACAGACCTGAGGAACAATGGAATAGAACTGAAGACCCAGAAATGAACCCACAGACCTATAGCCATCTAATCTTTGATAAGGGAGCTAAAAAAATAGAATGGAAGAAAGACAGCCTCTTCAGTAAATGGTGCTGGCAAAATTGGTTAAACACTTGTAGAGAACTAAAGCTAGATCCTTTTTTTTGTGTGTGAAAATACCGTACAGAGGAGTTACAATTACATGAGCAAGGTAATGAGTGCATTTCTTATCAAGCATTGTTGCCTCCTACTTTGTTTCCCCTTACCATCCATTCCCATCTCCCACCCCCACCCCCATCCCCCAGCAGCCCTCCCCACCCCTGTGCCAAGTTGTAAAGTTCATTTTTTGACATAACGTCTTGTACATCTCATTGTTGCAATGGGTCCACCTGTATCCCTATTTTGTTTTATCCCTTCCCCTCCACAAATTATACCAACATCAAATACAGTGAAAACAGGGGTTATACTGTGGGGGATATAACCCTGCACCAGAATCAACTCCAAATGGATCAAAGACCTGAAAGTTAAAGCAGACACCCTGAAAACATTACAGGAAGGAATAGGAGAAACTCTAGGGCTCCTTGGCAAAGGCTGAAACTTTTTTAATAAAGACCCAGAAACACAACAATCAAAGTTTGGACAAATGGGATTGCATGAAATTGCAGTTTCTGCAAATGCAAAGGACATTAGCAAGATCAATAGAAAGCCCACGGATTGGTAGAAGATCTTCACTAGCCATACGACAGACAAAGGTGTCATATCTAAAATATACCTGGAACTCAAAAAACTAAATCCTCAACAACAAATCCTCCAAGAAGCAACTGCCCAATAAGTAAGTGGGCTAAAGACTTAAAGAGAAACTTCTCTGAAGAGGAAATAAGAATGGCCAATAAACACATGAAGAAATGCTCAACCTCTCTAGCCATAAAAGAAATGCAACTCAAAAAAACATTGAGATTCCACCTCACCCCAGTTAGAATGGCTATAATCAAGAATTCTAATAACAACAGATGCTGGAGGGTACGTGGCCAAAAGGGAACCCTACTGCATTGTTGGTGGGAGTGTAAACTTGTTCAACTACTTTGGAAAGCAATGTGGAGGTTCCTCAAAAGACTCCACATAGAGCTCTACCTATGACCCAGCAATCCCACTTTTGGGCATTTACTCAATCACAAACAAGGCCATGCTAAAGCTACCAGCACAACTATGTTTATTGCAGCATTATTAACCATAGCTAAGACATGGAACCAACCCAGATGCCCCTCAATAGATGAATGGATCAAGAAAATGCAGTAAATAAACTCTTGGAAAAAATTGTATTAAGTGAAGTAAGCCAGGCCCAAAGAAACATAGGTCCCATTGTTTCTCTTATTTTCAATAACTATATATGTCTAGGACAAGCAGAAAAGGTAAAAAGCTATGTACGTTAAGAGAAATGTTAAAAGAAATGATCTCCAAGATAGGGACACAAGTGGTTTTATCTTTCTTGCTGTTGTTTTTAATATACTTATAATGTACTATGTCATTTTTCTTTTTATATGTTCTTCCCCCATGGTATAACCTCTCTTGTCACTGTATTTGATATAGGTGCCCTGCATCTTGTATATACATTTTTCTAATTTGGGGAGGGAAAGGGAAATAACAAAATGCTGAAATAAGGATACAGGTTGACCCATTGTAACAATGTACAAGACACTATTTTGAAAACAAACTTTACAACTTCAAGAGGGGGGGATGGAAGAGTTGGGGATTTGGGGAGGAAAGGATGGTAGGGGAAAAACAAAGGAGGGTGTAACAATGCTTCTAGGAAATGTACTCATTACCTTACTCATGTAACTATAACCCCTCTGTACAGTATCTTTACAAGAAAAATATATATTTAAAAAAAAAGAAAACTGCTTTACAAAAAATCTTTTTTAGTCTTCAGGTTTCATTGATTTTTGTCATTATCTCTCATTTTCTTAATTAAAAATAACCTTAAAAATGATTTTCTGGGCTGGGAAGGTGGCTCAGTGGCAAAGTTGTTGCCTTGCATGCATGAGGCTTTGGGTTCAATTCCTCAGTACCACATAAGCAGAAAAAGCCGGAAGTGACGCTGTGGCTCAAGTGGTAGAGCACTAGCCTTGAGCTGAATTGCTGAGGGACAGTGCCCAGGCCCAGAGTTCAGACCCCACAACTGACAAAAACAAAAACAAACAAACAAAAAACCATGATTTTCCCCCTAAGAGCTTCACTGCCTAATAAAATCAGAGATATTAAAGTATTCAAGTGAAATCAGATATATCACCTTCTGTAAACCCTTCCTACCATTAATTATAGTGGCTGTTGCCTTTAAGCCTTTCATTAGACCATAATTCAGCCAATGTTTACTGAAACTACCATATGTCAAGAACTCTGTGTTCAGTATCCACCCAAGGCATTGGAAATTTTAGAGATTTGTGCCCATGTAAAATAGTGGTGTTGTTGCCATGCAAAGATTTTTAGACTCACCAGGACTCTAGCTTTTGGGTTTATTATTTTGAAAAATTTTAAAGAGCAGGTACAAAATGAAAGGTTGGCATTAGTCATCGGAGAAACCCCAAGTTAGAAGTATGAGGAGATACTACTGTATCCCTGCAAGAATATAAAAACTGTAAACATCTCATCAGTCTAGTTGTTGGCAAGGATGCAGCACAACTGGAACTCTCTGCACTGCAGATAGAGATGTAAAATGGCATCACCAGTTTGGAAAAGAGCTTGACAGCCTCTTCTAGAGTTAACATAATCATCATATAACCCACAGATTCCATTCCAGGATACTTACTTAAGGTGAATAAAATGAAAATTAATGTCTATTAGAGGAGATGGATGGAGCTAGAAGAGATGGGAGAGAACTATGGAAGGGGTGATGTTGAACAAGATGCATTGTACTCATAAACTGACAGGTTGAATTGAAACTTTTGTACAACTATTTAAAGATAATTTAAAATTATATATACATATATGTATATGTATGCATATATATATATATATATATATATACATATATATCCTGTAATCCCAGCTACTCAGAAGGCTCACATTTGAGAATCATGGTACTAAGCCAGCCCAAGCAGGAAAAGTCAATGAGACTCTTATATCCAATTAACCATCAAAAAGTTGGAAGTGGAACTGTGGATCAAGTGATAGAGTGCTAGCCTTGAGCACAAAAGCTCAAGGATAGCTTCCAGGCCCTGAGTTCAAGCCCTAGGATAGGCACAGAAAAAAGATGTATAAAACAGAAAAGTAGTGTCTAAAAACAGCTCAGTACAAAAATGTTCATAGTAGCTTTAAAGCAGCAGACAACCCCCCAAAATAGTCCTTATTATTAAGAGGGAATAAATTGAGTATGTTCATACAATGGAATATTAACAACAAAAGAGAATACTTAACACACAGTATTGACTCAGCTCAAAAACATGGAGGATGATCCACAGAAGGACCTACTGCTGCTTTAATCCAAATTGTCCAATCTCATACAGCTATGTAGTTTTCATAAACGCAGTTGGGAGGATTAAACTCCAGTGCGCTATAGCCCAGTAAAGTGATTATAGTTTATACAAATATATTGTATATTTTATACAGAACCAGAAAGGTTCAGAGGCTCCCAATACAAAGAAATAATAAATGCTTAAAGAGATGGAAATGTTGATTGCCTTAATTTGGTCATTTCACATTGTGTATATATATATATATATATATATATATATATATATATATATATATATATATATATATCATATGTGTCACACTTGCACCCCAAATAAATATGTCCAATTATTATCAATTAAAAGTTTAAATAACAGCCAGGCAGCAATGCCTCATGCCTATTGTCCTAGCTACTTAGGAGGCTAACATCTGAAGATAGTGGTTTGAAACTAGCCCAGTTTGTGAGACTCTTATCTCCAGTTAATTACCAAAAAGCTGGAAGTAGAGCTGTGGCTCAAGTGGTAGAGTGCAAGCATTGAGCAAAAAAAGCTTAGAGACAGCACCCAGGCTCTGAGTTCAAGTGCCAGGACTGGTTAGAAAAAAACAGAAAAATATTCAGTAATTTAAATTTAAAATGATTTAAAGTCTCCACAAAGCAGTCCAGTTTTGCTTTTGCCTTGTTAAACCTATAAGGCTGAAAAATGGAAAATTTCATTCATCTAGGCTCTTGTTATTCTTTCAAGAATTCATCCAAAAGGCTAATATTCTATTTTCAAAAAAAATCCATTAAAAAATTCTCAATTCAGGCTCTGGTGGCTCCCACCTATAATCCTAATTACTCAGGTGGCTGATATCTGAGGATCACAGTTTGAATCGAGCCCAGGCAGGAAAGTCTGTGAGACTCTTTATCTCCAGTTAACCAAAAAGCTGGGAATGATGCTATGGCTCAAAATCATAGAGCACTGGCCTTGAGCACAGAAAGCTCAGGGACAAAGCCTAGACCCTGAATTCAAGCCCCAGTACTAGCACAATAAAAACAATAATAACAAAAACCACCCTCAAGTTCTTGACATTACAAAACTAAACTGAAATTAACATCTGACTTTTATTTTTTTGTTTTCAAAATTTTAGCAAGGATTTATTTCAGGGTCTCAGAGTTAAAGTAGGAAGAAGTAGAAGAAGAAATATTTCTGGGTCTCCTTGCAGGAAATAGGAGTTAAAGAATCCCCACTTTTGCATTTCTTAGAAAAACAGAAACAGGGCTGGGAAGGTGGCTCAGTGGTAGAGTGCTTGCCTTGCATGCATGAGGCCCTGGGTTCGATTCCTCAGCACCACATAAGCAGAAAAGGCCGGAAGTGGTGCTGTGGCTCAAGTGGTAGAGTGCTAGCCTTGAGCTGAAGAGCTGAGGGACAGCTCCCAGGCCCAGAGTTCAGGCCCCATGACCGACAAAAAAAAAACAAAAACAAAAACAAAAACAAACAAATAAAACTCCATGACGAAAACAACACACACATATATACACACATACACATACACGCACACACACATACACACCAGGAAAAAGCTTACAAAACTAAATCTGGATCCAAGTATTAACATCTGAAAAGAATTGCTTTTTATATTCTTAGTGGATGATAAAGCATAGAAACTGAACACTTTACAAATGATTGAAAATCTGGAATCACTGCTCAGATATTACAAAGTTGGATCATGAGGAAAATGGAGGGGTTAGGAGTGTTCTAGCTGTACCCCACACCTTTCTCAGAGCAAAGACTGGCATTCATTAGATACCAGGCCAGATTAATACTGGCAGCCTAGCCTGTGACAATAATATATCAGAAAAGCCCAAAGGGCCTATTTTCATTTTACAGCATAATTCATGCAGATTGCAACCAGATCTAGCTATTTTTGGCTTTCTTCAATTTCTCCTGCTTTCCCACCTTTAGCCCCTGCCCTCTAGCCTCTTGGATTTCCATTCCTACCAGTTACCTTTGTTTTTAAAAAAAATGGAAATACTTTTTGGTTTTTCTTTTTAATTTTTATCATAAAAGTGATGTACAGAGGGGTTACAGTTACATAAGTCAAGCAATGAGTACATTTCTTTTTGAACAGTGTCACCCCTTCCCTCATTTTCTCCCAGTTTTTTGTCCCTCCAGATGCCTCTTCCCCCAAAGCTGTATTGTTCATTTCCCACACAGTGTCTAGTGAGTATCACTGCTGATCACTTCTCCCTTTGTCCAACCATTTCCTAGTTACCTTTCTTTCTCCAAAAGTTCTTCAGGGCTCAGTCCCTCCTTTGCTCCACTGAAGCACTTCTTTTACCAGTATTTGTTTCTTTGACCATTTTTTCCTCATTCAAGAAATGACCAACACTGACATTGTTTTTGTTTTGTAAAATGCGAAATTAGACAGAATAAAATTAATTATTAAAGATAGGGCAAAGCATTAAAAGGAAATTCCAGAGGTAAAGACCCAAAGTAAAGAATGAAATAATGAACAAACTGAAAATCAGGTTACTGAAATGTAACAGAATTCAGGAAAAGCCCGGAAACCCAGAAGGCAGTTTGGTCTTAGACTTGGTAAATAGGAAACTTGGAGAGTATGAAACATGTTTTAGTAAAACTTGGGAAGTATGGTAAGCAGGATTTGTTGTAAATTGGAAGCTTGGAGCATGTTTTGGTAAACATCAGTTAAACCCCTAACAAAGGAAAAATCCAGAATGCGGTCTTTGCTTCTGACTTGTTTTGTTTGCTTTGTTTACTTCTGACTTGTTTACTTTGCCTTGTTAACTGGAAATTGCTGTCTGTGATTATTGACTGTTTCTGTCACGTACATCACCACCTACATGTGGCTCTGTCACTTATACTAACACCTGCGCATGGCCTCTTTCCTATACAAGCCATGCTGTGAGAGAGCCTGGCAGCAATGCTTCACTACCTGATGAGTGGGATATAGCCACTGTGCAGCTAATAAAGATTCCTTGCCCTTTTTTATCTGAGTCTGTGTATATATTTGCAAGAAATATATTTGTAGGAGCTGGGATTCTTTAGTTTGTTTATTCTTGTTATTGTTTTGTGTCTCTAACTATAAAAATTCTGTTTCTACCATTGTTTCTGCTTTTTTTTTCTTGGTGATGCTGAGGATTGAACCCAGGACCACTGAGCTGCAATCTGTCTGTTTCTATGATTTGTCTTTTGTTGTTGTTGTTGTTGGTGGTGGTGGTGGTGGTGGTAGTGGTGTGTGTGCGCATGTGTGTGTGTGTGTGTGTGTGTGTGTGTGTGTGTGTGTATGTGCCTGTGCCTGTGCCTCGTGCCTGTGCCTGTGCCTGTACTAGGGCTGAACTCAGAGCCGGCCTTTAAAGATTTCTTAATTTTAAACTAGTCCATGATGGTTAACACAGCAAGTGTCCCTGGATCTTTCCCCCTCCACTTAGGAGATTTCCTTTCTTTCTCCTTTCTTTCTTTCTTTTCTTTTCTTTCTTTCTTTCTTTCTTTCTTTCTTTCTTTCTTTCTTTCTTTCTTTCTTTCTTTCTTTCTTCCTTTTTCTCTCTTTCCTCTATCTCTCCCTCCCTCATTCCCTCCCTCCCTTCCTTCCTTCCCTCTTTCTTCTTCTTTATCTTCTACTTTTGAAAACAAATTCCCTGAAACAAAGTTCTTGACTTATACTAATTATGGTACTCAACTTTGGTACTCAACCATATGCAACATTGCTCATTTTTTTAAAAAAAAAAACAGCACTCATAGAAAGAAAGGAGAGTGATAAAGGAAGCAATATTGATTGGAATAAAGTGTGCACATGTGCGGAAGTTTAACAATGAAATCCCCTCTGTAACTAATGTAAACTAATTAAAAAAGAAAATGATAATATATCACATCCAAAGATATAGAGGTTCCATTGAAGCCAGATCATTTGCCAATATTGTTACAGCTTCTGTAAGTGGAGAAGGAAAGAATTGTGATCATCAGTTTGGCTTTCATTTAGTGAGCATAGCATTTTCAATTTACTCTTTTTTTTTTTTCCGATCGCGGGGCTTGAACTCTTGGTTTGGACACTGTCCCTGTGCTCTTCAGCTCAAGGTGAGTGCTCTACTGCTTGAGCCACAGTGCCACTTCCAGTTTTCTAGTGGTTTATTGGAGATTAAGAGTCTCACAGACTTTCCTGCCCAGGCTGACTTTGAACTGCGATCCTCAGATCTCAGCCTCCTGAGTTGCTAGGAGTACAGGTGTGAGCCACCGGTGCCGGCTTTTCAATTTATTCTTAAGACTTGCTCTGGTCTCTACACTTGAGTGATAGTCACATATGTTGGGTCAAACATCTGTGCAACATACCATCTTAGTGTAGGGATCCTAACACATGAGAGTTGATTTACCATATGTAATGGCAGACCTTCATCTAAGCCTGCCCTAAGTATGGATAACTTGAAAAGGAAAGGACCAACAATACTTCTGAACCATGTAGACAGCACTTCTGTATCTATGAGCAGATCACCAAGAGGAGGATTTATAGTAGATGAAGAGACCATTCTATTAACAGCACTCTATATTTTATTAGTGTTTTGAATGGTAAATTCAATGTGGTACAGAATGCTCTCCATGATACATGATCAGCTTGAAGGTATGTTCCATACGATGATACAATACATGCCAATTTTTACTACACATTAGGGAAGATCTTCTCAGTACTATCTTATACTCAAGACATTATTTTCAGGAAATATAACACCACCACTAAAGTAGTCTTTTCCCATATTTGTATGGACAGTTATATGCCCAGTGCTTATTTTCCTTAAGAAGTAACCCAGTACCTCAGTGTACAATCTTACTGATTTTAAACCATCTTTACTCAAAGTCAGCTTGTGAGAATGAGAACAATTAGTGACAATAATTGTCACTATGCCCAAATGCAAAATACATTTGCTCCAAATCTTTCAAGTGCTAACAGTTCTGAGCCTGAGGCCATAATTGGCCATAACTTTTATCTTATACCTTCTCCAGCTGACCCTGCTCCTTGTTCTGCCATCTTCCTGTGGAAATCTATTTTCATGATAAGGAAGTCTAAACTTGTCTTGAGTTATTGTTAGGTTTTTAAAAAGAGGTAGCCGAGTAAGAACAGCACCATGCACGTGGTTTTCAGGTAAGGGGTAGGTTTATTCATCATTCCAGCTGGCACCAGGCCATCTTGGCCCTCCACGTGGTGGGGAAAGGCCTGGGGAAGAGAGCTGGGAGAGCTGGGAAAGAGAGAGAGCTGGGAAAGAGAGAGAGCTGGGGAAGAGAGAGAAAAGAGTAGAAAAGAGCTAGAAAAGAGAGAAAAGAGCTAGTTAAGAGATAGTCTGGGCCAGGGCTAGGCCTTATCTAGGGTATGGGCGGAGAAAGGCGTGGCCACATCAAATTCAGATGTGACCTCAGCAGATGCAGATGTGACCTCTTCCAGGTGTGCTAGTTGCCTAGGTAACTCAGGTAACTGGGTGGAGACTTTGCTGCGAGGAGGGTGGAGTCTTCTCGCCATCCAGGAGCAAACCTTACAGTTATAAAGTTGTATATCTTGATTATATAGGAAAGCAGAGGAGGTTAAGCCTAATAGGAGAGATTAATGAGAAAGGAGAGTGAAGTAGTAGGAAAAGAAAAAGAAAAGCAAATTTAATAGATACACATTAAAGATAAATAAATGAAACAATAATGACAAAAAAGAAGAAAGGAAGATGGGAAGGAAGAAGGAGAAAGAAAAGAAAAGCAAAAAGGAAAAACAAGCACAACAAAAATGAATGATGTTCAGGCAACATAGTTACCTGGTAAGAAGGTTAGGTAATGAGAATGGATTAAAGATGAGGGGCAGGGTAAAGGGGAATATAAGCAACAGAACAGTTCTTTTTCTACACTGAAAGAAAATATAAATGGGGAAGAGCTATTGAAGGGGATGAAAATATGATTTAAAACTGAATACTTAAAGGCACATATTGTGAGTCAGATATGATAGCTTTGGACTAAAGGAAGGAAGGGAGGGAGAAGAGAATGAAAAAGTAAATGGAAAGGAGTAAGTGGCCTATATTAATGAGTAAAAATGAAAAAGTAATTTTTGTATATCAGATATACAGAAAAATAACCCATACATTTAAATGAATACAAACTGAACGCAATCAAATAACAACAAAGAGGGCTATCTCCTTTAGCAGTTAGTACATAGTCCATAGACAGTAGGTACTCTGCAGACCACAGGCCCAACAGTTCATTCCCACCCTGTCCTGGGTTGATGTGTGTCTTTCTTAGCCAAGTAGGGTAGGGCCAATAACAGCTGCCCTACCCATGCTTTCAGGCACCCAGCTGCCTCTAATGAGGTTTGTCTTGTGTGATCCCATAGGCAGATGCCTTTGACATCTCAGATGCATCTACTGGTGGCTAAGTGACCCAGAAATCCCTAAAAATTTCTATTCTTTTTCAGCCTCCAAAATTTCAGACTGTGGCTCAATCCCAAAACCTGTCTTGGCCACAAGCCGTTTGCAATCAGTTAATATAAGCAGATTATTCTTTATTCTGGGCTGTTTACTAGGGAAGGCTAACAAGTTTTCTGAAATGGTGGGGGTTAGTGATGAAGTTGTTGGGTAGGGCTCTGCAGAATCCTGATCTTGCCTGCCAGCAATCACTATAAAATGGATCTCTCAGTAATCAGAGATCTCTACCAGCAAAGGTTAGATCTTTTGCTCTCTGGACCAAAGAATGGTTGACCTAGGACCATGAAGTAGTTCTCACTGAGGAGAAGGTGGATTATCTGTCTCTCTGTCCTCCTTTGATGGCTGTCAGCTATCTGGACACTGGCTGGGCGCTGCAAGTCATGTCAGACAATTGTTTCTTTGAGACCATTGTTTTTTTGTTTCCGTTGGCTCTCAGTCTCAGATCCTGAGATGGAAGCAGAAAGCTTGCAGGCTGCTAATGAAATCTGATACTCCAGGTAGCTTGGCTCAAGCAGGAAATCTTCCCACAAGATGGTGCTTGTTAGAAAACTGAGTCACGAGGGTATTAGAATAAAGAAAGAGCAGAAAATGACCTCAGCCAACCAGCTCAACTTTAATGGAAAGTTGAAGAGGGACATCATGGTAATCTGAGGAGAGTCAGGAGACAAGAGGCATGGCAGATTGGGGACAAGGGTGGAGAGATTCTGGTAACAGAACTCAGTCCTTGAAAAACAGAAAAGCCAGCTGCAGAGAGACTCCTGTCTGAAAGACCAGCAGCCCAGAACAGAGCTGGAACCAAGTTTTTAAAGACAAAAACCACAGGCTTGGGGTGGAGAGCAAGCCTTAACAAATACTCAGGAATACTCAGGTGCAAGCAGAACTACACAGAGGCTAGCAAGTCAAACCATTTAGGGAGGTAATCAAGACTGAGCATTAGTAAAAGCTCTCCTAAGGCTAACCAACACGACATCTGCAATTCTATGAATGGCCTCTCTCACCTCTAGGCTTTTGAAGCTGAATGGAAAGCCCCCATCACACAGCTAGGTGCCAGGATGGCGTATAAGAACATGGTGATATTACTTAGCCCTAGTCTCCTTACTTCAGGACTTAAATAGGAGTAATGAGTGGGGGTGGGGCAGCTGGAGGATTCAAAGTGTTTTATGAGTTTATGGTACATGTCTGGCTCCTGGAGCCTATGGTTTCAGCATCTCCTGTTGCCCATCATTCCTCCCCACCCACCCCCCTCAGGTGAGAGGGTCGGGAGCAATACTGAGTTATGAAAACAAAGCAGATACCTGCATCAGTTCTTAGCTGCTGCTTTCTAAGATATGGGGAGTAAAAGGATGCCCTGTGATAATGGGCCTACAAGCTGGAGAAATCACTGCCCCTTTAAATCTCTGTACCCATGGTTGATGCTTGTCCCCCTCTTAGGTCTGCTGGTCTGTCTGCTGGCTTACCTTGTGGTCTTCCCTCTGCGGGGCTAGCTGAAAACTCTTGGCTAGTTTTTCCTCTCTTGTGGTTCTTGGTGCTTTTCCTCAGTTTTGCTTTATCAAATATAGTCTCTCCTTTGTTTCTCAGACTATATGTTTTCACAAGATCTAAGGAAGAAAACCTCTACTCCACCATCTTGCTCTGTACTTCCCAATCTCATTTCAGGCTTGTATATCTTTAAATTAAACTTACCAGAGAAAAAGAATTATCAAGCTCCTAAAAGTATATCTAACCCTTTATGCAAAGCATGCTAAACTTCTGGTCTAAAATAATTGCAGCAGAAAGAACAACTTAAATTTGTGAAAAAGTTCCTTCTAGATGATGCAATACTAGAAAGTTTGATTCGACTTGGTTGATGATATTGTCATTGAATGGGTTTGGATAAAGGGCATTACTTTTTTTCTTTGAGGTTCAGTTCAGCTACAACTTAATATTTTTAATGAGTCACTAAAATACCTTCCCTTTCTTTTGAGATCTTTCTCTTTGGAAACAATAATGGTTATACAAATATCAGCACTAAGTTTGCTCAAGCAAACTAGGTAGAGAATTGATGGTACCATCAGTTAATGCCTTTTTAAAAATTTGTATATAACAGCATCTGTGATACTTTTCTCTAAATTCTTGTGGCTAGTGATTATATGAGTCAATGACAGACTTGTCAGTCACCAGATCACTGATATCTAGGTCAAGATCTAACATATTATTTGAACATGTCAACTAGTGCTACAAAATTCCTCACACATAAAGTCATTAAGTCAAGTCATAATCAATTTATAGTATGCAAGAAGCCTAGATCTAACAACAAAGAGTAATCAAATTCCATGCTTACATGGAAAGCCATGTACATACTTGGCAATAAAAACATTTCTAATTCTCAGTCCAAATAAGGAATGATCATCTGTTCATTTCTTTTCCTACATCTTAAAAACCTGTTCTGTGGACTCTTTCTTAATGTCCATTTCAAGGAAGAAATATACTTTACTAACTGAAACTATTTTTTAGTACAACTTCAGGTGATAATGATACTAAAGACTTTATAATAAATTATGTACAAAGATAACTTTAGTCACAGTTCTGAAATCTGAGGGCAGATCAGAACTAGGATTGTATGCCCTTACATACCATTGACAATAAGGAAGGATTAACTTGACACCATCAAAGTAAGCATCAGTATCTACAGTATCTAGAGCTAATGTTGTGTTCTGTAAAAAGTTGTAGCACTTGGATCACAGTTGAGTAAGTATAAATTAAGCTCTTATTAGCTGCATCATCCATAAAAAAAGAGCAAGTAGATTAGCCAGTAGTTCACACGTGTAATCGCAGCTACTTAGGAGGCTAAGATCTGAGGATTGTGTTCAAAGCCAGGCTGGGCAGAAAAGTCTGTAAGATTCTTATCTCTAATTAAGCACCAAAACTGGAAGTGAGGCTGTGGCTCAAGAGGTAAAGCAATAGTCTTGAGCAAAAAAGCTCAGAGACAGCACCCTGGCCCTGAGTTCAAGCCCCAGGATTTTTTTAAACCCTAGAAATTAATAGATTCATCCATGACTTACCAGTATCAGCAAAAGCCAAATATGGTTGTAGATCATCAGATATGGTGTGTTGGTACAGACTCAGCCAACACTAAAGACTGAATTCTAAGTTGTCTAATCTGATTCCGTAGAAATCTGCTTGGTATGAAAAATAAAGTTTATTAATTAGATCTTGAATTTGGATATGCTTCTCAATAATACTTCTTTTTTTTTCTTTTTGGCTGATGGCAGGGCTTGAACTCAGGGCCTGAGCACTGTCTCTGAGCTCTTTTGCTCAAAGCTAGCACTCTACCACTTTGAGCCACAGCACCACTTGTGGTTTTCTGGTGGTTAATTGGACATAAGAGTCTTATGGACTTTTGTTGTTGTTGTTGCTGCTCATGGGGCTTGAACTCTGCTCTTGGGCATTTGCCCTGAGCTCTTCAGCTCAAGGAGAGAGCTCTACCACTTGAGCCACAGGGCCACTTCCAGTTTTCTGGTGGTTAATTGGAGATGAGTCTCACTGACTTTCCTGCCTGGGATGGCTTTGAACCACAATCTTCAGATCTCAGCTTACTGAGTAGCTAGGATTGCAGACGTGAGCTTCCAGCACCTGGCTAATAATACTTCTTATGGAATTGACTGCTTGGCTCTTAAGATCTTTGCCTCACTTCTATGCTGTAGCCATGATTGACCAAGTCTTTCTGCTGCAGCAGCAAATGTATATCACGATAAAGAATCTGAAGCATGTAAAAAATGAGATAAACACTTCATGATATAACATACGAGGAATGTACTACTTGTTCCCAAACATCTGCAAGACTCTTTGGTGGATAATGTAGCTCCATCTCTGAGGTTAGGCAGAAATTGACCCCTGTAAGAAGAAGTGATTTTACTGTTGGTTCAGTTTAATTAACTTGGTCACATCTAAATCTATCTGGATCTTGTTTCAGTCTACATGTTCATTTAATCTTGTATATACTAGATATACCAGGAAGACTTGTTGGAGGTCAGGGTCTCAAGCAAGGCAGATGTTCCAGGCTCTGGCCTGAAACAAGAAATTGTATTTCTATTATCTAATTACTTATGGGCATGGAGTTGGGAAAATAAATTATACTCCTCAACTATATACAAGCAAAAGATAAAAAGAAAAATATTGGTGATGATTCAAGGAAATTTAATTATAGATTTCCTAATATATTCTATTTCTATAGTTTTACATGCCTTGCTTCTTCTAAGATTTTTTAGACTTTCTGGAAAGATTACTGTTCATGTCCTATCTTCTTGAAGTTTTACTGAATAGCTCCATAATTTCTCAACATAAAATATGTTCTCAGACAACCTTGACCAGGAGTAGTGAATTCAAAATTAAATTACTACCCCAGGCAGCTAAGTACCTGGGTTAGTAGTTTATTCATTACCCAACTCATTCATATTTGGTCAGCTTCTCCTAAAAAGAATTTATTAGTGGTATGCCTATCAGCTTCGTCTAAATTCCTAATCCACTCTTGCTTTCAGAAAACAAAATTACTTCTATTCCTCTCAATGAACAAGTAGCAATTTTGGTTCTTGGATTGCATTAACCGAAAATCTCTCCAGTCTTTGATAAAACTAAAAACACTGAAAAAATCATTCAAAAGAATACTTTCAAGTTTCCAGGAAGGGGTAAAAAAAAAACTCTTGAAGATATAGACATAGGTAATGCCACTGTGAATAAGATTCCAATTGCTCAGGAAATAAGAACAAGAATTGACATATGGGACAGCATCAAATTAAAAAGCTTCTAAGCACATTGAAAGAAACAATTATCAGAATCTAGAGACAATCTACAGAATGAGAAAATGCTTGTCCTTTATTTTTATTTCATTTATTCGGTCGTGGGGCTTGAACTCTGGGTCTGGGTGCTGTCCTTGTATTCTTCAGCTCAAGGCAAGTGTTTTACCACTTGAGCCACAGTGCCACTTCCAATTTTCTGGTGGTTAATTGGAGATAAGAGTCTCAGGGACTTTCCTGCCTGGGCTGGCTCTGAACCACAATCCTCTGATCTCAGCCTCTTGAGCATCTGGGATTACAGGTGTGAGCCATCAGCACTCAGCTGCTTGCTTTATTCATCTGGCAAAGGATTAATAACCTGAATATGTAAAAAGTTCCAGAAATTAAATACCAAAAGAACAAACAATCTAATAAATGGGCAAATGAATTGAGCAACAGTTTTTAAAAGAAGTATATATGGCCAATAAAAACACAAAAAAAGTGTTCCACATCCTTAGCCATAATGTCAAAAACACACTAAGGGCCTTTTCCTCAGTAACACATACAATCTATTGGTTGTGTGGTTGCCCTGAGAGAGCTTGGAGGCGGTTTTCCAGTAGAGGTCCATGTCTTTGATCTCTTGCTATCTGTCATCTAGGCTCCACACACATACCTTCCAGAAGTCCTGACACTGTGCTAGGGTTCACACTGGCCACATTATCACATCCTTCTACACCAAGCTGCAGAATAAAGAACATATGACACCAGCCCTATGCAGGGCCACATTCAAGTTCTTTGGCCACCAGAAGATTACATCTCAAAGAAGTAAAGTTTTATCAAGTTTAATGCAGATGCACTTGAAGACTCAAACAGTGTAGCACCTTAGGAAGGCTAAATCAAAGTCCAACAAACTAAACACCAGGAAACAGGTACTAGAAAGGGGTGGGATGAAATCAAGAGGAAAGGGGTAGATGAATGAAAAGATGAAGGGGGTAAAGAGAATGTAGTCAAAAATTCAATGCATATCCCACAAAATTAAACCAAGTGAGCGAAGGTGTGGATTAAAAGGGTTGGGTGAGAATGTTGAAAGGGATGACATTAATCAAGATGCATTATATTCATAAACTAGTTGAATGGCAATTCCTTTGCACACTACTTATAGATTATATATGTAATACATATTAATATTATATATGTGATATTATATAACTCACAGTCCAACAAAATAAACACCAGGAAATGGGTACTTGAAAAAGTGGTGGTGGTATGAATGAGGGGAGGAAGGTAGACAAATGAAGAGAGGAAGGAGGGGAGAATGCAGTCATAAAATTCAATGCATGACCTCAAAATTAAGAAAATTGAGGGAAATAATAACTAGTATATGTCCAAGAAAAGCAGAAAAGGTCAAAAGCTATGTACATACGACCATGTAAGATGAGGTTAAGCGAAATGAACCCCAAGGTAGGGACACAAGTGGGTTTTTTCTTTCATGCTATTGTTTTTAATGTATTTATAATGTACTATGTGATATTTTTTTGTTTCTTTGGTATGTTCTTCCCCCACAGTATAACCCCTGTTTTCACTGTATTTGATTCCAGTGCCCTGCATCTTGGTTTTGGGGGTTTTTTTCTAATTTGGGGAGGGGGAGGGAAATAACAAAATGCTTAAATAAGGATACAGGTTGACCCATTGTAACAATGAGATGTACAAGACACTATGTTGAAAAGGAACTTTACGACTTCAGTGGGTGGGGGTGGAGGTGGGGAGGTGAGGAGGGAAGGGATGGCAGGGGAAAAACAAAGGAGGGGGTAACAATGCTCCAGAGGAAATGTATTCATTACCTTGCTCCTGTAACTGTAACCCCTCTATACAGTGTTTTTACAATAAAAATATAAAAATTTAAAAAACAAAAGAAAATTGAGGGAAAGGTTGGGATTTGGAGGAATAAGGGAGAATGTTGAAAGGGATGACATTAATCAAGATGCTTTAGATTCATAAACTGTTGAAATGGCAACTTCTTTGTACAAATACTTACAGATAATAAAAAAAATTAAAAGAAAAATAATAAACAAAATTCTTTTTGCATCTTAACAAAAAAAGACTAGTAGCTGAGAAACTGCTAGCAACACATTCAGGTGGCTGTGGAGTCATATATATCCATAATCATGGTCCTTTGGATATGTGTACTCAGGAGAACCTCCATTGCGCTATACCATAACCCTTAATCATGCTCAACAAAAATCTTACACTGACATTTCATCTCACTGCAGTCAGAATGGTAATCGAGACTGAATGTTGGTGAAGATGTCAGGGAATGGAGTACCTATGTACTCTTGGGAATATTAGTCCAGTATGGAAATCAGTATGGCAGTTCCTCAAAGAAGTAAAAATAGAATTAACATATGCTACAACACTCCTGGATATACTGGAAGGAATAGTTAGCCTAAGACTGAGATATCTGCTCACCCATGGTTATAGCAGCACTATTCACCAAAGTCAAACTATGGAATCAGCCTATGTATCTATTAATTGATGAATGGTAAAGAAAATGAGAATATGTATGAAAGTGACAGAAAGAGAGAGTACCATTCAACTGTAAAGAAGTAGCAGGCTACATGTGGCTCATGTATATAATCCTAGATATTCAGGAGGCAGAGATCTGAAAATCTGGGCTCAAAGCAAGTCCAGGGAGGCAAAACCAAGAGACTTTTATCTCCAATTAGCAAGGAAATAAAACAGAAGTAGAGGTGTGGCCCAAATGGAGAGCCAGCCTTAAGCAAAAAACTGAGAAAGCATGAGGCCCTGAGTTCAAGTTCCAGTGACTGCACACACACACACACACACACACACACACACACACACACACAAAATTATGTCGAGCTGGGTGCTGGTGGCTCACACCTGTAATCCTAGATACTCAGGAGACTGAGCTTTGAGGATCATTATTTGAAGTAGGTAAGTCCATAAGGCTCTTATCTCAAACAACCAAAAAAAAAAAAAAGCAGAAGTAGAGCTGTGGCTCACCTGGTAGAGAGCTAACCTTGAGCACATACACACAAAAAACTTAGGGACAGCACTCAGGCCCTGAGATCAAGCCCCAAGATAGGCATACACACACACACACACATACACACACACACACACACACACACACACACACACACACACACATACACACACACACACACACACAAAATTATGTCGAGCTGGGTGCTGGTGGCTCACACCTGTAATCCTAGATACTCAGGAGACTGAGCTTTGAGGATCATTATTTGAAGTAGGTAAGTCCATAAGGCTCTTATCTCAAACAACCAAAAAAAAAAAAAAAGCAGAAGTAGAGCTGTGGCTCACCTGGTAGAGAGCTAACCTTGAGCACATACACACAAAAAACTTAGGGACAGCACTCAGGCCCTGAGATCAAGCCCCAAGATAGGCATACACACACACACACACACACACACACACACACACACACACACACACACACACACACACATACACACACACACACACACATGTCAATTGCATAAAAATGGATGGAACTAGAAATAATGTGTTAAGCAAAAATCAGCAGACTGAGAAAGCCAAATATCATATGTTCCCTCCCATATGTAGAATCTACACCCAAAGAAAAATAAATGACACTAGTGCAAAACCAGGGAACTATTAGGTGGAGGATCAGTAGGAAGGGTAGTAGTGAAAGGAGGTGATGAAATGGAGGTAGGGAATATGATTAAAGTACTTCATATTCATGTATGAAAACAGAATAATGAAACTTGGTGAAATTGTTTTAAAAGTGGGGGAAGGATGATAAGCAAGTAACAGAGGAGGTAAACTTGATCAAACATCATATGCATGTATGGAAATATCACAATGAAACACTTTGTACAACGAATACATGCTAATGAAGAAAAGTAAGATAAAATACTTAAAAGAAACAAAAGTAATCTCCAGCTGCCAAAAAATACCTTGGTACATATAGCAAATTTACAATAAGGTCATCTGAAAGTGACTTTTTGGGAGTTCTCTAAGCTTCAAAACAGGAAGGCTCTATACTCACTAATTTCCTTTACACAGTAATACATACATAAATAAATATTACTACTAAGTGTGAGAGACAACAACAAACAACATCTATTTGTGCTACGTTTCACTTATTGGTTTATCTGGTGCTAGTAAACGACTTTTAACAATTTCCAACACTAAAACTCTATTTGTTCTTAAAAATTCTATTTGGATGCTTGCTAAAGAAAAAAAAAGCCAAGAGTATTTGTGGGAACAAATGACACCAAGGGACTCAAGTCACTCCATAATGACCTTTACCACTGCTAAATCATTTCTATTTTCTGGTCTATTTATAAAGACTACTTTATACTTATTATCTTTTGTTTTATAATGTGAAGATTTTAATGACCATTAATAGATTTCACATGAGTTTTGCTTACAAGAAACATAAAGGTCTTTGGGCTTAAGAGGAAAAGAATAGAACATTTTGTTTTAGCTCTGAATTATCTGATACATTATAAACACTTGAAAATCCTTCATTTGAGAAAGCTGTTTTCCTTGGATGTGAATTTTCCTTAATCTTTCATTTGTTCTGTTATGGCAGTACTTATGACTTTACACTAAGGCACTTATTCCAGCACTGGATATATTGAGAATCAGCAATGTAAGACATTCAGTTTAGGTAAGACTTTAGATGAAAGTAGAACTACTATTCAATCAAGTAAGATATATAGGAAAGAGAATGATAGATGATGAATAGTATATCAAAGTACACAGTGTCTAAATTGGGGGCTCACGACTCATGCCTATAATCCTGTCTACTTAGGAGGTTGAAATTGAGGCTCTCAGTTAAAAGAGAGCCCAGGCAGGAAAGTCTTGAGGTGGGGCAGTGGCTCAAGTGACAGAGTTCTAGCCTTGAGCATAAAAGCTCAGAAATAGCATCCAGGCCCTGAGTTCAAGCCCCAGGACAGGTACAAAAACCAAAGCAAAATACATTGTGTCTGTGAATGAAGATGGCATAAGAAAATTTACTGAAAGGTATAAAATAATAGGAGGGTAGAGGGGACATGAAAAGATAACAATAGGGCTGGGAAGGTGGCTCAGTGGTAGAGTGCTTGCCTTGCATGCCTGAGGCCCTGGGTTCGATCCTCAGCACCACATAAGCAAAAAGAAAAAAAGCTGGAAGTGGCACTGTGGCTCAAGGGGTAGAGCGCTAGCCTTGAGCTGAATAGCTGAGGGACAGCGCCCAGGCCCAGAGTTCAGGCCCCACGACCGGACCCCCCCCACCAATAAAAGGAAAGATAACAATAGAGGGTGTTAATCTGACTAAAATATAATATAGGTATAGGGGAAATACCACAGTAAAATCTCTTTGGGAAAGTAATACACACTAAAGAAGAAAGAAAGAAAATGACAGGAATGTTAAACAGGTTTTGTTGGGGGAGGGGATACCAAGTGGGAGAGGGAAGGGCAAATAGAGAGGGTAAAGGAGGGTGAGTATGGCAGAAATAGTTTATATATGTGTACAAAAATACAACAGTAAAGCCCGATGAAATTGTTTTAAGAAGAAGGGAGGGGATTGAGTGTGAAGGATAGGGGGCTAATTTGATCAGAGGATATTGTATGCATGTATGAAAATATTGGAATGAAACCCCTTTGTACAAGTAACATATGCTAATAAAAATGTAAAAAACAAAAAAGGGAAACCATGGGACCTATGCTTCTTTGGGCCTGGCTTACTTCACTTAATATAATTTTTTCCAAGCCTTTCCATTTCCTAACAAATGGGGAAATGTCATTCTTTCTGATGGAGGCATAGAATTCCATTGTGTATATATACCACATTTTCTTGATCCATTCATCTACTGAGGGGCATCTGGGTTGGTTCCATATCTTAGCTATGGTAAATAATGCTGCAATAAACATAGTTGTGCTGGTAGCTTTAGTGTGGTCTTGTTTGTAAACATTTGGGTAAATGCCCAAAAGTGGGATTGCTGGATCATAGGGGAGATCTATGTGAAGTCTTTTGAGGAACCTCCATACTGCTTTCCAAAGTGGTTGAACAAGTTTACATTCCCACCAACAATGAAGTAAGGTTCCTTTCTGTCCACATCCCCTCCAGTTGCAATATCTAGTATAGGTATGAGTCAAGCAGAAAAGGTCAGATAATGTGATGTTAGGAAAATGAACCCTTAAATATGTATTTTAATGTTTTCATTTCTTTCATGCATATGTTTCTAACGCATTTATAAGATTATTTCTTTGTTGCTTTGTATGTCCCTCCCCCACAGTGTAACCCCCGCTTTCACTATATTTGATGTCAGTATAACATGTGGAGGAGATGGGGGCAAACAAGTCGTTTAAGGATTCAGGTGGACCTGTTGCAACAATGAGAAGTACAAAATGTCATGTCAAAACCAGCTTTACAATGTCGGTGGGGGGGGAGGGGGGTATAATTGGGTGGGGGGAGGGGTAGGCTGGGAAGGGAGGTGAAGGGTAAACAAAGGAGGAGGCTGCAATGCTTGGTAAGAAATGTATGCATTATCCTGCCCATGTAATTGTAGCCCCTCTGTACAGTATGTTCTCAAATAAAATAAAATAATATTAAAAAATAAAACAAAAAAACAAAAAAAAACAAAAAAGGGAAATCTCTCCCCCCCCAAAAAAAAGTCACTCTGCTGATACTCTTCTGCCATGAAAAGAAATCTGTTTGATATATGCTACAACATGGATGAACCTTTAAAGTATGACTAATGAAATTAACTGGAAACAAAAGAACATTGTTTGAATCCACGTATATGAGGTACCTAGAATAAAAAAGTTCTCAGTGCATGGGAAAAGTAATTTAATTCCTATCCTTTCCCCTTGAATATATGTATACACATTCACAGTGATTTTGGGGGAGGGGAGACGTAAATCATGGTGCTTGTACTCAAGGCCTGGGAGCTGTCCCTTAGCTTTTTCACTCAAGGCTAGCACTCTACCACTTTAAACCACAGCACCACTTCTGGTTTTCTGGTGGTTAATTGGAGATAAGAGTCTTGTGGAATTTTTTCTGCCCAGGCTGGCTGTGATCTTCAGATCTCAGCCTCCTGAGTAGTTAGGATTATAGGCATGAGCCACCCGTGCCTAGTCCACATTGATTTTTATTACTTTCAAGCTTTGTCTGTTGTGGTTTTTTTGTTTTTTGTTTTTGTTTTTTAGCAAACATACTAGGTAAAAAAACAGGACATGGATAGTTAGTAAAACTTCTATTTCTGTGATTGCTGATAAATGTTATTTTTTCCTAGGTATTGACCATTAGGATTCTCTTCTGGGTATACATGTTCCTTTACTCTGACCATGTTCCTATTTATTGTATTGTCTTATTGTTTTCTTTTAAAAAATTGTTATAATAAAGGTGATGTACAGAAGGGTTACAGTTACATAAATCAGGTAGAGTATATTTCTTCTTTCTTCTTCTTTTTTTTTTTTTTTTGCCAGTTCTGGGCTTGAACTCAGGGCCTGGGCACTGTCCCTGAGCCTCTCTGTGCTCAAGGCTAGCACTCTACCACTTGAGCTATAATACTATTTCTGGCTTTTTCTGTTTATGTTGTACTGAGGAATCGAACCCAGGGCTTCATGCATGCTAGGCAAACACTCTGCCACCAAGCCACATTCCAAGCCCCACAGTTTATTTCTTTTTGGACAATGACAACTCTTTCCTCTCTCTCTCAGATTTTTCCTCCTGTTCCTGCCTACAAGTTGTATAGTTCATTTCCAACATAGTATCTAGTGAGTACCATTGCTGCATTTGTTTACCCTTTGTCCCTCCATTTCGATGCCCCCTCATTACCCTCCCAAAAACACATAAACTAACAAACAGGACAAAAAGAGAGGAAAACAAAAACGTCACAAAAGAAAAAATTGAGCCTGGCACCAGTGGCTCACACCTGTGATCCTAACTATTCAGCAGGCTGAGATCTGAGGATCATGGTACGAAGCCAGCCCAGGCAGGAAAGTCCCTGAGACTCTTACCTCCAATTTACCACCAGAAAACCAGAAGTGGCTCAAGCGGTAGAGCACTGGCCTTGAGCTGAAGAGCTTGGGGATATCAACCAGGCTCAGAGTTCAAGCTCCACAACCAACAACAACAAAAAAAAAGAAAAACCTTTCTATTGTAATTTTTCAAGAAAGCAATGCACTATTTGGTTGTGACTGGTTTACACTGGAAAGCAGGAAGACTAGCATCTTAGTCAGCCTTGTATTTGGGAAAACTGACTGAGCTCCGGAATTATATGGAGAAGGAACAAAAGTGGGGGTGGGGAGGACAAGAATTATTATTATTCAGCAGTCAACTGTGGTCTGGTTGATCATTCTCACAGGTCTGTTTTTTCGAAATCCTCCTGGCTCCCTATGGTGTATGGGGGCAAATCAGTTTCTATAATGAGATGGCATCTCCTGATTAGTGAGGCAGCCTCCACTCTCATCTTGGAGTATCCCTTAGGCTCTAGCCTATTGTCAGATGATCTCCTGAAAGGTTCACTATACATGGAACGCTGAAAATACCTTAGTTACTCTTACCTTGGTGTTTTGAAGGAGGAATAGAAGTTAGTTAAATTTAGGGGTAATCAACCTGTATTACTAGATTTTTTTTTTTTTGGTCGGTCGTGGGGCTTAAACTCTGGGCTTGGGTGCTGTCCCTGTGCTCTTCAGCTCAAGGCTAGTGCTCTACCGCTTAAGCCACAGCACCACTTCTGGTTTTCTAGTGGTTTATTGGAGATAAGAGTCTCACGGACTTTCCTACCCAGGCTGGCTTTGAACAGAGATCCTCAGATCTCAGCCTCCTGAGTAGCTAGGATTACAGGCGTGAGCCACCGGTGCCTGGCTGTATTACTAGATTTTAAGTAAAGACTCCATAAGTTATTAACATGTTTATGGGCAGAGTTGAACTAGAGACATGATGCTTTTACCATGCTTCTGGTTATTTATTGGACATCTGCAGGTCCAAGTAATAAGTAGCTAGAATAACAGGCATGAACTTCTGACACCCTCCTTAATCTCTATTACATTTTTCCATCCTTAAGTTTAAATTTTGTTTATGGTGTATTTTATGTTAAACTTATAAATATTCATAGTCAACTTTATCACTTTTCTCTATATGTATATTCTGTTGGTGCATGAATAAATTCATTCTACCAACATAACAGTATTTATAAATCTTACTATGAATTATATATGAAAATATAGTTTCTTAGGAAATATTACAAAACCTCAATAATTTTTTATTGTGAAAATACCGTACAGAGGGGTTACAATTACATGGGCAAGGTAATGAGTACATTTCTTATCAAGCATTGCTGCCTCCTCCTTTGTTTCCCCATACCATCCCTTCCCATCTCCCCCCTCCCCTCCCGCCAAAGTTGTAAAGTTCATTTTTCAACATAACGTCTTGTACATCTCATTGTTGCAATGGGTCCACCTTCCCTTCCACAAATTATACCAACATCAAATACAGCGAAAGCAGAGGTTATACTGTGGGGGAGGGACATACAGAGCAACAAAGAAATCATCTTATAAATATGTTAGAAACAATATCAAGAAAGAAAAAACCATTTGAGTCCTTACCTTGGGGGTTCATGTTGCCTAACATCACCTTATCTGACCATTTCTGCTTGTCTCAGACATACACTAGTTATTGCAAATAAGGGAAACCATGGGACCTATGTAACCCCTCTGTACCGTATGTTCACAAAAAATTAAAATTAAAATTAAAAAACTTCACTTAATATAACTTTTTCCAAGTCTTTCCATTTCCTAACAAATGGGGCAATGTCATTCTTTCTGATGGAGGCATAGAATTCCATTGTCTATATATACCACATTTTCTTGATCCATTCATCTACTGAAGGGTATCTGGGTTGGTTTCATATCTTAGCTATGGTAAATAATGCTGCAATAAACATAGTTGTGCTGGTAGCTTTAGTGTGGTCTTGTTTGTAAACATTTGGGTAATGCCCAAAAGTGGGATTGCTGGGTCATAGGGGAGCTCTATGTGGAGTCTTTTGAGGAACCTCCATACTGCTTTCCAAAGTGGTTGAACAAGTTTACACTCCCACCAACAATGAAGTAAGGTTCCCTTCTGTCCACATCCGCTCCAGCATCTGTTGTTATTAGAGTTCTTGATTTTTGCCATTCTAACTGGGGTGAGGTGGTATCTCAAGGTTGTCTTGATTTGCATTTCTTTTATGGCTAGGGAGGTTGAGCATATCTTCATGTGTCTATTGGCCATCCTTCTTTCCTCTTCAGAGAAGTTTCTCTTTAAGTCTTTAGTCCACTTATTTATTGGGCTGTTGTTTCTTTGATGATTTGTTGTTGGGGGATTTAATTTTTTGATTTCCAGGTATATTTTAGATATGAGACCCTTGTCTGTTGTATGGCTAGTGAAGATCTTCTCCCAATCCGTGGGCTTTCTATTGATCTTGCTAGCTATTTCCTTTTCCATGCAGAAGCTCTGAAATTTCATGCAATCCCATTTGTCCAACCTTTCTTTGATTTGTTGTGTTTCTGGGTCTCTATTAAGAAAATTTCGGGCTGTGCCAAGGAGACCTAGGGTGTCTCCTATTCCATCCTGTAATGTTTTCAGAGTGTCTGCTTTGACTTTGAGGTCTTTGATCCATTTGGAGTTGATTCTGGTGCAGAGTGATATATAAGGATCTAGCTTTAGTTTTCTACAAGTAGTTAACCAATTTTGCCAGCACCATTACTGAAGAGGCTGTCTTTCTTCCATTCTATTTTTTTTAGCTCCCTTATTGAAGATTAGATGGCTATATGTCTGTGGGTTCATTTCTGGGTTTTCAGTTCTATTCCATTGGTCCTGAAAACCTCAGTAATTTAAAGATGGGCATCAGCACATAAAGGGTATGGATATATAAGTAGTATATCCAGCAATGGACCCTAACTTAATTTTGCATCTGACAAAGGTGGCATCTCAGTACAGTGGAGGAAAGATGGACTTCTTCTTTAGAAAGAAAAAGACCAAGTAAGATCTGACACACCTCAAGTAGCCATTATGTCCAAAAGAAATCATAAGTGATTTCTATAACTCAGGAATACAAAAGGGCTCAAAATTCAGAATCAAGGAGGGAAAAACATTACTAAATTGATCACATATAATTGAAAGCCTTGCATGTTAGAAAGATCAAAGAAAACAATAAATGGCACATTGGAGGAAAAATTGTGATTTGTTTCACAGATAAAGGTTTAATTCCTTTTATTATTTGTTTAATAACAGAGAACCAAAAGGCCATCTACCTCATAAAAAGAGAGAAGAGAAATAAACACACATTTTTAAGAAATGTAAATGATCCTCAAAACAGATGAAGAGATGCCCAACCAGTTGGCAACAAAAGAGATGCGAAATTAAAAGTACACTAACATGCCACTTCTCAACCATCAGATTGGAAAAACCAAGTTTAAGAACAGGCTGGCTAATGCTTCCTGTACAATGTTCAATAGAAGTATTTAAAATAGACTTCGTAGTTTCATTGTGAATATACTATTTTATCATCAAGTATGAGAGTGGCAGAAGGCTTTTAGTAAAAGATTGTAGAGGTTCCCTCCTATTGTTAGTTTGTTGAGTCTATAATTTTATCATAACTATTTAATTTTATTAATTTTTCTGCATCTGAGTAATAATATGGTTCCCTTTTTATTCTATTAATGAAGTAAAAGACATTGATTTGTATGTGCATTCCTGAAATGAATCCCACTCATTTATAATGTAAAGTTCTTTTATACATATTGATAGATTTCATTTGTTATATTTTTTTCTAGGTTTGGAGGTCTATTTATGAGATATACTAGCCTTTAATTTTCTTGTAATACTTTTGTTGTTTTTTGTTATTAAAGTTATGAGGGCCTCACAAAAATAAGTTTAGTAATGTTTCTGCTATTTCTACCCTTTGGAAAAGATTTAAATAAGAATGACATTATTTCTTTCTTAAAATGTGTGGAAGAATCCATCATTAAAGCCATCTGGGCCCGGAGTTTCTTAGGAGAGGCTCTAAATTATGGATTCAGTTTCAATAATAGATATAAGAATCTTTGGATTTTATTCAGCTGTTCTATCACTTTTTGAATGAATTTTCATAGATTGTTTTTTTTAATATTTATCTGCTGAATGCAAATTTTCATATCCTGTCTTTCCTATGCTGTCTAAAGTACTTACAAATAGTGGCGCCAGAAATGTTCTTTTTCTAAAATAATTCAAGCTTATACATGGTTTGAGAATAAGTAACTTAGAACACCACTATTGCAAGACTCAAAGGAATACTACATCTAAGCAGTGATCTGTAATGGTTGTTTCAAACCCAAACTTATAAGCTGGTGGAAAAATTTATAACGACAATTTAGGATGATAATCTTGCTTTGGTCTTTGAGTTTGACAAGAGAAGTCAAGCAAGGTTTGAAATGCAGTGAAGGTGCTATTAATGTTTATTCAGAAAGGAATACACAATGGACCAAAACTGCAACTCTCTAGAGTGAGAACTATGATTACTTTTACCCTGGCATAGGTTTTTATTGAAGTTTAGGGAGTTGAAGCGTTAACTCTCACTCCAGGAACAGCCTACTGTTAAGCAACATATTTTTCTCTACAGTGGCAGGAGGTTAGGATAGGTTAACAATGACAAGAATGTATAGCCAAATGAATATATAGCAAAATGAATGTATAGGCACTTTATTTATTTTTTTTTTTTTTGAACTCTGGGCCTGGGTGCTGTCCCTCAGCTCTTCAGCGCATGGCGAGCGCTCTACCACTTGAGCTATAGCGCCACTTCCGGTTTTTCTGGTGGTTTATTGGAGATAGGAGTCTCACGGTCTCTCCTGCCCGGGCTGTCTTTGAACCACGATCCTCAGATCTCAGCCTCCTGAGTAGCTAGGATTACAGGCGTGAGCCACCAGAGCCCGGCTGTATAGGCACTTTATAAACTCTGTAGTTGTGTTTCTTTAAGAACTCCAAGATAAATTTACAAAATTTCAAAACTCCAAGGTAAAAGAAAAAACCCACAAAGCTTCCATGGCGGGGGGGGGGGGGGGGGGGGGGGGGGGGGGGGGGCGTTATTCAGAAAGAGTCAGAACCAGACTAACATCATGCTGACATGATGCTATAATGACTATAATGAAGCAAAGTCTTTAAAATTATAAGGAGAAATATTGTCAACCTTGAATTGTATGAAAATGAGATATTTTAAGATACATAAGAAAAGTGGCAAGTTTAACTCCCACACTCCAAGAGAATTTCTCAGGAAAAGTTTAACCAAAAATACAAGTAATCCAAGAAAGATTATACAAGAATCAGCAAGTGCTAAATCTGTCTCAGATTGGGGGTGGGAATAGAATTTTTTTAAAAAAAGGGTTAGAGCTATAACTTGGTGGTAGAGATTCTGCCTAGCATGTGTGATATCCTGGGTTTGAGCTGAAGTACTGCAAAAGAAAAAGAAAAAGAAAAAGAGCCAGGCACGAGTGGTTCAAGTCTATAATCCTAGCTATTAAGGAGGCTGAGATCTGAGGATCATGGATCAAAGACAGCCTGGGCAGGAAATTTTGCAAGACTCTTATCTCCAATTAACCAGCAGAAAGTTGGAAGTGGTGCTGTGGCTCAGAGTGGTAGAGTGCTAGCCTTGAGCAAAAAGAGCTCAGGGATAGTATCCAGATTTAAGCCCTATGGCTACAAAAAAAAATGTAAAAATTACAATCCTACATATGCTATCCTACATAGGCTTCTGCATACCTAGAATTACACTATAAATCATTCTATCTGGCTTACTTGTTGAGATGAGGATCTCACTAATGCCTTGCCCAGGCTCTCCTCAAATCTCAGTCCTCTCTATCTCTGCCTCTCTGTTAACTATTTACCATACTTTCTCTTATATCTTCTTTTCCTGCCTTCATTAAACTAGACTGCTTATTTGCATTACAAATATATTTGTTCACAACTGATAGTAATATACTTAATGATTGCCCTTCCAATTGTAACAAGCATGTGTATTCAACTTAAAATGTTAATACATTTTAGAACAATACACAGCTCCAGATATTTCAGTTCCACATTTGTGTGTGGGGGGGGGGGTTGTCATTTTTATTTTATTTTTGTTTTATTTATTTATTTTTTGTTGTTGATCCTGGAGCTTGAACTCAGGGCCTGGGCATTGTCCCTGAACTTTTTCATTTAAAACTAGTGTTCAGCCGGGTGCCAGTGGCCTGTAATCCTGGCTACTCAGGAGGCTGAGATTTGAGGATCATGGTTCAAAGCCAGCCTGGGCAGGAAAGTCCATGAGACTCTTATCTCCAATAAACCACTCAGAAAACTGAAGTGAAGCTGTGGCTCAAGTGGTAGAGAGCTCAGCTTGAGCTGAAGAGCTGAGGGACAGCACCTAGGCCCAGAGTTCAAGCCCCATGACCAACAAAAAAACCCAAAAACAAAACAACAACAAAAACTAATGCTCTACCACTTTGAGCCACAGTACCACTTCCAGTTTTCTGGTGGTTAATGGAGGTAAGAGTCTCACATACTTTTCTGCCTGGACTGGCTTCAAACTGTGATTCTCGGAGCTTAGTCTCCTGAGTAGCTAGGATTACAGGTGTGAACCACCAAGTGCCCAGCTCATTTTTTTCTTTTAGTTTTCTTTTGTGTTTCTGCCTTTCATTCCTCTGCCAATCCTAGTATATAACTATGTTTGGTACAGGCACTTCAATGAAAGCATTTGGTGCTTCATCTAGGTCCCTTTTATTGGGCCAGTACACCCACTGTCCAATTCTAGTACTAGCTGATTTACACTGTTCTCCTAAGAACTGTCATAAGGATGGGGCCTCCCTGGCTGGGAATGGTGGGGAGGGGGGGGGAGGATTACCCACTCCAATGCCTGACTGACATTGGGATACAAAAAGCCAGCCCCCTTGTCATAAAGGGAGATAACTCCGAGGTGTTTGCTTCACGCAGCTGTAATAAATTTCTAAGAACGTAGTGGCTTAAACACAAATTTATTATTCTGGAGGGAGGCTGTCTGGCATAGGTCTCACTGGGCTAAAATTGAGCTGTTCCTTTCTGAAAGCAATAGGAGAAAATCTGTTTACTTGACTTTTCCAGCATCAAGAGGCTGCCAACATTTCTCAGCTCTTGGCAATACTTCCAAAATCTTGAAGGCCCACCAATATATAGCAGCATCTGGTTTTCCATTCTTTTGTAGTCTCATCTTAGATGAGACTATCTCAATTCAGCCTCCCTCTCCTAAGGACCTTTGGGTTTACATAGGGTACAGCAGTATAATCCAGATAGATAGATAGATAGATAGATAGATAGATAGATAGATAGATAGATAGATAGATAGATAGATAGATAGATAGATAGATAGATAGATAGATAGATAGATGCATACATACATACATACATACATACATACATACATACATATATATACGTATCTTTGAGGGCAGCTGATGTAACTTTCTTAATTCCATCAGTAGCCTAATTCTCCTTGCCTGTAACCTAACTTATTCAGAGATTCAGGAAAAAAAGGATATGGATACTTTTCAGGGTTACTATTCTGCTGGCTATAGTGTTCCCCTTTTTACCCCAGAACTATTGACAGGATGAGCTAAAGGCTAGATTCAGCTAGATACATAAAAAGGGACCTGCAGAATGTTGTACTTTAATTCAACAGTAAACAGTATATGTCATAAGGTTTAAAACTTTGCAGGACTTTAATAAATTGGTACAAGGACAGTCATAAGGTTTAAAACTTTGCAGGACTTTAATAAATTGGTACAAGGACATGAAAAGGGAGATGTTATAGAATAAATCCACGTCTACCATAACAGAAAGTCCAAGTCAGGTCATTTATAATAACAGAAAGTCTAGAAGAGGCCAGGCTTGGAGACGCAGGTCTATAATCACAGCATTTGGGAGGCTAAAGCAGGAGGACCAAGAGTTTAAGGTCAGCCTGAGCTAGCTACATAGCAAGCACATCTCAAAAAACAAACAAAAATTAAAAAAAAAATAACCAAGAAAAAGAACTAACACAATTAAAACTTCTCTGAGGGAAGAAGGAAGTCATTATGCTGGAGAAAGGTAGAACAAACTCATGTTGTTTTCTATAAGCCTTATAATCCTATTTGACTTCTTGAATTATATCCAAGTGTTTTGATTAAAAACTCAAAAATAAGTTCACTGAATGAAGCACAAAAATTGAAATGAAAATATCCTTTAAAATAGCAACAATCTACTAATTTTAAATTCTTATCCCTGATGCAAAAAAACCTTGTTCTAATTATAAATTAACGTAATTTAACTGTTAAGACTCCAGAAAATACAAAAATACTGAAAGTATGAAATGAAAATCCTGCATACCACCTTTTCAAGAGATAACCACAATGAGCATTTGTATGTATACTTACACTCACTCACCTGTGAATTCTTCTTTTAAAAAATGGGATCAAGCTGGGTGCTGGTGGCTCATGCCTGTAATCCTAGCTACTCAGGAGGCTGAGATCTGAGAATGAAGTTCAAAACAAGCCCAGGCAGGAAACTCTGTGAGACTCTTATCTCCACTTAACCACCAGAAAGCTGGCAGTGACACTGTGGCTAAAAGTGGTAGAGCATTAGCCTTGGGCAAAACAAGCTCAAAGGGAACACCCAGGCCCTGAGTTCAAGCCCCATGACCCACAAAAAAAATTTTTTTAATGGGATCAATACTGGGCACTGGTGGCTCACTCCTGGAGGCTGAGAACTGAGAATCACAGTTCAAAATCAGCCAAGGTAGGAAAGTCCCTAAGACTCTTATCTCCAATTAACCAGCAAAAAGGTAGAAGCAGAGCTGTGACTCAACCTTGAGCCAAAAAGCTAAGCAATAATACCCAGGTCCTGAGTTCATGCCATAGTACTGGCACAAAAAAGAAAAAGAAAGAAAGAAAGAAAGAAAGAGAGAGAGAGAGAGAGAGAGAGAGAGAGAGAGAGAGAGAGAGAGAGAGAGAGAGAGAGAGAGAGAGAGAGAGAAAGGAAAAAGAAAAAACTGTAACCTGGTTTTATCACTAACATGATATATTTATTTCTCTTTCTCCCTTCCTCCCTCCCTCCCTTCCCTCCTTTTCTTCTCTTTCACTCTTCTCCTGTCTTTTGTTCTCATTTTCAGAATTGAGGATGAAACATGGGGCCTGGCATTTTACTGGCTAATTGGAGCATGCTACTGCAAGTGAGCTATATCCTTAGCTTTTTCTAAATCAATCCATATAATTCTAGACTGCACTAATGACTATATAGAATTCTTTCATTAGAATGCACTATTAACAGTAATTATAATTTAACAAAAATCAGGAGGAAAGAGATATTCTATTGTAATCACCTTTCATTTCAAGAAATTAGGAATTATTACCTAAAGTTTCAATTGAATATCACCATGAGTAAAGCAATATCTATTAGGTGAGTGACCCCAGTCCCAAAACCCAAAATCCAAAATGCCCTCACAACTTGATACATTTTGTTTTGGTGTTGATATTGGGGCTTGAACTCGGGGCCTTAAGGTTGAGCTTTTTTGTTCAAGGCTGGTGATCTACCACTTGAGCCACACCTCTGCTTCTGGTGTTTTGCTGGCTAACTGGATGTAAGAGTTTCACAGACGTTTCTTGAGAAGCCAAAATTACAGGCATGAGCCACGAGTACCCAGGTCAAAATCGGATTCATTTTTAGCACACACATAATGCCATAAGTGGAAAATTCCATGCTTGAACTCATGTGACAAGTCATAGTCAAAATGCAGGAATATGAGCCAAGTGTCTATTAACTTATACCTATAATCCTACCTACTTGGGAAGCTGAGGTAGGGAGGATCACAGCTTGGAGATATCCTGGGCAGAATTCAGGGGATACCTTCTCAACAAAAAGCTGGCTACAGTAGCAAGTGCATGTTATGTTAGCTAAAATAGGAAGTGTAACCTAGGCAGATTGTGCACAGGTATGCTCTTAGGCAGGAAGTGAGACCCTGTTTTGAACATAACCAGATTAGAGGTGTGGCTAATCAATAATCTTGCCTGCCTAGCAAGTGGGAGGCCCTGGTGACTCGTGCCTGTAATCCTAGCTTCTCAAGAGGCTGAGATCTGAGGATTGTGGTTCAATCAGACCAGGCAGGAAAATCCATGAGACTCTTAGTTCAAATTTACCACTAGAAAACTAGAAGTGGAGTGACTCAAAGTGGTAGAGATCTGAGGATTGTGGTTCAATCAGACCAGGCAGGAAAATCCATGAGACTCTTAGTTCAAATTTACCACTAGAAAACTAGAAGTGGAGTGACTCAAAGTGGTAGAGCTCGCACTGGACATAG